>NC_090933.1:145178171-145821921 GCF_040938575.1 Ambystoma mexicanum
AGAAGTGTTTAGCTCTGAGTGCATTGTCCACTCACCGCCGATTCCCACTCAGGTGGAGTATGCATCCCCCCACATCACAACCCCGATGCACTGCCATGGGCCAGTCAGGCAACTCACCAAGCAGCCAGACACGTCGTCCTTCATGTCGCTCCATGTGATGGGGTGGCGTGGAGTTACGCAGCACCATGGCATCATGTGTCTATCCAGGATATCGGGCACAACAATATGTGATGATCTTGCTGGAGTCACATGCCATCTGCACATTAATGGAGTGGTATTGCTTGCGATTGCCGTACACAGCCCCTATGGCATGAGGGACTACCAATTCGACATGGGTGCAGTCGAGGGCACCGACACAATTGGGCATGCCAGACAGTGCATGGAAGCCTACTTTGGTGTCAGCAATCTCCTGGGCAGTCCGTGGTAGGAATATGTGGGTGCTACCGTGCTTCAGGAGGGCATCCAGCACTTGGGTCAGCATGCGTGAAAAGAGTGGTTGTGATATACCATGCATCTGGCCCACTGTGTGCTGGTGGGTGCCTGTAGCAAGGAAGTGGAGCACAGACACCACCTTTAGTAGCGGGGGATGGCAGTGCGTATTTCAATGAGGCTGACGATGTTGTCATGTATCATGTCCACAATGGTGGTGATGGTGTCCCGGTCCAATATGTACAGAGTGTCGATCTGCTCAGGGGTTAGATTGAATGGACTGGGTCTGATGTGAGGGATTGGTGGCTGCCTACGAGGTACTACTGGCTGCACTGGTGGTAATTCGTGGGTCTGTATCACCCTCCTTCTCCTCCTGCATCTCCTCTGTGCTGCCTGTTGTTGTGGCTGTAGTTGTTGTTGTAGTTGCTGTTGTTGCTGTAGTTGTAGCAGTACAGGCATGTCCTCCAGCCCCATGATTGCAACAGCTAGTGGTATCATTTTGGTGTGGGAAGCGATGTGGTGTGTGGGTGTACTCCTTTTATACAGGGGCACGCTCCATTGACTCCACCTGTGGTGATTGTGTGCACCTGTGGCAGTTGCCTTCACTGCACTTTGCTATTTATGGGTGGTCTGTGATGCCTGTATGGCCGCTGTCATGCGGGCCCTATTTACTGCCTTCAGGATGAGGTAAGTGCATGCCCGCATAACTTGTGATGTCCTCCTATTAACGGCATGCCAGTATTTCCTCCGCGAAGGGGCGCGTGTACGCGCGCGAGCCGGTATGAGAGGGCACAGTACGGGCGGTGGCGGTATTGGCGGGTTGTCGGGTCGTAATGGGCCGGACCAGTTAACGATGCCGGTAATACCATTCCACCCTCCTATTTTCATTACCTCCATTCTCTTAATGAGGCCCATTCTCTTTATATTATCCTAAATTTGTGTTTGCATCTTGCTTCAAAGGGGAAAATATCCCTCACAAATGTTTGTTTCATTGCTTGTCTCTTTTACATGTGCAGTTTGTCTCACAGAACCATAGATCCGCAGGTCGCAAGCAATCATGGGTAGTGAATCGGACTCTATGATCCAGGGGTGTTAAATGCATAATGGGCTGAAATAATGGTTTCGCTTAAGAGATCTACATAAAATGACCACATGAATGAATTAATTACTTATTTAAACGGCAGTGCACGCCTGGCAGTAAGTAGTTCACGAGTGTTTGGTGGTGTTAGGTTGGCACGCACGTTCTAGAATGGCGTGAGTTGGGAAGGTGACTGAATGAACACTTGTTTTATGATGTGAGACCTGAAAGCACTCAAGAAAGAGAATGCATTTTTACTTGAGTGGAATGTCTAAGACACAGAGTCCCAGAGTGCTGCAATGGACAGAATCACACCTTGAAGTTAGTGGCAACAATTGGTGGCTACAAGTTGACCTAGGACTGGTCTCTACACACCCATAGAACCCGAAAACTGACTTTTGAGTCCTCTTGGACCTTTTGAACTGGCACAAGACTAAATAATTAGTTCTCGAATTACCAGTTTTCAAGTTTTCAAGTGGTTGGGCTCTTGTGGTTGGTCAATTTATTTGTATTTATACACCACACATGATCACGACAGACTGAGACTGTTTAATGTATCATGTATCATGTTCATAGAGCAAAAGGTGCTGTTCTAGATTTGTGGGTTTCTATGTGTTTGAAATTAATCTGCTTACAAATACCTTTCTTTGTTGCATTTGACGCATTGTGGGTGACACTTGATTTGCTCTAATCAATGCCTATATGAATCTATATGTTTGTTCACCATTTGTGGGTTAAAACATTTTGGAACTTAATATGTACATCACTTGTCGGTAAATAACCCCAATTTAAAAATTGTCTTACATCGATATATTTTTTCTTTTTTGTATATTTTAAATTAAAGAATGACTACTAAGTCAGTACAGTAGTCAGCCAGTGTTATTCTCATTCATACACTCAGGATTGGTGCCTTTGTCTCCAAATGGGTCAGCCAAGGATATAGACTTACTGATATATCCAGAGCTCCTTTCTGGGTTCAACATTTATTGCTTTTGGAGGCAAACTTTACATGAGCCTCTTCTCTAACTAAGTAATCACACAAGAATAAGTAGTGTGCTAAACAACCCATGCGGGCAGGTCAGTTCTCCCCTTGTGTACCAGTACAAGTTAACACAGGGTAATCCTACCGATAATGATGGATACATTGCAGCCATTTTATTTATAAGAGAGCATAACAGGCACGTGGGGTATGGGGGATGTCTTCTAAATGTAGTGATGCTCAAACAGGAGACAGCGAAATACTTCCAGCTCGAAAGGAATAATATATATATGTGATAGGCTCAGAAAGTTGAAGTTCTGTGTTATGTGGATTTATCTGTATGTAAAACATGTCGGGATTCACTCGCATAACATTTCCTAAACTATTACAGCATTCCGGAGGGCTTAGATGATATGTGAACTTGAAGCATTTAAGCTGTAGCCAGAAAGAAACACAGCCTGGACATTTAATTGATTTGGGCTTTGATTGGCATAATGGCATTTCAAAAACTGCACTTTATCCGAGGTGCTGGGCAAGGGGTCTGACTTTAGAAGTTAATAGTTTTGTGTACTTGAAAGTAGAATTTAATTATGGACTGAAACCTATTGAATTAACGTGATGCTTATGTAATTGTTTGGGACTCAATCACTTTCTCAGGTAACATTTTTCGCATATGAAGTCTGAAAATGTCTTAGCTCCGAAATATGCACGTTCTAGTTTTAAGAGAACATAGTTCCAGGCTTAATATGATTTGTGTAAAGGGCGTCTTGGACAAAACAATAGGCAATATTTATCTAAGAAGAAGGCATAAACACTGAGTCCTAACAATATCAAATTATATCTTTAAACCCTGACACACACTGATGCAAGTGACTGATGAGGACAGCTCGGTGGCAACGTACTCTCCTTGGAAAGAAGACGACACTGAGCAACACAGGTTCGGTCCCCGGGTCCGTGCTTAGGTATTAAGAGCGTTATAAATAACCTATCGTATCTAACCATGAAATATTTTCCTGAAACTGGATTTGGAGTCACCTCATATTTTGGTTAAATGGAGTATATGTGTCTTTCCCCCAACTTTCCCCTCTTATAGTGCCACTCTCTCGGTATATGACACATCTCTCAGCAGTCGTTTCGCTATGTTGTTGGTCAAGTGGTCCATTCCAGGGCACTACAGTATTGTAAACAGTTACACCTGGTGTAAGAGGTGAAGGCAACTTGCAGGTCATCATTATCCTAGACAAATCTATCTAGGAAGTACAGGAGATCTAATGCAAGGAGGGTGATAGGGGAGAGGTGAAACTCTTTTCTTAACTTCAAAACCAGGCAGACCTGACAGGTGAGGATGAGACCACCAGCAGCACACCATGTAAAAAATGGCTACTGTTGAAGAAGACATGGAAGGCACTCCCACAGAGGTGCTAACACTGCATGCACGCGAGCAAGACTGAAGTGAAGAAGAGAAATAGGAACTGATATTGACAGAGCAAGCATTTTGGTGTCCTATGCTTTGACCTGATGATAAAAAGGATGGTCAGGTGACAAAAAGCCTGCAGAAACTCTCACAATCATTGAGTGCTACAGACGAGTGGGGGGTCAGTCAACAGAGGCGGAAGGCCAATGGATCAAAACTGAAGACCATTATGATAATTTGTGGAGAAATGTATGGTGAGCAACACACTGCATTTTGAGACCAAGGGACACAACAAAATGAAGAAACAAAAAGCTAACAACCTGCTGCATACCAGAACACTGAGATCAAGTACACAGAGAGAATTGTGCCAATGACAAGTCTAGGACCTGCGTCTGGGATAGTGATTCCCAGTTTCCAGAGTGAGCTGAAGAAATTATATAGTAAGTACCTGCAACAAGCTATGATCCCTCTGAATATTGAGGGACTGAGTCTAAGTACTCAAAGTAAGCTGAGGAAAGA
Source organism: Ambystoma mexicanum (assembly GCF_040938575.1). Classification (NCBI taxonomy): domain Eukaryota; kingdom Metazoa; phylum Chordata; class Amphibia; order Caudata; family Ambystomatidae; genus Ambystoma; species Ambystoma mexicanum. The sequence continues at coordinate 145,182,591 of NC_090933.1, forward strand.
GCAAGCTAAAGTCCAACTATGCAGATTGAACTGAGAAGAGTACAAGCTAGGAACGTGCAATATACCTGGGAACTGAGCCCAAGCAGACAGATCAACAGATAAACAATACGATAAGAGCCTGCTGCCTACTGGGGAACTGACTGCAAGTGCCCTAAGCAAAATAAGGGAAAAGCAACATGCTGAGAAGCCGCTCTCTACTGGGATATTGAGAATAGAGCATACATTGAAAGGAAATCATGGTTTGAAAACTGCTGCATACGGGAATACAGAACCCAAACAACCGGAGTGGGTCACAGGAACCATTGGTTAAGAAACAGATGTATGCTGCCACACTGAAACCAGTCCCTCGGCACAAACAGACATAGACCTGCACTGACAGTGGGGCAGTGAGTCCCTACCTCCCACACAAACTCAGAAAAAGATGTATTGAACAAACCCCTACCTGCTGCGAAATTGTGGCCAGTTGTTCAGAAAAACACAAGACAGCCAAATCTGACCACAAGCCTGCTGAACATGATCCTTTCTTTGAATCTTCTCTCCATCATAAGGCATTCTTTACGAAAGAATGCCACATGCAGCTAACTATTTAGTAGTACTTGGAAAGGAAGTTTAGCAAACAAATTGGGCTGTATACCATACCTCATGATTCTGCATAAGGTGTTATATGTAGGTTTGGTAAATGTTATATTTTAAAGATGGATATGTTTATGATTTTATATAAGAATTGTATACTATTGACTGCTTGTAATAGAACTGTTTTGAAGATAACATTATTGCTGAAGAGATGATATCATCTGGGATAAAGATAATAAAGTGTATTAAAATGAGAACTTCATGCAAAGTACCATTCACATATTCTGACACCTAAAGACGGTAAGGTGATCACACATGTTGGACAAATAGGAAGAATTTAAACACATAGGAGACATCACCCAGTATTGTGGACATCCCCTATTCAGGAACAGAAAGGTTCAGTAAGAAATAAACATGCAAAACTATCCATATTTTCCACATCCAATTCATAATTGTATGCAGTGTAACAAGAAAAAAGGTCACACCAAACAAATCATAGCTTATTGTGCTTCTATGTCTTCCATAGTACCATCTTCTATTGGTTCCAAAGTTCATTCATCCTTCTTCGGCATAAGGGTCAATACCCTGCATCTTTCACCTCCAAAGCAGCATCTTGTCATTAGTGGTTAATATAAAAGTAAAGCTATTCAATTATCTTCTTAAATTTCACACACAAAAAATGATTTTCTACACCTAGTACCTTTCTGACTAGTTGTCTTCTCTGTGATCATAATTAATCGTGTCCACTGACCTGAACCATGTCTTAAATCTACAGCATGTGAAACTCTTCATTATATCAAATACCAGAAACAGGGCCTGTCTTCTTCCCCTTTCACGTTATAAGTGTGAACATGTGTAGGGTAACCTTTACATTGTAAAGTATTGAGTTATTACATATGAAGACGTCACTGGTACCGAACAATGTCGGTCACCCATCATTTATCAAGGGTCATATTCAGATACATATCTGTAACTTATCCTGCCATTGCAGCTGAAGATTATCCGTCTTCTTCCACCAAAATATTTTGTCAATTCCAATATATGTGTATGGAAAATTCCTGCCTTCATCATTTGGCACATTACATATGTACAATTTCAAGATTTGCCCATGTCCGCCAAGTTTTATTAAGTTTTTAATTTCTTCACTTTTGCAGAAACTATTTTATTAACTTAATTCTATTTCATGTTCATAAGAACTATTCCATCAGCTTAACCTTTTCAATCAACAACACATTTCTTCACATCATCAACTTGATTCATATGACTATTTTAACTATTGCCTGACAGACTCCAATGACACATATGCCAAACTACTGGATAGGGCTCTCTTGATTCTAGGTTTTTCGCAAAATATTTATGCCCCCCTACTCATGCGAAGGCCCACACTCTTGTTTGGCTGTTAAGTCTTAACTCAACCCTTGTTACCATTTTTTTTTTATACAATTTGAGCTTATTTGAGCTTCCTCCTTTAAAAACATTGACTAATATGAAACCACTTTCCACCATCCTGCACTGCCGAAATTATAAAAAAACGGACTCCAGCAGCCATGGACCCATGGATCAATAAGCTTCAGGAGAAAATTAATGATGAGTGTTCTGTTCATGAAATTACTGCCTGTTGTCAGGACCTTTTTCAGAAAACCATAAATACTCTAGCTCAGCTTTGCAATAAACAATGTATTAAAAAATATACTAATGGCTGGATCTCTGGTGATCTACAAGAACTTAAAAGTAAAAAAAACTAAAGCACTGTACAAATGGAAAAATGTTTTGCTGGCTGTGACAAAAAGTTGTATAACGCTCATGTTAACATATTGACAAAGCTCAATCACAACCTAAGAAAAGAAATCATATATCAGATGCCAGAAGAGATCTCCACTGGCTCCCTCTTAAAGAAAGAATCCACTTTAGGTAAATGGTGATCACGTTTAACTGCCTGAAAAAGTCGGTCCCATCTTATCTTAAAGACGCTCTGAATCCAGTAACTATAGCCTGAGATCCATCAATTGCTCCCAGTTAAACATTCCTTAAAGCAAACTATCACAAGTGAAAAGCAGAGCTTTCTTTTCTGCCGCTCCTGCTTTATGCAATGGAAGACCTACCATCCTCAGAGAAGAGACTTCAATCAGAATATTTAGAAAGGGCTTAAAGACCCTCCTGTTTAATTAAAGCTTCCTAGGTTGGATTCATGAACCACTTTACTCTCTCCTGTGATTCACTGTTTGGTTATCCTGTGGTTTTTATGTTCTGTTTGTTTAGCGCCCTTAAGCCCTAGTGGATGCGCTATATAAATTATGAATAAATAAATAAAATAACCTTTATTTTCACCAAATGTATGCTCGAAACACCAATGTAATTTGTTATCAATTCCTTCTTGAATAACTTTTACATATATCCTTCAAAGTCTCCAAATGTATGTCCCAAAGCACCAATTTAATTTGCTATAATTTCATTAATGGACACCTTTCACAGAATATAACCAGAAAAATGATGGTGGAAGGTTTGAATTGTTCTGAACCACTGCCACTGCTCTGGGGAACCTTCCACAGCACCGTTTTGACCCCATATGCACCATTGCAATTGAGGTGCAGCCATAGGCAAATCAGTTAGTACTGCCACCAATGGGAGCAGCCCAGCCCGAACTGCTAGGCCAGGTCCCCTCTACATGGAAACAAAAGCAACCCCAGACATGTTTTGGCCTTGATGGGCCTGATCAGTGAGGTGCGGCTTGGTCCCCTATGGGGCAGCGAGCAAGGAACCCATGTCTAGGGAATAACCTCTGTCAGATAGGGAGACAAACAAATTATAACAAAAAAAAGTGTTGGGTGTAAGGTTTGGAATTAATCTGAACCACTGGCATTGCTCTGGGCAAACTGTCAAACCACTGTTTTTATCCTGTCTTTGCAAAAGTGGTACAGACATATGCAAATCAGCCACCAATGGGAGCAGACTAACCAGACTGCTATTGTGTTTTGCTTCTCTTCAGGTTTTTTTAATCATCTTATATAGATAGCCCAGCAGGTTAACTGTATGTTCCAGTGTTTCTGCCAAAGCACAATAGATTGATGGGAAGCATACCTTCAGTAATACATCAAAAGGAAGATATAACTCCCTGACTATCTCTCTGACTTATACCACTCTCTCTCCTCCTACATTGAACTCATCACTGAAGAAGCCTTCACTAACTTTAACACTGCTCTTTATGATTCCCTTTTCCTCTCACTACCCTCTTACTAAAACTCACTCCGAAACCCGCCCCACCACAACCCGGGATTGCACCTCTCATCTACACCCTAAAAACAACAAAGTGGAAAATGCTTTACACATGGCAAAGGTCAAGACACTCTTCTGATCTCCAGCTCGTTCTCACTGCTCTTCAAAGCTATTCCGCATTCCTTGATGCTGCCAAACATGTCTTCTCTCTCTCATACATTTCATCTCAATCCTTCCAACCTAGGTGCCTCCAAAAATCTCTCAACTCAATTCTCTCACTTCCGAACCCCATCTCCATCTCCTTTACTCTATCTGCAAATGATCTTTCTCTCTACTTTGAGTCTACCATACACAATACCCTTGCTAACTACCGTCTATCCCCTCCTCCTGCTCACTTTTCTCCACCCCTCCTACCCTCTTCTGCTGCCGCTAGGTCTTCCTTTGCCCCCACCAACCCTGATAAGATTATTGCCCTACTCCTCAAAGCTAACCCTTCTTCAACTCCTCTCTCGACAATGCCAGATTTCTCTCATACCATAAGACAGCTACTATCACCCCTCTCCTTAAGAGACCTGGTCTAGATAGTAACTGTCCTGCACACTTTTGCCCTGTCTCTCTTCTATCACACTATTCCAAAATCCTAGAGAGAGTAGTGTTCAATCGACTCACTGAGATCCTTGATATTCACAACCTGCAAGTCCCTCTTCAATCTAGCTTCCAACCTCTGCATTCAACCGAGATAGTTCTCCTCAATGTCTGCAACTTCATCTCTTCTGATTGGCATGCACACCTTTCATCTATTCTTATTCTTCTCGACCTCTCTGCTGCCTTCGAGACTGTCAACCATTGAGATTTTCTCCCTACATTATCTGTCCTTGGATTCAGAGATAGGGCCCTCACTTGGTTTGCTTCATATTTTGCCCCCATACATTATCAGGTGTTCTGAAACAGCCATACCTCCCCACTCACTCCCCTTACTGTTGGAGTTCCCCAAGGGTCTGTCCTTGGGCCGCTTATATTCACTCTCTATACTTCAGCTCTTGGCACCCTGATCTACTCTGATGACTTCTCCTACTAGGTCTTCGCTGATGACACTCATATCTTTGTTTCCTCCCACTCCTTATCAAACAAGCTATTGTCAAAGGTTTCACACTGTCTGTCCACCATCAAATACTGGATGGCGTATCAGTCTCTCATTCTCAACTACACTAAGACTAAGTTCTCTACTTCCCAGCCAAATAGGATATCTCCTCCTCTCCTCCTCATCTTCTCCTCTCTCCTGACTACCTTCCTTACTCTGCTTGCGCTTATAACCTGGGCGTTATCGTCAACCCATCAAACAACTCCACGCTCTTCATCTCAAAATCTGCCACTGGAGCTACACTCAACCTCCTCAATACCAGGAAAATCTGTCATCTTCTTCCTTTGAATACTGATAAACAGCTAGTCTCCTCCTCAGTCCTTTCTAAATCTGACTACAGTGCCAACCTGCTATGTGCCCTGCAACTATGATTTATCACCTCTGGAACTCCTCAACTTCGCAGACCACACACTTTTCATTTTTTCTCACTTTAATTCTACCTCCTCTGCACATCCTTAGATTGCTGGCAATCTATGACAGACAGGTATAAACTACTTCTCTTCATCTTTAAAACTATCAATGGACTCACACCACCCTACCTATTTGCTCACCTCACTCCCTACTTGCCTCCTCGCATGCTTGTTAAAATCATGTGCAGCTCTCCCCCTCACCACCACTCAAGACTCCTGTGCTACCTCTCATTTCTGCTATCTCTCCCTCTCCTCACTCCCCTACTGCGGAATGCTCTTCATCTCCTTCTCATTACTACTCCAATGCTACCTGTATTTAAATCCGCACTCAAAGACCTCCTTCTTTCTGAAGTACCTGTTTACAAGCACTCTTCGCTACTGCATCACCCTGTTATTCTCTCTCCATACCCTTCATGGGCAGCCCTGCAACACGTTTCCATCACTCCTTCATCCACAATTCAGCACTTTCTCTACTACCCATTTCCTATGTCATTCTGTCCTGTACTTATCCCTTGTTTATGTTTCCACCTTGCCCTGCAACAACTGGTCTTCCAGTCACATTCTCTCATCCCATTGTAAAGGTCTCAATGCCTCCACTCTGTTTTCAATGGTAAATGCTGTACTTGTGTTTGTCCCATGAAGTAATAGCTTTCACTGTGTGTTTTATAAATCAAATAAATAAATACAGGTACCAAATTGGTTGAAAAGAAAATAGATTTTGCTAATTTGTGTATGAAACTGGGACGTTTATGAAACATACAACAAAGAAATGGTTTATAAGCAAATATAAGAAAGACAGTAAAACTAGCCATGAAGAAGCTCAACATTAAGCCCATGATGATTTATATGGACCTATGAGTGAAACTGGTGTAGGCTGTTCTAGGAGCATAAATATACATAATAAAATATTGCAATACTGTGTAGGCTGTTCTAGCATTACAGGCAGTTCTAGGAGTGCAAAATACAAAACATGTATTGCAATAATGTGGAGTGTGTTATAGCAGTATACATATTTAAAAAAAACATTGGTTGCAGAGTGTATGGTATTTAGGCAATAAGATGTACTGTATGTATGAAATGATTTAAAAGTCAAGTCAATGTTATGCCTTCTGTATAAGTTACCCATGAATGAATTGATAACAAACTAAACAGGTGCTTTGATAAATTAAGTTGCTGCTTTGGGACATACATTTGTAGAAGTTAAAGATTCTATTTAATGTTTATCCATGAATGAACTGGAAACAAATTGTGTTGGTGTTTTGGGACATACATTTGGAGAAATTGAAGATCATATGAATCAAGTTGATGATCTGAGGAATTGGTTTTTGATTGAAAAAGTTAAGTTGATGGAATAGTTCTTGTTAATATGAAAAATAATTAAGTTGATACAATAGTTTCTACAAAAGTGAAGACATTAAAAACTCAATAAAACTTGTCGTACATAGACAATTCTTGAAATTGTGCAATTTTCATTCAGACAACACAAACAGATATAGGCTCTCATTCCGAGTTTGGAGGTAAGTTCCGTTGCTTACCCGCATGGCACAAATAGCGTGTCCGTGCTGCCACCAGCCTGCCAATAAAGGACTATTACGACTTTGCGGGCACAAGCTTTGTGCCATGCCGGTAAGGGACGTAGTGCCATGCCGCAAAAGGCCCCCAAAAAGCCCTTGCCAGCATGAAGCAAGGCGCAGATTACACCTCCGACATAGTCCAATGCGACATTAGCGGTGACGAAAAATAGCGTGACTGTAGTTAGCGAACACCGCTATTTACAGTCACCGTTAAATAGCTGAACCGGAAATAGTGTCATCGCACAGGAACGGGAAGGAGCACAGCGGCCATCTTTAAAAACACAATCCATTGCCATCCTCAGCACACAGGACCCCTGGCACACAGCTGATTGACCTAAAAGTACCTCCTACTACCCAAGAATGCGCAAAGCACTGAAGAAGGGATCTTCCTGCCTCCAAAAAGAGAGATTTAGCCAGGATGAACTGCAGATGCTCGTCGACACCTTGCATGAGTATGCAGGCACAGTGTTCAGCAGCAACCTGAGGAGAGAGGCAGTGCTGCGCAAAAAGGAGATCCGGGCACTTTTTGCCAAGAAGGTCAATGCAGTGGGCAACACACCCCGCACGGTGAAGGATTGCCGTAAGCGGTGGGATGATCTGCGCCTAAGGGTGCGCAACATTCTATCTGTAAACCGCACCCAGGCCATGGAAACCGGAGGAGGACCAAGTTCCCCCATTAAGCTCACCCCGTGGGAGGAAACATCTGCAAGCATGATTGGCCCGGAATCAATAGAAAGCGTAGGAGAGATGGAGTGTGGCGCCACAACATCTGCTGATTGAGGTGAGTGTCCAAAGTAAAAACTGCTAAGCCAAATCTGATGAAAGTCAATGCCAATGTCTGTCCAAAGAGTGACGCCATGGTCGGCCACACACACACACTCCCTGTAAAGTATGCCGAAGCAAGTGAGACACATGCTGATGCCTGTTGCAAGGCAATATCGTACATGACACATACCACACAAAGCAGGATATTCCATGACGTACACAGCGTGCATGACCAAAATAGTGTGCATGTCAGACAGCACTGTTCCTGGCCAACATGAGTGACACCGACATATGCCTGCATTTACCACCCATGTATGAAATGAGGTTCCCTTCCAAACACAAATACCTATTACCCGCAAATGTGTGGATGAGCAATTGCCCCAATGTATGTATGATGCCTATCGAAACATAACTCATGTCATCCCTCTCTCCCACCCCCACAGGCAGTGAGCATGACAGCGAAGAGCAGGACACCACCTCTGTACAGGCCACACCCAGTAAGAGGTCACGGAGGACAGCAGCCGTCCGTCTACCTCCAGGGCACAAGCCAGGGGGTGCCGTGTCCCATCACCAAAGCCGCCACAGTTTCAAACAGCACCAGTACCACCAAACCCGTGGAGGCCACAGCACCACCTCCCCCCCACCCACTGTTCTGCCTAGGGTGACCTTTGACACACCCCATTCTGAGGAATCCAGTGTGGCTGGGGAGGTGGCAGCCATGGCACCCCTTACAGTGGAAGACACCCAGGATGACATCTGGGCCACCATTGAGGATGATACAATGGATGTTGTACACACCCCAAGCCAAATTGCATCCCCCCAGGTATCTTCAAGCGATACCGTAGACACCAACACCCAGAGCAGTCTGGCCAAGACCACACCCAGGGACAGATAAGTCCAGCATTCAGTGTCCTGGAGGATGAGCAGGCTGGGCATGCCAGGCAGATTCCCAGCACAGCCACAAGTGCAGCCGCAGGACCACGGTGGGCTGACCTGCTCACTGGACTCATCAGGGAATTTGTGCAGGACAACCGTCAGGCCAGGGAGGAGTGGTGCACCGAGTTGTCAGCACCGGGCCGGTCCTTCACGGCTAACACCAACTGCCTCTGCGAGGAGATCTCGGGCCTCCGGCAGGTGCTAGGGCACATCGCTGATGCTTTGGAGGCAGGTAATCCCGCCCTACAACCCCAGCAGGAGGGCACACCATCCCCCAGCAGTTCGCCACAATCCAGCCCGCTCCGCCGGTCTGTCCTTACACTGTGCCGACGGGACATGCTACCTCCTGGCTGTGTGAAAGTACTGGCAGCCTCATGTAGGCTTCGTGGACTCTATGGGACTTGTGTGTGGGAGTTGTGGGAGGAGGGGGAGGGGGTGAGGGTGTGTGGGAGAGTTGTGAAGGGAGGGGGCAGAGGGGTGAGGGTGTGTGGGGGAGTTGTCGGGGGAGGTGGAGGCGGTTGAGGGTGGTGGAGGGTTTTGTCTCTTACGTTAATATTGTTAAATTCAATACACCGGTTGTGTGAAAAAGAAGACCAGAGCGGACATTCATCATTGTGCATGTGTCATTTAATCATTCACAGTGCATAGTGTACATGTACCCCCACACCCAGTGCCCTATGTCCAACCATTATGTCACCCTCTGCTGACATGTATGTCAGAAATATTGTGCAATCACTGACTGCCGCACAGCACGTCCCTCCTGTGCATCACCACCGTGATGATGTCCTGGCCTATCTTCCTCATCTCCTTCATCATCATCAGGTGGTAGCAGTTCCATGTCAGGGGGCAGGGGCACGTTCCGGCAGATGCACAAATTGTGCAGCATTACACATGCCATGGTGATCTTGGCCACCTTCTCATGCCTGTAGAGGAGGGCCCCACCCGACAGGCTGAGGCAGCGAAATCGTGCCTTCAACAGGCCAAAAGTCTGCTCGATGACCAAACGTGTACGGGTATGGGAATGATTGTAGTCCTCCTCGTGCCTGTTCTGTGGGTTTCGGACAGGGGTGAGGAGCCACGGCTTCAAGGGATAGCCACTGTCACCTGTATGAGATAAAAATGAATGTAAACGTCAGGGGAACCATGAAGGACAGCTGTACTAGTCACACATGCCTGCAGTTTATGGTTGCCCATATGCACATGTCCCAGGATGCATTGATGCCATTTACTGTCCCTCCATCTGTCCTGTGCCATGGTCTAATGGTGTGGGTTTTATCTTCATGATGATGGTGTGCACTGATGTCTGGTTGCACATGCATGGTGTATGCATACAACTGTGTAAGTGTCAAAATAGTGAGGTGTTGTGTCCTGTGAGATTTGGCAGTAGTCTGTGCAATATTGAGCAATCAGCATTGGCATTCCCATGGTGACATGCAGCAGTCCTGTGATTGTGCCGGCCGTGTGCCGGACTGTGGATTCCCTAGTAGGTTCAGTATGATACAATCCCAGGGATGCTTGTCCTGTGTGTTGATATGCTGGAGGCAGCAACATAGTGCATATGCACTGCATGGTGCAGGATGGCCTTACGGAGGGTGAGGGTCGCTGATGGGTGGTGCACATGTCGTGGGATGTGGGGTGGTTTCCTGTTAGTCATGTCATGATAGGTGTGGACCTTACTTCATTCATATTGGAATTTTGTCTCTTGTACGGTATGTGATGTTTTGGGGCACTATTTGGTGATGTGCACATTGTGCAGTCTGATCAACATTGACAGCATGGTGGTGTATGCATCTATTCCCCCTTTTCAATGCCATGTGCCAGTCCTGCTACTTACCAAGCAGCCAGGCACGTCGTCCAGCATGTCGCTCCATGTAGCGTGGTAGCATAGAGTTCCGCAGGACCAAAGAGTCATGAGTTGATCCGGGATATCGGGCACAACAATGTGTGATGATCTTGCTGGCGTTGCATACCATCTGCACATTGATGGAGTGGTATTGCTTGCGGTTGCGGTACACTGCCTCCATGGCATGAGGGACCACCAACTCCACGTGGGTGCAGTCGAGGGCACCTACACATTTTGGCATGCCTGCCAGTGCATGGAAGGCAACTTTTGTATCAAATATCTCCTGGGGAGTCCATGGTAGGGTTATGTAGTCCCTTGTGTGCTTGAGGAGGGCTTCCAGCACTTGGGTCAGGATCCTGGAAAATAAGGGTTGTGATATGCCATTCATGTGCCCCACTGTGTGCTGGTAGGTGCCTGTGACAAGGAAGTGGAGCACAGGCACTACCTTCAGTAGAGGGAGGATGGCGGTGCGTATTTTAATGAGGCTCACTATGTCGTCGTGTGTCAGGTCCACTATGGTGGTGATGGTGTACCAGTCCCCACAGTACAGGGTGTGGATCTGCTCAGGGGTTAGGTTGAAGGGAGTGGCTCTGATGCGAGGGATTGGGGGCTGCCAGGGTGGTAACAGTGGCTGCACTGGTGGGGCAGGCTGGGCCTGTCTCACCCTCCTTCTCCTCCTGCCTCTCCTCTGTGGTGCCGGCTGTTGTTGTAGTTGATGTTGAGGCATTGCAAGCAGGTCCTCCAGCTCCAGTAATGCAACTACTATTGGTATCATCTTGGTGTGGGAGGGGTGTGGTGTGTGGGTGTCCTCCTTTTGTACTGGGCCTGACTCCATTGCCTCCACCTGTGCTTATTGTGTGCACCTGTGGCAGTTGGGAATACTGCTCAGGGCTCTTTACGGCAGTTCGGTGATGCCGGTATTTACGCCATGCCAGTAGGCACTTTTTCCGCCTTCATGAGGCCGTTATTTGCATCACTTGTGATCTACTCCGGTTTACGACATGGCGCTAATGCCTGCATGGTGGGTTGCGTGCACGCGCCCAGCTCGCTATTAATGGCATCGTACTTTACGGTGCCGTTAATAGCGGTCGGGTTGGTCAGAATAGCCCGTAGCGGTAAGCGATGCCAGTAATCCTTTACCGGCATCATTTTTCCCTTACCTCCAAACTCGAAATGAAGGCCATAGTGTCTAAAATATATCAACAAGTAAATACATAAATACATTCTCATTGAGAGCATTGGCACAACCATGATCCGAATAAGCACCCCTGGTGCTTGAAACAAAATATATATGTGTTTGATACTAGTTGGATATCTGTCATCCAATTGAATTTAGTGCAATACATTTCACGACACAGATTACACTCTTTTATTTAAGCTGCCATTGGCATGATTTCTGCTAGTGGAAAGAGTTTGCTCCCTCTTACTACTATGACTATTTGCTAACTGTGTGGACATTCATGGAGATGAAGGTTTATACCACAAAGTGATCAATAAACCAAGGTTTTAAAACCATTTCCTTTTTATATTGAGACATATTTTTAAAAGGTATCAAATCAATTGAATTATTTCTGTTTCACAGGCTATGGCGTATTAAACTTTACCCTTGCATGTATTTGTAAACACAGTTGTTGCATATAGTTGTTTTAACTACTCTCTTTCAGATTTCTAAAAATTCCAAATGTTTATATTACTGCTACCCAGTAATTTATCTTATAGCTGGTAAAATATCCTACGTCCCCACCATCATTTTACTCTGAAAGAGGAATGTTTTGGTTTTGAGAAAGATTGTATTCTAAAAATGCATTTGGAACCAATATGCTGAGTGGAACATTTTAAAAACAAAGGGAACCGAAACACCATCAATGTTTGTTTAATGGGCCAATTAGATTTAGTTTCTGTTTTGAAAGATGTTAACAGACCGTCCTAATTTGTAATATCACTCTCATTATTCTCTAATATGATGTCATGTATATACCATCCAGATACACAGTATGTAACATTATTCCTTGTATGATTGTTGTTTCCTTCCACTTTAGCAGATACTGACATTAGAATTTAGAATGTTTAAGAAAAGTGTGTCCTAGTCTACTAGGCTACTAGAAGACTGCCAGAGCCCCCTGGATTTATCCTTCTTAATAATAATTCTTAATAGATCTTGTATGAACATTTCAGCAATAGAAAACTAACATTGAATTGGCTAAAAGGCACACGTTATAGTTCAATACTCTCTCTTTAAATGGTATCTTGTTTTCATGTGTCCTCACCCTTCCTCCAGAAAGTATTTTCTAAACTCACCCAAAGCCATCTCCAGCTGCCCAGTCTTCGTGTTCCTGGTACACTTGATCTACATATGTATGTTTTCCTCAAATAACGCGTTGCTTGATCTTCTTTCTGTCTTACCATTGTCATATTTGATTGAGGCACTCCATTGGTTTCTTAGATGTTTTTCACAGACGTCTTTCATTCCCCTATTGACAGAGCTTTGATTTTGGATTCCTCTTTGTATTAATTACATCCTATAATATGCCCTTTATCAAGACTGTCTATTTTGATTATGAAAATTGCCCCTTCTTATCTGGATTGCTTTCAGTTTACCCAAATGTCAAATGTTGTTTTACGGACCTTTTGAAGTGACTTGTTTATATCCCATACAATGATGGTGCTTGAGAGCTACTGCTGAACAAATAACATGCATATGTTCGGTCTTCATTTTTTGTCCATTTCTTTGGTTATATTAAAATATTTTAAGACCTTTACTTCTCTTGCGAGCTGTGCTATTTGTGTTTCTCTCATGGATCTTGGTCCCTCAACTTACCGCGGAGAGTGCGCTTTACTTTCTCCTCTTTTTTCGTTTCAATGTTTGGTCTTTAATGTACATACATAGGCATAAACCAGTGCTGCATTAAAATCCAATTTTCACTCCTGTTTTTCCCCCATGTCTAATTTGCATGCAATCAGATGATTAAACCTCTTCCAGTTAGGAATGTGAGACTGTGGAACATTCCTGCTATCTTAATACAAATATTAAATTGGGCACTTACATCATGCTTCATGCAAGAGTCCAGTCCCTAAACGTGGGACTGACCCATGCTGCTCAGCGTGGTTTTGTTCCAAGACACTCACATTGCCTCTCAGCTATCCCCCCGAACCTCTGTGCAGTATGATCTGTAGCTTACATGACTGTGCTGCTTATGCGATTAACACTGAAAAGAGTTGACTAAGTAACAAGCACTCTTTGAGTTTTTCTGTGTAATCTTGAATGCGTCAGAACAAAACAAAGGTGTTTCTCAGAATCACTGCAATGATTAACCTGAACACAGTGGTCAATAACATCTTGATGCTGCATTAATTCTAAAACACAAAGCAATCTTAGCTTAAGTAGGTGATGGATCATGCCAGAGTGAGATCGATCACATATTAGGCAATGCAATGTTACAACAGGTCCGGCATCTCTTCATAACCCCTCCATTCTCCAAGAGTAGACAGTAAACCAGTTTTCAAGTTGAGGATGCACGCGGGGGACGGAGTCCTCCCACTTTTGTCAGAGGGTGGCCTCATTACCCCCAGATAAAATGAGAAACATTGAATGTCCTCTTTGAAGGTATACATTAAAGCCGACCATGGGGCTCGAACCACAGTCATCAGGTGTGTAGGACGGACACTTCACTATATAACCTGATGAAAAATAACAAACAACTAAAGGTGAAAAGGGGGTCCCATGGGCAATGCAAAGCGTTTCCCCGGGTTTGTTTTGGGTGCTGCACAGGCACATAGATCGCCACCGGGGTTATTTAAGGGGGCAGGGAAGGTTTAAGAGCAGGCGACGGTTTAGGTTTACAGTCATCCCTGCATGGGCCCTACATGGGCCTGTAGTGGTGGTGGTTAGCGGTAGGTGAGGAAGGTTCTTGTGTGAAAGCATAGGTTAAGGTGGGCGGGCAGGCATAGCGTTTAGTGCATTTATTAAAAAAGAAAAAAAAAGATATTTTTATAGGCGGAATAAAAGATAGTCAGGGTGCGCTGTAGATAAAGCCACCCTTACAGTGGTCTTGGGCGGGTTTGGTGAATGGTCCAGGCTAGCAGGATTTTTTCGAGGATTTCCTTTATGGGCTGCATCGGTTTTCGTTTCAGGATCCGCGTGGGTCTCTGTGGATTGGACGCATGGGGGTAGCAGTCCTGGGGGGCAGGGCTGCCCAATACCTGGGGGGGCTTTGTGGTGAGGGGAGCATCTGTGGGCAAGGCTTTTTTGGTGGCTGGAGCGCTTGGGCGGCTTGCTCTCTAATAGGCGGGCGGGCGGTCTAGGGTTACGGCGGTGCGCGGTGACGCAAAGCGGCTGCCAGGGGGCGGTGCAGTGCCCTTAAATGGACACACATCCCGTTTGGCAGTAAGGAAGAGCTGCGTATTATTGCGGTTTTGAGGCAAAATTTGTGCACGCAGCTTGGGTCCTCTGTTGGTGGGGGCTGGGCGATATATTAAAAATAAATTACAATAGTAACAAACAATATCAATAGGGGTCATAGTTTATTTAACAAAGTATGCCCCTATTCTGGTATTGACAGGCAGTGGGGTTGTTACGCTTGGGGCAACGGCAGGTGGCAGTGCTGCACACATGATTTTTGGCTCACATTATTGGGAAGTGAGCTCTGTGTAGCGACTGCCATTTTTGGATGTGGCTTGGAGGGTGAGTGGAAAGGCCATTTTGCAGTTTTTGCTATGGGCAGGTGGGCACACATCTTTTTTAAAAATAAAAAATACATACATTTATTTTAGATATTTAAGTAAACAGGAATAATTAGTTACAGGTCAGGCAGTTTGTGTTATGCCCAATATTGAGAGAGCATACAATTAATTAGGGTCAATTAAGTAAGGGTTCTTTCTATTGGGCACCAGGAAGTGCCTGGCTGCGGAGAAGTAGTTTGTCTTCCCCATGCCGGGCAGCATGCTAGGGAGTAAGTGGCTCTGGGGCTGCTGTTCATTTGGGTCAGGCAGGGCGGTGCACAACTAGACCAGCACTGTTGCAGCAGGATGGTGCGTCAGGGGGCAAATAAGAAAGGGCTAATTGATGCCCAGGCATTGAGGGAGGCCCTGGTAATTATCAGAAGGGCATCTAAGGCCCAGCTGGAAGGGGCGATGGAAGGGGTTACGGGGGAGAAGCAGGTTGATGGGGGGAGGCCAGAGCGGAGAGCTGCGGTGGATGGGGCCCTTGCGGCAGTGGTGGCCTGCAGCCCTGCGGCTGGGAGTAGATACTATTGGGATAGCTGGGCCAGGAGGAGTGGAGGGAGATGCCCAGGAGAGCGTCAAAGGGGTTGGTGAAGTAGGAGAGGGGTTTGGTAGGGTTTTGGGGTATAAAGACCCAGTGGAAGAAGTGGACGATAGGAGGTTGCAGAAAGGTGCATGGCAGGTAGGTGGGGAGGAGGGGAGTGCTGGGGTGCAGAGAGGTGCGACAGGCGGAGGGATAAGGGAGGAAAATACCTGCAGAAGAGTGCAGGTGGGAGGAGGATAAGATGCTGAAGGAGTGGTGGGGCGGACGCCCCGGGCTCACAGGAGGAGGATCTGTCCAGCCCGAGCATGTGCTTGCAACAGCCATGGTATTACATAGGGGAAGACGAAGGGATGGAAGAATATGTGGGGCAGTGGGAGGATGAGGGGTACAGTGGTGTAAGTAAGAGGGTTAGGGTGAGAAGGGGTTTAAGGTGGGAAGGGGAAAGCCATGAGCACGGTGTCTGGGATGCAAGAGGTTGGGGGGGACTGGTTGGGTGAGACTGTTGACATGATTTGTCCCCACAGCAGGAGTCCAGTGAGGAGGGAGATGAGGAGCGTTGGAGTGGAGGTCAGGCTGCAGATGAGTGACAGCAGAGCAGAAAGAGGTGAGCAGGAAGGGGAATGGTCAGCAGCATGGCAGAGGGGGGACACAAGGTTGGGGGCAAGAAGGGAAGGGGTAGGAGTATGCCTCCTCCCCTGAAGGGGCAGGGGAGGAGGCAAAGGTCAGCAATCTGCAGCGTGTTGGGCTTTCAATAAAGAAGGCTGCATGAGGACGATGTGCAAATTTAAACACAAGTGCAGCAGATGCGCGGGTCAGCATCCAATTACACATTGTTTTCAGACAGGGTACGGAGGGAAAGGGTGAGGAGTGGGACAAGGAGGTGGGGGGGCGACTGTATGCCAGCGAAATTGGGGGTTTCTGGAGGTGGGCCTCAGTTATCGGATAAGGTGGGGGATGCAAAAGTTGGGAAAAGGTTTGCAGGGGTTTTTAAGCAAGTTATTAAAGAATGGGGGTAAGGTGGAGGTAGTTCACGGGCCAAAGTTATGTGGTCAAGGGGAACATGGTGTAATGGACACAAGGTGCTGGAGGGGCAGGTTATATGGATTGGACGGCATGACGGGGGCACAGGTTTGTCCCCTGGTGCACTGGCAGAGAGGAGAAATGAGGAGATGGGCCTGCATGTACAGGGGAGCACATGGGCTCCTGGTGCAGGGTGGATAACATGGTGCAATGGTAGTAAGGTGATGGAGGGAGGGGGGCAAGTGTGAACAGGAGGGTAATAGGATAGCGGAGGCAGGAGGTCTAATTGGGGGTAGGTGCATTGGCTAGAAGAAGAGGGTTAAAGGAGCGAATTAAAGGTGGGCTAGGAAGGAAAGGGCCAGGAGTTGTTTCCGTATTAGAAGTAAGGAGTTGGTCAGGTGAGGAGGGGTTGTCTTGGGGGAGACAGATGGGGGGGAAAAGAAGGGTGGTTTTTTAGAGGTTAAGTTTGGGTCGGCAGTGCTGGCAGCACAGGTATTAGGGGGTCAGGAGGAGGTTTTGGAGGCAATGGGGGAGTGAGCAGAGGGGGAGGATGTTGCCTGAATGAGATTGGCTCAAGGCATTGATTAGGTAGTTGGAGGAGGACTAGCAGAAAAAGGGGGAGCAGGGGTGGCGCTGGGATAAGGGAAGTTCAGGGGATACAAGAAGACATTTCCTGGAATTGGGGGGAAGATTGGGAACGAGGGCAGGAACAAGGGGGGTGGGGTTGGCAATGGCAAAGAGAGACTCATAACTATTTTCTTTTGCAATGGGGGCTTGAAGGAGAGGTGAGTTGCCGTATGACATGGAATTGCGGCCAGCGAATGGTTAATGTGGGGAGAGAGATCGGATTGTTTGGACACAACTGAGGACACAGTCATAACTGTGTTTAATTGAGATACAGGTCTTAGAGGGGTCTACTTTCTGACCATGTTGAAGGTGGGAAGGGCGTGTCATGGGGTTGCAGAGGAATTTATAGCACACGCAGGAGGTATGGTGGTAAATTAATGAGGAGTAGCTTTGCTATAGGAATAACAGGGGACCTAGCTGGTTTTCGGGAATGGGGCTCAAGGTAAGGTGGTTTGACAAGTTGTCACTGAGGAGGGTTGCAGGGGGATGGTATTTGAAGGGGCAGAGGGTATGTCTAGGAGGAAGTTTAACGGGTAGTTTGGGATGTTGTTGGGGCAGTGTGGGGCACAAGTGCTGGTGCTCAGGGACACAGCTGTGTGAGGATTTTTGTTTCAAGAGGAGGGAGGGCATCTATCGGTTTATGGGAATAGTTAGTGAATTGGGGTGGTCCAAGACATAATAAAAATTTGAAGTAGAAGAAAGTTAGGTTGGGTGGGGCAGAAAGAACACCTCAGAGGAGGGTTAATCTGGTGCTGTGGGCATGGCCCCTTAGGATGACGGGTGAGGGAAGCACAATGGGGGAATAGCACAGGAAAGGATGGGGGTGGTGCTGTTTTCACAAATGAACTACCCCGGGGGTGCAAAGAGGGGGAACACGTATTGAAGATGGAGGGGCATGGGAGAAGAGGGGGTTAAGTGGGAAGGAAGGCTGGAGAAGATGGTAAGGAGTCGGTATGGAGCACGGGATAGGTAGGGAGGAATTTAAACTGACTTATTTAATTGTTGGGGGAATTGAAATGTTTAATTATTAATTTGTTTGGCAAGTTGTTAAAAACAGATTTGTAAGTCTGTAAGGCCAGGGGCCAGGTTAGTAGTGATTTGTGAGCTTTGGCCTGTCACATTAAAGCAACCTTTTCCACTACAAGCGAGTCTGGGTGTTTTGTGCAGTAAGCCCAAATGTCCCATTTGGGTACTGCAAGTCCCAGGAAAACATTTGTAATGGTTCTTGGAGTTTAAAACATGCACACCTTTTAACGTTTTCAAAAACACTATTAGAAGAAAATACCCTATCTTGGTTTTATGTTTGTGTAGATTTTATAAAAAGGCACACACCATTTGTCCTGTGCAATTTAGCTGTTTATGCAAAGTGAATTTAATGAAATGTGCATATTTCATCGTGATATGCTAATTTCTGGTCACATCACATCTCATTGCATTTGTTGATGAGTCCCCAATACTTTAATTTTCAGGACTTGACCTATGCAGTAAACATTCATTAGTGAGACACAATTTAGCTATCCCAAATTAGCGGCCAAATGGACTCACTTTACACAGACAAGGGGCATCTTTTTTTATTTAATTGTTTTATTATAATTACTTCGAATCACGGATCGGGGAATCGAACCTCTGTTGCTTTGCATGGTTTTGCTTCCAAGACCAGCACATTGCACCTATGCTATCCTCCGCTCACTCATACGGCCCAATGGATTAAAAACACAAGGGTGAACATGCAACAAGGGTGGGACCCCATTTGGGGAAGAGGTCAGTCCACAATGTGTACATGATGGAGATAGGTAATATAATTAGAATGGAAAGGACAAATAGGGGCAGTGATCTCAGGATGTCCACTGCCTCACAAAAACAGTATTATGGTGCATACAACTCTGTTTCTGATGCAGACAGTGCATTATGTATGAGTTGCCTGCAGAGCGAGATTCATTATGCCTTTTGTTGTGGGAGCTGCTTCTAGCAAATGGACCCCTCTCCCCCCCACAGCGATGACGTCCTAACCACAGGACAATGGAGAGTGAAGTACTCTTCAGTGACTCCAAGATCAGGTCAGCAGTGTACCCCAGGAGACACTGCCCCTGACAGGAAGCAGGGGTAACGGACAGTGAGACCCAAGTAGATATATGTGCCTGCTGAAATAAAATGAATGCATTATTTTCTGTGGGTACTGTGAGGACCACAGGCTGGGTGCCCTGAAATATGTAATCATAGATGGCATTGCCTTATGGAAACCTCTTGATTGCTTTCTTGGATCTAATGTATTTGTCTAATTCCAAATTACGATTTCGGGTGGCCCTCCCCTAGGGACCTAGAGCCATTTGACAAACTTAATAGTTGTGCTGGGGAGTACCTGTGAAAAGGGGAGTTACAATAGGTAATTTATTCCCCTTTCAAATTAGGATGCAAATACCTTGCATACTATGTGAGAAAACGAGTCCACTCAAAGCCTAAATTGACTCCATGGCCCTCATTCCAAGATTGGAGGTAAGTACTGGGCTTTACCGGCATGGCACAAAGAACGAGTCCGTAAAACCCCTTAATGGCATGACGCGTAGGTAACAATACCGCCATGGAAATAGCGGTGTCCGTAAATAACGGAGACCGTAAATTACGGACACCGCTAAATAACGGAGCCGGAAATATCGTCATCGCACAGGAACGGGAAGGAGCGCGGCGGCCATCTTTACAAACACAATCCATTGCCATCCTCATCAGCCAGCACCCTTGGGAGCTGAACTACGGAAAAGGCCATCACACCCTGGAGGAATGCCAAAAGCCCTGAAGAAGTCAGCAGATAGGCTCCACAAGCAGCGATTTAGCCCGGAAGAGCTGCAGGCCATGGTAGACACCCTGGAGGAGCACGCTGACATTGTGTTTAGCGGGGACATGCGCCGGGAGGCGGTGCTCCGTAAAAAGAACATCTGGGCACAGGTTGCCCAAAGGGTGAGTGCAGTAGGCACCACCCCCGCACCCCCACGGACTGCCGCAAGCGGTGGGATGACTTGCGGATGAGCGTGCATCCTCTCCGCCAACCGGAGTCAGGCACAGCAGACCGGAGAAACTCACGACATGGGAGGATACATGCGCTGCACTGATTGGGACCGCATCCATAGATGGCGTCGGCGAAATGGAGTGTGGGGCACCGTCGTCTGCTGATGGAGGTGAGTGTCCAAAGTCAACACCGCCAATGGCAATTACATGATAAATAGACACCCAAGGGCTGTCCAAGGCACCTTGTCATGGTGCCCCCCCATCCAAATCATGCTGAGCCAACTGCCACCCAAGCAAGTGCCAAGTGCAAGTACATAACGCACATCACACATAGTGCACAAACTGGCACATCCCATGATGCACACTGTGCAGCTGGGTTGGCAGTGTGCGAGTCAGCCTCCACAGTACCAGGCCAGGATGATTGACTCCGACACCTGCGTACATATCAGACACATGTTGCAATGCCCAAAAGGCCACAAACCCCAAATGACTAAAATGTGAATGCAGCCATTAATGTAATTAGCGTCTCAAACAATCACTCATGCCGTCCCTCTCTTCTACCCCCACAGGCAGTGAGCATGAGAGCGAGGAGGGCGAGACGAGCCGTCCAACCACCTCCAGGGGCAAAGGCAGGGTCTGCCGCATACCAGCCCGAACGACACACCCACCCCGGCTCCTCCAAGGCCCATGGAGGGTGCACCACCCCCATCCCTCCCTGCATCGGCGCCTGCCACAATGACCACCCCAAGGTCAGAGGAGTCGAGCATCACTGGGGAGGTGGCAGCCACGGCCCCCCTGGAAACCGTGGACAGCCCCTTGTCCATCTGTGGGGCGGCAGAGGAGGACTTCTACCCCACCGTCCACACCCCAGAGCCCAGCAATGGCCCCCAGGTGTCGTGCAGTGACTCATGGGAGCCTGACACACCTGGCCGATGTGCACGTGGCAAAGCACCGGGAGACGCCAATCCCGTGCCCAGTCCCCCAGTCGAGGCCCTGTCAGGGCATGTAAGCCCAATCCCCTGCAGGGATGAAACCCTGTCACTGGATGCACTGCATGGGGCACAGCTCACTGCCCTCATCACTGAGGTGATGGAAGACAACCGCCAGGGCAGGGTGGAGTGGCTAGACGAACTGAGGGCAATGCGTCAGGTGGTCACGACAGTACGAACTGGTTATGCAAAGTCCTTGGACGCATTGCAGATGCCCTTGAGGCTGCGCATCCCACTCAGGCACCTCAGCAAGAGGACACCCCCTCATCCAGTCGCTCTACCCCAGCAAGCCCACTGCAACGTTCTCTGCGTTCTCTGCGCTGCTGGGACATGCCTCCCCCGGGCCCCGGGAGCATGGAGTAGCTGCCATATGTGGCCTTGATGGTCACCATGGGACTACTGTTGCGGAGTTGCGGGGAAGGGGGGTGGTGGGTGAGGGTTTGTTGCAGAGTTGGGTGGTGAGGGGGGTGGGGGGTGAGGGTTTGTTGCAGAGTTGGGGAGAGGGGTTGGAGGGGAGGGTTTGTTGCGGAGTTGGGGGGGTGTGGGGGTGGTGTGGTGGAGGGAATGTTTACACTTATGCATTTAAATTTATAATACACCGTTGGTGTTGCAAGGTTTAACCTGTGTGGACATTCATCATTGAGCATGTGTATTATGATGTCTGACAGTGCATGGTCTACAAGTATCCCCACACCCAGTGCCCTGTGTGCCCATGTCATGCCACCCTCTGCTGACTTGTGTTTCTTCATCTGGTGTTAGCAGTCCCATGTCAGGGGACAGGGCCACGTTCCAAGGCATGCACATTTTGTTCAGCTTTACACATGACATGGGGGTCTTGGACACCTACACATTGAAGTAGATGGATCCCCCACCAGACCAGCTTCCACAACTCATATGTGCCTTATGCAAGCCAAGTGGCTGCTTCATCTCCATGCATGCACGGGTATGGGCAGTATTGTAGGCCTCCTTGGGCCTGTTCTGTGGGTTTCTGACAGGGGTCCTGTACCATGGTGTCAAGAGACAGCCACCAACACCTGCATGTCTCGCCAATGAAGCTAAGTGTCTGGACTGTCATGGTGGAGAACTGAACTTGTCTGACATGGCAGCAGGTCATTGATGCCCATACGCACATGTCCATGGATGCATTTAGCCCATTCATGGCCCCAACATGTGTCCTGTGCAATGGAATGCTGTAGGGGGGAGTGTCTTTGAGATGGTCTATGTGCAGGGGGCCAGGGAGGAGAGGGGTAGACAGCATCTAGCATGTCAGGGGTTTTGGGGGCGAAGTGATGGCCTATTTGTTGAGAAGGAGAGACTCCTTGAAGAGGTGGCCTTTTCTGAATTATAGGATCGAGGGGGCGAGTCTGATCCTGACACAGAGGAGTTTTCATATTCTTGGGGCATATGCAGAGAAGGCTTGTTTTCTGGTGCTTTTCTTTTTGTAGCAGTGGATTTCAAGTCTGCACATGTCTTGGTTTCCGGTGGTTTGCTGTCCATGAGGTAGCTGTGTGACTTGAGGGTGACTGCCTTATGGATGACGCAGCAAGACTTGAAGGTGATTTGTGAGTGCAGTGGGAGCCAATGTAGGTCGATAGGGGGCCGGGGGCGATGTGGTCGTATCTTCATAGAACCCTGATGAGGCGTGCAGTCACATGTAGGACACATCACAAGGGCACACAGTAGGACAATGGGAGGCATTTGAGGAGGTTATTTCTCTCATCCAGTGCTTAGAACAGTGGATCTAAAGCTGTCCAGAGGGAGGAAGGGATTAACCCTCGGCATGAGGGAGAGCTGATATCAAGCTGTATCAATGTTCTTAGCTATGTGTGTCTTGAAGGAGGGGTGTTTGTCAATGTGGAACCCAAGGGACTTGGCACAGGAGGTGAGCTTGGGTCTGAAGCCCTCAGGGTTCATGGTTGATTACAGGTCGTATGTCCAGGTGTTCAGTGTTGTTGGTGAGGAGTAGCAATTCAGCGTTGGAGGGGTTGAGCTACAAGTATGCACTAGACATCCAAGACTGAATTAGTCGAGTAGCAGGTTTTGAACCTGTAGATGTCCTTGATGGAGAAGATCTTGTTGTACAGCTGTGTGTCATCAGCATATTGGTGGATGTGGATTTTGTATGTGGCTAGGAGGGCTCCATGGGGCTCCATGAATAGACTCAAGTTCACTGGGGAGAGGATGGAACCCTGTGGGACTCCACATGTGACGGGTTGCATTGGGGATGTAGTGGAGTCCATCTGAACAAACTGCTGGCAGTTGGCGAGTTAGGACATAAACCAGCATAGGACAAGGTCTCTGATCAACAATGCTCGGATGTAGGATGTTTGTGAGCACCTGGTGAGCTACTGTGAGCTACTGTGAGCTACTGTGTGGACAGCTCTGGAAGTTCAAGTAGAACCAGGAGGCTGGGGTGGCCATTGTCAAGGATGTTGAGAGTGTTGTTGACCACCTGTATGGTTGCCATCCCCATGTTGCATCTGTGCCTGATCCCGGATTGGTAGGTTTGGAGGACATTGTTTTTGTCAATGTGTTGCTGCAGTTGCCCGGCTACTGCTTTCTAGATGATCTTACCTAGGAAGGAAAGATAGGTGATGCGGTGATAGTTGCCTAGGTTGTCGGGATTCAGAGTGTGTTTTGTTAAGATAGGCCCAAATGTACCAATAAAGAGAAAGACTCAAAAAACAGAGTGACTCCACGTGCATGATAAAATGAAGCTTTAGTCCAAAAATAGACGGCTGCTTGGAGAGCAAAGCAAATTGTAGCTCTGGAAAAATACATCCTTGGCAGTGCAGGGTCACTTCTTGCGTTTTTGGTCAGCCCTCATCCTCGCCCTCATCTGCGGTCTGGTCACCTCTTCTTCTCTTTCTGGCTTCTCTTCGTCCAACAGAGGGGGACGTGCATACAAACCTTTTGACATCACCCATATGCATCTACGCTTTCTTACTGCACACTTTTACTGCAGTGGGGGTTGCATACTGGACAGTAAATAGGTCCTCAAATCATGACCTCACATAAATCCGGACTCCAAGGAATAGTGACAAGGTAGGTATCACAGCATATACATCTACATTTATGTCTCTGATGTTAGTTTCTTCTTTGCCCCCCTGCCGTACCTTGATCTGTCGAGTAATATGTTTGGGGAGTTTTTCTAAAGTCCTACTGGAAGTAAGACTTTAGTAAGCTATCCCTGTGGTTTGTAGATCCCCAACTCTTAGTACCAGTCTGTACTAGCTCAGGACCTTGGTAGTGTGGCAGAGCAGTTAGGCTTATGTTAAGAGGAAGATATGAGCTGTAGGTAAGTACTCTGAATCTTAGTTAGACAGGCAGAGCACAGAAGCACTTACACATATAGTTATATAAAAGATATATATTTATTATATTTACACCAGAATCACTGTAAATACTTTTATGGTACAACACTTAGGAATACTAGATAATACACTTCAAAGGGCACTTTCACTTTTGTGTTTGGTCACGGTTACATTTGTTGCAACGTTAGAAAGGGAAAGGTCAAGGTTATCGTATTTTCATAATTGCAAACTCATGCGGTTTTCAACAGGTCATGCTGTAAAGCATTTACTCTTCAAACACATATAGAAAAGTCTCTTAAAGGGAGGAAAAAATGTGGTTAGTGCAACACGAGCATAATACAAGGTTCTAAAGATGCTGTCTTTGCCTGGCAAGTCTTTTAAGTCCAAAAACGCAACCCTAGCTAAAGGCAGTTCGGGGAGGGCTTGAAGTCTTGACAAACATTGGATAATGAAGAGTTCCTGTGGATTCCTTCCAGTGTGTAAAGGTATCGAAGCAGCAAGTTAGCAACTAATAAAGGAGACCTAACAACTAACTCGAAAAAGGGACACAAGCAGCAGCTTGGGTCAGAGGTAAGAGGGGTTTTCCCTGGGTACCTCTATGTGCACTTCAATGATCTGGAGTGACTTCTTGGAATCAGGTAAGCTATACCTTTTTCCCCACAGTACCTTTGGTTTGAAGAAAGTGTGTTGGCTCCTGTGCGATGTGGCAGCTTTGGAAACAATCTCCATATTCCTTGGTCTGATGACAAAAGGAAGGACAATGGACGGTGTCTTTCAGCAGCAGTCTCGAGGGTGGACCTGTAGGACAATTTTCAGCCACTTCTTGGTTCACGCTGTAGTATTGACACATTTTAGCAGCACCAACAAAGGACACGGATAGCCCAGTCAATCTTCTTCACTTCCTGCTGTCCCACACTCTGGTGAGGGGCTCTGGGGCGAGTTGGATCGATTCTTCTTTATGTCCTTACAGGCTGAGCACAGATTCGGATGGATTTGGCCTTTCCACAATGATGCACTCGTAATGGACAGCAGGCCTCCTGGTATTGGAGTTCTGCAGCTCTCAATGCTCCTAGGATCTGTGGAGAGGCTTGTTTCAAAGTTCATCTTGGGGCTGGTTGTTCCCACCAGCCAAAGGGAAGGAGTTTTCCACTTCAGAGCTCCTCTGTTGCATAAAAAACGAGGTCAGGACAGCAGTGGTTGCTTCACGGTCTTGCAAGGGGTCTGCCGGTGTCTCTGGTTATCTTCTTCTTTGTTACTTCTGTTTCCTGTGGTCGACTTTCTTTACACACCAAAAGCCTCACCTTTTATACAGTTCCAGCACACAATCCTTTGCAATCTCTCTCAGCATTTTACAGAAAGGGCCGTTTGGCTGTCCAATCAGTAGAGCCAGACTCCTTATGGGAGCTGGACCTTATCAGGCACTCTTGCAGACAAAGGACAGGGGGGTGGAAGACTCCTCCCCCACTTCCTGCCTGCTCAGACACTCTGGAGCCTAGGCGGGGATACCAAAGGAAAAACACACACACACACAGATCTCCCCGTCGTAGAATGATAGAAGAAGGGCTAACAAAGAACAACTACAAAGTAATGGCTTGGGTCCCAATTTGGTATTCGGTTGCCCCTATTGTGCACTACCGAGGCTATGGACATAGCATGCAATATAAAATATACACAATAGTTGGTAGAACATGTCCACTGCCACCAGCCATAGCTAGGTGATTGTCTATGTGACTAGAAAATCACAGTAGCAGAGAGAAGGGGGGTACTAAGTATGCCTCTGGCACTCCACTGAAAGTGGTGTGCCAATCTCTCAGAATATAGAGTTTTGGGAGAGACACCAAATATCTCTCAACCCTTAATATAGAAAAATAATCATATAGTAGGACCTTTGGGTCCCCAGCAACACTGCCCATATGCTGCGGTGTGTTGCAGTAGTAAAACACAGATGCCTTTAAGAGCTATGGAGCAGACAGACTCCATAGTACAGGTAGATTTTCAAATAATTGAGCTCCAAAAGACAAAGCCCACAAGAATGAATGAGAGGAGAAAGGCTCCACTTATTCAGGATTAAAAGAAAAAGGTTCAGAAGTCCAGTCAAAAGTGCTGGGGGCCTAACCAGAGAGGGGATGCAGCATAATAATGATAAATCGCCCTAACCGAATGCATTTCAATCATTTAGCCATAGCAGTTAAATGATCATGAATCCCATCACCTGGTACTGTACCAACTGTACCAGAAGGTTCTGCATCCAATCTGGGATGCATGGGAGCAGAAATGGGAACATGTATCCTTCTGCCAGTTACTTTTTAATGGGGTGTGAAGTGGTAGTCTCAGCCTGGCTGATTGTGTGAAGCCAAAAGTCATTTGCGTTCCTTTAAAAGGCTGTCGAGGCGTTCTTCAGTGCCATTGTCTCATCTCGTTCTTATCTCTTTCTTGTCTCATCTGCTTGCACCACTCCTCTTGTGCCTGCCCCTAGTGTTGCCTCACCCCATTACCTTTGTTCCCCCCTCAAATCCCCCTTCCTCCTTTCCCCCCTCTACTCTCCCTCTGCATCCTCTATGGTGCTCTCTGTTTTTCCTATTCTGTCCAACTGATTATCTATTGATTATCCTGTCATTCTTACTAAGTATGGAAGGAAGACGTTCAAAAGAGAAATCCTGGTTTCCAACAACGCCTCCCTATTGCTGATAACTACACCAGCGCTTCCTCCAGGTAGAACCTCACTGCCATCCTCTTTGTCGTTCCTTCACCAGACCTATGGACTCCACACACGTCTTCTGTGCTCTCTCCGTTTTTTTCCTCTCACATTAATGGTGGAGCCCGGTCGGGTGCCCTCCTGTCTCCCTTTCCAATCCTCTAAGACAATCATTAATGTTTACCTAAATAGCACCATCCTGTTGTGAACACTTGTGTTCCCAGCGCGTCCGCTCCCGAAGGCCGCCATGGAAAGAGAAAACCGGCTCCCGTTTTCCCTTTCCCAGCGGCCATTTTCTTGGTCATTTTTTGTTTTCTTTCATGTCCCAAAACGCTGCGGCTTTTCGGGACCGAAAAAAATGGTTTTAGTGCCCAGGTCACGCATATAATGCGGGCCGGGGTTCTAATAGCAATATGACCCTCGCGGCGGGGGCATTACCGACTCAGGTAATGCCCCGGGGCCTCTCACATTAATGGTGGAGCCCAGTTGGGTGCCCTCCTGTACCCCTTTCCAATCCTCTAAGACAATCATTAATGTTTACCTAAATAGCACCATCCTGTTGTGAACACTTGTGTTCCCAGCGCGTCCACTCCCAAAGGCCGCCATGTAAAGAGAAAACCGGCTCCCATTTTCCCTTTCCCGGCGGCCATTTTCTTGGTCATTTTTTGTTTTCTTTTATGTCCCGAAACGTTGCGGCTTTTCGGGACCGAAAAAAATGGTTTTAGTGCCCCGGTCACGCATATAATGCGGGCCGGGGTTCTAATAGCAATATGACCCTCGCGGCGGGGGCATTACCGACTCAGGTAATGCCACGGGGCCTTCGTTAAGGCCCTATGGGCCCCGGGGCATTACCTGAGTCGGTAATGCCCCCGCCGCTCGGGTCATATTGCTTAAATATTAACCTTTCACATCCTACATACATAGTACAGAAAAAAGAAAATAAACAAGTTGAATCAAAAGAAAAAAGATAAAATACGATGTTACAATTTATTTTTTAACTTTTACAGTTTCTAAAACAAAGTATGACAAAGCATGATGCCTCCATACATTTTGTTTTTCTTTGTGTACCATGTCAACTCAAAAGTAAAATGATATGTCCATAGTTGCCTTTTGTCGGCTAGGTTTCTGTTCAAGAAATAAAACCTCAGCCTCAGTCACAAGATCGCTGTTCACAATCCCACCCATTGTTATGTCTAGCCATTCAGTAGGGCACGGCAAGGATCCCATTTAGGGAGGGCAAGGATTTTCCCTAGTAATGCCTAAAGGGCCACCAGCCTTGTTCTTAGAATTCTCAAAAAGGTTCACAATGATATTATCAAGGTTTGGGAGTCTCCCAACATTATCCTAACCCATGTAAGCTCTGACAGCTGTTTTAACCCCAAGAAACACACCCTTGACTCTATCAGGGCATAACATTCCAAAACCAGGTGCCTTAGACTTTCCACAACATCACCATTGTTACAAAGCCTACAATGCAAGTCAGTCCTAGACCTATCACATTTCTCTATCTGCTCCATCATTAGGATTTGATTTAGATCGTAGTGTAGATATTGTATTCGGGTTTGGGGGCACGGAAAGAGGGACATGTATTTCATAATATCCTCCTTTTTTCTTGAAAACTTTGTGTATTCTATGTAGAGAGTGTAAGATGGTAGCAGATCCATTATCTCACACTAGACACATTTAAACATCTTCTTTTTGCCGTTACACATGTTGTTAGTTGGCTCCTTTGTGGAGCCAATTTGTAGTAACATTTTGTTCATAGCTTATTTGAAGTTGTTTATTTTGGCTGCTGTGTTTGAAGTCTGTTCACCGCCCACTGTTGAAAAAGAGAGTTTGTTGGAACATTTAACAATCTGGAAACTGCAAGTTTCCTCCATTTTGCTCTGGTAGCTAATGAAATCAGTCCAAACTAATGTCTGAGGACTGCGTTAGGGGTCGAGTTTGCCAGTCCTAAAGTTTTTTTCCATAACAGCCCATTCAGGTAAGCCCCCATGTGAAACGTTGAGATGTTTAACCCTTATAGTAGCATTGGTTCCACCATTAATAGGTAGAATTGAACGAGTGGCTGCAAGGAGTACCAACACAGCAGAGAATAAATTCTCTTCATCTTTGCCAGAAGCAGGGTATATTTACCCTTTAGAAATAGCTTCCATCTCACCATAGCGCTACTGTTTGGCAGACAGCAGCCCAAATATCTTAGGGATTCCACTCTTTCCATGAATTGATCTCCTACTCTCCGGTTAAAGGTCTTTGGCCTTCTTTTGGTGGTGAATATTATGACCTTGGACTTTTGCCTATTTACCTTTAAGTTGTTGTCTACTATGTAGCTGTTAAAAAGAGAAAGCTTCATATGCAGGCCAATTGGGGTTTTGTGAAACAGTAAAATATCATATGCAAAAGCGATCCAGTCCAGCGTGACTGTGCCCAATTTTACTGGATTTGTTGTTCCCGCCTCCCATATTCTACCAATGTCAAACTCATATAGGTTGTATAGGTTTGGAGTCAAGCCACATCCCTGGTGCAACCCCACATATGTAGATATTCAGTCTGTCAAGGTTCCTTCCTGACTTAACCTGACCCTCACAGTGGTGTTAGTGTGGAATAAGGTCAAGAGCTGCACCATCTTTACTGGCACGTTTCAGGCAAGCAGCTTTGTCCAGAGGTCATGCCTTTTGACTGTGTCAAACACACTTGTCATGTCAATGAAAGCCATACAATGGTCCCCACCACTCCCTTTTTGACAGCAGCCAGAAGATGTGATATGATAAAGGCATTCAATGTGGTCCCCATACCTAAACAAAAGCCTACCTGATTGCATGAGTGTAGGTTTTATTCATGAAATTTGAGTCTTGAGATCTTTCAATAGTAAAGTAGCAAACATTTTAACAGAGCAGCCCAGCAAGGCAACTGGTCTGTAATTTTGGGATTCTGCAGTATCCCCATGCTTGTGTATAGGTATGATGTTAGATTCTCGCGATGTGTGTGGAACCCTAAGTGTAGGGTAAATATCCCTAAATGGATCTCTTACTGGGTGCAACCAGGCTCCCGGGTCTTTCTTTATCAAAATCGGAGGAATGCAGTCTGGACCTGGTGCCCTAGATGCTTTAGCTCTGCCCCTATTTGGTCCTCTTTGTCTCAGGTGTATACCATTTTTTCATCTATTCCCTCATAAGTAGCAATGCTCTTGCCTTCCCCTCTTGGGTAACTGTATTTAACACTCAGAAAGGTTACTCAGTTTGTTCCGTGATCGGACACTCCAAGCTAACTTTAGGACCCTTTATTTGTTCTCCTATATGTAACCACAATTGTGAACCACCGTTCACAAGCACCGTTTTGAAAATGCCTTGGTTTTCTTTTATATGTTATAGGTAGCTTTTCTGTGAATGGAACCTTCATCATAGCCCCAGAAACCCCTTGTGCGTCCATCGTATTTGTGACAATGAAATCTCTCCTTCCCTGACACAAGATCTTTTCATCCCGGTGTCAACCAAGAAAGAAAGCTTCCCCTATCCTATTTTCACCCCCACCTGGGGTTTCTCTTCTGGGTCAGGAGTTACTGATAACACTGGGCACATCAAGCTTCTCTGTGGGCTGTCATATTGTTGATAACCGCTCTTCCCTGTTCTTGTGAAGGGATTCCCTCCCAGCACTGTTGTACCCCCTGTTGTATGTACCATAGATTGAGCAATATATCCCTGTCCTTCTAACCGGACTGCTGTGTTTGCATTTGTAATGGATTCAGTGCTTGTAGTGGCTGTTGTACCTGCTGTATCTGTGTTGGAGGGTGCATTTGTTGCTGCATTTGTCTGTGGTTGGGTCTGTTGTGGAAATGGTTGCTGCTGCATATATTGAAAAGTGCCATGCTTTTGCTGTGTCTGTGCAGAATATTGCAAGGGAAATACAGGCCCCCAGCTTAGACCAGGCATTGCCATCATCTGTTCATTGCCTCTCCATGCCTAGATGCCCGTGCATAATGCCTTATCTTCCCACATGTCCAACAGTTTGTCCAAAACCTCTAAATCATGTTCCTGTCCAGCCAAAACCTCCTCCAAATCCATACCCTCCCGGGCATATCCCTCTCCCTCTGGGGTAATAGTTATGTTCTCCCCTTCCACCCACATATCTGGTCACCCCTTGGTGTTGATATTCTTTTTCATAATGTTGTCCTTCAATGTGTGTAATCATTGCCTCTTCAACCGTTACCTTCGATAATTTCTTCTGCACCAATTTAGATTCCTCGCTTTGCCTCTGCTCTATCTTGATCCTCTCCTGTCTCAGATGACAATAATGAACAATATTCAACTGCTTTTCAGGCCATTGTTTCATTTCAATACTTAAAATATTCTTTAGGTCTTTCCGTACTAATCTCTTGTATTTCTTGTATGTATTCTGTTGGATCCTCATCTATTATCGTTTGGTGTGTCATAATGGCACTCATATCTGATGTATCGGGGTACTGCACCCTCAATACCCTCCAAACATCTGCTCCAAAATTGCTAAATGGTGAACTGTCATGTGCATTATTTTGCACCATCACAGAACGATAGCCTTCCCTTTTTCATACATCATCTTATTGTTCTCCCAATGTCGAAGCAAGTTAACTCTTCACGTCCCCTAACGCTAACATCATCCGTGCTGTGTCTTTTCTCTAAGTCATGAATCCACTTCCCTGCCCCTACTCTCAATGATGTTATGGTAGCCATCAAATTGTTCGTATCAGTTTGTGGTCCCGCACACACTGAGCCCGCCCCCTCCCCTTTTGAATAAATGGTAACTGCGTCACCCCTGCTTTGCATGCAAGTGCAGCCACTCCCTTGGTCCCTTTCAATGTTATTGCCATATGGCTTGCTTGGTGACATGGCACATTTCTTAATCTGTTAACATATTATGTTTTCCTTCCTGAATTTTTTGGAAGAAGTCCCTGGAGAGCGATAGGCTCCCTTTCGTACTAGCTTGCCATCATGCAAATCTATTTAGGGATACTCTATTATTTCAGCGTCCCTGTTTGGAGGGGACTTGTGCCTCCTCTTCTTCCTCTCCCTCCTCTTTATCGGCCCACTCTTCTTCCTCTTGCTGTACATCTTCAAACACCTTGTTGTTGATTTCTCCGGTCATGTACACTCCTCTTTCAATTTCGTCTATTATATTTCGGCTAACACAACCTGCAACTCTGCTCACACTCTCTTAGCTTTTTCTGTCCTCAGTCACTCTTCTACTGATGCTGTTGATAACTTCCCTGCTATACTCTTTTTTCTCCTTTTCTCCTGCTAATCCTCTCATTCTAAAGCCTTCACATTGTCATTTTCATGTTTCTGTCCATCTATTTAAATCATTTGAAATTATATCTGTCCTCCTACCCATTTGCCTGGTACCTTTGTTGCTTCTTCGTTCTTCTCCCTTTATGCTTTTCACTCTTTTCATCTCTTCATTTGCATCTTTTAGCTGCCCTTCTAAGCTGTGTCTTTTAGAGTGTTCTAATCATTCAGCTAAGGTGACTTTTGTGCCACCTTCCTTTTCCTTGTTATTAACTTCCACCATGGGGACACATATCAGGGATTATTGGTTGAGGGGGAGGAGGTGTGGTGGGGTTCACAAGCTCTTCATTGTCTCTTTTACTTACACTTTCCTTTTAAATCTGCTCCTCCTCCTCAAACATTTTCCTTAAGCTAATTATGCTTACTCTGCTCTGTAATTTATTTCTCTTATGTGTGGCGTGTAAATATGCGTGAATTCGTTGCAGCAGATGTTTCGAATGTGTCCTTTCTTGCAGCTATGCTGGTCCATTTTGCTAGCCATGTCTTTGACCCATTTTGCATGGTATTTTAAAATGTTTTGTTTATATTGGGGAAGTATCGTACACAAATGATCAATGGGGGTGACCGCCATTATGCCAATATTAGATTAAAAGGACCATTTCAATGCACTCCACCCTTTTTTCCCTTTCTCTCCACCTTCCCTCACAATTCCCCACAATGTAAATACAATTTCCATCCTAACAAACACCAACAAAACACAATCTCAAACTATTCCAATTTAACTACAAACAATCCTAACTGCCTTCTACCTCTAGTGCAGGGACTTTATATTAATGTTCTGGACAAAAAATACAAGCATTTATATAAAATAAAAAAGATAGATGTTCAGCAATGGTTTGACCATACTTTGTGATAAACAGACTAAATATGAAGTATAGGAAAATAATGAGAATCATAATACACTACCTTCACAGACTCTCTGTGAGTCCCTGTCAAACTTTTTTTTATCGAGAAGTTCACCAATATTAGGATGAAAATATTAGTCGCCACTCACACCGTGACATTGCCACCCCCTTCTCTGTCATCTTCCAGGTCTCAGCCATGCCAGGCAACTGTCTCGACTTTAGCTCCTGCTTCAAAATCATTTTTTAGTTGAAATCATGTTCCCCGTTAGACCCTATTCTGAAGTATATAAGCTCAGTGATTTCCCCTTCGGTGTCCCTAGCTGTAAATTCGAATCCGAGTGATTTTACCGAAGGCAAAATTATCGTGCCTGAAATGTCTGAAAACAAAGTGTTTGAATGACCAAAAGTTCGAACACTTTGTTTTCGGACATTCAGCCCCGATAATTTGCGAAAACACACACACACACACACACACACTCATAACACCCCCCACCCACACCCTAGGCACACCCCCACCCAAACCACCAACATAAACAAACCCCACTTACCTTCACGCTGGTTCCTGCAGCACCAGTTCCCTTTCACTTCCGTGGTCGGGAACCGGCGCTGCAGGATCCCTTTCTTTTCTTCTTTTTTTTTTAAAACGGACAGCTGTAGGGGTGTCCCTCGCAGCCCCTGCTCACTACACCATAAAGTATAGTGAGCGGGGCAATGCGGGGGACACCCTCGCAGCCCCCGTTTCTTTTTTCTTTTTTTTTTTCTTTACACCGACGGCTGCGGGGGTGTCCGCCGCACCCCCCCGCTCACTATACCATTAAAGTATAGTGAGCGGGGCAATGCAGGGGACCCCCCGCAGCCCCTGTTTCTTTTTCAATGCTACCACCAAAAGATCGAACTTTTGGTGTTCGATCCTTTGGTGGTAGCATTTTTAGAACTTTGGTTGTTTCGACCTTTTTTTTCGGTCAATTCGACCTAAACCGTAAATTCATCACAATCACAAGGCAGAATTTCATCTAATTTAAAACATGCTTCATTGACCCCTTTGTTAAAGACACTGACCCTGGATCCTGCTTCCCCAGCTAACTTTAAGCCCATTTCACTCCTCAAACTTCTGATGAAAGTACTGGAGTTTGTTGTTATACCCCAGTGGAGAACTTTTTTGGAGGAGCATTTCATGCTAAACCCTTATCAATAGGGCTTCCATACATCTATAGGCATGGAAGTTGTGCTGGTATCAGTTATTTAGTTAAGAGGTTAGTCACCCTGTAGCCAGGGCATAGAAGAAACGAGAAAGTAGCAGTTAAATATCAGAACTGCTAACTTTGACTTGTTTAATGTGATTGAAATTTGACTTTTTTGACTATTTCACCGTCCAGGGCATTTTCTTTACTTTACCTTCCTTCATCCTTGTGATTGCATTTCATTATATAGTAACTTTATTGTACCTGCTTGAAAACATATGTGCAACGAGAAAAGCACTCATACTTAGTTTTGTGTGCATTTGTTGAACGGGAACTACACTTCCCAGAAGCACTTCTGCCTATTTTTGGAAACGTCAGGCGCTTCAGCGCCGGCGATTCTGAGGCAAGCCGGTCTGCGCCGGTCCCGCCGAGCATTCCTCTTAAACCCCTTTCTTCTGCTGATCCTGTTAGAGGTTAGTCACCCTGTAGCCAGGGCATAGAAGAAACGAGAAAGTAGCATTTAAATATCAGAACTGCTAACTTTGACTTGTTTAATGTGATTGAAATTTGACTTTTTTGACTATTTCACCATCCAGGGCATTTTCTTTACTTTACCTTCCTGCATCCTTGTGATTGCATTTCATTGTATAGTAACTTTATTGTACCTGCTTGAAAACATACGTGCAACGAGCAAAGCACTCGTACTTAGTTTTGTGTGCATTTGTTGAATGGGAACTACACTTCCAAGAAGCACTTCTGCCTATTTTTGGAAACGTCAGGCGAGCCCGTCGCCCTCGGCCAGAAACTCTGCATCTACTAGGTTCCTCGACATCAAGCTCTAATCTCTGCTAAGAATGGGCTTTTCTAAAGTTAATGCACTCCTCTCTAAGCTACAAGAGCTGAAAAAAACAGAAGCTATACATGCGCATATATTAGAGATCCTTGCCAAACCTGATAGCAAACTGGCATGCACTGAGCAGGACTCCACCAATAACACCAGTCCGACGCCACTTAGTACTCAGACCTCTCCTACCAAAGTACATACTACACATACTACCAATAAAAAAATCAAGGCGCAAAACACTTACAAACTAAAAGAGAAAACTCTATCCCCTCCCAATTTGAATGACTTAAAAGTATGTCTACTGAACACACGTTCTATTAACAATCATGCTCAATGTGTCCATGACCTGATACTGTCAGACAAAATAGACATCATGTGCATTACTGAGACATGTCTACAGGACCCAATAGGTCCCACCTGTTCTATTGCAGTCCCCACAGGCTGCAAAATCCACTGCACCAACAGAGACAGTGGGAAAGTGGGTAGGGTAGCCATAATATCACGAGACTCTATACCAGTGTCCCCCACGACTACAATATGTTCAGTTTGCAAAACCTTACACCGTAAATATTGTCCTACAAATAACAACTGTATTAACTTCCTACTTGTCTACAGACCACGGTCACTTGACTCTGAGTTCAATGACGAACTCATTCACCACGCCAACGCACTAATAGGACAGAACAAATCTACAATTGTCCTTGGAGATTTGAACCGATGGCGCAGTGACTCCAAAAACAAAGAAGAAATCCATCTTGAAAAAAATCTTCAAAAAATCCAATTTAATGTACTAAACCATGTCCCTACCATGGCCAATGGTCACCAATTGGACTGGGTTATCTCTAATAACATAGAAACAAACAATGTTGCCACTATTCCCTGTATATGGTCTGACCATTACAAAGTAGTTTTCAATATACTGATCCCTCAGTTAGCGCAAAAAAACCTGCTAACGACACCAAGCAAGTTCACTCAAGAAACTTTAAAAATATCGATAGCGCAGATCTACAATCCTGCGTTAATAGTATCATGACCGACATTAAGGAAACTGACTCCCGAGACACCATCATAAGCAAATATGACCATCAGATGCTAAGATTGATAAACCAAAAAACACCCAATCGTGAAAAAACAGTCAGGCCCAATTCCAACCATCAAAAATGGTACACACCAGAACTGACTAACCTAAAAAAGGAAAAAAAACGCAGAGAAACACAATGGCAAAAAAAACCTACAGACGGCAATAAAATCAGTTGGAAGTCACTAGAAAAATCATATAGGAACTGCATTAATGAAGCCAAAATGAACTACTTCAATAGTCAAATCGAAGCATCCACGAGTTCAGCAAGCAAACTCTTCGACATACTGAAATCTATTTACAAACCTCAGGCCCTGGTCCCCAATTTCAATCCTTCCCAACTAGAATGTGATAACACTCAGACAGCTTTCGCTAATAAAATCACCAAAGCGAGAGAACGAATTGCTTCTGCCCTTGAGATCAAGCCAAAACCTAACCCCTCAGTCGAACTGACGACTGACAAGGGGAAAGAGAAATTCCAATTCAACAAATTTCTATTGATACCATGAAGAAAACACTGGCATCTATGAAACCGTTGTCCTCAGCGGAAAACAAGCTTCCACCTAAAATTATTCTTGAACACCCTGATATTTCCGCCCCTTTATTTACAAAAATTGTAAATTCATCCTTCTGAGACAAAACAATGCCAGCTAATATTAAAAAAGTCACCACCACCCCACTTGTAAAAAAAAACAACTTAGACCAACGCAACCCTAACAACTTGAGGCCCATTACGAATTGCAACTTCACCCTTAAGGTCATGGACAAAATCGGTACAGCTCAATTACAGGAATATGTAGATAAAAACGAGTTATTACATCCACAACAATCCGGCTTTAGAGCCGTACATAGCACAGAGACAGCAATGCTAGATTTACAGACAAAAATGCTGGAGATCATGGACAAGGGCAAAACCGGCTTACTGGTACTCTTGGACATAAGTTCTGCGTTTGACCTGTTAGACCATCAGCTATTACAACAAGCACTAGCCAAAACTTCAAATTGCTCCAATGAAGCAATAAGCTGGCTCACCTCCTTCCTGGAGAATAGAATTTCACATGTCCATTGGGAAGACAAGTTTTCAACCGAACACAACATCTCGTGTGGAGTTCCTCAGGGAGCCAGCCTGTCACCATTGCTCTTTAATATCTAC
Organism: Ambystoma mexicanum; assembly: GCF_040938575.1. NCBI lineage: Eukaryota > Metazoa > Chordata > Amphibia > Caudata > Ambystomatidae > Ambystoma > Ambystoma mexicanum. Next base: position 145,220,373 of record NC_090933.1, read on the forward strand.
ATACGCCTCCTGTGCGAATTACTAGAACAACTTCAAGTATTTTTCACTAACTACGCTGACGACACCCAGCTAGTTATGGAATTGAGTGGTGATTATGTTAAAGACAGTATTACATTGAACACCCTCCACAAGAACATCGAAGAGTGGATGAACAATAATTGGATGTGCCTTAACAGCAACAAGACCGAGTTAATAGTATTTGGATCCACCCAGGATCGCGCTAAACTGACATCTGACTATAAGGCATTTCAAATCAAGGAATCCTGCATTGAAGTAGTTGGTAAAGTTAAAACACTTGGCATGACTCTGGAAGCTACACTCAACGCAGATGCTCAAGCCATGTATGTCAGCAAAAACTGCAACTACTACATTAGACTCCTCAAAGCAATTAGACCCCTTCTCAATGAAAATAAATGCGCCACTATTGCCAGAGCCACCATTTTATTGCGTTTGGACTATGGCAACACACTCCTTGTTGGTGCCAGCAAGCAAACTTACACAAGTATCAACTGATTCAAAATCAGGCGAGAAGAGTTATCAAACAAAAATCAAGGAGAGATCATATTAGCGAAGCCAGACGCGACCTACATTGGTTGAAAATGGAAGACCCCGTACAATTCAAATCCCTGTGTCTAACCCATAAATGCCTTTATGGAAAAGCACCTGCCTACCTTTAGACCAAACTTACACCCTACAACCCTACCAGAACATTAAGATCCGAAACCAAGGGCTTGATAAAAACTCCAAAATTAAAAAAAGAACTAGGCCTAGGAAGAGCCTTCCCCACCCGTGCGGCAGCCTTCTGGAACAAACTAGCGACATGTCTCAGACTGGCAAACTAATCTATACTCTTTTCGTAAAAAACTTAAAACCTTGCTTTTTAAGTAATACCTGATTAGATTCGATGTCTACTGCTGGCTTATTCCCTATGTGCAATGAATTGTCCCGTCTTTTGTTTTTGTCTTTCATTGTCTGTCCGTTTCTTCACGTATGCGCCCCGATGCTTGCGAGCAGTTCGGCGCAATACAAATAAACAAATAAATAAATAAATGTATGATTTGGCTAGAATACGAGATCAAGATAGGGTGGGATTCTTTTGGACCTCTCTGCAGCATTTGACTCTATGGCCATTATATGTCACCTCCTTGAGGAGATTGGAGTGATTGTATACGAATTGAACTTTGTGTAATGGACCTTTTCACAATTGACCAAATTGACAGTTGTCTGAATATAAAAGGACAATTAGGACATATATGCAGGGGGAAACCCCCCACAACCCCCACCCAATCTAAACCCCCCCGCAACCTCCCACCCAATCCGCTTATATTGTTATAAACCAAAACCAACCCAATATATATATACAATAACTAAACGGTCAATTGTACAGAAGGTCATTTAGGACCACTGTAATTCCGTCAATTAGGTCAAAATGCAAATTGTGATCGGTCAATTTGGGTAATACCGGTTGGAGATACTGGAACAGTTCTTGAGTGGTTTAAGTCCTTTCTCTGCAATCACACTCAAATGATATCACTCCCTACATTTGAATCAGCTCCCTCTGTCTTATCTTGTGGCGTTCCTAAGGGGTCTGCTATCTCATCGCTGCTCTTTAGCATTTACCTATGCCCACTGGCTAACCTGACACAGGATCATGGGTGTCAGTTCTACACCTATGCAGATTACACCCAGCTGCTTATCAAAGTTGACCATATACTTGAGGAAGCTGTGTCATGTCTGTGGGTTTGTCTATCAGATATTGACACTTGGATGAATCAAAACTGGTTATTACTTAATGGAGATAAAACTGAGGTTCTTGTGGTTGGTCCCCCTACTGCTCGGTCCTTGTGGACTGCAGATTTGTGGCATTCATCTCTGGGGGCACTCCCTACTCCAGTTGATTTTGTTAAGAATCTGCGGATTAAAATGTCGACCACCCTCTCCCCAGACCAACAGATCAGTACCAGATGTAGTTCTGGCTTCTTTAAGCTGACATGAAAGGTTCTGTGATGACATCTGCTTTTATGGGTACTGAATTATTGTAATTCCACTTTATTGGTCCAGCCCAAATATCGTCTAAAAAGACTGCAGGTTATTCAAAATTTGGCAGCCCAGTTTGTGGCTGGCCTTGTTATATTTGCTCATACCTCCCCAGTGTTGAATAAACTTCAATAGCTTCCAGTTGAGGACAGAGTGAATTTCAAGCCCCTCTGCATGGGCCACCGGGTGTTACATGACCAAGGGGCCTTTTGACTTCATAAGAAGATTGCTCCATGCGTGCCTAATAGAGCTCTTCATTTAGCTGGCCAACACATTCTCTGTGTATCACTGACTAATAAACCTGTGCTTGGGAGCCAGGCATTTTCTGTTGATAGCCCCTTACTTTGGAGCTCTCTTTCGACGGCCTTGAGGCCAATGAATGACTATTTTACATTTTGCAAGGCCCTAAAGACTTTTGTCTACCCGCAATAGTTATTGTGTGAGTTGGTTTGTTTTTGTTAATTCTCCTATTTCTTACTCTACTTCTTAAGGCACCTCTTGCTCAGAGCCAAGATACCTCCAGGTGATAGATATGCTACTCTATGTTCCTTTAACATACCAGAACATAACCATGACAGAAAAGACTCTTTTGACAAAGGAAGATTTGTATTTGTCCATATACAAAAATGTGTACATGTGTAAGAAATTAAGTCATATGTAATAGCACCAATTATTTGTCTAGCAAATATCGAAAATAAATCTCTGAAAAAAAATCAAGATGAAAAATAGGAAATCTATACATGTGGGGAGTGAATTGAGTGTCTACAATATCGACAGACACATCTAGAACATTCCTGGATGTCCACTGTTTGCAATATCTTCTATTTAGTCGTTAATATATTTTATATAGCTCAGAAAGCCTTTTATGTCATGTATAGTGCTCTGCCATTTTACAACCATATCCTCAAAATATATTCCCTGCACTGCGTGGTTAAGGCTATGATCATTCTTGAACTTGAACACAAATCTATATCCATGAGATGGGCCCATGACGCCCCCATAGATGTTCCTGACATTTGTATATAGTAACTATTCTAACAAATGAAAATTAAATACATTCTAAAAGGGACATCAAAAGTATTTTGACGCCCCAATGTGTTCCTCTTGCATCAAAAGCAATACAACAGTGTCCTGGCCCATGTCATGTGGGATGGAAGAGTATAGGCTGTTCACTTCAATAGTTAACAATATATAATTTGTATGAAGAGAAATACCACTCAGTTTCTGTAAGACATGTTAGTGTCTTTTAAATATGTCAATATCTTTTGAATTAAAGGTTTTTAAAAATAATTAACATTAATTCCTAATGGCTGGAGCATTCATTTATATGCTGATAATATTGGTGTAACTGGTGGTGATGTAAGACTATTCTGAATGATGTGAATAGGATACAATATAGAACTCTAGGATCTTGCTTCTGCAAGAATGTGTTGGTCTTATCATGTATCTAACAGTGGCTTTCTGCCAAGTCAAGAAGATACCATAGCTTAGAAATTATGTCTCCAGTGGGATCTTGTTGACGTTTCATGCACATATCTAGTTTATCTTTTAATTGCCATGCACATTCTCCTTGGTAGTTACTTGTGTTTAGCAGTACCAATTTACCCTCTTTGTCAGCAGGCCTGGTCAAGTAAGTAAATTGTTTATTTTGGATATATTGCAATCCATAAAAACATAATAAAATACATGAAACGCCAAATATTTTAAAAATGCTCATTCATAAAAGAAACAACAATAAGCGCATCAGTAGCACACATTATCATGAAATAGGTCCTTTGAGTTGAGCTCTTCTGTTCCATGCAGTGTGTAAAAAGCAGCCAAATTTGAATGCACTGTTTGCGTCTCTCAATGATAGTAGTAATAGACTCCACTGCCTGTAGCCGGACCCCCTCAAGTGATACTACAGATGTAGTCTCCACAGATCATTATAGAGAGGACAGAAAATGAACAGCTGTGGAAGGGTTTAAGCAGCACCACAGAGATGGGTTGCGTGGGTAGGAAGAATCCTGGCCCATCCACTGGTAACTGCTTTGAAATGTGTATTAACGCCCTGAAGGAGGGGGGCAGCCATTTGGAGGTTCAAAATGCAGGCTGTACTGTATGGTACAAGCCTGCTTTCCGAGCTGCCTGGGCAGCCACACCACTTTCCCTTCCCCGCTCCCGTTCGCCTTTCACCATAGCACCCTTGTGTGATGGACGCACCCGTGCCTCGGGCCGCCCTGTACTGATACAAACACGCATGCACACACTGACACAATGAGCCACACGTCCGTACGTTCCAGGCTCCCGGCAGCAACTGCCGCACGGACCGTCTTTATTTCAAAGCGCATGCGCGGCCAGAACGAGGCTCGCGCATGCGCACTGTTAACTTAAAGAATGAACATCCCTTTTTTACTTTAAACAAAACAATGCAATCAATAACAGTTCTAACTGACCCACCGGTGGGTTAGTCTACCATTCAATCTCCCGAGTCCAGGACGTAGTCCTTAAGCTGAACAAGTGGGTTGCGACTCTGTCGCATCGGGTAACGCCTACCGCTCGTCGGGGTTGGTGGCGGGTCCATTGTGGTGTCCTCTTTGGGGATCTCGACGTTGTTCTCTGGTGCTGCAGATTCCACCACTCCAGCCTCTCAGGATCGGATGTCAACCTTTTTGAAGAATAACTTGTTGCGGGTGACGGTTCCCCTTTCGCTCGCCGCCGTTACCATTGACCCCTTCACATGGGTGACGGTCCAGGGTTATGGTTCGTACAGCAGTGATAGCTTCCCCTCGGGTCTGCGGTTCCGGACCAGCACAGAGTCTCCCACAGCTACCTCCTTGTCTTGTAGTCCTCTCCTTCCGCTCTCCTTCTCGTTGTGGGCCTCTCGCTCCTGTTTCACTTGGTCGTTGTCTATGACCCCTGTCTCACGGCCTTCAACTTCCAGGAGGAGTCCTCTCGGGCAGCGCGCAAACAAAGCTTCGGCTGGTGCAACCCCTGTCCACTGGTGGGGGTTGTTCTGTACTCCCTGAGGAATTCAAAGAGGTTTCAATTCAGTTCCCCTCCACCATTAGCCGCTATGCGGAAGACCTTATTGAGCGTCCTCATGAGCCTCCCCGCTTCTCCATTCCCATGGGGCCAAAGCGGTGAAATCTTTCTGTGCTGAATCCCCTTTTCCTTCAGATATTGCATAAACTGGCTTCCGGTGAACGGCGGCCCATTGTCCGAACACAGGACTTCCGGGAAGCCGTGCGTGGCAACCATCTTTTCCAGGGCTAGGATCGTGTGGACGGTTGCTGTTGAATCGACTAGCTCCACTTCTGGATACCTCGACCACTGGTCAACCACTGCTAAAAAGTACATGCCCCTCCCGTTTGACCCGAAATCATCGTGGACAATGCCCCATGGCCTCTCACTCCTCTCCATGGAGTTGATCGGTGGAGCTCTTTCAAGGGGACTCGCTGCTTGGCACTGCAGGCATCCCTTCACATGTGATTCCACTAGGCCCTCCAGGTCCGGGAACCATACTTTCGGTCGTAGTCTCGCCTTAGTTTTCGCTACCCCTTGATGGCCTATATGGGCCAGCTCTAGGAATATGGTCCTTAGCGACCGAGGTATGACTATTTGCTGCCCACGCAGTAACAGTCCATCATCTGAAATTGACAATTCATCACAGACTTTCCATAGCGCCTGAAGGTCTTTTTGGGCTCGTTCTTCCTGCCTAGTGTTGTTTTGCAGTACATCTCTCCATTCCCGCTACGAATCGCGGCCTGGATGATCCTAAACACCTCATCATTGGATGACTCTCGTACCACGACATCCCTGGCCAGCGCCACCGGCATTACCCCTTCTACCATGTTGTGGATGAATTCCTGGCACTCTACCAACTCCCCTTGGCTTATCGTACTGTCCTTGTTGGGGTGGCGAGACAGGTAATCTGCTGGATTGTTCGTTCCCGATCGGTACACCAATTTGACGCCATATTCAATGAGGGCGAGCATCCAGCGCTCTATCCGTGGAGGAGGCTTCGAGGACACGCCCACCAGGATGGGCAGAAGAGGTTTATGGTCTGTTACGACGGTAACTGGCTTTCCGAGGATATGTAATCGGAAATGCTTGCATCCCCACAGGATCGCCAGCGCCTCCCTCTCAATCTGTGAGTAGCGTCTCTCAGTCTCTGTGAGGGCCTTACTTGCATATGCGATGGGTATCATGTCCCCTCTGGCGTAGGCCTGCATGAGAACCGCTCCTAGGCCCATGGGGCAGGCATCCACAACGATCTCTGACTCTGCAGTTGGATCAAAATATGCCATTGTGTCCTGGTCGGAGGGTGCTCTCTTGATTGCCACAAACGCCTCCTGTTCACACTTGTCCCAGACCCAAACAGCGTCATTCTTTGTTAGGGCCCGCAGGCGTTCAGAGAGCGACGTCAACCCTTTGACGAATCTGCCGCAATAATTAACCATTCCCAGAAAACTGCATACCTCAGTAGGCGACTGGGGCGCTGCAGCCTCACGGATTTCCTTGATCTTTTCCGGGTCTGGAGACACCCCGCTCGCGTGGAATACAAACCCAAAGAACCCAATACGGTCCTTGAAGAACTCGCATTTTTCCTGATGCAGGGTGAGGCCTAGGTCTTTCAGTCTCTGTAGGGTTGCCTCCAACCTCTTCATGTGCTCGGCATGGGATGTGGTGAAAACGAGAATGTCATCACTCATATTTATTATCCCTTTGAGTCCCGCCAGAGCACCCCTGATGGTATTTTGGAAAACCTCTGCGGCAGAAGATACACCAAAGCTGAGGCATTTGAACTGGTACAGACCCTTGTGCGTGATGAAGGTGGTAATGTACCTCGAGTCTGTATGTAGTTCGAGCTGGTGGTACCCTGCTCTCAGATCCAGCTTAGAGAATATCTTGGCCCCCTGCAGTTCGCCAATTATATCTTCTAGCGTGGGAGTTATGTGGCGTTCACGCTTAATGGCCATGTTTGGAAGCCACATGTCTACGCAGATGCGTACCGCGCCAGGTTGTTTGGGCTTTGGCGCCATGACAATCGGCGAAACCCATGGAGTCGGCCCCTCGACCCTCTCAATGTTGTCCATTCTGATGAGTGATTTAAGTTCTTCTTTAACCTGGGATCGGAGGTGGAATGGGATGCGACGGTGTTTCAGTGCCGTAGGCCGGATGGTCTCATCAATGTGTAGTCACACTCGTTCTGCCTTCAGCTTGCCTATCCCCTGAAAGGTACTATCGAATTTCTCCAGAAGTGAGTCGATGTTTCCTTGGTAGACCTCCAGTGCAAAGTGTACAAGGTCCAAAGCCTCCGAGGCGGCACAACTTAACAGGGAATGTGGGCTGACATTGGTGACGAAAAACCTGGCTTTAATGACTTTGGCTCCACGGGCCACGGGGGCCACGAACACCCCCCTGATGGGCAATGGGCTGTCACCTCCAAACGTGAAGATTCTGGCTCTTGCCTTGTCCAGGGGAGGCGGGCCCGGGATGGCTTCATAGTGTTCTGTGGCTAGCACACACATGACGCCGCTGTGTCTATTAGCACTTGTGTGGGGGTCCCTTGAATGTCTAAAACGCACGTCGGTTGTCTGCGTTTCTTTGTCCCCATAGCCAAATTCGAAATGAAAAAGACTTCTTCGTCTTCTTCTTCCTCCTCGGCAATGTTGAGCCTTTGGGTGTCCTGTTCCAGCGCGGCAACACTGTGTTGTCTCCTGAAACCACCACCTGCTCTGGCTGGCCCACTCTATGTGGTAACCGGGGCAGCGGCCCGACACATTCTGGCATAGTGTCCCGGGGTGTTGCATCTCCCGCATACTCTAGTTTTTGCTGGATAATCTTCTGAGTGTGGCAGGTCATATCCACAATACTGGCAAATGGCAGAGGCACCCTGCGGGGTTGTCGCTTCCTGTCGCTTTTGAGTCCAGCGTGGTTTCGGCTGAGCTTGTCTTCCCACTGCAAAGGTCTCCTCACATTTGCTCGGGCGTACTGTGGCATCCATTTTCGCCCCTCTGCTTTCAACGAGCTCGTACACCCTTCCATTGTCCAATATTTGCGTCAGAGTCATGCCCGGCTCCCTCAGAACCTGTCTCTGCAGCTTGCCTGAGCTGCAGCCTTGGATCAGTTGATTGTGAATCATTACATCTGCGTCTGCCCACCTGCAGGTACTTGCCAGCTGTCTTAGGCGTGCACAAAACTTGTCTAATGACTTGTCGTCATGCTGCTTCTCTCTGCACATGACAAACCTGTCAAAGTCAATGTTCGACAAAGGAATAAAGTGATCGTGAAGTGCTGTCTTGACGGCTGTATAGGTCGCTGCTTGTAAGTTGAGAGATTCATAAATACGCAGTACTTCTGTAGCTGCTTGAGTATAGCAGTGTCGCCACCTTTGCATCATCATCGGTTTCTCCGGTCGCAGCGAAGAAAATGTCAAGTTTTTTGATCCATAGGAGCCATCATTGGCCCAATTTAGAAGGTGGGCCTGATGTGTTGAATTCTTGCATGGGTTGTAAGGATCCATGCTGCCTCCTCACCACTCTTGCCGCTGGAGGGGCTTCTCCATCGCTATCCGCCATCTTCACAGGTCGCACAGGCACCACAGTCGGTAGTAGAGGCTGCAAACCCGGCTGAAACTGGCTGATTTGCTTGGACCCTTGGGCTGTGGCACTGTGGTGATGACCTCTGGCAGCTGATCACCTAAAACCTATATATTCAGGTCTGAAATGCAGTCCTCCCAGCTGCAGAGTGTCCACAAATTGAGGTATTATTTTCATCAGTATGTGGGCAGCGCAAGAGTGCCCCCACAGGCCGCTACTGCCTCTCATACTGAAAACAAAATGGCCGCCATCACTCGTGTCGAGTTCGTAACACAAGCAAAGAAAAATGCCCATAAACGACACGTTTACTCGTGCCGAGCGCTTCTCTCTCCGTGTCCCGCCTCTTCGCCAATGTGATGGGCGCACACGTGCCTCGGCGCGCCCTGTACTGATACAAACACGCATGCACACACTGACACAATGAGCCACACGTCCGTACGTTCCAGGCTCCCGGTGGCAACTGCCACACGGACCGTCTTTATTCCAAACACGCATGCGCGGCCAAAACGAGGCTCGCACATGCACACTGTTAACTTAAAGACGTAACATCTTACACGAGTGCTAATGGTGTTTTTAAAAACGTTAAAGAAGAAACATATCTCACGGCGTTGGCCGTGCTGCTGTCCACTCAGTTCATTTTCCATGCTGATGACGTCAAAGTCATCAACATGCAAAAATGACTGATGCTTTCAGCAGTATTGCGTGGCCCATCGGGGCTGCACAAAAAAGGTATGTTTCTTTTTTTTTTATAAAAACCTGTAGGTAATGGCCCACCACCCTTGAAAAGGGGCCCTCACTGCTCTCTGGCCCTTAACTTGGGTGGCGGGCTGCTACCTACAGGGTCGGCCCACCACCTCGAGGCATATCACCTCATTAAACCTTGCTCTGGTCAATAGAGACCTCTGATGTGGATCTGTAACAAAATCAAAATAGGGGCTCATGCCACCTAAGGAGGAGAAAGTGGGAGGTACATGTATACAGCTGACCTTTGAAAAAGAATGTCCTCCCTATTGCTAGCCCAAAGCCCCAGGAGCTGTGTTTCTAGTGCTGAAATGGAAACAGTACTAATACCAGCAGGGGTAATAAAACAGGATTCGAGACCCACAGGTCTTAAGGTCACCTTTATGTATACTAGCCACTCATTCCTATCATGGCTGCACAGTGATGAGATGTGTTCCAGCAAAGATTTAGTTAAAAAAATTGCCCCAGAGCACCATATGAGCATATACAGGAAAGGTAGAGTAATAAAAATGAAACTATGAGAAAGTGCTGATAACCCTAATGATTATCTTCATGCACAGAAAGGATTGCTCTCTTTCAAGCCTGTGTCTTCCGCTATGTATATGTTTCATATGATGTGACTTGACCCTAAGTCTACAAATATGGTACCTTTTCAATTTTTACTTCCTGACTGTTACTGAAGAAAACTATGTGGCTTCGATATGTCAGTAAAGGATAAAAAGGGAGAGCCAGCCATGTGATGTCATCAGTGATGTCATCAATGACATTTGTGATGTCATCTTTGATGTCCTGGGTGTTAGTGTTAGCAGTGCACGGTGGCGCGAGTTATGGTTGCTTATGTTACCATAACTGCCGAATTTCAGGGGTTTTTCGGTTTTACTTTCAGCCATAACGTCCCTTTAACAAAGTTTTTTCACTATAGGTTTTTAGTAGCGCAACATAACCATAACTTCCCTTTAACAAAGTTTTTTCACTGAATTTCATAGGTTTTTAGTGCACAACTTAACCATAATATCCCTGACTTCATATACATGTAACATAGAACATACTAACCCCCTCCTAGTGATTTTCATGTCCGCGGACTACCGCCAAATCCGCGGACACATCAAAAATCTGAGCGTGGTGAATGTATATTTAAATAGTGTGCCCCATTTCCCCTTTGAAGTTAGCTCTGAAAAGAGACGTTTTTTTTTTTTTTTTACAGATGCTTGACAGACACCTGTTATTTTGTATTTTTTTTCTTGTTTTTTTTTCTTACTTTACTCCTAAAATCTTCACATAACCTTCTCCAAAGCAACCCTTACATTCCAAAATAGAAAGGCATTTCCCGTAAAAGATAAAGAAATGCCATCTTCTTTAAAATTAACAGCATTACTGGCATCAATATTCTCATTGTTACAGAAGAACATACCAGCTCTAAGCATGAAGGCACACATGCGTCGGTTGATGACACACCTAGCAATATTTTGCTGAGGACAAAAAACTGAACTATTGTCCCATATTGCCCTAGGTAGTAATCCAGAAAAAATTACTTTTGCATTTGGAAGGATCTTCATTACTGCTTGAACCAAGCGTTCCAAATCAACCAACAAAGTAGGGGCACTGACGTTGCCCAAATGGAAAGCACCATAGTGCAAAACTACTACATGCGAACTGTTCATCGTGGCCATATCCTCACAAACTTGTACAATTCCCTGTACATTGCAATCAGGCACACTGCTCCACACCACCTCCACTCCTTTCACATCAAAGTTCTTTGCAACATGCCTGCATTCAACGTACTGCTGTAAACCATGCACAAACATATCTCCGAGCACCAACATCCTGACTTTCTCCACTTCTGCCATCTTCACCACACACAGTCTCTTTCAACACAAATCCACAACCTCGACATCTGATTGGCTGATCCTTACAGTCTTCTTTCCATGTTGGATTTCCAGGAAAAACCCGTATGTAGCACGCCCTGTCCACGAACAGCCGTGGTGTCCGCGGACGGCGTCCACTTTACTCTCTGTGCCATTCCCTCATTGTATACAGCTAAGCAATCACACAATATGAATAACATCCTCAGAACAACCCCATTTTGTGATTTTTCGAACATTTCAGGACAATTATTATTTCATTATTCAACATATTAAACATTACACATATTATACTTTCATCTTGTACGCTGCACACAATGCTATGTTTCTCCATTAGTAGCTCAGTATACTAGATAGAATCCCATAATACAATGCTATTTATATCAATGCATCGTTCAAAGCACTAATAACGGTATGATATTTATTGCAATATCCTTGACACTTTTTTCGCAACATTATAATAAAAAACCCTAGTACACAAATTCCATGAAAAGTACATACACACATGATGTCATCAGTGATTTCATCAATGACATTTGTGATGTCATCTTTGATGTCCTGGGTGTTAGTCTTAGCAGTGCACGGTGGTGGCGCCAGTTATTTGTCAAAGCTTACCATAACTTGCGATTTTCAGGGGTCTTTCGGCTGTACTTAGAACCATAACGTCCTTTAAACAAACTTTTTTTAATATCACGCAAACAATATACAAACATGGCGTGCAAAAACCAACTTCTACAGATGGCTTTACACAGAATGTTGCAAAGTAAGAATTTATGCTCGTTCACAGTGAAGGTCAGCTGCTTCCACAACTTCTACAGATGGCTTTACACAGAATGTTGCAAAGTAAGAATTTATGCTTGTTCACAGTGAAGGTCAGCTGCTTCCATTTTTTTCTCGGGCCCCGGAGAGGCTCACGAAGCGGACTATAAGGTTGTATTGTGTTTTGACCTTGACAGACAGAGATTGTGATGAAAGACTTCTCTTGAAGGAGTGTTGCTAAAACGTAAGAGAAGATAAAGATGAAATTTCTGAAACGAAACCACTTTTATATATTATATCACTATGCGAAAGATCGTTGGCACACGCGGAGTCGTATTTTGGGACTGCACCACTCGTAGACAATGGAAATTGCAATTGTACTGTAAGTAACCCTTTAGATTACTTTATACCAAATATAATTACAATAGCGTAGCATTAAAGACCGCTCAAGTTGAACTTGTTCGTTGAAAGTGGCATAATGTTTTCTACCGCGCACTATCTCGCCGAATTGATCCCCTGTCGTTTAGAGGGCTCTGAAAAAGGCAGACGACACAGGGTGGGTTAATAGAAATAATTTAACCGGTCTATAGGCGGTCAAGGGCTCTACTCGCTGTGCCACTTCACTGTAGCCTGTCAAGTGGCACAGCGAGTACAGCGCTCGCTTTGACATCCGTGCACAGCTTGCTAACGCAAGTTTGAATCCCGGCAAGGCCAAACTCAGCCTTTCATCCTTCATTGGTTGATAAATGAGCACCACACACCGTGGTTAATAATAAGCACCGCTTAGATACCTCACGGTTCTTAGCGCTATATGAATGGGAAAATATTATTATTTTATTATTAACATACTCTGTTGCACTATCTTCAATAGCAAATATTTTCACGCCCTAATAAATAAAATGATGATTTTTAATGAAGATCGGCTGGTGAGACTAATTTATGTTTTTTAAAACAGGTATGTGGCTCCATTTTGCCTATGTCATGATTTACAGACTCCAGCGGATGGGGTCTTCAACTGCCAGGTGCAGGTCCAAATATGCAACTTCATGACCCTCACCATTTTATGGGACAATCGCCAAGGACCAATATGCCCTTACGCAGTACTAGCTGCTACATACAACATACCAACCAATAGGGTGGTCTAATGGCTCGTTGTTGGAGCAACCTTCCGATTATCAGAGCGACCATTTACTGCTTTTATCATAAACCAACAACCTATCTACCGCAAAGGAACAACGCGTGGCTCCAAATAAACTTTTGCTGATCGACAACAGAGACAATAGCAAATCGCTGAATATTCACTAAACATTTCATGTGAAATAAATGTACTTTACCAAATGTACAATCCTGCTGTATACTTTTAAACCACAGTTTCATATTCCGAATTGTGGCGCACTGAGTTGTAAGCTGATCTAACACTCTCTGTACCGCAAAGGAACATTGCATGTCTCAACATGAACTTTTGCGGATCGACAACAAAGACAAATGCAAATTGCTGAATATTCTCTAAACATTTGATGTCAAATAAATGTACTTTACAACATTTACAATCTTGCTGTTTGCTTTTAAATCACAGTTTCATATTCCGAATTGTGGCGCGCTGTGTTGTGACATAATGTGTGTTGTCTTCCGGGTTCTGTGTAAAGTCTCGTAGTACTGGAGACGACTGGGCGCGTTTGATTACGCACCCTGTAACGTCACAGAGAGAGGCGGGGAATATGAATGCTTTGATAATATCAGGCTTAGGGGCGGGAGATATGATTTAGTGTCTCAAAAGCAAGTCAGCCAGGTCAATAGCGCCAGTCATAGGATTATCACATAATGTCGGCACACACCAGCCGGATTTATCGTTTCTTTAGTGGACAAAAAGTCGGTTGACGCCCCTAGGAAATTGTACTATTAGCGGACAAAAGGAGTGCTCTTAAAACACTTTCACCCTGACAATGAACAATACAAACAACGTTCTCAGAACACCCCCATTTTGTGTAATTGCAACCATTTCGGGACACTGCGAGTGTTCTTAGAACACATTCAACTAGACAGATTACAATATGGACAGCGTCATGAGGACACCCCCAGTTTGTGTATTTACGAACAATTAAGTACACCGCGAGTGTTCATAGCTCATTTTTACCTTCCTTGCGAACAAAAATGACACATACTCTGTCCTCTAAACACCCCAACATTTAGTTTATTTACAAAATGTCAGAACAGCCGTGTTCTCCGCGGACAAATCGAACGCAACAAAAACGTCTAGCACATAAAAAAACAAAACATTGAACCTATCTCATACTCCCCCATCCTCCCCAAACACTCTTACACACCAACACACGGCACTAAATACAATTTTTTATCCACGTTTCACTGCGCTGTACGCGGTCGCCTGCGAATACAAGATGGCGGGCGCCACAGAAAATCTGACGCGCTCCACGCCCCTCGCCAGCCAATCAGCGAACACGTTGCATGTCCGCGGACATGACGCAAGGCCATGGGCCAATCGGGGTGCTGTCCGCAGAGCGAACAGGGAAGTCCGTCCGCGAAGCGAACACAGATATCAATAATTTTTTGCCTTACATTTTGGTCATTTTTTAAATAAACTACTGGACGGATTTACACCAAATTTACAAAAGCACGCTTTTGGGACCAGGCCGCCGCTCCTGCCGCAAATTTGGTGTAAATCCGTCCAGCGGTTCGGGCTGTAGCAAGTTTTTTCCCATTCAGTCTATGTGGAAAAAAAAAGTTTTGGGACCCCCCCTATAACTTTCCCCCCCCTGGACGAATCGTCACCAAAAGAGTTCAGAGTGACCCAACTACTTTTTTTGCAAAGTTTGGTGAGGATCCGTCCAGGGAGAGCGAAGTTATAAGCCGCCCAAAAAGTGCTCTTCCTATGGAAACAGCAACTTAACCATAACTACATGGCCACTACCGTGGCCATGTAATATATATATATATATATATATATATATATATATATATATATATATATATATATATATATATATATATATATATAAGAGGTGGATTGGAAACCAATCCGAGTCGCATCGGCACTCCGGCTGTGTCTCCTGTAAAACGTTGTATTTCTCCAATTGATCCACAAACAGTCTTTGTATAATGTGCAATTAAAGTGTCCTTTATTAGTTAAAAATGCATAGACAAGGAGGACAAAAGCAGTCTTAAATGCACAGAAAAAACGACATGTTTCACCCTACTCGGACTTCTATATATATATATATTTATATATATATATATATCACCGCATGTTTGAAATGAGCAAAATGTCACATAGGGCCACACCTCTGCGCAGTTTACTCCTCACATGAAAAGAGCCCTCAACTATGTTCCATGTCTCCTTGCAGCTATGTAAAATGGCGGGAGTGGAACGTTAAGCCATTGCTTGGCCATGTGCTAGGTTCGTGCGCAGCTTTCGTTGATACACCCTGCGCGTGCTCGCACACCGCTGACATTGATGCATGGCAGGAGAGCTTGATTACGATTATTCCACGAGAGTAACGGCCATCACCACAATATGATGAACGTTAGCTTCATCTGGAAATTTGGGACAAATTGGATCCCTCCCATATTGATTTGCTGCGGTTGCACAGCAAACCCTGCTGAGCTAGTAAGATACCATCTCTCCGTGTTTTCATAGGAAGATAGCACCAGCAGCACTTTCGTAGGTTTTTTTTTTATTTTTATTTTTTATATTTTTTTTACTCAGCATTGGACAAAGTATGAACGTTATGATGTCAAATTATATATTTTTGTTACTATTGAATTTCGCCTATTTTTCTTTTTCAATATGTTGGTTTAGACAACATATGGGAAGTTTAACGTAAGACTGAAACATCATTAAATGAAGAATTCGTTCATATTTATTTTGAAAACCATTCAGTTGTATTCTTCTTTTTTATTTCTGATATAATTAAGTATTCTTTTTAAAAATAATGTCATGTAATGAAAACGCAGTTGTGTAATATATCATCTTTTCTGCACATATGTGCACGCCATCTACGTTGTTGAGACATGTGCGCCACCTCTGCTGCTGTGTGTTTCTATTTATTTGATATGTACCTTGTACACCAGAAATGGAATTGCCTCTTGGCATGGTTTCAATGCTCGTTGATAACTCGATGGGTGGTGATCAAAGGGCCTTGGTGGAGTTCTGTGAGATGGTGTGTCACAGTTGGGAGGAAAGTGTGATTGCTGAAAGGGGACATCCGGTAGCGTGATATAAGAAGAGATGTGTGCTGAAGTTAGCACGTAACTGCATTTTCCTCTCAGTGGTAACCAGGGGAGCATAGTGAAAGGGTGTGCATTGGAGCTGGGTGCCTGTCGGCTCTGATTTTCTGCTGTTTTGATATAACCAGTGAACCCATATTCAGGCAGACTGATAGCATAACCTGGGAGTAAGAAACCAATACCCTTTCCCCCTAGGTAGTACACGAGAGCATTGATGTTGATATTGATATTGATATTTTATTTCTATCGCGCTCGTAGACAAGTGTTTCTGAGCGGGACAAGGCAAGGGAGGGGAACAGGGAAGAACAAAACAGCGATCTTACTAGGCCCAGTGACATTGAGAACGCGTAAGTGCATGGGATAGGGGGAGGGGAAAAGTGCATGGAAGGGGGAGAAGTGGAAAGTGCGAAGCAGAGGAAAAACAGATAAATAACAATAAATAAATAATAAAGGCAACAAACAATGGTAGTGCAGCCAGCAATTTGCAAGTGCTAGGTTTAAGGCAGCAGACAGGGTAGGTCTGATAAGTGCAGGAAGGAAAAGGGGGGAGGGAGGGCTGTATGGGTACATATACAGACCCCAGTGCAAAGGGTGGCCCGGAGGCAGTGCGGGAGGGTGGCAGGGTGAGCAGGTACCTGGGCCCGGAGGACAGAGGGTGGCCAGGTGCACGGTGCCAAGAGAGAACAGATCAGCAGGGGAGAGGGGAGCAAAGGCAGAAAAAATGAGGAAGTTCTTGAGGTGTTTCCGGAACCAGAGATGGTTCTCCTCAAGTTTTAGAGTGGCGTGGAGACTGTTCCAGAGGGAGGCCCCAGCCGAAGACAGAGATCTACCCCCAGCTCGTTTCTTTGAAAAACGACTGACCCTGAGGGAGTTAGAGGTAGAGGAGTGAAGAGCTCGAGAGGGGAGGTATTTGGGGAGGGATAGCTGAAGGTATTTTGGACCCAGGCCCCAGAAAGCCTTGTGGACAATGCAGAGGGGTTTTGAATTTAATCCTTGCATCCACTGGGAGCCAATGGTGAGATTCCAGAGCTGGAGAGACACGATCCCAGGGCTTGAGACCAAGGACAAGTCTTGCAGTCCTGTTCTGGATTAGTTGCAGAGGGCAGAGACAGAGGCAGGTAGATTTAGAAAGAGGCTGTTACAATAGTCCAACCTAGAGAGAACTAGAGCTTGGGAGACCATGAGCTTCTGGGGGAAGGAGAGGAAACGCAGAGTACCTCTGAGGAGGTGCAGTAGGAAATTTGACTTTTTAGAGACCTCAGAGATGTTGGTGGAGAAGGAAAGAGTGGAGTCAAAGATGACCCTGAGGTTCTTAGCCTCGCAGGTGGGGGTAGGAGGAGGGCCCAGGGAAGCCGGCCAGAGAGTGAGGGGAAAAGATGGTGAAGGTGTGCCCATGAGGACAATCTCCGTCTTGCTGGCATTCAGACAGAGATCATTGGGTGAGTGTTGGCAATAAAAGGCTGTGAGATTTTATTGCACAATTGTGGTCATAACAAAACATAATCATAATTACAGTAACCATAATATGCTGTATTTTTGGGCATCTGGTCCCAAGGTTACCCCCTCTGGCCTGTGCCGCTTTCTTTGTCCCACAACAGTGTGTGGTCACTGTACAGTTGTCTGTCTTCTTCCTCTTTCATTTCGCCCTTTTTCTAGGCTGGGAGGGTTCTGGGAAAATGAAGAGACTCTCCGTACGCAAAGTATTATTTTGTTTAGGTCCCTGTGCAGGGACCCAAACTGGATTGCTTGGGTCCCCGTGCAGGGACCACAAACTGATTCTGGTTTTGTGCTGCAAGAGCAGCTCCTTATATTGGACCCAGGGTCTGGCCCTGGGTCCTTGTGTGTCACGTGTGGGGGCTGTGGTGCCAGCCCTCAGGTCAGCAGGCGCCGACTGGCTCAGCACCAGGGGGTGCTTCTCTTTGGGTAGTACACGAGAGTATTGGGTTAGTGTTGGCAATGAAAGGCTGTGGGATTTTATTGCACAATTATGGTCATAACAAAACATAATTATAATTACAGTAACCATAATATGCTGTACTTTTGGGCATCAGGTCCCGAGGTTACCCCCTCTGGCCCGTGCCGTCATGACCTGGATGGGTTAACGGCTGTCCAGGTTCCCCCAAAAGTTGCTCCTCCTCTCTTCCCCTGGCTGATTTGTCTGTCAATTCTACTTGGGGCTCGCCCTTAGACCATGCCTGGTACTGGACCCTATGAGGGTTTTGTCATTACCTGGTCTTCTCCTTAATGGGTGGGCATTAATGCTGTAAACATTCCCCCGCTATTTGCTAGATCTTTGCTGGCTTGTAGTTATGTGTGGCCTTACTTCATGTGTTGGCCTCCTTTTTCCCCTGGCACGGCTGCCTAGCTTGTTTCTTTTTAGTAAACCAATAATTCCAGTTTGTTTAAGAAAAATTAAACCTTCTCTACCCCTTGGGTAGGGTGGCTCCTGCTCTGACCACTTCTGGTCTTACTGGTTCTGAGCCCCCTTCTATTTCATCTACTTGCTGCAGTACTTACATATAGCCCCGCTCAAAGCGGCCTACTGGCCCATCAGCTGTGCCTGTAGGTTTTTAAACACTGTGTTCGCTGCGGGCTGGCTTAGCTTTATTTTTTGATCAAACATTTTATTGAATTTTCATACAAGGCTAAAGAGACATTACAACAACTGGGAGAGCCTTATGAGAAGCTCTCCAAACACAACATTCACAACTAACCGCAAAGAGAGGGAAAAGAAAAAGAAGGGGTCATTGTAAAACAAGAGCAAACATCTATGCCGTGTATCGGCACAATAGTCTCTCCACAGTTGACACGTATTCACAGACTCAGGTCATCTGGTAGGGGAGGGACACGTTATCGATAGTCCTCCCATTTCTGCCAGACCCTCTTTGCTTTTTCAGGGCAGCCTCTCGCAGCGTAAACTCTGTACTCCATTGCAATACAAATGTCTATATCCGTGGCCCATTGTTCGAGAGTGGGTGCCACCTCCGAGCCCCATAATTGTGCTATGTTCCTTTTCCTTACTGCTGTGGCAGTTGACATGAATCTGGCTTAGCTTTATTAATTCGCTTCCTGCATTGTGCTAGTGTTTGAACCTGTTCCTTGGGAGCCCCGCTGTGCTACCCCTGGTTTCCAGTATTACTCATATCACAAACCGTTTTTGGTTATCCTGCTGTTTGCTGCTTTCTGGTCCCGGCCCTTGTAGCGTTGGCCTGTTATATTGTGCGGTGTGGTGTTTTACCAGTAGGGATGGACATGGAAATAATTGTTCAAAGTGGCCCAGGGTAAATATTTTCAGCAAGCCCAACCCTTTTCCTATGAAACAAAAAGGTTGCCTCCCCCAAAAGACCCAGAGTGCGGAGGCCTATTGGAAAATCTCCCGGGTGTCCTATGGGACAGTCCACCCCTGTTTTCCACTGCTTATTATTTTTTAGAACCCATTTTGTGGTATCATGCTATCTGCTGCTTCATGGCCCCGGCCCATCCGGCCTTGGCCTGTTATATTGAGATGCGTGGTGTCTTTTCCCACTGCTTATTATTTTGTAGAACCCGTTTTCAGGTTCAGTGCTCGCCCCTCTCCGCAGCCTGGCTGCCATGGGGCACAGGTTACCCGGCCTCCCTTGGTACCTGGCAGCGTTGCCCAGATTAATACGTAGCCACCAACCTCCCTCCGCACAAGCTCTGCACTTGAGACAATGGTTTTAGGCTTAAACCAGCGGGAAGACAACATGGTGTTCGGGGAGCATTTCGCTGTGTATAATTACACTATTCTTTGTGCATCGATGGGGATCAAGTGGCTCGAGGCAGTTGGCTTAAAAGGCTTGGGCTGTTGGAGAACACGTATGATGTCCCCTGTTTTTGCAATTTGTATGAAGTGTTGTCGGGTATTTTTCTGAGGAGTGACCGGTAAAGGAGTGTTGGTGCATTTTTAACTTTGTGGGGGTAGATTGTTCATGGATTTTAATATAACGAGTAAGGACATGTATTTGTTTTTTGGCTCGCACTGGTAGTTGAAGCAAGGTTGTTAGATGGGAGGGGTTAAGCTGTTTTTCTTTACCCGAAAGGAGAGATGGTCAGTTCCAGTTTAAACCCTTTGTTGACATTGGAGGATGTTTGTGGATGCCCCGCACATTGCACTTACTAGCAAGCAATGGTCTCCATGACATTTTGATCAGTTTCATGCTGAGGTGTGAGGCATGTATGGAAATCCAGGGGTTACGAGCCTTCTTTCTGTCATCATCCTCCTTGATCTTTCCTCTGCATTTTACATGGTCAATCATACCATCCTGATCAATCGTCTTCATGTGAACCTAAGCATCACAGTTCAGGCCCTAGCATGGATCACCTCCTTCTGCCGGGATTGTCCATCTCAGGTCCAACTGTGGTCCTTTCTCTCCACCACCTCTCTCTCCACATGTGGTGTCTCCCAGGGCTCCAACCTCTCACCCTGGCTTTTCAATGTCTACGTGGCCCCTTTGCCCACCTCATCTCTACTTTCTCCCTAAACATTCAGTGTTATGGAGATGACACCCAGCTCTTCTTCAGGCTCCCCTCTGCCTCCTCTCCTTTCTCCTTTCTCGCTCATTCCTGACTATCTATCTGCGATTCAGGAATGGTGTGCCTCCAACAATCTCTGCCTCAATGCCAGCAAGACCTAGATCCTCCTCATTGAGATCCCTGCCCCTGCTTTCCCTCTTTCACTCTGGCCACCCTCCTTGGGTGCTCTCCCTGCACCCTCCTGTAAGGCAGAAAACCTTGGGCTCATCTTTGACTCTACTCTCTCCTTCACTAGAAACCTTGACTAGATGTGTGTATCCACTGAGCACCAGTTGCCATAGATTCTTTCTGCATGAATCTTGATACAAGAAGATGTTTGACCGAAGTAGATTGTCTATAGATTGTACTCTGATTGTTTGATAAAACCTTTGCTAAACTTGTATCAAGCTTTAGCACATGAGTAATGATGAATCTTGACTCACTGTCTTTCTTGTTAGTTTCTGTGATCTGGTCGGTCGACAAAAGAAGCCCATCCCTTTGCATATTACAAACCTTCCAGTATCCCGTCTCAATAACTCTTTCGGTATAGGCCTGGTCTCTAAAGCCCCTCGCTGTAATTCAACTCTGACAATCAAAGAAATGCAACATTGAACAGTTATGACAAAGCAATTGAAACTCTCCATGGGAATACTCCAGTTAAGATTCATTGGATGGCTGCTGGTAGCATGTAACAGGGCATTGGACACTGTGGGGTTACTGTGAAGGTCGGTCTCAATTATACCTTGATTTTGCATAACTACCACATCCACAAAAATGACAATTTTCTGGTTGTGGGATTCTGTGAACCTCAAATTAAGTTTATTGCCATTTAAGATATTTACAAATTGGAGTCACTCTTTTTCAGTCCCCTTCCAAATTACAAATAAATCATCTATAAATTGCAACCATAGAATAATCTTATCAGTAAATTAAATCTTGTCATCAGTCCACACTATACATTTCTCAAAACACCCCATCGTCAAATTATCATATGGTGTGGCGAATATATGGACTTCATTGAAGTGACTTGCAATTGTCTGTAGAATTTCCCATCGAACAAAAAAGCATTGTTAAGCACAATTCTATCATCCCTGTTGCCATTTCAGTGTGTTTTAAGAAAATGAGAGATCTTGTGTTAAGGAAGTGTTGACAGGCTTTAAGACCTATACCATGCTGGATAGATGTGTACAAAGATGGCACATCCATTGTGGCAAACAATAAATATTGTTCGCATGGAATCTCGTTAATTTTCCCCAAGAAATCTTTGGCATCTCTCAGAAACTAGGGTAAGGTGGACACAAAGGGCAGAAGTATATAACATTCATGTCATTGTAAGAGAATGAAGTTTGCGAACAGCTAAACCCCAGCACATATGGTCAGAGGCAGGACGGAAGAAATCATGAGAAAAGGAAGGACATGCAAGTAATCGTTCCAATGACGAGTTGTAAAATGAACTGACGATGAGCAGTTCACAATGGTGAGAACGGTAAGACAATGCCAATCACTTATGTCAGTAGGAAAGCATGTAAGAGTTACAATCTCAAAGTCACAATGTAACATCTCACATGAGGTTTGAACAAAAATGATTTAGTCATTCACTTCACACATAACCAATTGGAAGTCATGTTCAAATGATACAAGCTTAAAAGAGCGTCATCAAATCGGAACAATGTAAAAGGAGATGATCTCAATGCAAATAAACTCTTTAATATTTCGATTTAGTCATGAGGTTAGAATAAATCAAAATCATTTGGAAATGTATGGAAGCACCTATAGTGATGTTGAATGGGAGACTTGGAAAACGTGATCAATCTGCAAAGTTTCTTCGTCTTTTCTTTTCTGTAATTTGCTATATAACTGGCTATCTTACAATTTGTAGTTGAATGTCTTTTTAGATGATTCCCTGCATAGGCTGTTATAATAAATGTGTTTTTAAAAAAAACCAAATGGCATTATGGGGACATAGCATTTTGGGAGACATCAACAGAGGTGCGCCGAGTTAAGCTGGTCATGACTTCGCACATCCGCTGAATTTCAAGGGTTACATTAAATCTGGTCCATTTAACTGAAATTTAAATAAAGTTCTTTCAGTGAATTCCAAGGGTTCTGTTATACCATAGTTACTTACTTATACAATCTTTATTTGGAAGATGAGCATAATTTCCAAACAAACTATGATTACAATGCTGACTGCGCAGTTGAAGAGCACTTTCAATATACAAATAAATACACTGCACAGTTAAAAAATCTGAAACAGATAAAAGAAACCTAAATGCTGACCCAGCATGTCTTAATCCACATGCACTTAATAAAGGAAGAAGGATTTTCTTCCTCAATGCCATAAAGGCAGGACAAAACAACATACAATGTTGGAGATCATCTGCATCACACTAGGTACAAGGACATTTACGCTTGCTAACACTGTCATCCTGAAATGGTGGCACTGCATAATTCATAAGCCATAAATGTAAGCAAAACATGATTGTCCTTTTCCTTGGGTTTGTGAACCACTGTACGTATACTATTTTGTCATGGATGACAGGAATGTTTTCATGATAAAATTGAGCACTTTTCTTTTTACATTCTTGCTTCCTCCTTTTATCTGCTTTACAAGAGAGGAAACCACTCACCAATACACCATAGTTTTTTGACGGGTCGTTTCCAGATGAACATGTTCCTCCAGTTTGTTTCTTTTAGACAAACTATATGGCCACTGCCTTTGGCCATGGCCACCATACTGTGCTCGATGGGATTACCACAATAACTGATGTCAGGCCCAAATAACTGGACAGACTCAGCAAATATGGCAAAATACTACTTTATTATCAGTTCAATAAAGTAGGGAAACCTGGCGAACAAACAGGTTGTAGCTCACACACTCTCTAATACATTTCGGTTAGACAAAGGCGTTATACCTTGATGTATGTCAGCTATGACGTCATCCTATGGGGCAAATAATAAAACCTATCGGGTGAAGGGATTGGTTAAGGGAACATATCTACTTCTAGCTTATTTCGGTGTTAGTAACATAATTGGCTGCCCCACATCTGGTAGGCACACCTTGAACTTCCTGCTAAGTATTTTTAATACAATTTATAGCAGAATAACAGCAGCAGATGTGATTCTGCAACAATATATGGTTCACCCTTGCATAGGCCCTCATGATTGGTTGGCATTCTCTTCGAACCTTGGACATTCGGCTGGTTAGCAGCAAGTATGCACACACTTGGCTAATTAGCCTACCAACCCTCATCAGTTAAGTCCTGTCCTCTCTGGAGGATAGCTCAGCGGCAACGTGCTCGCCTTATAAGCAAGACGACACAGAGCAACACAGGTTTGACTCTCGGGTCCACGCTTAGAAACGTCTGGGTATTAAAGGCGTTATAAATAACCTATCATATCCTATATCATATCATAATACAAGGTTTCCTCTTTGTAGTAACCTTGCTTGCTGTTCTCTTCTCCAGAACTTTTAAGTGAGTTTATGAACATTGCTTTCTTCATCTGTAGCATTTTGAATAAGCCTTGTTTTCTGGTCTTGCACCACATTTGCGGAGATCAAGATTTAGTCCACTCCGTCCTTTCATTTAGTGCTACTTGATTCACTAGGTGGGGTCCCTCTCCTTGGCCTCTGGAAACTTGGTTGTTCCATCTTGCATGCACTTTCCATGCCTTTAATTGTACAATACTTGGCACTTGCAAATGTTCGCTCCTTTACTTAATCTAAGATAAATATGTCTTATGTAGATGTCTTATCCTCTCTGCCTCCCTTTGTACCTTGCAGTTGCTTCTTACTGCAGCAACCTTGATCTTTAGCCAAACAAATATTCTTTGTTTTTGCATGACTCTGTTATTCTAGCGCATGTCGGCTCTGGAGCCTTGGTCTCTCTCCTTCAAGTCTTTCACTTACTATTAACCAATAATCCTTCGGCCCTGGCTATTGAGCATGGCCCACTGTATATTTTAAAACACAAACAGGTTGACTAGCCTTCATCCATGTCCACTATAAATGTTCACCAAAAATGCTTTTTTTACAGAATAGGTGGCCATGGCCTTTGGCCATGACCACTATACATGTCTTTTGGGCCCACCTAGCCAGGGCCTTCAGCCGTGCCCCTTTTATATTTTAAAACACTACCAGGCTACTATCTATGGACTTGTCCACTGTACATGTTCCCCCGATATGTTTATTTTGAACTCACTTGGTGGCAGGGCCTTTAGCCGCAACCACTATACATGTTTTTCGGAAAGGCCCTGGCTACTGTGCACAGCCGAATGTCATGCCCACTATATATTTTAAAACACTGCCGGGCCAGTAGCAATGGCCTTCTGCCATGGCCAGTGGCCAGAGACTTCGGTCGTTTCCACTGTACATGTCCCTCCGATATGTTTCTTTTGAACCCACTAAACATGTCTTTCAGGCCCATTAGCCAGGGCATTCGGCCCAGATCACTGAGCACAGCATTAGGCTATACCCACTGTATATTTTAAAACACTACCTTGCCAGTAGGCATGGCCTTTAGCCATGGCCAGTGGCCACAGCCTTTGACCGTGTTCACTGTACATGTTCCCCTGATATGTTTCTTTTGGACCTACCATACATGCCTTTGCAGCCCACTAGAAAGGGCCTTTGGCCCTGGCCAATGAGCTTGGCCTATATCCATGCCCAATGTATATTTTAACACATCACCGGGGCAGTAGCCATGGCCTTTGGCCATGTCTTCTATACATGTACCCCAACATGTTTCTTTGGTACCGACAGGGTGGACACGAACAACACATCCAGGGCATTGAACTACCCATGCCCGTGGGATTTCCCTGGTATTCCCCCGATAATGCCTGAAAATCCCAAACTCTTTAGTGTCCTCACATGCAGTCTCCAAGTGTCCCCCTGCTCTTTCCATGGTCGCCCCACTTCCCACAATTGCTTATTGCTTATTTCCTCTGTGGCTCTCTCCTGGCCATTACTCCCTCTCACTGTTTAGTTTGTGTGATGCATTCTTCTTCTCCTAGGTGGCGGGCTGATATATATATATACATATATATATATATATATATATATATATATATATACATATATATATATATATATATTACACAGCCATGGTAGTGGCTGTGTAGTTATGGTTAAGTTGCTAATCCCATAGGAAGAGCACTTTTTGGGTGGCTTATAACTTCACTTGCCCTGGACGAATCCTCACCAAACTTTGCAAAAAAAGTATATGGCCCACTCTGAATTTTTTTGCAAAGTTTGGTGAGGTTTGGTCGAGGGGGGAAGAGTTATAGAGGGGGGTCCCAAAATGTATTTTTTTCCCAAAGACTGAATGGGGGAAAAACTTTGCGCATGCCTACAGCCCAAAAGGCTGGACGGATTTTCACCAAATTTGCGGCAGGAGCAGCCGCTTGGTTCCGAAAGCATGCTTTTGTAAATTTGGTGAAAATCCGTCCAATAGTTTTTTTTAAAACTAATTAAAAAGTAGGTCTAAAAAAATTAGCGATATCTATTTCTGCTCCGCGGACACACTTTCCTGTTTGCTCCGCGTGCAGGACACCGATTGGTTAATCGGCTCGCGTTATGTCATGGACAAGCAACGTTCTACCGATTGGCTGGAGTGAGGCGTGATGTGCGTCGGATTGTTCCGATGTGCCCACCATCTTGGATCCGCCGACAGGCCATGGACCCAAGACCGAAGTTATAAGCACTGAAGTTGTAAGCCAACATGGGTGTGATATGCTGTGGTGGTTGTGATATGCTGCGGTGGTTCTGGCAGGGCCTAGAGTCTTGGGTGCATGGCCAAAGGCCATGCACCCAAGACCTAAGTTATAAGTACTGAAGTTATAAGGCACCATGGGTGTGATATGGTGTGGTGGTTGTGGGCAGGGCCTAGAATCTTGGGTGCATGGCTGCAGGCAGTAGGCCGTAGACCATACACCCAAGACTCTAGGCCCTGACCACAACCACCGCACCATATCACACCCATAGATCACACGCGTAGAATCGAATATCTATAAAATGTTTGAAATATACAGTTTCTGTACTGTTTGATTTGTATAGTTTGTATGTGAAGTTTTTCTACATCATGTGATTAAGAATGTAGAGTTTGGTAACAAGCACTGTAGTATAACATATCCATGGAGGTGAACATTTTGTATTGTGTTGTATGGTTATATGTTTGCTTCAATGGTTCTGTTATGCATCAGTATTTATGCGTTGTATTAGAATATACTTACTGTTTGATTTGTTGAGATTGGATATAGTTTTTCATGAGTTTGGTAACTGGAGTACATATTCTTTTTCAATTTCTGTGATAAAAGAAAAGAGCATGTTAGTGTATGTATTTTATAAAGACTTATTACATTGCATAATAGATATTTCAGCTTTTTTCGACCCTCATATTTAGTAGTTTACAAACCAGTTTACTGTGCAATTTGCTCAGTTTCTGTGTTTGTTTTTCAAATCATTGGGTCTGTGGTAAAAAACAATCATGTCGGATTAAAAAAAACCTTTTTTGGTTATGCTACAGTCTATTTGTTTGTTTGTTTTCAGTGTTCACTTGTTATGTTCTATCTGTTGGCTTGTTGCAGATTTTTGGGGCAGTTAGATGGCGTATTCTAACTGTCTATTTTTTGTTATAATTTAGTGGTATTCATTTATCTGTTTGTTTGTTACAGAATCTTGGGGCAGTTAGATACCTGTTGGCGTATTCCAACAGATCATAGTTTTTTAATTGAAGTTTTGTTAATTAATGTTTAAGTACAGGTTAGTTATTAGTTATATTATTAAATTTTGGTTTTAAGAGGATTAAATAAACGTTTGTAAGATTTGCTGGTAATCTCTGCTTTAGAGTAATGGTACTATCATCACATTTGAACCATCCACATTTCTTTTTTATATATGCAGTGTAGTGACCTGCGTTGGTCGTGGCTCCTGCGTGGTAGATTATTCCTATTGTTGTGAAGGTTTTCTTATCAAGTGATGCTTGACCATGTGTGAATCCAGTCAGCTTGCAGTTGTTCTTGGTACCATCTGCATTGTAACGTAAAAGCATTAGTATTACCTATTTACTATGGGCTTCATTACGAGGTTGGAGGTAGCCATGGCGCTATTAGCACCATGGCTGCCTCCAAACTCGTTCCGACTCCGCCCTGGTGAATGGAGCAATTACCGGTCCATCCCAAGGTTGGTGGGACCAGTAATTCCCCATTTACCAGGGCCATTTCCCATTCCCATTTGAGCCCCCATAGGGCTCAATGGGAATGGGGACGGTGCTAATAACGGTACCGCAAATTGCAGTACCATTATTAGCTCTACAGTCCCTTTGCGGGTCCCGTCCTTAGCGCCTGAAAAAAACAGGTGTTAAGGAAGGACCCACAAAGGGAACTCATAGTAGGGCAGCAAGGGATTACCGGCACTGGTGCCCTTACTGGTGCCAGTAATCCCTTATCGCCCATCTCGTAATGAGGGCCTATGTGTTTGTATTAGTAAGGTGGAGCGATTATCTGAATTGCAGGTAGTACATAATCTACCATGGTTTGCATTTTGTACAAGTTGCTGAAATGGAACGGATTCACAATTAGGTATGGATACATACACAAAGTGCTCATTAGGGATTTGTTCCTGTGTCACATTGTTGCAGAGAGTGCATGTATGTTTCCACGTGTATGAAATATGGAAGATTTCATTTATAGGTATATTTTTGTTTTCCAGTACTTATAGTAAGTACATTAGAAATTCTTGTGGATCTTCTTGTGAGTTTATAGTGAATTTCACCATTCCAGCACAGTAGTCCACTTCTTGTCTTATTCCATGAACACTATACGTGTTGTTAGGATTGTTTGTTGCCTTTCTATGAAGGACTAACATTTGCAAACAGAATTAGTCTGTACTGTGTAAGTAAATGTTGTTAACAATTGGTGGCAATTGAAATAGAATATTCATTGCTACATTTGCGTAGCAACTTACATCAGTTATATTTGAAAATTTGAATGGACCAGATAGTTCTGTGTCCAAGTAATTTTTTCGGAGTATGTGTTGCTTCTTTGAAGAAGTACCTGAGTTACTTTGAGTAATAGGTTCTTCTTTGGTTGTGGTAATTGATGAAGGTTAAGCTTCTTCTAATCTCTTTGGAGGATTTGCAGAGAGATCCTGTTGCATTTCTGTTTGAATTAGATTTCTTTTACAAGGTTTTCCTTTTTGTGGAACAGGATATGGTTTTAGATGGGGGTGTATAGTGAACGTAGTCTATCGTATTCTATAATGCAAGGAACATCAGCGTTTACTTTACTTGCATCAAAGTTGATTAGAAATAGACCGTCAAGTTTACGTAAGTGTGATAGTGCTACGTAGCTCATGCCTTCTTTAAAGACTGTGTTACAACATCTATCATTGCTTTGTCTAAGGTAAGACCTTGGGATTTATGAATGGTGACTGCATATGCTACAGTTAGAGAAAATTGTTCTATGCGTCCTTACATGTCTTTGAAGAGAAGGAATCGAGCTGTTGAGCACCCTATCCTTTTTACTTCTGAAAGTTTGTCAAAGAGAATATTGACAAGCTGAATGTTGCTGTCACGTGGGTATGTTTGAAAGCCAACAACTGTACCCAGTGCTCCATTAACTAGTCCTTGCTCCACGTCAAGGTTACTTTTAAGCATTACTCTACAGTTTAAGGATAATTATAACATTTTCTCCAAACCAGCTGTTTTGGAGATAGACTTTTCTAAGGTATTTAGTCTTGTTGTGGCTTGTTGACACATGGGTAGTGTCATACCATGTACGTTCAGTTTGTCTGTGGAGTAAATTTCAATTATTGGTTGCATTTCTTTTTTCAACATTGTTTAATTGAATTTGGAACAGCTTGCAAGAGTTGGCATTAAGGACATACAATTGACATTTTTGTGTGCTAATTGTTCCATAACATCAGTAGCACATGAGTTATCGTCATAAAGTGCATGGATGTTGGCATAAGTGAGGTCTGCAGATTGGTGCATGTTTTCTGTTGATTCTCTGTATTGGAAATGTTGCCAAAGGTTGACATTTCCTATGCTGCCAACAGTTTTACAGCAGAGTTTGTGTCCTAAGGTTTTAAAAATAGGTTCACCTTTCACTGGTGTCAATTGAAGAAGATCTCTGAAAACAATAATGTGTTTTCCTCCAGCGAGCTCTTTGTAGTTTGTTTTAGGTACTTCTTGCAATCTGAGGTGAATCAAAGCCAACATTAGGTTGGAGACCATGCTCACTTCATCTATTAGTAGCATTTCCATTTGTTTTAACGCTCTGCGTAGTTCCATTGCAGCTTCTGTAAAAAGTTTGTAATAGTCTAATTTGTTTTGGTGTTCTACTGGAAGGAGTAGTAATCGGTGTAAAGTGACACCACCTATGTTGTAGGCAGCTAAACCTGTGGGGGCAGTTACAACAGCTGACAGTTTGTTAATTGTTGAAGGAACTTGCTGATGATTTTGATTAAGAATGTTTTGCCTGAACCAGCTTCACCACTGACATATAGTACTATAGGTTTATAATTTTGGCAGGTACATTCTTTATTTTCATGCTGTACACCATGGCAATTTCTTTTGTTACTTCTTGAAAAATGGTGTGCTGCTCTTTGTTCAGTTTTCATTGTAGTACAGTTAAGACTTCTGTATCTTCTTCATAGTGACACATGGAGTTTTCTACTTTTGTCATAGCTAATTCTGCTTCATTTTCTATTAGTGGCTGTCCTAGTGGTTCTTGGCTTCCTGTTACAGAAGGTTGACTACTGTCGGGAGTGCCCTTATCTAGTTGGGCCTGGAGTTCTTCTTTGTGTTGCTGTTCATTGTGCAACATTTTTTTGTACTGAGTAAAGTTTACATCGGTGATAGTGCTTTCATTTGCTTAGAAAGCGTCTTCATAGGAGTCATAGTTATCCAGTATTTCTTCTTCTTTTCTCCTTGGTTTAAAACGTTGTAGCAGGGACATCTAATATAGTTCTTTCTGTTGAGGAGTTTTTAATGACAATTTGATATGATTAATTAAGCTTTGTTTGGTAAGTTTCACTAAGCTGCCGTCACAACCTGTCACTCTATATCTACCTTTTTTTTCATCAGGTTTTATATTATTTTTGTATGCAAAGTTTTGGGCTATGTGGTATTGACAAATGGCTTCCAAAGTGGTACTCCTGTTCGGGTAGTATGTGTCTAGTAAATTGTTTTTCAAAATGTCTTGGTTGTTGGGATCATTTTTGGCTGTTGTTTTTATGTCCTCATATGATTTGAGAACTTTCTTTCTAGATTTAGCAGGACCAAGACTTAGCCATACTATATTTTCAGATTTTCCATACAAAGCAGTACTGGTTAAATGATCTGCAGCTTCATAGGAGCCACATTCTCTATGAGAGAGCATTTTTATGCCTAAACTGTACAATTTCTGAGATAGTGTTTTGTCTGATGACAGGTCATTCCAGAGGTCTTGAAGCTCTGTGTTTTCTGCTTCTGTTAAGTAGGCTGTAACATATTGTGCAACTGCAGTGGAATTGTCTGCAATGTACTGCACATCTATGTTTGCATTCAATAAGAGGGCAATGATTGCATTGTAATCATTGATATATTTTGATTCTTCTGTTCTTTTTAAGTAATATGTGTTCTTAGGTGACTTACCTTTAACACTATGGCCCTCATTACGACCCTGGCGGAAAGCGAAAAACGATGGCGGAAATGCAATACCGCCATCGAATAGCGCTCGGTGCGACTATGACCCGTCACCGTAAAGTACGATGCCATTAGCGACACCGTAGTGAACGCCAACCCTAACTGCACCAAGTACGCGCGCGCGCGCCATGCCAAACCGTAATTAGCACCATGGCGCAAGGGTACGCGAATTCCGACCCTAGCGGACATGTACCTAACGCCATCAAGCACGGCGGAAAGTACCATTCCGCCATGGTGAGAAGTACGGCATCGCGAATCAACCGTAAACGGCCCCACTGAGTGCCTGTACACCGCTCCCTGGCCACATAGTACAACTCCCCATAGGTGCAACGAAGACACAATGCAACCAGTGAAATGTACAAGTCACCCATGCATGCCAACGAACAAAAGAATCACAAGAGGGGCCAATGGGAGCTGCAGGGCACAGATGGCACGAATACAGAAGCTATACCAATGGACATGACCTCAGTCTCCCACCAAGAAACGCACGCAAACACAGGCAGCATAATTCCGATAATCACATCATTCCACCAATCCACCTGGCTGACCGGCATCTGTTACACAAAACCTAATCCCCTGCCCCTGAGCATGACATCATCCAAACAGTCATATTGGCAGCCCTCACCCCTGACCTCACTGGGCTTCGTAGGCAAACTCGCCCAGCACAGTACCACGCAACTATACTCCGAAGCTGGAACCGAATGCAGATCTCCTCACAATACATCGCTCCCCAAATAGGAATATGCCACATCACTTGCAAAGAAGAACGCTACACGGCCCATATCAGAATAGAAATTTAATGCACAACAGATTCACCAAGCCCATACAGCCATTAGGCCATGAACTCCAAAACACATTTCACCATTGTGGGCTGCATCCGCAAGAAATGACCAGCTACTTCCTGTGTGACGCCCTGTTCCCTCATGGTACACAGGGGCTACATTCCGTACGAAAAGGCAACATGGAAGCGCCTAGAACCGCAGGGCCGTCCCAATAGGGAGGCACTAGTCCAGCTGAAAGGCCGAAATGTTGCTCCGAGCCACTAGTACTGCGTAAGGGCATGTGGCCCATTGGCGATCGTCCCATAAGATCGTAATGCTGCTCCACTGATTAACACGAAGCAGCAGATGTCGGGAGTAAAAGCCATCTGCAGGAGTGGCATACAGATGGCAGTGGCAAAAGGGGAGGAGATACCTGTCAACCAAAAGAAAAGAAAAAGAATAGAATGGCCATCAGAACTACATCCGAACAACTCACCTCAATGATCACACTAAATCCACAGCCATATGCATGCAGGCCCACTCCAAAGGATCATCACCACCCCAAAACCACTTGCGACTCATAACTATCCATATCGAGGTGAAAACACCATCACAAACGAGTGTACCTGTGCATGCGTCTGTGAAAACAGAATCCATCAGATGGGATTGGTAACGTGCATGGACACAAGTGTCTGAAGGCGCGTCGAGACAGGGAGGGCTCAACAAGGCCAGATAGACGATGGTCCCACTATGGCAGCCCTGCATCACATAGCGCAGGGGAGGCGGACAGATTCTAAGAAGCCCTGTACATGGCAAACACCGTATCAAATCATCTGCCCATGCATCCATTCATCATTCCCTCATCCCGTAATGAGAACGCCTGTTACCATACTCACATAACATGTGAGAATTCCATTGAGTCTGTGCGTTATGCAGCCTGCAAAATCCACTGTGCCCCAGCCCATAATTCCAGTGTTGTGAAGTAACATGTATTTGGGAACGTCCGGCCTCATCGTCCACTTCGCTATTGCGCATCCCAAACTATTCATATCAATCATTGCATCCTCGCCATGGCCCCTGTCCCAAGGACACTGAACAATAGAACGTTATATTTGCAGTCAGACCTGTGGGCATCTCCTCGCCGCTAGCTGAAGACCGAAAGCGCCGCCCTTCGAATTCCTCATTTGCAACATCACGTCGAAAAGGCATCTGTGGCCACTTGAAATCACAAATTAAACCATCTAGTGCGGCTGTGTGTGAAAATGGCAACTGCCTTCACCCACAAATGGGACGCCCCGCCCGTCGGTGCAACTCGGTACAGTGATGCATGAGGGCCCACCGTTACTCGAGTACTACGTTCCACTGACCCTTCACAAGTCTGTTCGCGACTGCAAAGAATGCATGTGAAACAATGGGACCATAGCCGAATGAACATATCAACCAATGTTACACGGCCATCGGGTACTAATACATGATTGTAATAGCAAGATGCCATTCCTCGAATTGCAGCGTTGTGTGCGGGACGTGCTCGCCCAAAGGGGAGAGCAGCTTGCACAGGTGGAATGAATCACCACAGGTGGAGGCCATACAGCCTGAAAACACATAAATTGCACGCCCAGTCTCCTCCCACAACCACTCCGAAATGCTACCGGCAGGACTCGCGATGTTGGCCCTGGGGGACCTGATAGCACTGCAAGTACTCCAACTCCAAGAAGAAGACGAACACCAACTACAACCGGCCGCACGGAGGAGACGCAGGAGGAGGAGGAGGGCAAGGCAGGGCCAGCAAGGGCCGCCAGCACAGCCACTACCACCACGCAGGCAGCCCGCAATCCCACGCCTCCGAGCACATCCGTTCAACCTCACTGCTGAGCAGATCCACACCCTCTACCGTTTGGACCGGGACACCATAGCCGCCATTGTGGACATGACACAGGCTGACCTTGTCAGCATGATAGATAGCCCAACCGCCATCCCACCCCTACTGAAGGTGGTATCTGTACTCCACTTCCTGGCCACAGGCACCTACCAGCACACAGTCGGACAGTTGCATGGCATTTCTCAGCCACTGTTCTCACGGACACTATTGCAAGTGCTCGATGCCCTCCTGCAGCACGCAGACGACTACATCTCTCTACCACGCTCGGAGCAGGAAATTACCAACACAAAAGTGGGATTCCATGCACTTGCCGGCATACCGGGTTGCATTGGTGCCATCGACTGCACCCATGTGGAATTGGTCGTCCCACATGCCATGGAGGCCCAGTACCGCAACCGGAAACAATTTCATTCTCTGAATGTACAAATGGTGTGTGACTCCAACAGGATCATTACACATTGTTGTGCCCGATTCCCTGGATCAACCCATGATTCTATGGTCTTGAGGAACTATACAATACCACGCTACATGGAGCGACACGCAGGGAACAGTTCCTGGCTACTCGGTGAGTCTCATTTCATGCATGATGATGTGGGGTATGTGATGCGGCAATGACCTGGCAGGAAGGGGGGGGGTTCGTACGTAGCAATGGCATTCCACATAATTCGTTTATCGTCCACATACAGGTGATGCCGGATATCCACTGAAGAGATGGCTCCTCACACCAGTCCGGAACCCATGGGACCAGCATGAGGAGGACTACAACCATGCCCCCTGACGCAGAACTGCAAGCACCTGAAGATGGTCATGATGAGGGTGGGGATGTGGCAGCACCTCAAGGAGTCTGCGAGGCACAGGAGGGCCGTGAAATTCGTCAGCATCTCATAGATGCATGCTTCTAGCACTCACGCCTGGTGGCTGATACATGGACACGGGACTCGTGGCACTATGTGTGTCTGGTACATGCACAAAATGGACTGTACGCCTATGATGGCCTAGTACACAAAGATCATTGTCCACACATCTCATTGTTTGATCGTGCATTGTTTATGGCATATGTGATATCATGTTGAACACCCTATCGACCCGCCACCCAAGTGAGCCCAACACACCCCCTCCACCCTCCTACCTCCCCCTCGAACACCAGTGTCCAAAGATGCTCATTGTCAGTGGGCAGTCGCTATTGCAAGCCCCCTCTGCGGGTATCAGGGGCACCCCTGCCTGTGGAGCGCAGGTTCCTCCCAGATCTACGTTGGGGGCTGCCCTGGACGGAACTTGCAACGGATGATGTCTCTGCCTGCTCACGTCCATGCATGTCCCTAAGGGTTTGTGAGAGCTCAGTGAGCACACGGCGCACTGCGGCAAGTTCGGCACATACGTCTTTGGACGTCGCATGCAGTTCCCCCCTGAGGCTCTCGGTGCTTCTCTCCATTTGGACTCTCAGGCTCTCGGTGCTACTCTCCATTTGGACTCTCAGGCTCTCGGTGCTACTCTCGATTTGTGCCCTAAGTGTCTCAGTTGATGTTTCTATGTCTGCCTTAGTGCCCCCACATCCATCGGCATGGTCCTTGAGGAGCGTGGCCAGTTGCTGCTGTTGCACGATTAACTGGTCGAGGGACTGTTGCCTCTGCTGGGCCATGGCCATTTGCGGTGGTGTCACAGAGGGGCTGTTCGCCTCATGTTGCCCTGCCACAGGGCTTGTGGGGGATGGCCAGTCGTCGTCTTGTGGGTGCCCCTGCGTGGTATCCTCATGGTGTACGGGATGGAACAGACAGGGGGATTGGGACAGGTCATGGATGGATCTGACTTCGACATCCCCGTCTTCTGTGTCGGAGCATGCTGCCATTAATGGGGTGTCACCTATGGTGCTGCTGCCACCAGAGGCAGTACCTTCTGTGGCATCCATTGGGGGGACCTGTGGTGGTGCTGTTGTGGGCATGCTGGCTGCTGGGGTGCCTGTTGATGTTCCCTCCTGTGTGCTGCCACTTGATATGTGCTGCTGCCGTGTCTTGATGCGTGCAGCTGAGGTGGAGGGTCTTTGGCCGTCGGTCTTGGCCCTCTTTGCAGGTGTGCTGGTAGGGGTGTCCTGGAGCTCGTCGTTTGGATCGGACCCTGTGGTGGAGTAAAGGAGGGCGAGCGTTATTAATGGGTCTGTGGGAATTGGAATGGCAATGTATCACATGCATTGGGGTGGTACCTGAGGGTGATTTGGGTCGGGGCCTTGGAGGTGCTTTCATTTGTGTGTGGAGTGAGGGTGCAGTTGTTTGGCAGCCTGCAGTTAGGGTGTGCCTGCTGCACGTGTAGTGGGTGTTTTTGGGGTTTTTAATTATTTATGTATTTATTGTGGTTTTAAAGTGCGCTATCAGGCCAATGTGTGTGGACGTTCTCCTGGCCATGTGTTTCTGTTGCACTATGTGGGCACGTGGTACTTCACATGATTGTACATTGTGGTTTTGGCATTGTTTTATTTGGGCCACCTACCTGATTCTCCGGATGTCTGCACTCCTTTCTCCATCCCTCCGACTCCCTCTATGCTCTCCATTCCAATGGTGGAGGCACAGATTTCTTCCCAGGGGGTCAGCTTGATGGGTGATTCCGACCCTCCCCCGGTGGCTGTGGCAATGTTGCGGTTGGCAGAAAGTATGCTACGGACGCGTATCCGCAGGTCGTCCCACCGCTTCCTGCATTGCTGTGGGTTGCGGGGTGCGGTCCCCACCGCACTTACCCGCTGTGCCACCAGGGCCCATATGGCCTTCTTGTTCGCAAGTGCCGTCCTGGTAATTTGCGTGGAGAAGACGGCGGCGGCATTCTCCTGGAGGGTCTCTGTTAGCACAGTGAGTTCCTCACGGGAGAAGTGGACCTGCCGCTTGCGGTCGC
Organism: Ambystoma mexicanum; assembly: GCF_040938575.1. NCBI lineage: Eukaryota > Metazoa > Chordata > Amphibia > Caudata > Ambystomatidae > Ambystoma > Ambystoma mexicanum. Next base: position 145,257,333 of record NC_090933.1, read on the forward strand.
ACGCTTTCTTCGCTACTTTTCCCATTTTTCTTGGTTTCACTAGGGTGGATGACGGGTTGGGATGTGTCTCAGGGTGGTGTTTTTAGTGGTTGTGTGTATTTTGTGGTTTTATAGGTGTACGGGGTGTTGTTTCCCGTTCCGGGCCCATGTTTTTACTTCCGTTTCCGTATATTTACGGTCGCCGTACTTTCCGGTTGGCGCTCACTGCGGTGTCCGCTATGATGGGTGGCGGTATTGCACCTAGGGTGCCGTACGGCGGCGGTGTGGGCCGTTTTGGGGTCATTTCCGCCATCGCGGACTTTGCACTTCCGCCATGGCGTGGTGCTCGTGCCCGATGGGTCGGAATGGGCCGCACTTTGCTCCATCGTGCAATGGCGGAAACGCTATTTACGCTGTGGCGGTCCGGTCAGTCACTTTCCGCCAGGGTCGTAATGAGGGCCTATGTCTAACTGAAGACATGAAGTTGTTCACTTCACCTGTTTCTGTAACTGGTCTAGGGAAACCAAAGCGGCATTTGGTGTACTATTTCCCTTTGTTTTTGTATTCGCAACAACAATATTTGCCACATTTGTGTCTTTGAAATTTTACAATTTGTGCATTAAGATTTGTTGCTTTTGATGGAATTTCACAAGTGACATATTTTTCGATAAACGGTAAAACAGTGGAATCACTATCTTGATCAAATTTAGGAGCATCTTTAATCCATAAAAGCATGTGGATATGTGGTTGTCCTCTGGCTTAGTATTCATTTCTCCAAAAGAAGTGTTGCACTTCTCCGAGGGGAGGAACAGTTTTATTACAAATAAAGTGTAGCATAGCAATGAAACGATGATGGAAATATCTTCAAACATTAACAGGGTCTAGAGAGCAAAGTTCTCTAGCCGTTAGTATATCTATGTTTGTTTTGTTTTTGTTTGATATGCATAAGAAATCATGTAAATCTTCCCATGCATATTCTGCACAACTTAATGTAACAAACCAAGTGGGTAGCCCAAGGTTTCTTATCATACAACGTACATCTACGTGACGTCAGAACCAGTACTCTTTTGTACCACGCATGTTTGCTAACAGATTTGTAATGCTTGATTGTAAAACCTCATCTTTTTCTTGCACTTTTTGTATTAATTGTGTAGCTGAGAAAAAATATGGGCAAAGGAACCCTCTTTTTTAGGGGGCCTGACTCTTGAGGGTAGAAAAGATACACAATTATAAGGGGGTAGAGTCAACAGGCTTCCCTAGCCAGTAGCGTGATAGGTGGTCGGTAGGACCTTGCAGGAAAAATACTGTGTCGGTAGTTAACCATAGACAAAAATCACCACAATGTGCATGAAACAATGATCAGCATTTATTTTCAAAGAAAAGAGAAGGAGTTTTGTCTGAAGGAATTCTTATGTGCCGTGGCACAACACAAGTACGTATAAAAGTGCATGTATACTCTGCACGGTGGTGGGTTAGTAAAAGGTGGTTACAGAACATTCAGTGTAACGCCATTGTACAGTGAACATTGTTAAGTTGATAACAGTCTCTTATACATATTGTTCAAGGTCACAATATATCAAACAGTGTCTCAAGTTGATGACAGTCTCTTATGTATATTGTTCAAGGTCACAATATACCAAACAGTGTTGACACTTGGATGTGTGTTTCTGGTTCGGTAATTGGTTAGCGGAGCGCAGGGCTGGTAGACATGAGACAGCGCTGCAAGATGGATACCGAACTGTCTTCAGGACGTGTGCATCAGTGGTCAAAAAATGGCGTCATCCAGGCAAAGAATAAACGCTCTGGCTGTAGTCCGTAAGTGGAGGCAGCTGCTTAAGATGCGGCTGGGGCGGAACTGCAAAAATCAGGCGCTCGAGTCTGAGGGAGCTTGCTGCCCAGGAGGGTCAGACTGTTGTAGTAGCGACATGTAGCACCCCGGTAAACTTGAGACACTGTTTGATATATTGTGACCTTGAACAATATGTATAAGAGACTGTTATCTACTTAACAATGTTCACTGTACAATGGCGTTACACTGAATGTTCTGTAACCACCTTTTACTAACCCACCACCAGCAGAGTATACATGCACTTTTATATGTACTTGTGTTGTGCCACGGCACATAAGAATTCCTTCAGACAAAACTCCTCTTTTCTTTGAAAATAAATGCTGATCATTGTTTCATGCACATTGTGGTGATTTTTGTCTATGGTTAACTACCGACACAGTATTTTTCCTGCAAGGTCCTACCGACCACCTATCACGCTACTGGCTAGGGAAGCCTGTTGACTCTACCCCCTTATAATTGTGTATTAATTGTGTAGCTGACATATTTTGAAAGTGGGTTCCTGATTTCAATATGTGTGTAACTCCGTAACATAAAGTTGCTAGTTCACTTTGAAAGAGTAGGTGGAATATCTATTCCACATTTTGTCTAAATCTGGGATCTTCAGAATACATTCGTAATGAGCGATATGCTGATGCTGTTATCTGAGTGGGTCTATCATTGTACCTTCCTCCTTTGCCAGTAGGAAAGAGTAGAGGAAAAGCACATGCTTCTATACTTTTTTCCCATCTGCTGATTGTTGATCCTTTGGTTTGTCGCATTTGGTACGTTTCTAGTGCATCATCTATGGTGTCCTTAGAGTATAATGGATGAATTGTATAATGGTCTAAAATATTGGATACTGTAGCAGGATCTAGAAGTTCAAATTGACCAGTTTCTGGTGATTCTTGAATTATTTCAGTTGTTTCCCTTAAGTTTTCTTCAATATTTATTTCTTTGTAGTATTCATTATTGTCTTTTAGATATTGCAAAGCTTGTCTAACTTTATGTAAGTCTACGAGTTGTTGCCAATTTCTTTTGTCTTTTGTTGGCACACCATTTACTAAGACAATTAAAGATTGCTCTATTGGATGTTGCACTCCCAGAGTGTGCACATTTTCTTTGAGATCTAATGGTAAATAAACTACTTTACCACAAATGCCTTTAACCAATTCAGAGGGAGGTAATTTTGCTATTTTTGGTTGAAGGCTTATTATTGCTTGACATGGGTGCACTGTTTGAATTATGATGCCCTCATATAAATTGAGTTGTTGCAGGTGTTTTGGTAGTGCGAATACTTCCAGGTTATTTGTGATAGCACGTGAAGGGGTTTGGTTGTTGTCAAGTTTTGTAGTGTAGTAAATGCAAAGTATTAAGGTGTCAGTTATTTCATATTTGTTTTCTACTATAAGGTAGAGAGCTAATTCAAACCATTTGGAATCTTCATTGTCTTCTATTTTGTATGTTATGACTATAGTTTTTGTGTTACTTTTATAAAAAGTTCTGCGGCAACACACACACACAATTTGGTACTTCAGTGGATGTACTTTTAAATGTTAGTATTTCTTTTTTTGTATGTGTGTAGTAGAAGGTTGCTATGTGCAGAATTGTTGCTAGTCTGTTGTAAAGCTATTGCATTTTGTAAGTGACTTTCACTTCCAAAATATTTTCTCTGGATATGGTCGATTTCTTCGAGTAGGTCTTTGGGTGTACCATGTTGAAGAGTGTTATTTAAAGTGGCTAGTGCTAAAGCACGACTTTTAGCATAGTACAGTTTATAGACTAGATTTCTTAAAGTTAAATGATGTGTTGATATCATTTTGATATGATGGAAGGTGCTTTTGCAAATAGGTCCTGATATGCAGGCTAATGAATGTCTTTGTAGTCTTGTGTATTTGCGCACTGGACAGGTATCCATATATTGGAGCACTTTCATTTTGATTTTGTCCTTACCTTTCACATACTCATTGAGGAACTGACGTAAAGATTTGAAAGATTTTTTGGGAATGTTACACATTGATGTGCATGGCCATTTGTATACTGGACATTCTGGTTCAGTCAAATGGAGGGGTAATTCTGAGTGTTCTGGGGATATTTTTGTAAGCAGTGTTTCTTGTTCATTATGGTATTATTAATTTTTGCATAACCTCGTCCACTGCTATGGATGGCAATTGTGTTTGTTTGGTTTTGTTTGTATGTTTCTTCATTAAGATATGGTTTTGTGCTCGTGGTGTGACTCCATTGACCTCCACAGATATTTAAGAAGTTATTTTTGTTGACATTTTGTTTATTGGGAAGTTTTTTTGTAATTTAATAGATAGTTTTGTTAGTGCTTTCATTCTGTTTAGCACTAAAATGAATAACTTTCTTTTGAGAAGGATTGCACTGTCTATTAAAGCTTCTAAGATTAATTTTCTACGTTAGGTTTGAAGGGTTGTGCATGATTTGTCTCCTGATATTATAAGGTCCTGAAGGACTTTGTGGCGGAACATTTTTACTAAAATACTTTTTTTGGTATGGTTACTTGCTAGTATACCAAGATTAATAGGAGCAGTTTTAACAGTAGTGGTAGCCGGATTCTTGTTAAGCATTTTTTGTTTCATTTTACATTTTGATAGAGGAGGCAAAGTTTCTGTACTGGAAGCGTGTTTCTTTTTCGCTAAATGACTGTATTCGCTGTTTTGTTTGAACGTTTTGTACAAACTCTGGTAGAGATGGATGCTTATTTTGGACACTTTTATTTTCATTTGCTCTATTACTGTGTTGCTTTCTACGAAGTTGCTTTTTGGTAAGCATTCTTTGGGGTATGTTGAAAAAAAAAAGAAGTTATGGGTTGGGCTGTTCTGCAATGTATGTGTGCTGTGTGCATGAGTGTCTGAGTATGAGGGGGAAGATGTATGTGGGGGTGTGTGATTGTGCATTGGGCAGTTACAATTAGTTGGGAGGCTATTCTTCTATTTGTGTGTTACTAAACTGCGGTTCAGATGAGAGTAGAAAGTGAGCTAGTGGTGAGGAGAAGCATTAATAGTAAATCTAATGGTATAAAATTAAAACAGTTCTTTGTTTTGTAGTACTAACATTCTAAGGGTTGAGTATGTTATTTGTGTTCCAAAAAAATGGGGATTAGTGTGCCATTCTGCCTGCTAATCTTTGTTTAATAAATGGGGATTTGTGGGCAGAATGGTTCAGAAATCGCTGTTTTTTTTGGTGCGCAAATTGCATGAATGAACCACACAGTATGTTTGAGGAACAGGAAGAATATTAAGGTAGTATTGTACTTACTCTTTTTCTGTGCAATGAGCAGGTCTCTTCAGATATGTTGTTTGTAGTTGTAACGCTCACCTGATTCCCACGGAGGCGCTGATCCCGGCTGGGCTGCTATCGTTTCTTCAATTGAGAAGCGTAGAGCTCGGACGACTCTCAGGACTGGGCTTCCTCTTATCGAATGTCTGACTTGCAGGGTAAGTTTTCTGCAGGTGGAAGAAAAAGGGTTAATCACCATTTGATGGGATTCCTTCTCCCACCAATCGCCAGTTTCTCCCACAGCCTAGCTTTCTACTTGTCTCGGCGAGCTCTCACCTTAGGCGTATAAATGCTGAGCTCTCCATCCTTCGTCTGGTGCAGGGTTCCGTGGATTCCAGTTACGTCACTGGATGAGTTCAGTGTTGAGGCTCAAGTCTTTTGCGGCCTTAGTTGTGGCACTGGTGCTGGGATGCCGAAGAGCGATGCCGCCGTTACAGCACGAGCGGATGCCTGTAAGTATACTGTAGTCTGTAGGCTTTAAAAGATGGGCACCTCAATAATGTCCCTTTTCCTTTGTTTCAGGCCTCGGGATGCTGTGGGCGTAGTTTTCCGTTGCCGCTGCACGTGCCAATGCACGTAAGTATAATGTTCGTTGGCCGCTTTTAATGGCACCTCTAATAATGTCCATTTTCTAGTTTTCACGTGCCGGGATGCTGCGGTTGATGCGGCCGCTTCTGCGCGTGCAAAAACTGGTAAATTAAGATGAATGCGACTGCCTTCACCCGAACCCCTTCTTAATTATGTCCTTTGCCTTTCAGGTGCAGAGAAGCTGCCGAAGAGAAGGCCGCGGTTAGCTCCGTTGCAATCACGGATGGATCAGGTAAGCGGGCGCGGCTGCGAGTGAGTTGCACTTTTCTAACCTTATGTTTATCCTTTGCAGGTTTTGCCGGTGACTGGATTCCGGGATCTGGTAAGTATTGTTCTGTGTCTTTCTTCATCCACAGGTTGCTGCGCGGAAGCTGAAGATGACTCTGGACCTGGAATGCAGGAGCCGACTCGGTAAGCGTCCTGCTGCTGCTGCAGAATAACGCGAAGCACGTGTTTTCCATCGGGCTTGGTTTAAATAGCAGAGAAGTGCTTCCAGTGTGTGTTCTTCCACCGGTTCCACCCAGGTAAGAAAAGAGTTCCTGAATGGAGGGAATAGTTCCTCCCAGCCCTGATGGCTGGGGACTTCAACCAGACTGGATTGTTCTGGGTAAATATGCAGCATGGTCTGCCTCAGGTAAGTCCACCCAAGCATTATTACACTGTTTATCAATATAAGACCGGCGCCTATGGCGCTGGGACTGAAACCCTTCATGACACAGTCCAAAGGGCCCCTGTAGGGGTCTGCTGGGTCCGGAGTAGTGGAAGACGGGTCTGCTTCCAAGGGCGCTGGGCCAGTCCTGGCCCCTCGGGAGTAGCGCCCATGACAGCACCCCCCCTCAAGGCCCCTCCCAAACTTGTCCTCCCCGGGGGTTTTGGTTTATCGGGAAAAGTTCGGTGAAATTTCTGGACTAGACGAGGAGCATGGACGTGGTCATAGGGTTCCCATGACCTTTCCTGAGGTCCGTAGCCTTTCCAGTCGATTAGGTAGAATAGCTTTGATCTGATGATTTTAGAGTCCAAAATGTCTTTTACTTCAAATTCGGTCTCCCCATTCACTTGAATGGGCTCTGGAGGATTGATCAATCTGGTTCCAGGTTGCATGGGTTTCAAAAGATATACCTGAAATACAGGATGTATTCTCATATGGGTTGGCAATTCTAATTTAACGCCCACTGGATTAATTATGGCCGTAATTGGATATGGTCCCAGGTATTTGGGGTTGAAGGTGTGAGGCCCTTTAAGCGATAAATGTTTGGTGGACAGCCAGACTTGATCCCCAACCTGGTATTGAGGGGCATTGCTTCGGTGTTGATCTGCTCCTTTTTTGTACCTCTCTTTAGCTTGTTGTAGATGTGCAGTCGCTTCCTTAAAAGCTTGGGTATTAACGGTGTGCAATTGATCCATGGCGGGTGTTCCAAGATCTTGAGGTGGATCAAGGTTGGAGGTTCGAGGATGAATCCAATACAAGATGTAGAAGGGACTCTTCCTGGTACCCGAATGAACTGAATTGTTGTAAGCATATTCAGCTATCCAAAGGATGTCCTTCCAGTTACTCTCCGACTGTTGTAGCATGCATCGTAAACATTGCTCGAGAGTCTGGTTTGTTCTCTCGGTTTGCCCGTCGGTCAGGGGATGATGGCTGGTCGAAAGTCTTACATCGATTTGAGCTAATCGACAACAGCTACGCCAAAAGTGGGAAATAAACTGGCTCCCCCTATCTGAGATTAGTACTGACGGGAAGCCGTGTAGCCGGACGATGTTTTCAAGAAATACTTTGGCTAGGACTGATGCTGAAGGTAAGCCTTTTAGCGGAATGAAGTGGGCCATTTTAGAAAACAGGTACACAATAACAAGAATGGTGTTGTACCCGGAACAGGAGGGTAAGTCTGTGATGAAGTCCATGGAAAGGGTATGCCAGGGACACGGTGGGATGTCTAATGGTTGCAGAAGACCAGCCGGCCTCTTCTTCTGACCCTTGTTTTGAGCGCACACACCGCAGGACATCACGAATTCCTTTATGTCTTTTCTCCACAAAGGCCACCAGAAGTGTCTCTTCACCTTTTCTGTGGTTTTGGCAATGCCAGGGTGACCCTCAATTAATGAATCATGATAGCAGGAGATTACCTGTCTTTGTAAATCGGCGTGTGGTAGTAACAATCGTCCTTGGAAATAAGGCAAGTCATTGCTTACGGTGAAATCTTTTCCTTTTTGTAACCAGTTCAGTAAGTCTGGTGAGGTTACAAGTTGTTTACTTTTTTCTTCAATATCCTCAATGGATTGTGAAGAAATCAGCCCCACGATCCTTTGTTCAGGAATTATTGGTACAGGTTCTGGATTGGCAACGTTATCTCCCATTCCAATTCGGGAAAGAGCATCCGCTTTGCCGTTCTTGTTGCCGGGGTGATAAGTGATCACAAAGTCAAATTCAGCAAAGAATAGAGCCCAGCGAAGCTGTCTGGAGGATTGAGCCTTGGCGGTTTTCAGATACTGCAGATTTCGATGATCGGTGATCACTGTGACGGTGTGTCTGGCCCCGAGGAGATAATGCCGCCATGCCTTAAAGGCTGATTTAATCGCTAGAAGCTCTTTGTCTGTGATGGTGTAGTTGATCTCAGGCGCCGAGAACTTCCGAGACCAGAATGCCACAGGATGCAGTTGGTTAGTCTCTGGATCTCTTTGTGATAGGACTGCTCCCATTGCTAAGCTGGAGGCGTCGGTTTCAACGATGTAAGGGAGGTCCGGGCGTGGGTGTTTCAGTATTGGCGCTGAGGTGAATTTAGCCTTTAGCTCTTGGAAGGCTTGTTCTGCTTCTGCGGACTATTCAAAGCGTTTATTTTTTCTTAAGAGGGCGGTGATGGGTTGTACCACTCGTGAAAACTCTGGAATAAATCTACGGTAAAAATTGGCAAAGCATGCTTTGAACGCCTTTCACGGAAGTAGGAGACGGCCATTTGAGGATAGCGTCTACTTTTCTCGAGTCCATGTGGACTCCTTTGGGTGTCAGAATAAATCCCAAAAATTCGACCTCAGTGACATGAAAAACACATTTTTCGAGCTTGGCAAAAAGTTTATGTTGGCGAAGTTTTTCAAGGACCGCCCTAACATGATTTCGATGGTCAGCTTCTGAAGATGAGTACACAAGAATGTCATCTATGTAGACAACAACGCAGACATCAATGAGCTCTCTGAGGACATCATTCATAAAATATTGGAAGGCGACCGGTGCATTGCATAGTCCAAAGGGCATCACTTGGTATTCAAATAGCCCATACTTAGTGCGAAAGGCCATCTTCCATTAATCTCCTTCCTTGACCCGTACCAAGTGATAAGCTCCCCGGAGATCAAGCTTAGTATAAATACAGGCGTTTTTTACCTGGTCAAGGAGTTCCGGGATCAGAGGTAAGGGGTACCGGTTTTTTACTGTTATCTTGTTCAGAGCACGATAATCTATGCAGGTTCTGAGGTCACCTTCTTTTTTTGGTACGAAGAACAGAGCCGAGGATGCAGGGGACTTCGACGGACGGATAAAGCCATTGGCCAGGTACTGGTCTAAATACTGTCGCAGATGAAGGTTCTCAGGCTCGGTAAGGGCATAAATCCTACTGCAAGGGGGAGTTGCACTGGGTAGCAAATCTATCTGACAATCGTATGATCTGTGGGGTGGCAAGGTGTTAGCCTGTTCCTTTTGAAAAACATCTTGGAACTCTCGATACTCTAGTGGTAATTGTGGACCGTCAGCCGTTACTGACGCTAGGCCAATGTTGGGTCGTGGATAACAAGTTGGTGTGCACTCTGGGAACTTTATCGTCTTTGCTCGCCAATCAATCTGAGGATTGTGTTTCTCCAACCAAGGAATCCCTAGAATTACTTGGAATTGAGGATCCTTGATCACGTCGAACACAATTACCTCCTGGTGCCCGTCTTGGCCTAGTATCGTCACTTCAGTAATGGTATGGGTCACTGGTCCGGAGGCGATTTCCGTTCCATCCACCGTGGTAATGACGTCTTTAACCACCTTTGGACAAAGAGGTAAGTTCATCCTGGAAGCCAATTCACGGTCCACATAATTTCCAACTGCTCCGCTATCAATGTATGCCTTAATTGCATGCAAACGATCCGGTTGCTCTGGGTTTACGAGGACCATTGGCATTATGAAGTGCAAGGTCAAAGAACTGGTTTTTACGCTCGGCAAGCGGACCTCTACACTTGTCGGGCGAGGTCGTTTCCTGGCTCAGGCTTTTCAGAACTCTTGTCAGAAGCTCCCACTGTCTTCTTAGGTGGTTTCACCGGGCAATCTCGAAGAAAATGTCCTGAATTTCCACAATAGAGACATAGTTGCATTTGTCGTCTCCTGTCGCGTTCTTTCTGGTTTAGGGGACCCTTTACAACCCCAATTTGCATAGGTTCGACAGCTTCAACTCCTTTGGTGTGACTTTGAGGCTTAGGGAACACTCGTGTTTCAAACCTGGATCGATCCGCCTTTCTGTTTTGTAGTCTGTGATCCAATTGGACCACCAAATCAATGTACTCTGAACAATCCTGAGGAGGATTCACTACCTGGGCAAGGACGTCTTTGAGTTCGCCACGCAAACCCCTGTGAAAAAGCGTGATTCTTTTGTCCTCAGGCCATCTGGTTTCCACGATTAGCCTATTGAATGATGCAATGTAGGCCAAAAGATCTTGATTGCCCTGTCGTAGGGAAAGGAGTTTGTTGTCCAGGGCCTGCCCCTGGGAATGCCTTGCAAAAAGTCTTTCCATATTTGCATGGAAGGTCGGGAAATCACGAAGGATCGGGTCATCCTGTGTAACCAGAGGGATCGACCAATCAGCGGCACTGCCGCTAAGATACGAAAGCACAAAGGCTACCTTAGTCTGGTCAGTCGGAAAGGCTGCAGGTCTACAAAGAAAGTGCAATCGGCATTGATTTATAAACACCGCAAACCTTTTAGGGTCACCAGAGAAGCGTTCAGGCGGTGCCAATGGCACATTTCCGGGTAGGTTGATTTGAACAGGATTGGCTGAAGCCGCTGGGATATAGCTCCCTCCTGAATTAGGTAGCGGGGTTTGCCCCGCTTGTGTCTGTAATAACTGTCTGGCGAGATCATCAGTTCGTTCTTTTGATATTATCAATTCCCTCCTAAGGGCATTCGTTTCCTGGCGGGCAGCATGAACTTCAGCTCTTAATTCCCCTAATAACTGGGCCAGTTGGTCTGTGTCGGAAGTTTCCATAGCGCTTGGGTAGGAGGTTATTGTTGGGCTTCGCGTTCTGTAACGCTCACCTGATTCCCACGGAGGCGCTGATCCCGGCTGGGCTGCTATCGTTTCTTCAATTGAGAAGCGTAGAGCTAGGACGACTCTCAGGACTGGGCTTCCTCTTATCGAATGTCTGACTTGCAGGGTAAGTTTTCTGCAGGTTGAAGAAAAAGGGTTAATCACCGTTTGATGGGATTCCTTCTCCCACCAATCGCCAGTTTCTCCCACAGCCTAGCTTTCTACTTGTCTCGGCGAGCTCTCACCTTAGGCGTATAAATGCTGAGCTCTCCATCCTGCGTCTGGTGCAGGGGTGCGTGGATTCCAGTTACATCACTGGATGAGTTCAGTGTTGAGGCTCAAGTCTTTTGCGGCCTTAGTTGTGGCACTGGTGCTGGGATGCCGAAGAGCGATGCCGCCGTTACTGCACGAGCGGATGCCTGTAAGTATACTGTAGTCTTTAGGCTTTAAAAGATGGGCACCTCAATAATGTCCCTTTTCCTTTGTTTCAGGCCTCGGGATGCTGTGGGCGTAGTTTTCCGTTGCCGCTGCACGTGCCGATGCACGTAAGTATAATGTTCGTTGGCCGCTTTTAATGGCACCTCTAATAATGTCCTTTTTCTAGTTTTCAGGTGCCGGGATGCTGCGGGCTTTATATCCGTTGCCACTGCACGTGCCGATGTACGTAAGTATAATGATCGTTGGCCGCTTTTAATGGCACCTCTAATAATGTCCTTTTTCTAGTTTTCAGGTGCCGGGATGCTGCGGTTGATGCGACCGCTTCTGCGCGTGCAAAAACTGGTAAGTTAAGATGAATGCGACTGCCTTCACCCGAACCCCTTCTTAATTATGTCCTTTGCCTTTCAGGTGCAGAGAAGCTGCCGAAGAGAAGGCCGCGGTTAGCTCCGTTGCAATCACGGATGGATCAGGTAAGCGGGCGCGGCTGCGAGCCAGTTGCACTTTTCTAACCTTATGTTTATTCTTTGCAGGTTTTGCCGGTGACTGGATTCCGGGATCTGGTAAGTATTGTTCTGTGTCTTTCTTCATCCACAGGTTGCTGCGCGGAAGCTGAAGATGACTCTGGACCTGGAATGCAGGATCCGACTCGGTGAGCGTCCTGCTGCTGCTGCAGAATAACGCAAAGCACGTGTTTTCCATCGAGCATGGTTTAAATAGCAGAGAAGTGCTTCCAGTGTGTGTTCTTCCACCGGTTCCACCCAGGTAAGAAAAGAGTTCCTGAATGGAGGGAATAGTTCCTCCCAGCCCTGATGGCTGGGGACTTCAACCAGACTGGATTGTTCTGGGTAAATATGCAGCATGGTCTGCCTCAGGTAAGTCCACCCAAGCATTATTACACTGTTTATCAATATGAGCCCGGCGCCTATGGCGCCGGGACTGAAACCCTTCATGTGCCTGGGGCCAAAGGCTCCAGGACACGGTCCAAAGGGCCCCTCTAGGGGTCTGCTGGGTCCGGAGTAGTGGAAGACGGGTCTGCTTCCGAGGGCGCTGGGCCAGTCCTGGCCCCTCGGGAGTAGCGCCCATGACAGTAGTTCAGATACTGCTGATGTGCCTCACTGCAAATGTAAAAGATAGAAGTTAGTAATTTGGTGTGTTTATAGCACTGATGTTAATGTAGACATTGATTTTTATGTTTTTGTGGTAGTATTCTTGTTTGATATCTGAACATAGTGTATGCATTCATTTGATTTGACTATGTGCAGCGTTTATGTTTTATTTACAATATGTTAGTTCAACATGCTTTGCAAATGAGTAGAATTTTAAGTGCATGAAAATCAATTGGTTTTTTAAAGGTGTGCTGTAGATAGCAGACAGGTTTGTAAGTGACAATTGATTATAGTAGGTGGGAAAAATGTCAATGAGTTCATTTTATAGGTAGACATGTCAACAATCGGGAGCACCTGAGAGGGAGATTTCACCACAGCAATCAGGAACATTTATTTTTCTCATAGGGTTGCATTGGGATTAACATTGATTTAGGTGGGAGACAGTAAAAAATAGTGCGATTTTTCAATGAAAAATCGGGAGTCTCGCGCTTAATTTGGGAGGGTTGGCATGTATGTATAGGCTATGCAGGTTTGGTGGCATTACTCTGTTTATATGGATTCATAACACTTGTGTACTGTGAATAAAATATGCATACCTGTAGTTTGTATTCATGTATGTGGATATGAATGCAGCTGTAAGTAGAAATCTTGGAGACTTTTAGAGTAGTTTTTGTAGTAGGTGTTTTCTAATGATATGAGACTTGTACTCAGAGTGATCAACAGTACATTTGAAGTGCGGAACTCTGATGATGGAGTTAGATGTAGAGGTCTTGGATGTGATTGGTGGATGGTTGTGTGACTGCTTAGCTAAAGCCAATGAGGGAATGGCACAGGGAGTGATGTGGAAAGGATAGAAGGGCTGGATAAGAGTTACGTGGCGCACGGACACCACGGCTGTCCGCAGGTAGGGCGTGCCACATCCGGGGTTTTTAGCAAATCCAGTATGGAAAGGGGACTATAGGCATCAACCAATCAGATGTTGATGTTGTGGATTTGTGTAGAAAGAGACTGAGTGTAGTGAAGATGGCAGAGGTGGAGAAAGTCAGGGTGTTGGTGCTCGGAGATAAATTTGTCCATGGTTTACAGCAGTATGCTCAATGCAGGCATGTGGCAAACAATTTCGATGTTAAAGGAGTGGAGGTGGTGTGGATCGCTGTGCCTGATTGCAATGTAGAGGGAATTCTACAAGTTTGTGAAGATATGCGTAGGATGAACAGTCCCCATTTGCTAGGTGTGCAATCAATCGAGGCATGTGTGCTTTCATGCTTAGAGCTGGTATGTTTTTCTGTAATAATGAGAATATTGATTCAATTAATGCTGTTTATTTTGAAGAAGATGGCATTTCTTTATCTTTTTTGTGAAATACCATGTTGTTTTGGAAATAAGGGTTGCTTTGGAGAAGGTTATGTGAAGATTTTAGTTGTAAAGTAAGAAGAAAAAAATGCCCCAAAAATACAAAATAACAGGTGTCTGTCAGGCATCTGCACAAAAAACAAAAAATATGTCTCTTTTCAGAGCTCTCCTCAAACAGGAAATGGGCACACTATTTAAATGTACATTCACCACGCTCAGACCTTTGATATGTCCGCGGAAATGGCGGTAGTCTGCGGACAGCGCGTATTACATACAGGGATTCTGGGGTAGAGAGGCATGCAAATGAGAATGAGCGGAGCTAGGGATTGGTCAGTAAAGTTTAGTGGGTGTGTTGTGTAAGGAGAGATTTTGTGAGAACGTCTTTTTCCAGAGAGAAGAACAGATAACTATGGCTGTTTGTTTTCGAAAACAGATTATCTGGATTTTGGGAGACTCATGGATACATTGGTTGGAGGTGCATGCAAAACATTGTGGAGTAGCTGCAGATCTTGGATTCCCTCATGTGGAAGTGCACTGGCATGGAGTGTGTGGAATGAAGTGGCTGGACATGGTACCTCTCTGTGCTATTTTAGAGACAGAGCATCATCTGGACATAATTATAATTCATTGTGGAGGGAACAGTTTAGGACATGTGTCTGGAATTTGTTTGCAATTTGCAATGAAAGAAGGACTTGAGAAGGTCATGGACATGTTTCCAAATTCCCAAGTAATTTTTTCTCGTATTGCACAAAGACACATGTGGCTGCATTTTTCTTTATTTGGTCCACAAATGGAGAACGCGAGGCGCAATGTCAATAAGGCTGTTTGTGCCTTTCTAAGAGATTTTGGCATGTCCTCTTTTCACAATGAAAATATTATGTTTCGTAGCACATACATTTTTTGCAGTGATGGAGTCCATCTTACTCATGCTGGCAATCAGATTTTTCTGAGAAATGTACAAAATGCATTGCAGCCTTTTTTTGGAATTAGAGCAACCTATTTTGCAGTAGATGTTGACGATTTCAAGTTTTTCAAACATAAAAAAAACACCACCAAAAGGTTCTTTTCAGAGCGACCACTTCTTCCCAGAGAAAAGTGCATTGCTTTTGCTAGGGCAGCACCCTAAAATTTGATATGTCCTAGGACTGTCTGCAGACTTTCAAAAAATGCACAGGGCCCTGCACTATTTATATGACACTTCTATTGTTAACCTGTGAAAGGCGGCTCTGAAAAGAGCCTTTTTTTGGGATTTTTGTTGTTTTATATTTTATAGTTTTTTTTGTACACAGCACACTAGGAGAGGAGGGGAAAGGACGGGACACCAACCACGGGGATAAGAAAGGGCAGGTGGAGAGAGGAAAATGTAGGGTGGGCCTTACTGACCGTAGTCTAGAAAGCACTTCGAAGACTCTCCCCCCCTGCAGAGTACTGCAGAGTACTGCGTCACAGTACATACACAATATTCCTCGAAAGGAAAGGCTCAACAGCATCGTGAATGGCCTATGAAGCAGATGGAGGGATCTGCTCTCCCACAGGAGTGTCTCTTGTGGTGAGAGGAGCGGAAACAGAGGATGCTGTAGAGGAACTCAACCTACTGCATTTATCACAAGGTACAACCTTGTGAATGTCCGCACTGTGGAACTAAGTTAGGTGTCGCTTCATGGATGTCGTACCAAACCTGTACGAACCACGTCTCCCATGACTCAGCACTTATTTGCACTGGTTACAGGTGACCTTGTTCGCACATGCATTTGGTACGTTACCATAAAGGGTAAACAACCGCCACACCCAAGACTCTTGGCGAGTGCTGGTAGTAGGGAGTTCCTCAACCTCATTCTCTTCGTCCTCTTCATCCTCTTTCTTTACACCCTCTGCAGGCCCTTGGGGAGGTGGTGGTGGTGGAGGGTTTGGGGGTGGTGCTGAGGCAGATGTAGCAAGAGCAGCCATGGATGCTATTAGGGTTGATGAGATAATCTGAGCAAGAGCAGCAAAGGCAGCAAAGGTCAATCTGCAATAGCCAGAAGTACAATGAAGTTCAGCTCTGGGGTGTGGCCTTTTACAGGGGTGGAGGGGTGCGCCTCGTGAACATATCGAACCCTCAAAAAGGTTCAAAAAGTTACAAAAAGTATGTGGAAAGCCAGGGCCATTGGCTAGGACATGTGAAATGGTGAATTTTTACAGTAAAATAATTTGGATTGTCTGAATAAGTTCTTTTAAAATGTTGGGGAACCGGACAGAGTCCACAAATTAGGACAAACGCTCAGCGTGGGTGCGGTCACGTGACGTCGGGAACATTTCCGCGAAGGGAACGGGTGTCCGCAGGAGACCAAATGCACAGGAACGGTCATGCACATGCGCGTGGATGTTCTACGGACAGTGTTCGGGTCCTGAAGCTAATTAAAAGTGTGACACAAGTGAGACAGACAGTTACGGACAGGCGCGATGTTCGCAGGATTTTCAGGTGTGGTGCGCTTGTGCGTAGATGTTGTGCAGACTGTACAGCCAGGTATAGTGTCCTTAGGACACCTCCATTTTGTTTGACTACGGACATCCCGGACACCGCGCGTGTTCTTAGGACAGTTTCAATTTGGCTGCGGACAGTACAGACAGGTATAGTGTCCTTAGGATTCATCCATTTTGTTCACTTACGGATATCTCGGACAGCAGGCGTGTTCTACGAACAGTTCCATCTTGGTTGTGAACAGTACAGACAGGTATAGTGTCCTTAGGACACCCCCATTTTGTTAATTTACGGACATCCCAGACACCTGGTGTGTTCTAAGAACAGTTCCATCTTGGTTGCGAATGGTACGGACAGGTGTAGTGTCCTTAGGACATCCACATTTTGTTAATTACGGACAGGCCAACAGGCACGTTGTCCGCTGACATTTTCACTGCTTTTAAAAACAAATAAGACACAAAGGATTTCATTAAAAGAGACATGACATTGTTTTTATTATTTACATATACACAATTTATGAAAGAGAGAGCTCACGCGCTAAGGGCCTTTGGTCCAATGAAATCGCATATGCGTGCTGACGTGCATACGCGCTAAGGGCCTTTCCTCGATTTACATGCAGACGTGCAGGATTTTCACATGCAAAATCACTCCGTATCAAGCTGACCACGCGTAAGCACACGGAAGACCACGCTCCTGCCCAGAAGGCCGAATTACTGCCCCCCAGAGCCCCGAGCACGCTCCCACCTGCCATCTGCTGCTGCCTTACTGCCTGCTGCCCACATGCCCTGCCATTTGCTGCCTGCACATCAGCCAGGGGTGCTGTTGCTGTGACCACCCCTGCTGGAACCGAAGACTCCCGACTGGGATTCCATCGCTCCACAGCCCAGCCCCATGACCCAGTATCCCGCCCACTCCTGCCTCTAGGGTTGTCATGTCGGGCACTGCAACATCTGGCACCACTGACAACCCCCGGCCAGAGAGGCAGAGGGGCACCAGCTTCAGTGCCAGGGAAGTTGGTGTCCTGGTGGAGCAAGTCCTGGGGCAGTATGATGCCCTCTACGGAAGGGTGCGCGCCAACAAGGAAGGACGGTCTCGGATCTGGACCGACATCGTGACTGCCATCAACAAGGAGGGGGTGGCAGTCCGCGACTTCCAACATGTCAAGAAGCGCTGGGAGGACTTCAGGTCCAGGACCCTGAACAAGGCCCGGCGCCTCTTGAAGGCAGCGGATGCTAAGGGGCGCCAGGGCCACTTGTCGGAAGATCAGATGAGGGTCCTGGAACGCATATCCCCAGCGCTCCACGTCCAGGTCCTTGAGAGGCAGACCCGTCTGGAGTCGAGCAGTAAGTGTACATGCATCATGATTGTAAGCTGTGCGTGTGGTGATGTGCCAGTAGTGTGCTGGTTGCACATATGTTTGTATGGGGCCGAGTATGGGTGGGGGTGTACAGGGCCGTGCGGCTAACACATGCGAGGGCTGTCATGTGTGAGACATGGATGGTGCTTGTGTGTGTAGGCTTGCATGCCAAATGCAGTTGTGTGGGCACACATGTTTGGATGAATGTGTATGTAAGTAGGCATGGTCATGATGTCACGCATGTATGTTGTTTTCAGCTGCATGTATCAGCACTGTGTACATGTGCATGTGTGTGTATTTGACAAGGGTGCAACAGTGAGGCAACATGGATGCTAGTGACAGCGGGATGTGGAAGCCTGATTGGCAGATGTGACATGGATGCCCATCGGAACACTGTGACAGTTGGCTGAGGTGTACACATGCATGCAAGTGTGGTGGTGTGCGTGCATGTGTAGTGCACTCCCTGTGTTGCATGTGATGTCTGGCTCACCTTTGCCTGCTCATGCTGTTGTATGTGTATGGATGGTGCTGGCAGTTGCGATGTGGCTGTGGTATGGCTCATGTGTGCATGTAGAAATGACATGTGTGTTGCCGATTGTGATGCCATGTCTGAGGTTTGCCAATGCCACTCATGTGCAACTGTCATGTGTGTATGTGTCCATTGTACAGTGCCCTGATGCCTGTGTTTCATTTCTCCCCGTCTGCAGCGTCAACTGATGAAGAGGGCGGAGAAGGTGCTGTGGAGCACAGCGACGGGGATCGCACCGCCAGCCGGAGACGCAAGGCCCGGCTCCCCTCCCAGGTTGTGATCTCGTCGGGGAGTGAGGAGTCCGGTGTCGCGTCCCAGGCCGCAGCTGCCGGGGGGAGGTCCAAGAGGCGGAGGTCGGAGTTGGACTCCTCGGCAGCAGAAGGGGCAGCTGGGACCCCACAGGGCCCAACGGGGGAAGATGGCACGGAGTCATCCAGGTTGGTGGGGGGTTTGGTGGAGGAGGAGGCCGTGCAAGCAACAGAGGGAGGTGGGGATTCCACTGGTGCTAGTGGTGCAGTGCAGGACCAGGGACAGGAGGCAGCACAGGTCGCCGCGGAGGTGCCTGTGTGCAATCCTGTCCCTGATCCTGTCACTGCATCATCTTGCACCAGCAGGGATGCCTACGTCCAGACCCGTTTTCAGGCAGGGGATGAGCTCAAGACAACTGGCCTTCCTCTGCCTGCGGACGTGGCTATCCGGGTCCGGGTTGAGCCTGTCCTGACTGGTGTGGCGTAGCGTCAACGGGCCATGCGAGGTGACCTGCAGTTTTTTCATGAGGAGACTGCACATCATCTCGAATGGCTCGTTGACCGCGTCGGCCTACTGGGACAGGTCTCCCAGGCCGGATTCCTCCGTTTGATGGGGCTTGCTATGACCCCCTCCTCAACTGAACCCCCTATGCGCCAGTCGTCCTCCGTGCCATCTTCCCACCCATCAGTCACCTGGGTGCCCTGTGGAGCTGCCTCTGACGGTGCGGCCAGGCTGGTGGAGGAGGCATCCCTGCCACAGTCGGACGTCCAGCAGGGGTGGCCACATCAACGACTGCACCCCAGCCAGCGGAGGATGTGAAGGCAGCAGGAGGCAGTGCACGGGCAGAGCCGCAGCAGCAGCAGCAGCAATGTGGTAGGAGCCATGATGGCTCGGGGCCTTCCACATCGGAGGGGCAGGCATCGGCCGGAGGGCAGGAGGACCCAGGACGGGAAGTGTCTTCTGTGTGGCAGCGGTTGGGACACGCCATAGATGCGGAGCGGCAGCGGGCGGAAGAGGCACGGCTCACGATGGTCAGGGCGGAGAACTCCATGCGGAGGGCCCTGAGGCGTGCCGAGTGCCTCGAGGCAATCCGCAGGAAGTTTGGGGGGAACATGTGGAGGGCCCTGTGGACCCTCGGGCCATGGAGGAGGAGCGCCTCCGGGACATTGAGCAGGAGTTCGATGATGCCCTGACCCGGAACATCCCGAAGTGAGCCGTTGGACTAGCCCGCTGCCCTTGTAAATAGTTGTATAGTTAGTGTTAGGTTTCCTTTGGCTTAGCATTTTTTTTGGACCTTTTGGACAATGGGCCACATTTTTGTATATAGTTATTTTTTTTAGGTAGTGTCATTAGATAGGTTTCATTTCTTCGGTTGGGATCATTGTCCCTGGATTGTTTATCTGTACATAGTTGATTTTTGGATTTTCCATTTTTATTATGATTTCCCCATGGAGCAATGGTTTTCGATTTTAATTTTACATTGGATTAACTTTTGTGGACTGTGACTTTGGACACCTTTCGTTTGCATTATGATTTGTGGTTTTGCATTTTTTCACGTACCTGCTGGTTTATTTTAAAAACATTTCAATTATTGTTTATTTATTTTTGATTCAATTTATGTTGCGTTTAATACATATTTTTTCATCAAACTTCAATGTGTAGTATCATCTCATTGGTTTCATGCATATCATGATATGGGTTTTGACATTCAATGACACCCATTGGGTGTATGTGAGGGACATGTGTTCATTTGCAAACTTGCAATTGTGGTTCAATCATGTTTTTGCCATTTCTAAGTGGGTGGATGCAATACTCGGGTGGGTGTTTGGCATTTGGAGGCTGACCATAAGGGCCAGGGATCTAGATTGTGGGGGCCTGGTGGAGGCTTCCCCTGCACTGCTGGGGGTGGGGGTGGTGGTAGACATGGGTGGGGGCCTGGTGGAGGGTGCCCCTGGTGGCTGGGGGTTGGGGGTGCAGGGAGACATGAGTGGGGGCCTGGTGGAGGCTGCCCCTGGTGGCTGGGGGTGGGGGTGGTGGTAGACATGAGTGGGGGCCTGGTAGAGGCTGCCCCTGGTGGCTGGGGGGTGGGGGTGGTGGTAGACATGGGTGGGGGGCTGGTGGAGGCTGCCCCTGGTGGCTGGGGGGTGGGGGTGGTGGTAGACATGAGTGGGGGCCTGGTGGAGGCTGCCCCTGGTGGCTGGGGGGTGGGGGTGGCGGTAGACATGGGTGGGGGCCTGGTGGAGGCTGCCCCTGGTGGCTTGGGGGTGGGGGTGCAGGGGGACATGAGTGGGGGCCTGGTGGAGGCTGCCCCTGCACTGCTGGGGGGTGGGGGTGATGGGAGACATGAGTGGGGGCCTGTGGAGGCTGCCCCTGTTGGCTGGGGGTGCAGGTAGACATGAGTGGGGGTAGGTGGAGGCTGCCCCTGGTGGCTGGGGGGTGGGGGTGGTGGTAGACATGGGTGGGGGCCTGGTGGAGGCTGCCCCTGGTGGCTGGGGGGTGGGGGTGCAGGGAGACATGAGTGGGGGCCTGGTGGAGGCTGCCCCTGCACTGCTGGGGGGTGGGGGTGGTGGTAGACATGGGTGGGGGCCTGGTGGAGGCTGCCCCTGGTGGCTGGGGGGTGGGGGTGGTGGTAGACATGGGTGGGGGCCTGGTGGAGGCTGCCCCTGGTGGCTGGGGGTAGGGGGTGCAGGGGGACATGAGTGGGGGCCTGGTGGAGGCTGCCCCTGCACTGCTGGGGGTGGGGGTGATGGGAGACATGAGTGGGGGCCTGGTGGAGGCTGGACCTGGTGGCTGGGGGGTGGGGGTGGTGGTAGACATGGGTGGGGGCCTGGTGGAGGCTGCCCCTGGCGGCTGGGGGGTGGGGGTGGTGATAGACATAGGTGGGGGTCTGGTGGAGGCTGCCCCTGGTGGCTGGGGGGTGGGGGTGGTGGTAGACATGGGTGGGGGCCTGGTGGAGGCTGCCCCTGGTGGCTGGGGGGTGGGGGTGGTGGTAGACATGGGTGGGGGCTTGGTGGAGGCTGCCCCTGGTGGCTGGGGGTGGGGGTGCAGGGAGACATGAGTTGGACATGAGTGGGGGCCTGGTGGAGGCTGCCCCTGGTGGCTGGGGGGTGGGGGTGGTGGTAGACATGGGTGGGGGCCTGGTGGAGGCTGCCCCTCGTGGCTGGGGGATGGGGGTGCAGAGGGACATGTGTGGGAGCCTGGTGGAGGCTGACCCTGCACCGCTGGGGGGTGGGGGTGATGGGAGACATGATTGGGGGCCTGGTGGAGGCTGCCCCTGGTGGCTGGGGGGTGGGGGTGCAGGGAGACATGAGTTGGACATGAGTGGGGGCCTGGTGGAGGCTGCCCCTGGTGGCTGGGGGGTGGGGGTGGTGGTAGACATGGGTGGGGGCCTGGTGGAGGCTGCCCCTGGTGGCTGGGGGTAGGGGGTGCAGGGAGACATGAGTTGGACATGAGTGGGGGCCTGGTGGAGGCTGCCCCTGGTGGCTGGGGGGTGGGGGTGGTGGTAGACATGGGTGGGGGCCTGGTGGAGGCTGCCCCTGGTGGCTGGGGGTGGGGGTGCAGGGAGACATGGTTGGGGGCCTGGTGGAGGCTGCCCCTGCACTGCTGGGTGGTGGGGGTGGTAGTAGACATGGGTGGCGGCCTGGTGGAGGGTGCCCCTGTTGGCTGGGGGGTGGGGGTGCAGGGAGACATGCGTGGGGGCCTGGTGGAGGCTGCCCCTGGTGGCTGCGGGGTGGGGGTGGTGGTAGACATGGGTGGGGGCCTGGTGGAGGCTGCCCCTGGTGGCTGGGGGGTGGGGGTGCAGGGAGACATGAGTTGGACATGAGTGGGGGCCTGGTGGAGGCCGCCCCTGTACTGCTGGGGGGTGTGGGTGGTGGTAGACATGGGTGGGGGCCTGGTGGAGGCTGCCCCTGCACTGCTGGGGGGTGTGGGTGGTGGTAGACATGGGTGGGGGCCTGGTGGAGGCTGCCCCTGCACTGCTGGGGGGTGGGGGTGGTGGTAGACATGAGTGGGGGCCTGGTGGAGGCTGCCCCTGGTGGCCTGGGGGTGGGGGTGGTGGTAGACATGGGTGGGGGCCTGATGGAGGCTGCCCCTGGTGGCTGGGGGGTGGGGGTGGTGGTAGACATGAGTGGGGGCCTGGTGGAGGCTGCCCCTGGTGGCTGGGGGTGGTGGTAGACATGGGTGGGGGCCTGGTGGAGGCTGCCCCTGGTGGCTGGGCGGGAGGGGTGCAGGGGGACATGAGTGGGGGCCTGGTGGAGGCTGCCCCTGCACTGCTGGGGAATGGGGGTGATGGGAGACATGAGTGGGGGCCTGGTGGAGGCTGCCCCTGGTGGCTGGGGGGTGGGGGTGCAGGGAGACATGAATGGGGGCCTGGTGGAGGCTGCCCCTAGTGGCTGGGGGGTGGGGGTGGGGGTGGTGGTAGACATGGGTGGGGGCCTGGTGGAGGCTGCCCCTGGTGGCTGGGGGGTGGGGCTGGTGGTAGACATGGGTGGGGGCCTGGTGAAGGCTGCCCCTGGTGGCTGGGGGGTGGGGGTGCAGGGAGACATGAGTGGGGGCCTGGTGGAGGCTGCCCCTGCACTGCTGCGGGGTGGGGGTGGTGGTAGACATGGGTGGGGGCCTGGTGGAGGGTGCCCCTGGTGGCTGGGGGGTGGGGGTGCAGGGGGACATGAGTGGGGGCCTGGTGGAGGCTGCCCCTGCACTGCTGGGGGGTGGGGGTGGTGGTAGACATGGGTGGGGGCCTGGTGGAGGGTGCCCCTGGTGGCTGGGGAGTGGGGGTGCAGGGAGACATGAGTGGGGGCCTGGTGGAGGTTGCCCCTGGTGGCTGGGGGGTGGGGGTGGTAGTAGACATGGGTGGGGGCCTGGTGGAGGCTGCCCCTGCACTGCTGGGGGGTGGGGATGCAGGGAGACATGAGTTGGACATAAGTGGGGGCCTGGTGGAGGCTGCCCCTGCACTGCTGGGGGGTGGGGGTCGTGTAGACATGGGTGGGGGCCTGGTGGAGGGTGCCCCTGGTGGCTGGGGGGTGGTGGTGCAGGGGGACATGAGTGGGGGACTGGTGGAGGCTGCCCCTGCACTGCTGGGGGTGGGGGTGGTGGTAGACATGGGTGGCGGCCTGGTGGAGGGTGCCCCTGGTAACTGGGGGGCGGGGGTGCAGGGAGACATGAGTGGGGGCCTGGTGGAGGCTGCCCCTGGTGGCTGGGGGGTGGGGGTGGTAGTCGACATGGGTGGGGGCCTGGTGGAGGCTGCCCCTGGTGGCTGGGGGGTGGGGATGCAGGGAGACATGAGTTGGACATAAGTGGGGGCCTGGTGGAGGCTGCCCCTGCACTGCTGGGGGGTGGGGGTCGTGGTAGACATGGGTGGGGGCCTGGTGGAGGCTGCCCCTGCACTGCTGGGGGGGTGGGGGTGCAGGAGGACATGAGTGGGGGCCTGGTGGAGGGTGCCCCTGGTGGCTGGGGGGTGGGGGTGGTGGTAGACATGGGTGGGGGCCTGGTGGAGGCTGCCCCTGCACTGCTGGGGGGTGGGGGTGGTGGTAGACATGAGTGGGGGCCTGGTGGAGGCTGCCCCTGGTGGCTGGGGGTGGTGGTAGACATGGGTGGGGGCCTGGTGGAGGCTGCCCCTGGTGGCTGGGCGGTAGGGGTGCAGGGGGACATGAGTGGGGGCCTGGTGGAGGCTGCCCCTGCACTGCTGGGGGATGGGGGTGATGGGAGACATGAGTGGGGGCCTGGTGGAGGCTGCCCCTGGTGGCTGGGGGGTGGGGGTGCAGGGAGACATGAATGGGGGCCTGGTGGAGGCTGCCCCTGGTGGCTGGGGGGTGGGGGTGGGGGTGGTGGTAGACATGGGTGGGGGCCTGGTGGAGGCTGCCCCTGGTGGCTGGGGGGTGGGGCTGGTGGTAGACATGGGTGGGGGCCTGGTGAAGGCTGCCCCTGGTGGCTGGGGGGTGGGGGTGCAGGGAGACATGAGTGGGGGCCTGGTGGAGGCTGCCCCTGCACTGCTGCGGGGTGGGGGTGGTGGTAGACATGGGTGGGGGCCTGGTGGAGGGTGCCCCTGGTGGCTGGGGGGTGGGGGTGCAGGGGGACATGAGTGGGGGCCTGGTGGAGGCTGCCCCTGCACTGCTGGGGGGTGGGGGTGGTGGTAGACATGGGTGGGGGCCTGGTGGAGGGTGCCCCTGGTGGCTGGGGAGTGGGGGTGCAGGGAGACATGAGTGGGGGCCTGGTGGAGGTTGCCCCTGGTGGCTGGGGGGTGGGGGTGGTAGTAGACATGGGTGGGGGCCTGGTGGAGGCTGCCCCTGCACTGCTGGGGGGTGGGGATGCAGGGAGACATGAGTTGGACATAAGTGGGGGCCTGGTGGAGGCTGCCCCTGCACTGCTGGGGGGTGGGGGTCGTGTAGACATGGGTGGGGGCCTGGTGGAGGGTGCCCCTGGTGGCTGGGGGGTGGTGGTGCAGGGGGACATGAGTGGGGGACTGGTGGAGGCTGCCCCTGCACTGCTGGGGGTGGGGGTGGTGGTAGACATGGGTGGCGGCCTGGTGGAGGGTGCCCCTGGTGACTGGGGGGCGGGGGTGCAGGGAGACATGAGTGGGGGCCTGGTGGAGGCTGCCCCTGGTGGCTGGGGGGTGGGGGTGGTAGTCGACATGGGTGGGGGCCTGGTGGAGGCTGCCCCTGGTGGCTGGGGGGTGGGGATGCAGGGAGACATGAGTTGGACATAAGTGGGGGCCTGGTGGAGGCTGCCCCTGCACTGCTGGGGGGTGGGGGTCGTGGTAGACATGGGTGGGGGCCTGGTGGAGGCTGCCCCTGCACTGCTGGGGGGGTGGGGGTGCAGGAGGACATGAGTGGGGGCCTGGTGGAGGGTGCCCCTGGTGGCTGGGGGGTGGGGGTGGTGGTAGACATGGGTGGGGGCCTGGTGGAGGCTGCCCCTGGTGGCTGGGGGGTGGGGGTGCAGGGAGACATGAGTGGGGGCCTGGTGGAGGCTGCCCCTGCACTGCTGGGGGGTGGGGGTGGTGGTAGACATGGGTGGGGGCCTGGTGGAGGCTGCCCCTGGTGGCTGGGGGGTGGGGGTGGTGGTAGACATGGGTGGGGGCCTGGTGGAGGCTGCCCCTGGTGGCTGGGGGTAGGGGGTGCAGGGGGACATGAGTGGGGGCCTGGTGGAGGCTGCCCCTGCACTGCTGGGGGTGGGGGTGATGGGAGACATGAGTGGGGGCCTGGTGGAGGCTGGACCTGGTGGCTGGGGGGTGGGGGTGGTGGTAGACATGGGTGGGGGCCTGGTGGAGGCTGCCCCTGGCGGCTGGGGGGTGGGGGTGGTGATAGACATAGGTGGGGGTCTGGTGGAGGCTGCCCCTGGTGGCTGGGGGGTGGGGGTGGTGGTAGACATGGGTGGGGGCCTGGTGGAGGCTGCCCCTGGTGGCTGGGGGGTGGGGGTGGTGGTAGACATGGGTGGGGGCTTGGTGGAGGCTGCCCCTGGTGGCTGGGGGTGGGGGTGCAGGGAGACATGAGTTGGACATGAGTGGGGGCCTGGTGGAGGCTGCCCCTGGTGGCTGGGGGGTGGGGGTGGTGGTAGACATGGGTGGGGGCCTGGTGGAGGCTGCCCCTCGTGGCTGGGGGATGGGGGTGCAGAGGGACATGTGTGGGAGCCTGGTGGAGGCTGACCCTGCACCGCTGGGGGGTGGGGGTGATGGGAGACATGATTGGGGGCCTGGTGGAGGCTGCCCCTGGTGGCTGGGGGGTGGGGGTGCAGGGAGACATGAGTTGGACATGAGTGGGGGCCTGGTGGAGGCTGCCCCTGGTGGCTGGGGGGTGGGGGTGGTGGTAGACATGGGTGGGGGCCTGGTGGAGGCTGCCCCTGGTGGCTGGGGGTAGGGGGTGCAGGGAGACATGAGTTGGACATGAGTGGGGGCCTGGTGGAGGCTGCCCCTGGTGGCTGGGGGGTGGGGGTGGTGGTAGACATGGGTGGGGGCCTGGTGGAGGCTGCCCCTGGTGGCTGGGGGTGGGGGTGCAGGGAGACATGGTTGGGGGCCTGGTGGAGGCTGCCCCTGCACTGCTGGGTGGTGGGGGTGGTAGTAGACATGGGTGGCGGCCTGGTGGAGGGTGCCCCTGTTGGCTGGGGGGTGGGGGTGCAGGGAGACATGCGTGGGGGCCTGGTGGAGGCTGCCCCTGGTGGCTGCGGGGTGGGGGTGGTGGTAGACATGGGTGGGGGCCTGGTGGAGGCTGCCCCTGGTGGCTGGGGGGTGGGGGTGCAGGGAGACATGAGTTGGACATGAGTGGGGGCCTGGTGGAGGCCGCCCCTGTACTGCTGGGGGGTGTGGGTGGTGGTAGACATGGGTGGGGGCCTGGTGGAGGCTGCCCCTGCACTGCTGGGGGGTGTGGGTGGTGGTAGACATGGGTGGGGGCCTGGTGGAGGCTGCCCCTGCACTGCTGGGGGGTGGGGGTGGTGGTAGACATGAGTGGGGGCCTGGTGGAGGCTGCCCCTGGTGGCCTGGGGGTGGGGGTGGTGGTAGACATGGGTGGGGGCCTGATGGAGGCTGCCCCTGGTGGCTGGGGGGTGGGGGTGGTGGTAGACATGAGTGGGGGCCTGGTGGAGGCTGCCCCTGGTGGCTGGGGGTGGTGGTAGACATGGGTGGGGGCCTGGTGGAGGCTGCCCCTGGTGGCTGGGCGGGAGGGGTGCAGGGGGACATGAGTGGGGGCCTGGTGGAGGCTGCCCCTGCACTGCTGGGGAATGGGGGTGATGGGAGACATGAGTGGGGGCCTGGTGGAGGCTGCCCCTGGTGGCTGGGGGGTGGGGGTGCAGGGAGACATGAATGGGGGCCTGGTGGAGGCTGCCCCTAGTGGCTGGGGGGTGGGGGTGGGGGTGGTGGTAGACATGGGTGGGGGCCTGGTGGAGGCTGCCCCTGGTGGCTGGGGGGTGGGGCTGGTGGTAGACATGGGTGGGGGCCTGGTGAAGGCTGCCCCTGGTGGCTGGGGGGTGGGGGTGCAGGGAGACATGAGTGGGGGCCTGGTGGAGGCTGCCCCTGCACTGCTGCGGGGTGGGGGTGGTGGTAGACATGGGTGGGGGCCTGGTGGAGGGTGCCCCTGGTGGCTGGGGGGTGGGGGTGCAGGGGGACATGAGTGGGGGCCTGGTGGAGGCTGCCCCTGCACTGCTGGGGGGTGGGGGTGGTGGTAGACATGGGTGGGGGCCTGGTGGAGGGTGCCCCTGGTGGCTGGGAAGTGGGGGTGCAGGGAGACATGAGTGGGGGCCTGGTGGAGGTTGCCCCTGGTGGCTGGGGGGTGGGGGTGGTAGTAGACATGGGTGGGGGCCTGGTGGAGGCTGCCCCTGCACTGCTGGGGGGTGGGGATGCAGGGAGACATGAGTTGGACATAAGTGGGGGCCTGGTGGAGGCTGCCCCTGCACTGCTGGGGGGTGGGGGTCGTGTAGACATGGGTGGGGGCCTGGTGGAGGGTGCCCCTGGTGGCTGGGGGGTGGTGGTGCAGGGGGACATGAGTGGGGGACTGGTGGAGGCTGCCCCTGCACTGCTGGGGGTGGGGGTGGTGGTAGACATGGGTGGCGGCCTGGTGGAGGGTGCCCCTGGTAACTGGGGGGCGGGGGTGCAGGGAGACATGAGTGGGGGCCTGGTGGAGGCTGCCCCTGGTGGCTGGGGGGTGGGGGTGGTAGTCGACATGGGTGGGGGCCTGGTGGAGGCTGCCCCTGGTGGCTGGGGGGTGGGGATGCAGGGAGACATGAGTTGGACATAAGTGGGGGCCTGGTGGAGGCTGCCCCTGCACTGCTGGGGGGTGGGGGTCGTGGTAGACATGGGTGGGGGCCTGGTGGAGGCTGCCCCTGCACTGCTGGGGGGGTGGGGGTGCAGGAGGACATGAGTGGGGGCCTGGTGGAGGGTGCCCCTGGTGGCTGGGGGGTGGGGGTGGTGGTAGACATGGGTGGGGGCCTGGTGGAGGCTGCCCCTGCACTGCTGGGGGGTGGGGGTGGTGGTAGACATGAGTGGGGGCCTGGTGGAGGCTGCCCCTGGTGGCTGGGGGTGGTGGTAGACATGGGTGGGGGCCTGGTGGAGGCTGCCCCTGGTGGCTGGGCGGTAGGGGTGCAGGGGGACATGAGTGGGGGCCTGGTGGAGGCTGCCCCTGCACTGCTGGGGGATGGGGGTGATGGGAGACATGAGTGGGGGCCTGGTGGAGGCTGCCCCTGGTGGCTGGGGGGTGGGGGTGCAGGGAGACATGAATGGGGGCCTGGTGGAGGCTGCCCCTGGTGGCTGGGGGGTGGGGGTGGGGGTGGTGGTAGACATGGGTGGGGGCCTGGTGGAGGCTGCCCCTGGTGGCTGGGGGGTGGGGCTGGTGGTAGACATGGGTGGGGGCCTGGTGAAGGCTGCCCCTGGTGGCTGGGGGGTGGGGGTGCAGGGAGACATGAGTGGGGGCCTGGTGGAGGCTGCCCCTGCACTGCTGCGGGGTGGGGGTGGTGGTAGACATGGGTGGGGGCCTGGTGGAGGGTGCCCCTGGTGGCTGGGGGGTGGGGGTGCAGGGGGACATGAGTGGGGGCCTGGTGGAGGCTGCCCCTGCACTGCTGGGGGGTGGGGGTGGTGGTAGACATGGGTGGGGGCCTGGTGGAGGGTGCCCCTGGTGGCTGGGGAGTGGGGGTGCAGGGAGACATGAGTGGGGGCCTGGTGGAGGTTGCCCCTGGTGGCTGGGGGGTGGGGGTGGTAGTAGACATGGGTGGGGGCCTGGTGGAGGCTGCCCCTGCACTGCTGGGGGGTGGGGATGCAGGGAGACATGAGTTGGACATAAGTGGGGGCCTGGTGGAGGCTGCCCCTGCACTGCTGGGGGGTGGGGGTCGTGTAGACATGGGTGGGGGCCTGGTGGAGGGTGCCCCTGGTGGCTGGGGGGTGGTGGTGCAGGGGGACATGAGTGGGGGACTGGTGGAGGCTGCCCCTGCACTGCTGGGGGTGGGGGTGGTGGTAGACATGGGTGGCGGCCTGGTGGAGGGTGCCCCTGGTGACTGGGGGGCGGGGGTGCAGGGAGACATGAGTGGGGGCCTGGTGGAGGCTGCCCCTGGTGGCTGGGGGGTGGGGGTGGTAGTCGACATGGGTGGGGGCCTGGTGGAGGCTGCCCCTGGTGGCTGGGGGGTGGGGATGCAGGGAGACATGAGTTGGACATAAGTGGGGGCCTGGTGGAGGCTGCCCCTGCACTGCTGGGGGGTGGGGGTCGTGGTAGACATGGGTGGGGGCCTGGTGGAGGCTGCCCCTGCACTGCTGGGGGGGTGGGGGTGCAGGAGGACATGAGTGGGGGCCTGGTGGAGGGTGCCCCTGGTGGCTGGGGGGTGGGGGTGGTGGTAGACATGGGTGGGGGCCTGGTGGAGGCTGCAACTGGTGGCTGAGGGGTGGGGGTGCAGGGAGACATGAGTTGGACATGAGTGGGGGCCTGGTGGATGCTGCCCCTGCACTGCTGGGGGGTGGGGGTGGTGGTAGACATGGGTGGGTGCCTGGTGGAGGGTGCCCCTGGTGGCTGGGGGGTGGGGGTGCAGGGGGACATGAGTGGGGGCCTGGTGGAGGCTGCCCCTGCACTGCTGGGGGGTGGGGGTGGTGGTAGACATGGGTGGGGGCCTGGTGGAGGGTGCCCCCGGTGACTGGGGGGTGGGGGTGCAGGGAGACATGAGTGGGGGCCTGGTGGAGGCTGCCCCTGGTGGCTGGGAGTGGGGGTGGTGGTAGACATGGGTGGGGGCCTGGTGGAGGCTGCCCCTGCACTGCTGGGGGGTGTGGGTGGTGGTAGACATGGGTGGGGGCCTGGTGGAGGCTGCCCCTGCACTGCTGGGGGGTGGGGGTGGTGGTAGACATGAGTGGGGGCCTGGTGGAGGCTGCCCCTGGTGGCCTGGGGGTGGGGGTGGTGGTAGACATGGGTGGGGGCCTGATGGAGGCTGCCCCTGGTGGCTGGGGGGTGGGGGTGGTGGTAGACATGAGTGGGGGCCTGGTGGAGGCTGCCCCTGGTGGCTGGGGGTGGTGGTAGACATGGGTGGGGGCCTGGTGGAGGCTGCCCCTGGTGGCTGGGCGGTAGGGGTGCAGGGGGACATGAGTGGGGGCCTGGTGGAGGCTGCCCCTGCACTGCTGGGGGATGGGGGTGATGGGAGACATGAGTGGGGGCCTGGTGGAGGCTGCCCCTGGTGGCTGGGGGGTGGGGGTGCAGGGAGACATGAATGGGGGCCTGGTGGAGGCTGCCCCTGGTGGCTGGGGGGTGGGGGTGGGGGTGGTGGTAGACATGGGTGGGGGCCTGGTGGAGGCTGCCCCTGGTGGCTGGGGGGTGGGGCTGGTGGTAGACATGGGTGGGGGCCTGGTGAAGGCTGCCCCTGGTGGCTGGGGGGTGGGGGTGCAGGGAGACATGAGTGGGGGCCTGGTGGAGGCTGCCCCTGCTCTGCTGCGGGGTGGGGGTGGTGGTAGACATGGGTGGGGGCCTGGTGGAGGGTGCCCCTGGTGGCTGGGGGGTGGGGGTGCAGGGGGACATGAGTGGGGGCCTGGTGGAGGCTGCCCCTGCACTGCTGGGGGGTGGGGGTGGTGGTAGACATGGGTGGGGGCCTGGTGGAGGGTGCCCCTGGTGGCTGGGGAGTGGGGGTGCAGGGAGACATGAGTGGGGGCCTGGTGGAGGTTGCCCCTGGTGGCTGGGGGGTGGGGGTGGTAGTAGACATGGGTGGGGGGCTTGTGGAGGCTGCCCCTGCACTGCTGGGGGGTGGGGATGCAGGGAGACATGAGTTGGACATAAGTGGGGGCCTGGTGGAGGCTGCCCCTGCACTGCTGGGGGGTGGGGGTCGTGGTAGACATGGGTGGGGGCCTGGTGGAGGGTGCCCCTGGTGGCTGGGGGGTGGTGGTGCAGGGGGACATGAGTGGGGGACTGGTGGAGGCTGCCCCTGCACTGCTGGGGGTGGGGGTGGTGGTAGACATGGGTGGCGGCCTGGTGGAGGGTGCCCCTGGTGACTGGGGGGCGGGGGTGCAGGGAGACATGAGTGGGGGCCTGGTGGAGGCTGCCCCTGGTGGCTGGGGGGTGGGGGTGGTAGTCGACATGGGTGGGGGCCTGGTGGAGGCTGCCCCTGGTGGCTGGGGGGTGGGGATGCAGGGAGACATGAGTTGGACATAAGTGGGGGCCTGGTGGAGGCTGCCCCTGCACTGCTGGGGGGTGGGGGTCGTGGTAGACATGGGTGGGGGCCTGGTGGAGGCTGCCCCTGCACTGCTGGGGGGGTGGGGGTGCAGGAGGACATGAGTGGGGGCCTGGTGGAGGGTGCCCCTGGTGGATGGGGGGTGGGGGTGGTGGTAGACATGGGTGGGGGCCTGGTGGAGGCTGCAACTGGTGGCTGAGGGGTGGGGGTGCAGGGAGACATGAGTTGGACATGAGTGGGGGCCTGGTGGAGGCTGCCCCTGCACTGCTGGGGGGTGGGGGTGGTGGTAGACATGGGTGGGTGCCTGGTGGAGGGTGCCCCTGGTGGCTGGGGGGTGGGGGTGCAGAGGGACATGAGTGGGGGCCTGGTGGAGGCTGCCCCTGCACTGCTGGGGGGTGGGGGTGGTGGTAGACATGGGTGGGGGCCTGGTGGAGGGTGCCCCCGGTGACTGGGGGGTGGGGGTGCAGGGAGACATGAGTGGGGGCCTGGTGGAGGCTGCCCCTGGTGGCTGGGAGTGGGGGTGGTGGTAGACATGACTGGGGGCCTGGTGGAGGCTGCCCCTGCACTGCTGGGGGGTGGGGGTGCAGGTGGACATGAGTGGGGGCCTGGTGGAGGCTGCCCCTGCACTGCTGGGGGGTGGGGGTGGTGGTAGACATGGGTGGAAGCCTGGTGGAGGGTGCCCCTGGTGGCTGGGGGGTGGGGGTGCAGGGAGACATGAGTGAGGGCCTGGGGAGGGTGCCATTGGTGGCTGGGGGGTGGGGGTGGTGGTAGGCATGAGTGGGGGCCTGGTGGAGGCTGCCCCTGCACTGCTGGGGGGTGGGGGTGGTGGTAGACATGAGTGGGGGCCTGGTGGAGGCTGCCCCTGCACTGCTGGGGGGTGGGGGTGCAGGGGGACATGAGTGGGGGCCTGGTGGAGGCTGCCCCTGGTGGCTGGGGGGTGGAGGTGCAGGGGGATATGAGTGGGGGCCTGGTGGAGGCTGCCCCTGGTGGCTGGGGGGTGGGGTTGGTGGTAGACATGGGTGGGGGCCTGGTGGAGGGTGCCCCTGGTGGCTGGGGGGTGGGGGTGCAGGGAGACATGAGTGGGGGCCTGGTGGAGGCTGCCCCTGGTGGCTGGGGGGTGGGGGTGGTGGTAGACATGGGTTGGGGCCTGGTCTAGGCTGCCCCTGGTGGCTGGGGGGTGGGGGTGCAGGGAGACATGAGTTGGACATGAGTGGGGGCCTGGTGGAGGCTGCCCCTGCACTGCTGGGGGGTGGGGGTGGTGGTAGACATGGGTGGGGGCCTGGTGGAGGCTGCCCCTGCACTGCTGGGGGGTGGGGGTGGTGGTAGACATGGGTGGGGGCCTGGTGGAGGGTGCCCCTGGTGGCTGGGGGGGTGGGGGTGCAGGGGGACATGAGTGGGGGCCTGGTGGAGGCTGCCCCTGGTGGCTGGGGTGGTGGTAGACATGAGTGGGGGCCTGGTGGAGGCTGCCCCTGGTGGCTGGGGGGTGGGGGTGGTGGTAGACATGGGTGGGGGCCTGGTGGAGGCTGCCCCTGGTGGTTGGGGGTGGTGATAGACATGGGTGGGGGCCTGGTGGAGGCTGCCCCTGGTGGCTGGGGGGTGGGGGTGCAGG
Source organism: Ambystoma mexicanum (assembly GCF_040938575.1). Classification (NCBI taxonomy): domain Eukaryota; kingdom Metazoa; phylum Chordata; class Amphibia; order Caudata; family Ambystomatidae; genus Ambystoma; species Ambystoma mexicanum. The sequence goes on from NC_090933.1 coordinate 145,290,508, forward strand.
GGGACATGAGTGGGGGCCTGGTGGAGGCTGCCCCTGGTGGCTGGGGGGTGGGGGTGGTGGTAGACATGAGTGGGGGCCTGGTGGAGGCTGCCCCTGGTGGCTGGGGGTGGTGGTAGACATGGTTGGGGGCCTGGTGGAGGCTGCCCCTGGTGGCTGGGGGGTGGGGGTGCAGGGAGACATGAGTGGGGGCCTGGTGGAGGCTGCCCCTGCACTGCTGGGGGGTGGGGTTGTTGGGAGCCATGAGTGGGGGCCTGGTGAAGGCTGCCCCTGGTGGCTGGGGGGTGGGGGTGCAGGGAGACATGAGTGGGGGCCTGGTGGAGGCTGCCCCTGGTGGCTGGGGGGTGGGGGTTGGGGTGGTGGTAGACATGGGTGGGGGCCTGGTGGAGGCTGCCCCTGGTGGCTGGAGGTGGTGGTAGACATGGGTGGGGGCCTGGTGGAGGCTGCCCCTGGTGGCTGGGGGGTGGGGGTGCAGGGGGACATGAGTGGGGGCCTGGTGGAGGCTGCCCCTGCACTGCAGGGGGGTGGGGGTGATGGGAGCCATGAGTGGGGGCCTGGTGGAGGCTGCCCCTGGTGGCTGGGGGGTGGGGGTGGTGGTGGTGTTAGACATGGGTGGGGGCCTGATGGAGGCTGCCCCTGGTGGCTGGGGGGGTGAGGGTGGTGGTAGACATGGGTGGGGGCCTGGTGGAGGCTGCCCCTGGTGGCTGGGGGGTGGGGGTGCAGGGAGACATGAGTGGGGGCCTGGTGGAGGCTGCCCCTGCACTGCTGCGGGGTGGGGGTGGTGGTAGACATGGGTGGGGGCCTGGTGGAGGGTGCCCCTGGTGGCTGGGGGGTGGGGGTGCATGGGGACATGAGTGGGGGCCTGGTGGAGGCTACCCCTGCACTGCTGGGGGGTGGGGGTGGTGGTAGACATGGGTGGGGGCCTGGTGGAGGGTGCCCTTGGTGGCTGGGGGGTGGGGGTGCAGGGAGACATGAGTGGGGGCCTGGTGGAGGCTGCCCCTGGTGGCTGGGGGTGGGGGTGGTGGTAGACATGGTTGGGGGCCTGGTGGAGGCTGCCCCTGGTGGCTGGGGGGTGGGGGTGCAGGAAGACATGAGTTGGACATGAGTGGGGGCCTGGTGGAGGCTGCCCCTGGTGGCTGGGGGGTGGGGGTTGGGGTGGTGGTAGACATGGGTGGGGGCCTGGTGGAGGCTGCCCCTGGTGGCTGGGGGTGGTGGTAGACATGGGTGGGGGCCTGGTGGAGGCTGCCCCTGGTGGCTGGGGGGTGGGGGTGCAGGGGGACATGAGTGGGGGCCTGGTGGAGGCTGCCCCTGCACTGCTGGGGGGTGGGGGTGATGGGAGCCATGAGTGGGGGCCTGGTGGAGGCTGCCCCTGGGGGCTGGGGGGTGGGGGTGGGGGTGGTGGTAGACATGGGTGGGGGCCTGATGGAGGCTGCCCCTGGTGGCTGGGGGGTGGGGGTGTTGGTAGACATGGGTGGGGGCCTGGTGGAGGCTGCCCCTGGTGGCTGGGGGGTGGGGGTGCAGGGAGACATGAGTGGGGGCCTGGTGGAGGCTGCCCCTGCACTGCTGCGGGGTGGGGGTGGTGGTAGACATGGGTGGGGGCCTGGTGGAGGGTGCCCCTGGTGGCTGGGGGGTGGGGGTGCATGGGGACATGAGTGGGGGCCTGGTGGAGGCTACCCCTGCACTGCTGGGGGGTGGGGGTGGTGGTAGACATGGGTGGGGGCCTGGTGGAGGGTGCCCTTGGTGGCTGGGGGGTGGGGGTGCAGGGAGACATGAGTGAGGGCCTGGTGGAGGCTGCCCCTGGTGGCTGGGGGGTGGGGGTGGTGGTAGACATGGTTGGGGGCCTGGTGGAGGCTGCCCCTGGTGGCTGGGGGGTGGGGGTGCAGGAAGACATGAGTTGGACATGAGTGGGGGCCTGGTGGAGGCTGCCCCTGCACTGCTGGGGCGTGGGGGTGGTGGTAGACATAGGTGGGGGCCTGGTGGAGGGTGCCCCTAGTGGCTGGGGGGTGGGAGTGCAGGGGGACATGAGTGGGGGCCTGGTGGAGGCTGCCCCTGCACTGCTGGGGGGTGGGGGTGGTGGTAGACATTGGGTGGGGGCCTGGTGGAGGGTGCCCCTGGTGGCTGGGGGGTGGGGTGTAGGGAGACTTGAGTGGGGGCCTGGTGGAGGCTGCCCCTGGTGGCTGGGGGTGGGGGTGATGGTAGACATGAGTGGGGGCCTGGTGGAGGCTGCCCCTGCACTGCTGGGGGGTGGGGGTGCAGGGGGACATGAGTGGGGGCCTGGTGGAGGCTGCCCCTGCACTGCTGAGGGGTGGGGGTGGTGTTAGACATGGGTGGGGGCCTGGTGGAGGGTGCCCCTGGTGGCTGGGGGGTGGGGGTGCAGGGAGACATGAGTGGGGGCCTGGTGGAGGCTGCCCCTGGTGGCTGGGGGGTGGGGGTGGTGGTAGGCATGAGTGGGGGCCTGGTGGAGGCTTCCCCTGCACTGCTGGGGGGTGAGGTGGTGGTAGACATGGGTGGGGGCCTGGTGGAGGCTGCCCATGCACTGCTGAGGGGTGGGGGTGCAGGGGGACATGAGTGGGGGCCTGGTGGAGGCTGCCCCTGCACTGCTGGTGGGTGGGGGTGATGGGAGACATGAGTGGGGGCCTGGTGGAGGCTGCCCCTGGTGGCTGGGGGGTGGGGGTGCAGGGGGACATGAGTGAGGGCCTGGTGGAGGCTGCCCCTGCACTGCTGGTGGGTGGGGGTGATGGGAGACATGAGTGGGGGCCTGGTGGAGGCTGCCCCTGGTGGCTGGGGGGTGGGGGTGATGGGAGACATGAGTGGGGGCCTGGTGGAGGCTGCCCCTGGTGGCTGGGGGGTGGGGGTGATAGGGGACATGAGTGGGGGCCTCGTGGAGGCTGCCCCTGCACTGCTGGAGGGTGGGGGTGGGGGTAGACATGGGTGGGGGCCTGGTGGAGGCTGCCCCTGGTGGCTGGGGGGTGGGGGTGGTGGTAGACATGGGTGGGGGCCTGGTGGAGGCTGCCCCTGGTGGCTGGGGGTGGGGGTGCAGGGAGACATGAGTTGGACATGAGTGGGTGCCTGGTGGAGGCTGCCCCTGCACTGCTGAGGGGTGGGGGTGGTGGTAGACATGGGTGGGGGCCTGGTGGAGGCTGCCCCTGCACTGCTGGGGGGTGGTGGTAGACATGGGTGGGGGCCTGGTGGAGGCTGCCCATGGTGGCTGGGGGGTGGGGATGGTGGTAGACATGGGTGGGGGCCTGGTGGAGGGTGCCCCTGGTGGCTGGGGGGTGGGGGTGCAGGGAGACATGTGTTGGTGATCAGTAGTGCAAGGTGACATGTGGGTTGGCTGGGGGCATGGCCATGGTGGATGGGTTGCCTGTGGGACATGAGCAGGGGTGCAGGGTAGTCCCCTGTGGTGTGGGCTGCCTGCAGGGGCCGTGGAGGGTGTAGAGGGAACACCTGGGAGGACCCACACGGCCAAATCACGTGTAGCATTCCCCGGCACCACCTAAATACACGTACCCTGCTGAAATCGCGTGTGAATCTTCCCGCGCACCTCAGAATACACGTACCCAGGCCAATCGTGTGTGGAACTTCCCGCGCATCCCGAAGTACACAAATCCAGGCCAATCACGTGTGGAACTTCCCGCGCACCCCGAAGTACACGTACCCAGGCCAATCGCGTGTGGAACTTCCCGCGCACCCCGAAACACACGTACCCAGGCCAATCGTGTGTGGAACTTCCCGCGCACCCCGTAGTACACGTACCCAGGCTAATCGCGTGTGGGACTTCCCGCGCACCCCGAAGTACACGTACACAAGCCAATCGCGTGTGGCACTTCCCGTGCACCCCGAAGTACACGTACCCAGGCCAATCGCGTGTGGGACTTCCCACGCACCCCGAAGTACATGTACCCAGGCCAATCGCGTGTGGAACTTCCCGCGCATCCCGAAGTACACGTACCCAGGCCAATCGCGTGTGGAACTTCCCGCGCACCCCGAAGTACACGTACCCAGGCCAATTGCGTGTGGAACTTCCCGCGCACCCCGAAACACACGTACCCAGGCTAATCGCGTGTGGAACTTCCCGCGCACCCCGAAACACACGTACCCAGGCTAATCGCGTGTGGAACTTCCCGCGCACCCCGTAGTACACGTACCCAGGCTAATCGCGTGTGGGACTTCCCGCACACCCAGAAGTACACGTACCCAGGCCAATCGCGTGTGGAACTTCCCGCGCACCCCGAAGTACACGTACCCAGGCCAATCGCGTGTGGGACTTCCCACGCACCCAGGTACACACGCACACGCTATTTTTCACACAGCGGGTGTCCGTGTTTGTCGGTGCCCCTTGCACCTCATTTGTCCTAGAGGGCCACTGTATGGACCATTCATCATGGATGGATATGGGTGCTTTTTGGGTGCTTTTTGTTATCGCACATTTTGGCGCACATTTTTTTCAGGCGCAGAGACGCTACCGCCTGCTTTCTTGTGGCATACTTGTTTGGCCCTGTGCGCGTCTTTGACCGTGCGCTGGTTTGCCCTATTCGATTCCATGAATATGGGTTGTAGGCGAGCGTGTGGGCGTTCCGCGCACTTGCCCCCTGTACTTCCCCCGTGACGCCCATATTTTCACGCTTTGTTCCCCATTCCGAGTGTTACGCCCCGTGTTCCACCTACTTTTGTGATGTGCGCCGCGCTATGTGCGATTTCGCAGTGGCCGTGGCGCACGCTGTTGGATGACCTGTGCGCCGGCGTGCGCGGCGCACATTTTCAGCGCACATCCAATGTTTTTCTCACGCACAGACTTCCATGAATCGAAGTGCGCTGGTTTCCCTGCGATTTTCACACTTGCACTGCGATTTTCGCACTTGCACTGCGAATCGCACGTTTTGGCACCTCTGCGCGGGAATTTTCAGCGCACATTAATTCCATGAATCGACCCCTTAATTTTTTCTTTTATGTGGTCCTTCCTTGAGCATGTCTATTTTCTGTTCCATGCATTGCAGAGTCTTTTCCAATGTGTCTTTTGGTGTAATATGTTCAATGTTTTTATGGTCTATTAAAAATAAATATATATGTTAAGTACACATAAAGTAATGATTATTCATTTGCTCATATAGAGAAGTGTCTACTATTATTATCACTGTCTTCAGACATTTCCGTCACATGGAAAATTTTCTTCAAGCCACTCCAAAGTATTGCACATTTCTGTGTGAAAAACAAATATATATTAATTATACTGTACCTCATACAAAAAGTTTAGAAATATATAAGAAAAATGAAGTTTACTTACTAGTTTCTGGTAAATTGTATTTGTAGTGTTGTGTAGGTCTACTGTTGCTTCTAGCTCTGCAGTTTCTGTGAGGTAAATATATTGGAGGCATATCTTTTTTGTTATGGTATAATCCATTTTATTACATATGGTATTTAAATGGATGGTTAATTTGTTAGATATGTAGGTTTGACTGCTTATTTATTATTACATATAATATCTTTATGTGCTGCTTTTTGAACTTGTGCAGTGTTTATATGGTATGATAGAACAATTTCAGATAACCCCTGAGTGTTTGGGTAGTGTTAATGTCATCCGTGACCGTCCGCGGACATCATAATCATTAGCCAGGTGTTCGGTATGTTCTATGTTACATGTATATAAAGTAAGGGAATCATAGTAAACATCTATCAAATTTACAATATGAAAATGTATATTCAATAAAAAAACGTTGTTAAAGGGACGTTATGGTTAAGTTGCGCTACTAAATACTAAAAACCTATGAAATTCAGTAAAAAAACTTTGTTAAAGGGACATATGCTTCCAAGTAAAACCGAAAAAACCCTGAAATTCACAAGTTATGGTAAGCTGACCAACCATAAATCGCTCCACCACCGTGCACTGCTAAGACTAACACCCAGGACATCAAAGATTACACCACAAATGTCATTGATGACATCACTGATGACATCACATGTGCATTTACTCTTCATGAAAACTCTGTACAAGGGATTCTTATTATAATGTTGACAAAAAAGTGTCAAGGATCATTGGAATAAATATCATAAACTAATTAGTGCATTAAGCAATGCATTAACATAAATAGCATTCTATTATGAAATTCTATCCATTATACTAAGCTACTCATGCACAAACATGGGCAGTGTGTGCAGCATACATGACGAAGGTGCAATATTCATAATCTTGTCATGTTGAATAGTGAAATGATAACTGCTTTCTTATTAGAGTTCTACATACTGTGAAACATGTAATAAGTAGCTAATAAAACCCACTTACTACATAATTGCATTATTATAGACAAAACACAAAGAGACAACAACACATACAAATATGAGTATATAATGGGAAAGTGAAGTAAGCAAAAAAGCAGAAGTAGTTGCCGAAAGAGTTCATAACCTAACTGATTATCTTTATGCAGAGAAATAATTGCTCTGTTTCAAAGCTGCTACTTACTCTATGTATGTGTGTCACATGACGTGACTGGACCCTAAGGAAAGTAGTGTGAGTACAATGTATAGAAATATGAGCATATACAGGGAAAGTATAGTAATTAAAAAAAACAATCAGAAAGTGCTGATAATCCTACTGATTATCTTCATGCACAGAAAGGATTGCTGTCTTTCAAGCCTGTGTCTTCCCCTATGTATATGTTTCATATGATGTGACTTGACCCTAAGGGAATTACTGTAAGAACATACTTGAAGTATAAGTCTACAAATAAAGTACCTTTTCAATTTTCTGTTCCTGACTGTTACTAAACAAAACCATGTAGCTAGATATGTCAGTAAAGGAAAAAAGGGGGAGCCAGGCATGTGATGTCATCAGTGATGTCATCAATGACTTGTCCTGGGTGTTAGTCTTAGCAGTGCACGATGGTGGCACGAGTTATGGTTGGTTAGCTTACCATAACTGGCGAATTTCAGGGGTTTTTCGGTTTTACTTGGAACCATAACGTCCCTTTAACAAAGTTTTATTACTGAATATATATATATATATGTATATATATATATACTAAGGAACAGGTGTTCACCCTCATGTCTGTGTCAATTATTGGAATTCCTTCAAACCAGTCAAGGAATTTGAGTCAATGCATTGTTCCTTATTTGTTAGTATTTCAAAGCTACCATTCTCTCCTGGCTTCAGTACTGCTGTCCCACTGTGCCTCTCTCCAGAGCTCTGATCTATCATTGATGAACCATGACTGAAGAGAATTATCCCCCCTTCTACGGCATTTTCCTTGACATGAGGTACATCATCATAATATCCTGCGTAGGTAGAACAATCATGTACACAGTCTGCCTCCTTTACTTCTTTTGCTATTAATCTGGCTGGTTCACTATTCGACACTTGACACCTTTGATTGATGGATTTGATATGATTACCTCATAGCCTGAAGCTCTCTGTGTCATAAATGTACTTATGGGCATTTCAAGGATGGCAAAAAAAGAGCATGTTCAACATATAATGTAACTGAACAACCCATAGTTATGCTGGTTGATCTCTTAATTGCAAAAGCCGCTGCAGCTAATGCTTGCTCATTAGTAATGGCATCTCATTACTGGATCTAAGATCCCACTGTAGACTGCTAATGGTTTATATCCCCTAGACCTTTTCTGTGTGAGGACAGACGTTATCACTACTCCATTTGAATGGAAGAATTGAAAAAAGTATTCTTTGTAATTAGGAATCTCTAGCACTGGGGCTGTGCTAATCGCTAGCTTTAATTCATCAAAGGCATCTATCATTCCACCTGTCCAGACTATGTGACTTTTGTCCTTTAATAGTGGCCTGATATATGTGCTGTAGTCAAAGACACATGCCCTACAATAATTGCAGCAAAGGCCTACAAATTTCTGTAATTTTGACACTGTCTTTGGCCTATGTGTTTCGGTGATTGCTTCTGCTCTTTCAAGTGTCACCTTCCTCCCTTCTTTTGATACTAGCTGGCCTATAGGACCTCCTCCTGGCAATATTGTAATTTTTCTTTGTCTACTTTATACCCTTTTTCTGCCAGTATTGTCATCAGTTTTTTCTGCACTCTTCCTCTGTGGTGCTGCAGACTAATATGCCACATATTGGATGACCGCACTGTCAAATTGTATATTTTCAAAGTCCATCTGCAAAACCCTGTTGGCAATGTACTGTACTCTGGGGTAAACGGGAATGTTGCAATTGGATTCCGCAATTAGTGAATGCCGTTAAATATTGGGATTTTAAATCAATCACTGTAAAAAACTTAGCTGAAGATGTTACATAATGCAGTGGCTGGATTAGGCACTAATGGAAATTCTGCCTTAAACAATATTATTCAGGGGGCGTAAATCTTGTATAAATATCCAAGACCCCCTTGTCACCATTTAAATCGGATATACCGCTGTGTTGTATGGCAATTCTGAAGGCACCAATATCCCCTGTTGCACTAAGGCAGCAACATTTTCATAGATACCCTTGTTAGCTTCCTTTGACATGGGATACTGTTTTACTTGTGGTAAAATGGCTCCCTTCTTTAGTTTAATTTTGACCACTCCTACTCCTTTTAATAGACCGACATCATATGGACTGCTGGTCCATACTGAGCTTGGTCCATGCGCCAAATCTTCTTGAAGAAAATATGGCACTTCGCTCACTAATGACATTCTCTGGGAATTCTCTCTGTCCCCAATTTGTAACTGAGATGTGAGACTGATGCTAAACATTACTTTGTTATCTGAGTCCTCATCTGTGAACTATTCTTCATCTCTCAGGGCAATCAGTCTTGGTACTGAGTCCAGGGCTATTACTGTGCACCAGTTTATCCCTTTGTCATCTATTCCATGTAAGATTACCCTGTCCTCTCTTACTATCGCTGGATCTATCTCAATTGTAATTGTCTGCCCAAATCTGTGGGTTTTCCTAGTTGAAACAAAAACTCTGCTAGTAATCTCAATAATAGGTCCTGTATTCTTGGAAATCATTCTAGCAATGTGTGTACTCCATAAAGTTATGCTTCTGGGTTTAGTGGCATCCTTCTTGGTACCTTTTGGTCACTCTGTTCTGTTGTATTGGTGCTTGCTGTGTCAGCATTGGTTCGGAGGCTGCATCTCCTGTTCCATCTGATGTATGTGTGGCACTGGTGTCCGATACACCATGTGATCTTGGGCATAATATTCTGGTGGTTCTGCGCTATATGGTGGGGGTAAACCGGCTCCCTTCTTGTGCCTACTGGTTGCTAATTCTGGTGTATTCCTCCCCTACTTCTGCATACATGTGGAATGTGCCCCATTTTCCCACATGTCCAACACTGTTGTGGCGGTCCTCCTAATCGTGGTTGACCGCAATTAAACCCACCTCCTTGAAGAGCTTGAAATCCAAACACTCTGCCTCTGGGTGCAAACCTACATCCCCATCTGTCATGCTAACTCTCTTCTATCCTGGTAGATTTCTCAGTATATTCACATATGGTGTCCTCTCTTCTAAACTGCTTGAGTGCACTTTCAGGCATCTCGGATGTTCAACTGGTCCTGGCCTCATCGTTGGTTCCTCTATTTCTGTCATTGCTACCTCTCTCTATATCTGTATGTACGTGGATGGGACTTGTGTTGCCACCTCCTCGTTCTCTTCATTTTCATCCCAATTTAACATTTCTTCCTCCTCTTCTTACTCCTCATCTTCGTTTTCGAATTCTATCCTTCTAAGGGGCTCTCGCCCACATGTCCCATGCATGACCTCTTCCAATACATTTCTTCCTTCATCTAGGGGGGACGCTACCCTACTCACCCTTATATTGGTGGCATCCCTACTACTTCTGTACAGATTGCCATTATTATTTTGTATAGTTCCTTCCTCTTCTCGGTCTGGGAGTGCAAGCTTTTTATTAATGTCATCAACCTTCTTGCAGCACCTCTCCCTACTTCTTTTCTCATCTTGCTGTCTCTCTTTCTCCTTCTCTTCATCCTTTCTTCTTTCCCTTTTCCTTTTCTCATCTCTTCTCCCTCTCTTGTCCTGCCTCTCGTGTCTTTTCCTTCTACCTTTCTTCTTCATTCTTTTTTCTTTCTCTCTCTCTTTTCTTCTTTGCTCTCTCCTCCTCCACTCTTCTCTCTTCTTCTTTATCCTGTCTTTCTCTTACTTCTCTTTCCTTTTCATTAGAATCTTTGATGCCCTTTCCATCCATTTGTTTGGTACAGGCTGTCTCAATCCTTTAATCTTGCCTTCCTCTCTCTCTGAACCTTCTTTCTCTGCTTCTGTTAACTTTTCTTGCAAGCCACAGGGTTTGTCAAATTCTACCTGTGTAGACACTGGTCATTGTGTGTTTAATTTCTCTCCAATTATAATGTCTTCACTAAAGTATGCAGGGGGCACATATGTGGGATTAGTATACCATGCTGCTTCCTTTAATGCTTATAATTGGTATAATCCCTGTGCAGTTGAGGACAGATCACTGCTCTGGGGAGGAGAAGGAGGAGCCCTGGGTGTCATACACCCTCCGTCATGCTGGTTAACTATCCATTCTTTCGTATTTGGATCCACCACACCTTCCTCGAACATTTTCCATAGCTTGAGTATACCTAGTCTATTCTGTAACTAAATAGCCATATAAGTGGCATGTAAATAGTTGCACATGTGTTGCAGTACCATTTCTGACTGGGTGCTTTATTGTAGCCAGGGCATAAACATTTTACCCACCGTATCTTTAACCCATTTTGTATGCTACTTGACAATTATGTCCTTAAATAGGGGCAATCCTTGACGTAAGTGAATAATTGGAGTGTCCCCTATAATAACAATTCAAAAAAGAACTTACCAATGATCAATACACACTGTTTTTATTCTCATTCACCTTTTTCCTCCTTTACGCACCCCTCCTCTACACTATTTCCCCACAAATTAACACCTTTGTATCTCTCTCTGAGACCAAGGCTCCTGCGTCACTCAACCGGTCTAAGCGGCACCAGAAATGCCAGTGATGCTCTGATCAGCCCCACCTCCCACAGTGGATCTCACTCCTTGGTCCACACCACCACTTCACTCCTCCACAAATAAACAAACAAAACCTTAGAAAAGGCCTAAGCTATCTTACACCATAAGGTTGGTGCCAGCAATCATAACACCAAGAAAATAGAGTTGTCTTCTCTCGTTCGGTGTGGGATACGTCTCTTTAATGAATGCCCTTCAACAAGGCTTGCCACGTGATCTTTCCCAACCCTTGTCGAAAGATATCTCTTTTTCAGTCTCTTATTTCTTCACAATCCGACAACATACACAAGAAAATCTCCCCTGTTTTGCCATGCCTATATCATACTTACATCTACAGATAAGCATCAAGTCTCCCCTATCAGGCTGCTGCCCTCCACGCCCTATGGGGTGGCCTGCGGGGACCGGACAGCACTTCTCTTCAAAGGTGCCACCTGTCAACCTCACCCTGTTGCACATATTCCCGCCCTCCACAGGTCGCCTCCATACTCTTCGGGGCCCAGCGGGGACTGCTCCACAGTCTGATAACACTTAGCCAAACATCCTCTGCAACCATATGTCAAGATGCCCCTAAACTCCCGGATAGGCCCAGAGGAATCAGTGTCAGTCCAAACCAGACTCAAAGACGGAGTTGACAAAGTGCACTGCAAAATCCAGCTTTAATATCATCAACACAAAGCCAGGACAGCATACAAGCATGCACATTTCATAGCTCTCAACATTTTAATCAGAAACAATAGCTTAAGTACTACAAACTCATCATCAATGATGTCACAACATTATATCAGTTTACAAAACCTATGGGGAACGGTGATAGGTTAGTTGGTTTGGTTATATATAGATTTCATAGGTGTTTAACGTTTCAATGGGTAACGAGTATCTGATGGCTACACCTGCAACTACCCCTATATTGATAAAGGGTGAAATGTATCCTTCATCGACAAGTGACTGGTTGGCAAACTACTTCGTGGGCAGTGTGACAACAAGATTTATGAAATGTTGGCTGTCTGCTAACCAACCATGGACACTCAACAGGCCATCAAGATATGAACCAGATACAGAAAATGGGTCGAGAGGCCCATGGACTGTTCATCTTCCAGTTAAAAAAAAGTTACCATCCCTCATTCTCAGGCCATGAGACCGGGCAATTCTTTTGTACTTGGGCTTGTGTGGCCCCTTGTGTCTATGTGTGTGATTAGGGAGTAAGGAAGGTGTCTTATCGCTTCTCACTTCTAATGAATGGCCAGTGTTCTCTGTGTATCGGTCATGTGCTAAGAGACTGTGTATGACATTAAACTGCCTTCTATTTATTAAGATTTAGCTATTATTTATATATTTATTTATTTATATAGCGCCGGTCGGTCACAAGCATCAGGGCGCTAACATATAGACAGTTGGTGCAAAGCACGTAATCATGAGACAATTTGCTCAAGTATGTGGTTGAGGTTTTTGTCTGGTACGTAGTGGTTTATTTGATGTGGTTTATTAATGTGTGTGTTGTGTTTTCTGTTGCCACTGGGGACATTCTTGGGTTATGCTTCATAGAGTTTTTTGGCTAACTCCTCTGCTGCGCCTGACCATCAAAGACTGGTTGTGCTTTTTTGTACAAGTATACTGCTTGCATCTTAGGAATTGCTTTCGCGTGCCTTCGTTCAGCCATACCAATCCTCTCTTATTTCACTCTAACCTTGGCTCTAGTTACCAGGCCCTGTCTGAGCTCTGCACGGATATGTGTTTTTGTGAATTTAGCCTTTTGAACATTTTGATGAAGCCGTGAGGCCTTTGCTATTTCTGAGATGTACTGTGGCATCCATCTTTAAGAAGATGGCTGCCTAACTATACTCTTGTTTATATGTAAGTGAGCTATATTCATGTGTCATTCATGTTGTGTTCACCTTATACATTGGTCATGTTAGTGTTCTCCATGTCTTGTGGATACTAGGTTTGTATGCTTCATGCCTAAATGCAGGTTTTACCTATTGTATGTGTTATTCATGTGGAGTGCATGTTTGCGTTGTGTCTAATGCATGCTCCTTTACTGTTACAATGTTAGTTGGCATGCTTTTGCCATCTTCAGCTCACATTGTCCCCAAGCCCTGCTGTACCTGTGGGGGATAAGGGCTATCTCGGTGAGGAACATCTCTCACCTTTGTTGTATTGGTGCAGGGGAGGGGCAGAAGCTAAGGATGATGTATCCATCTTCCTCCCAACAACCACATTGAAGGTCCTCTGTACTCCAGTTTTGATGAGCCCATGGCTCTGGATGGTGCACCACCCAGCGGAGAGACAGTAGAAAGGAACTGTGTGGTTAATTATTCATATCCCTATAACCACTCATTTCCTCCATAAGCTTTTCCTCCAACTTATAATTTTGGCAGTACATGCAATGCTATGCCCCATTTTTCACAAGAACAGGAAGTCTGAAGCTTCTGGATGGCGAAGGCATGTGAATACACTGGGCCTCATCACGAGGTATGCCAGTAGCCATGCCGCTATTGGCGGCATGGCTGCCGGCAAAACCGCATCCGTGTCCGTGTCCTCAGAATGAGGACTTACCGGACCATTCCGAGTTCGGATGGCACGGTAATTCCTCACTCGAGGACACAGACATGGTTCATCCCCATTCCCATTCAGCCCCCATAGGGCTGAAGGGGAATGGGAGAGGGAGTAAACAACGGGCCATTACGAGATGGCCCGTTGTTTGCTCCCTCTTCCCCTCGCGGGACCCGGTTTGCACGCCTGGTTTTCCCAGGCGTGCTTAACATGTCCCGCGAGGGGACCTCGTAATGTGGCGGAATGGGTTGAACGGCGCCGCAGCCTTTTACGGCGCCGTTTAACACGTTCCGCCAGGGTCGTAATGAGGCCCACTGTGTGAAATGGTGGTATAATACCTACTTGGATACTCTATGCTCCTATTAGCTGATGGATAGTGTGTGTTATTCCTTGCAACCATGTGCCTGGTGATTCTACGCGTTCCAATGTCTACACAAGTGCATAAAATGAAAGGCAAATACTTATGTATGCACATTACAAGAATCTCATTGTAGCCTTCAAGTGTGGTGCATGCATTGATTTATTATCACTGTTGCCTCCTATCTCAAGACCACCAGCTCCATCCTAGCCAATCAGGTTGTCTATGGCCATGGTCTTTCCTCCTATAGGTGCAGTGCCAAGCATGCTTGGGCTCATATTTATGTAGCAATGGCACCCTATATTACAAGAGCCTGCTGCTGAGCTGCCTTTTCATGCTGTCTGTTGGCTGACGGTCACAGCATTCACATGGCTGTGTATGGTCGCCTAAAGCGTGGTGAACAGCCAGGTGTGTGCCATGAAGGATTTAAAAAGGCAAGCTGCTTCCTTCACAATTAAATAACCCAGATCCGTGTGCATCTCATTGGAGAAGTTGATTTTCCGGCTCTTCCCAGCCATGGTCCTCGATCCAGTGGAGTGGTAAAAGGGTGCATGAAGGTAGGCCATAAGTCAGGAAGAGGTGTGACTTGGGACGCAGGGTGTTGCGCTTCCAGGTGAATACACTCAGGCTCAACAGCACCATGCATAGCTAGAGACACAGTTGCACCAAGACAGCAGTCAGGTGGCACATGGCAGGAAGTAAACAGTTTCAGTTGTTGAGAGCAGAGACTGTGGGAGAAGGGGGTAGGCAGCCGTATTTTGAAAGAGTCTCTGGTCCCAGTTGGTCCCACAGTGCTCACTGTGTCTTTGGATGGGGTTCAGGGTACTTTGAAATTTTCCTATGTGCCTTAGGAGGCATACGAACATTCAAGTTCTATTTCCACATACCTTTTCTGCATACATTTTACATGGTGTTTCAGCAGTAACTCCGCATCACTTTGGAGATGCCAGAAGACCGCATTGTATTCTTGTGATGGGCACATTTAGTTGAAATCAGTTAGAAACAGTCTAAGCTCCTGGATGTGCGACACATTTTAGGCAAATTCCATCTAACGTTGTTCAGTTTGTGTTTATGTGAATAGCAATGTACATGTGTCTCTGGTTTTATGCTCTTCTATTTTAATAAGTTCATGATGTGTACATCGTCTTCAGATTCCTGCATTTTGCAACTGATGTGGTTTCGATTGTCCTATAGGTTGCCTCCTCCTAACTGCTAATTAGTGCCATGAACATGTAGCCACATAGGAGTGGGCAGTGCATTTTGCATCAGAGCAGATCACATTATTACAGAGTGAATGATTTGTACAGTTGCAAGGAAACCCCTCGCTTATTCTTTTCCTACATCTGCCATAGGCCAGAAAAGATGTCTCTGCGGGCTCATTGATTGATCAAAAGTGTGGGATCCTCAAAGGGTGTATTTTTAATCAGCTCCTTTGTGTGTCTCTCAACATGTCTCCCTCTCTGTTTCGAAATTGTTCCTTTTCTCTGTTCTGATTTTTTTTCTCCAACTTTCAGTAGATTTCCATAGCTTTTATTTATTTATTTTTTGCAATTATATATTTATCTTCTTGGAAAAAAGATAAACAAATCAAAAGGTCATTACAGCTTTCAGGCATTGTAACGTTGTTAAGCAAATGGCTGCACAGTGCTGTCTCTGTTGCTGGTTCTTCAAGTACACTCCAAACTCTATTTGCAGGGTAGAACATACACGCATTCTTTTACACTTTAGGTGAAATACAATTCTACAGAAAAGGTTTTGGACACACAAAGCCGGGAGGCCAAAGCAGGCGTGGCGCTAAACCGCGCTGGTCAATTTGATGACTCGTTGAAGAGTGCTTTTAATGTTATGACCTTCCAGCGCATTGTATTACTGGCTGATGCTGTCTGATTGCCTTCACTGTAATACTGTAGCCTGCCCCCCTCCTACCCCCCTTTAGAAGCATTCAGAGTTATGACTGCGATGTAGTCAGATTATGCACGACGGAGCCAGAAGTCATCAATAGAGCATGACAAGGGTATAGCCGTGGAGCCACCCTCCCACCTGCTCTGCGGCAGAAATCAGATATCACTTTCCTGCTGGGAATCCCATGGCTGGAATGATACTGTCTGCCTTAAACACCAATATATTGTAAATGTCCTCCGGAGACCTCTGCCAGGAGGCTTTGCACTCCTGCATGGGAAAGATCACTTATTGTATTAGCATACGTCTAGGCTGAGGTGTGAAGAACAGCGGGTCGGCGGTACACACAATTGTAATGTACGCTCTGTGTCAAACTATAGGTGTGCAGCTGAACATGCCCAATAATGGCCCGATACTTTTAATCACATGAAACGCCTGTGACGATGCACCGCTGATCTGCTTTCAGGAAAGGTTTGCAATTACTCTTGTACTGATGCCTGTAATTGCAGTGCACAAACACACTGCAGATTGCATTAAATACCGGCGTTCCAGAAAGCATTGTAATTTGAAATAGCAAATAGAGAAATATGTGTGTCCAGTGAGATCTTTTAACCTAAAACAAGTGGTAAACTATTCCGAGAGGCTCACCTTGGCATCCCCTTTCCCAGGGGTGTTGTTAGGTCTGGAAAAGATCAGGGGCTAAGCTAATGTCGGGATTGGTTATAGCTTTTGGTTGTAGCCCCTGAGCTTCTATCCAGGGCTACAACCAAAAGATCAGGGGCTATAGTTCCCTCAGTCCCCCACCTTAGCAAAGCCTCTGCCCTTTCCTAAACAGCAGATTGGTGCTTTCTGGCTATTTCATTTCTCCGAAGAGGGTCAGTAAGCTCAAACAGCAAGCGTTACCGCTGTGCAAATATGTATGTGAGAAGATCAACGGTATAGGAGCCAGCCTCCCATCGCACTGTTCCCGACACGTTATTTCGAAAAAGGGTTCGTACTTCTGTGCCAATCACACGTTTAGCATTCATTCAGGGTTTCAACCCAGAAAACCTTAAATTTGCCCCGCCGCCCATATCTAAAAAATGCCCTCTAGGCCAATGCCCTTACAACCCTGTAGGGGCTGGGTGAAATTTGTAATGCGTAATATCCAATCACGTTCGCGATCATATCAGTTCTTTTTTCTACACTCGGGCAAAATATTGCTGGTGAAACTAACATGTTCCCTGATAAAATGCTGATCCCCTCCAAAATTTCAAAGACAATTTACAATAACATAGGTACATTAATATGGAAAATGTTGCATTTACAACGTTGTGAAGTACTCGTATGCTCATGAGTTAATTAAGCGCGGGGCTGTATGGGTGCATAATATGTTACGATATCATGTGGAGCCCCTATTACCGAGTGGTGAGTCTTCCATTAAGGACATAGTGACGAGGCAGGTGGGTGAGTCTAAGTCCAATTTGGATTGTATGTTTGCTACTAAATTATGATGATGTCTACTTGGCAAGTACGCGATCAATCCCACTAGCCTACGCGATCAATGCTGAAGATCAGGGTTGACATAGATTTGCAAACTTGTCGTTATTGAGCAGGGCTAGATCATCTGTACGAGGTAATCGAAGGAAATGGTCTGAGGTAAACATTTAAAAAACTGGTGAGAACATAGATGAGCTGGGTTGTCAATCGCACGATATATATACCCGATGTAATGGACAATTACGATTCCTGTTGCGGATGATACGGCTGAGTATGGATATGGATAAGCCATTTGATGTGGGGATACACCGGAGGAAAAAAGTATTACGATGTGAGCTGGACAGCATTAGACATAACACAGCTTTAACACCGGACCGGCAGGTGACAGAGTCGGCCGCTGTGAAAACAAGATGCAAGAATTGGCTGGGGCAATATAAAAGTAGTGTCCAAACTGCCAATTGGAAATTGGTCTTTAAACTCATCAACACCAATGACTCAAGCAAATGCTGCTCCTGATATCGCACCCATATGGGTAGTGAATCCCCCAAAGATCTCTCTGGGATTAGTGAATCTTGATGGTCAACTTTTCTAACTGCAACCTATTGGGACTGTGTAATCAATAGTCAAATGGTCAACAACCTTATTCTGGTAGAGGCATGTATATGTGAAAGGATGAGTAGTGACAATATTGCTATAAAAATTCATGTAAATACTGGGCAGTGGTACTATTTCAGATAGCTGGTGATTACCAATCTTAATTGCTGTTTACAAAAAAGGCTCATATAATGATCCATGCAATTACCACTTGCTAGCCATGCTAGATTCAAGTAGCAAAGTATTGGCCACAGTACTGTTAAAGCTACTGGAAGATTGGTCAGACACACATCACATTCTTCAGCCTCAACAACTCGGTTTTAGGACACGATGATCAACAGTATTAGCCATGTGGGCCCTGTAGTTGGTGTTTGTGGACGTGTATACTAAAACAGATGGGGCTCTGTACATCTGTTTTGTTGATTATTCAGCAGCATTTAATTCCGTAGATTGAGAACGCCTCTGGAATAAACTTGCCGTTTGGCGGATTGATCCACAGCGGCTACAACTCATACGTCATTTGTAAACTGATACATTTGTATCAATACAAGTTTCTCAGGAAGGTGCCCTAACCTCACCAGTTGCTACTGATAGAGGATTGAAGCAGAGGTGTGTTTTAGCACCAGTGTTATTCACCTCGATATGGCAGACATGGGGAGGTCTCTGGCAAATGCAGTAATCATCCGCCTCGTTTGGGGAGCGTTTTTATCTCTTGGATAGGTTATGCGGTTGATATCGTAATACTCAACCGTACATACAGAGATTACAATACTCATGCAAAAGATAACAGCAAGATATGTTAGGTTATTTATTACGCACTTAATACCCAGAAGTTTCCAAGCGTGGAACCGGGGATCGAACCTGTGTTGCTCCGTGTTGACTTGCTTCCAAGGTGAGCACGTTGCCGCTGAGCTATCCTCCCGAGACTGGTAAGTAATATGCAAAATACCAAGATATTACAAGTGCGGTGCAGGGGGAAAAGGCAGATGAGTTATAACTGGTGGCTAGATGGCATTATGCTGAATCAAGTAAAGAATTACATTAATTTGGGATGTCCATTCCCCGGAATTTCATTTTCGACTATTGTTGGGGACCCAGTGACTACTAAGCTTATGCGCAAGTGGCAGGTGTTGACAAACTTTATAAAAAACTAGGAGAGGCAAATCTATAGAAGGCCTTCTGGAAGTCTATTCTAAATCTGGTATTCCAACTCTGTTGTATGGTATTGAAGCCACGATAACAGTCAGCACCAAATGACTGAAGAAAATGGAGGGAAAACTCCTGAGGTCGATTTTGGGGGTTCCCAAAATGGTCTCAGTTGAAGCCTTAAGAATGGAGCTGGGGCTGACTTCACTTGACACGCTCTGGAAAATGCGGTGCACGCGACTAGCCACAAAGATTTTGGAAGGAGAGTCTGGTGCAACCTCTAATTCATGTTTGCAGGTATTGGGGCGCATGGTCAGTTTAGATCTGCAATACAGCCAATTGAACTTTGATGAATGTTGTTTCTAAACATCTAAATGACAATGGTCTTCCGGTAGAGGATATGGCCCAACCAGGTGTATTTCTGTTTGAATTGAGCAAGCAATCAATGCTGTGGAACCAGGTAATGACCCTTGATATATTGGCTTTGTGCAGACGACATCCTTAGTTCATCAAGCAGGGCTTTCCTTGGTGCAAACCCTGTAGCTATCTCGCAAAACATTGCAGTTTACCTCTACAGCACAACTTAAAGCTCAAATAATTGCGGGTACGGAAGGTGACAGGGGCTTGGATTAAGGAACCCAGGGAACTGAGATTGTGTTGTGTATTTGGGGATGAGGTCGAGTCTAGCAGTATTTTGACGTTATGTTCTGGATTAAAAATGCTAAGGGCTATGATCAATTCAGGGCAACGTGTGGGATCGTCAATTTGACCAGTTCTGGTCCATGCTTCACTCTGCGGGAACTTTGATGGTGGTAGCTGCGGCATTTCACATTTGGACTATATTTCAAACATGGCTGGTATAAATTGCGGACTAGGGCTTGAGTCTCTGAATTTTATTTTTTGGGTCATAACATGTTATGTTTTATTTGAATGAACTATCATGTCTTAAATTTAAGGCACTTTCATCAGTTTGTATGATGTGTTTTAAGGTTGTATTAAGGCTTTTTTTTAATGGCGTTTTGTATTGTAATTTCTATGTAATGTAATACAAAAGCCTTGAATTAGCCAAAGCATAAATACTAACATTAAAAAATAATAATAATAAAGTTGTCAAAACACCACATCATAATGAAACTGAGACAAAAAGTGCCAGTGCTCAGAAATAAGTGCCAGGGCTGAGCCCTGGCAAACACCCCCACAAGTGAAGCACTGATAGTGTATGTCGTTCCTTCTCTTCTCGCCTTCCTTAAGTCTTTCTTCTCAATGCTGTTTTGGAGTCTTTTGTGGCAGCTCAGGAGTTGGAGAAATACTGCACACAGTGAGAGGCAACTTGGAATAAACAATTCACAGTGTTTGGATGCACATCGGATACCACCACTTTGGTATACCATGCTTATTCCTAAAGACTGCCAATTCAGAATGTATCATTATTTACTATAAATACAATTAAAAAAATCTGTTCCTCCCCTACACATGTGTCAATCCATTCATTGTAAGGGAGAAATTGGCATTCTTTAATGGTGATTCATTTGGTAGAAAGGTTTTAATTGTTTTTGTTAATTTAGGAAATACCTTACATTAGGAATTTTCCAAGAGCATTATTTACAAACAATATATCCAAGGGAAGCTGTTTGGCTCTGCTATTGGTTGCAAGGATCCACTGCAATAAATGCAGTTGCAATTAATGACCTGCCAATATAATTTCAAGAAAAATATTGAAGTCCGATGTTAATCAGGCTCTCATTAGACCAATAGTGCGGCCATCTTTCAATGAATGCCATCCATCTCACCTGGCGGTGAAAGTTAAGCAAAGTTTGCAATACATTGGTTGACAAGTGCGGAAGTATTAGTGTGAATCACTGGAGTAGATCGGCTGTCTGCAGAATACAGGATGCTTGCTTTCTGCTACTTGACTAGGGTGCAATTTGCACATAAGAACACCATTCATAGTCTCTGCACCATAATCTAATGAGCATTATGTTGCAAAGTATAACTATTAGATCCAAAATGGTGACAGGCCCATTACTCTATGTTGAAGACATGTGTCCTACTATATATTTATTTGATCAGCAACGCATTCAAATGACAGCAAAAGTTCAATGCCAATTTTTTACATTTCAGTATTTTGAGAACACTGCCTTCAGTAGATGAAAGATAATGAAATAAATATGATAATACGAAAACATAAAGGCCCACTCACCCCCTTTGCTATTAACAACCTAAAACAAGCATTGGCAATGCCAACAGTTTGGGCTGTTGTGAGCATCTAATAGCAGTGCCTGCGAAATGCCTAATACTTTAAACCCATGGTCATTCAATGGGTGGGGAAATAACCAAACACCTACAAGTGTTCTGTCGTTTCCAACATACAGTACTCAGACAATCTGAAGAGATGCAACAAAATGCACCAAAATGGAAGCACCCGTAACTTCAAGTAATCAGTTCTGGGCTCTGCTTGGCTGCAAAATAAGCAGGCAACCGAAAGTGTTTGTTCCACTGCACCTGCAAGAAAAAACGTAGGTTTCAGCTCTGTGCTTCTAAAAAGAAAAAAAAATATCCCCAAACGTGATTTTCCTAAAACTGGTCAAACACAAATGGATGAAATTCTGATTCAACCTCAATGGAATTCAAACATGTGACCCATCGATTGTGTTCTGTGCTCAGTCAGCAACATTCGCTCAACCCAGCCATCTATCCTAGCTAGCAAAGCTAACATTGTTTCCTCGCCTCTAACCTGCCTCAGTTCCTCACTTCCTCAGTATCCTCTGTAGCACTTCACCCATCATGGTCACATCCTATGCGCAGCTGGACGCACTACATACCACTTAAAAATGTCCAATAATGGTTGTCCTTAATCTGTGCATGTGCACCTTTTGGAGTGGAACCTTGGAGCAGCAGCAAAGGTGCAGAGATAGTGTGGGGGCATTCCTATCCAGGTGTTAAGTGGGTTGGACATCAGTCTAAAATGCTGGCAAGCCTCAAGATTGGACACCAATACCTGCTCACTGGAACAAAAGCAACCCTGAGATCCTGAGTGTTTTGCCAAGGAGAAAACAAGATGCATGTAGCGCCTGCTTTAAGAGTGTACCAGAGAGCACTGCTGCACAATCAAGCCGATAGGATTGGGGGGTCGTTGGAAGATGTGGTAAGCCTCACTGCAGTTTGTTAGTGCAGGTAACTGGCATAAAGTCTAGCTTCATCACAGAATGGCCATTTAGCCACCTTTAGTAGACCCGGAAATACTTTCCGGGAGCTGAGCCCACACATTTACTGGCATTCTGTTCTACTGTCCCATGGAGGGTATTGGCGAAGAGTGCAAGTCCCCTGTGTCTTCTGGTGAAGACGCAACAAGAGTCCAACCTCATGTCTTCATCGGGTCGAGTCACCTGGGGTGGGGGGGCACACCTTGCCCACCAGGTAGTGAGGGGAAGATGAATATTAAAGTTTTATTATGTTTCAGTCAAGGAGGTGGCTATTCAATGATACACAAAATCAAACATAACTTGCAAACATGTCCGGGGTCTGCCCTGCCCTTCCTGCAATACTCACCAGCCACACCTTGCATCTCTGTTATGTGGTCTTTGCGCTTCAGAACAGGCGAAAAGCCACCCTAGCCAATAGACTTGCTTGCTGAGAAAAGGGGAGCCACCCAGCAAGGTCCAACTTGCCCTAAACCAACAGAAATGCTTGCTTACCATTTCTCAAGCAGGTGGAATGTTTAAATGACAGTTCCCAAGCAGTAAGAAGGCAGTTCCACAAGCTATTTATTCTCGAAGCATTAACATTGATTTTTCCATTGACATTTTTTTTTCAAATCAGGCCCATAATGTTTACTTATAGATAGCATTGCCACACAGTTTTGTTTTTGTATGTCCTTATGACATGACTGAAAAGCTGCATAACAAATATAAGATTTCTTCAGGCCGACATAATTTTGCATTCATATACTTGTATTCTTCTGTTGTAAATAGGGGAAACAAAGTTACTATCTTACTTTTTTTGGACTCACATACATATTTATATTTGTCATTTCAGTTAACAATGTGATTTGTGTATAAAATCATGCAAACACACAGAGGACATTGTTTGGAATCTATGTGCGGTCAAGTGATAGGCTTTGGTCCTGGGTGAATCTTTTTGCTTTTTTATATAATTGTCGCCAACACCAGATATCCATATTGTGACTGTGAAAAAATTGAAGAAAACTGTATTGTTTTGAATGATATCTTTTGGTGAGTGCCAATTTTGATCCTTTTTTTTATTTGGGGGAATGTCATTAGAAATAACACATCATTTTGTCCAAACAATACTTGTAAGTTTCAATGATACTTTATTTTTTCTTTGTTGTTGATTTAGCACAAGTCATTCATCACTTTGCTTAATTTTTCTGTCTGTGTTGCATGTTACTATATTTCTTCCTCTCTTGGTTAAGCCCAAGCTATTCATCGATTTGCTTTATTTTTCTATTTATTTTGCAAGTTACTGTATGTTTTCCTCTCAACATGTGTTTCACCTTGTATGTGATAAGGGTCTGCAGGAGAGAGTCCCTCGTTTCTTTATGAATTTTCAAACCAATTGTTGCATTAGCTTTGTATTTCTTCTGACTCCAGACTGTTTGTATTTTAGACAGCTGGTTTGTGATCCCTAGCTTTGGGAGATACATTTGCCTCCTTTGCTGTCCATCCGCAATCTCAAGATCACAGAGGACAGTGCTCAGAATCCGTGAGCACTGTCCTCTGTGTGTTCGTTGGATTTTACTCACACTTTGGATTTCTAGCTCCCCCCTGCTGGCATGCACCAAGTTGCCAGCTGCGGGGAGCTAGAAATCCGAAGTGTGAGCAAACTCCTGTGAACAAATGTGCTCTGTGTATTCGCAGGATTCTGCTCGCACTTCGGTTTTCTAGCTCCTTGTTGTCAGCAATGAGGTGCATGCCTGCCGAGGGGAGCTAGAAATCCTGAATGCAAGCAAAATCATGCAAATTTAGAGAGGACAGTCCTCACATCGGAGAGAGGGTTCAGGGCTAAAGACCCTGAGATCCTCTCTGACGTAGGCACTGTTGGGTTTCATGTCTTATTGACAAGTTTCTTATTTGAACACTTTACAGTTGGTTTAAAAGCAGCATGTAAGGGAAACAATGGAAAGGGAATCCATCAAAGAACAAAAATAGAGGTGGGGTCGAGCCAGACAATTTATGTATGAAGCCGAGCACAACCAGTCAGATTGCAGTACCATGCGGGCCAAGTATCTGCATGAACCTTCTCAGCTGAAGGCGGCAATCATTTAGCCAGTAAGGGTTCGAGCACTACATGATATGTATCGCAACATTGCCAATTTTGTGCTGTAAGAAATTGATACATATTAAAACTGATTTAAAATATTTAGAAAAACAAGGAAATGAAATGCAGAGAGGACAGAAATAATTGCTGCTGTCAAAAGTATTGTTAATTACTTTAGCTATTTTAAAAAAGAATATACTCACATGATTCAATGTATGATTTTATTTGGAAGAAACATGGTATCTTTCCTATTGAAAGATGGCCACTAGTTTAGGCTTGCTTCCAGGGAGCTTCCTTAGAGACAGTCTTCCATGGAAGAGCTCAAAGAGCTCAAATAGTTCCAAGATGGGCAGGAATGGGTGGGATTAGCCATAAGGATTAGCATGGCTAATGGCAGGGATTCGATTACCTAACAGCTGTGTATCCCTCCTCAAATGTCATCTCCATTGGAAAAGCATTACAGACCTTCATTCAAAGCCCATTTTTGAAGCTCTTATGTTAAAACCCTTATTTTAATGACAATAGTTTTGGTTCAAAGGTAGTTCTTGCAGCGCCAACTAATAGCACAAACTAAAATAGCTTAAGAATGAGCGTAGAGTGCATGGAGAGAGCAGACACATTTTGTTGCTAGTCTTTCACAAAGTAATCTTGCAACCTGAACACATTGTTGAGGTATTCTTGCTTTCACCAGAAAGAAGTGAGCGCTTTATGCCATCATAAAGTAGCAGCGCAATCGCTTGACTAGCTTTCAAGCAAAAGGTGTAAATATGTCATAAACATAGGACCAGAAGGATTATTTCTAGAAAGACTGAGAACTGCCCCACTATAGCCTCTTTGATCACTCCGAGAATGCTACAGCAGAAGAAGGTCAAAGTCGAACAATCACACAATGTCCCAACAAATCCCTTAACTGTATCCCCTCCAACAAAATGGTGACACTGTGGGATCAATTGTCTTTACACATGTCCACCTCTAGTACCATCTGTATAATATCTTACATCCCATCTCATTTATCTGCATGCTTCTGCTGGAAGAGCCACTACAGGCCCATTTTATCTCCCGCTCACTTCCTCTGTGTGTTACAAAGGATCATCAATGTTGTGCGGTGGAGTTTTATAAAGTGACCTAACAAAATTGTTGTTCAATCTTGTTGTGTGCATCCTGGTGGAAAGCTTATTTTCCCAGTGCCGTTGGGTGTTCAGAAATACCTTATCTCATTTCTGGGCACCACACCCATTAATATAACTGAATTTAAGAAATATGTCATGCCTCATATTAAATTATTGCTTACAGTCCACAAAGAATTTGACAGTTCCCTGGTGAAGGAGCTGGGATGACCTCTCACACCAAGACCTACCCAAACCTACACAAAGCTTATCATCAGGTGAAGAGAAAGCATCATTTGTGCAAGGGCTAGAAAAGGAGGTGCCCTTTGACAGATTTAGTGCCCTATATATCTAAAATAAATGTAGTGATTGTGGGATTGTGATGTAGAGCAACTGTTGGGTGAGCTAGGGAAAGCCACGTGGCAATATATAAAGAGATATTAGTGATGCTGGAATCCATGTGCCAACACCATTTGTTAAAAGCGATTTCTTGCAGTTCTGCTATAACTCACAACTGCACAGCCGAATAATACCCTTCCACAACTAGCCAAATTAACCTTGCGCACTGCACTTAGAAATCTGGAAAGTACATTCATAAGAACCCTCACTTTGCCCCATAGCTATATATCTATGACCAAATGAACTTTGCAATGACTGCAAGGCAGATGTTAAGATGGAAACAAAAATAGTGACCTGCTAAGTAAATACATCTCTGTGACCATGAGTAGGTAAGGTGTGTTTGTTCAGTGTGATCACAGCACCCAATCTTTCAGAATCCTCTACTGTCCTCACCTTCACCAGCTGTCCCCTTCTAGAATCATCTACCCATTTCATTCCAGCATGTGAGAATACTACAGGAAGGTCAGTTTAATATCATCAGTGATCTTCCTGGCAGAGCTGGTGGGGATGATGAGGACATATCTTTAAAGGTTTTTCGGGGGGGACAAGCATCAGCGGGGGAACAGGATGTTTTACTATTATCACAGATGGTATAAATAATCCACAGAAAAAGTTGCTACTTTTATCATGATTTATTGAATTATTTAATGAATTCTTCAGGGAGAGAGGGAGGAGTTTGACTAAGGGGGATCGATGATCATCTCAACATCCATGTGCGCTTTCTCCTCCCAAACCTATGCACCCCTAACTTCTACGATCTCACCAATGTATTCTAAAGCAAGGTAGCTACTGAGTACTTGTGATGCTGTACGACTAACATTTTCGCAAGGGTGTTTCAGGCTGAACTAGAGGAATGGGTGGAAGTGAAACAGATCATACCATTTAATCATCTAGGATTCCGAAAATCATGCTCCAAGCTGACATGTAACCAAACTGTCCATGTGGCTTTTGTGGTTTTCAGCTCTGCGTTTAACAACGTTTGCAGAGCTACACTGTGGAAGAAGCTGGATACATGGGGCTTACAAAGAGGGTTACTTAACATCATCAGCCACCTATGCAGGGAGACAACAGTCAAAGTCAA
Organism: Ambystoma mexicanum; assembly: GCF_040938575.1. Taxonomy (NCBI): domain Eukaryota; kingdom Metazoa; phylum Chordata; class Amphibia; order Caudata; family Ambystomatidae; genus Ambystoma; species Ambystoma mexicanum. The sequence continues at coordinate 145,317,351 of NC_090933.1, forward strand.
AACAAACAGCAAGGACACCCTTACACCATCTATTAACGCATCTACTGGACTAAAGTGTCCTTGCACCCTTGCTCTTCAACTTATATATGGTTCACCTCTCAATTACGTTTGATAAAGCCACTCATGTACCCCCCAAAGTTAGGAAACATTTCTTTTTACTGTATAGTGTAACAAGAAGTAGCATATCTCGTCCGATTCGCTAGTCTTACTGTTTCATTTAGAAACTTCAGCTATGCCCCATCAGGCCCAGTACTATATTCACTTTCAGATGCAAATAAAGACGGTTATACCATTTTTCAATTATGCACTTTATATACGCAATCTTATTCGTTTGAATCAATCAGTTTGGTTACATTTTCTGTGCACTGACACAAACACATGAAAATAGCTATTTCAAGGCACATGTGCAAATCAACATTCACTTTGGCATGACATTCAAAGCATGTATGATTTGTAAGATTTCAGCATTCATTAGTTGTCACAGCAATATATATTAAAAAAAACATTTGGTTTTTGGCTTTCTGCGACCCTCCCTTGCTCATTTATATTAGGATGGTTCATTATACTCTTACCCTCTGCAATAAAGGGAAAAACTCCCACTCCAAATTTTAAATCCAGCTTACTTCATTAACCTTTTGGTTCCATAAAGGTTGATGAAGTGTTGTTTTGCCTCAAACCTAACACCTTTCCAATCATTCTTTAGGAGGGCTTTTATTTATTTATTTATTTATTTATTTATTTATTGTACTCACCATCCAAATGATTTCTTGCCTCTCTGTATCTTAGATGGACCGTCTCACCCTTGGACTTTTTCTTTCCCCCATGCTCAAGGACAGGAATATCTTTTCCTGCAGCAAGAAAGGCCAACGCTGCTGCACTGACCTCGAATACTCCCCAGTCACAGCCTTCAGGAAATTTCAACTCAATGCACAGTTGTCTGCCAGCAGATTGTGATCCCGACCACCAAGTCCCACCCAGCTTACCTCACCCCCTTATCTTCCTGTATTTCAACTCCCCAGCCTTTCGCTATGCCCCTCTATACATTTTCTTTAAATCTCGCACACTTTTCCATATGATGTCACCTCTCACTACATCACAAGCCAGCTCGTGTCATTTTCCAACTCCTACCATGCTCCATTGTGACCTCTAAACATGATTCCGTTTGGCACAATCTCATGTTGACCGCAGAATAATGCTACTCTTCCATCTTCTTCCTTCCCTTTCTTTCCCTCCTTTCTAGCTTGTATGCACAATGATATGTTTCTTACAAGGCCAATCTTACTTCTGCTACATTCTCGGCCAGTTGAAACTGCTTGTTTTCTACTGGGCACGGAAGCTCACATTTGATTTTGCTTGGGTTTGCGAAGTCCAACTATGTTTATGTACCTGCGGCTAAGTTAGCATTTGTGTGGCCTAAGTAAATCTCAGTAAATCTAACCTTACTCTACTCACTTCACAATTCTAAATGTTAGTGGGCAGTTCTACTGCACATACTGCATACATTCCTTACTTCATAAATTCTCTAACAATAGAATATGTAGATGATTTGGTGCTACTTACTCTCACCCCTCTGGGGTTACAAGAGCAACTGAACGTACTTCTAATATTTGCAACTGACCATGACTTGAGCATAAATTTAAACAAAACAAAGACAATGCGGCTCATTATGAGTTTGCAGAGCCAGGAATAAGGTGCCTGTAACAACCTGTACCGGCACCTTTCCGGACCGGCAAACTCTAAGGCCTGACCTGCCAGTAGTTCTGACCCCTACCAGCAGACAATTGCTGCAATCACCGGCACCTGTATTATCGGTGCCAGTGATTGCGGTGTCCCCATCCCAGAGTACTATGGGACCCATGGGAATGGGGATTTACTGGCGTCTCCGCCACCTATAATATCCTGGTAACACCAGGATATCAGGCAGTGGATATGGTATGGTATTCCTCCGGTATCCCTCCCGAATTACCGGCGGGATTCGGGGGGACTTGTAATGAGTACAATGTCATTCTTAGAGCCCAATAGCAGACATAAAAACACGTTCTGGTTGGCCTTACATGGAACCATCATTGAAGAAGTCTGTGAATACAAATATCTGGGGGTCACCTGTGATTCACAGTTAAATTGGGAGGCACATAAAAGGCAGTTGGAGAGAGAACTGCATCAAAGGTTGGATGTAATAAACAATTCTCCACAATCCTATTCTGGCTATACCCTTGCGACATTACTGACTATTTACAACATGAACATGTTACCAACATTGATGTATGGTAGTGTGGTGGAAAAAGAGAGCACCATAAAGAGGCTGGAGAAGGGTTGCATTAGATCATTATTATGTTTACCCCAATCTACTCCAATAGAACAGGCCCAACGTGAATTTAACATTGATTCTCCCAGCTTGGTCTTGTTAAAACAACAGGTTGACTATTATAAAAAAGGTGACATCAGTACACAATGGCATCTGGAGTCCTACATTAGTAGCAGCCGCCAACAAACTAACCGTTGAGAGAAAGCAGTGGGCATGTACAAAAATGTGAGAGACAGGCGTCAGATGGGAGGCTAGGCTGGCGTTGGCTAACACTGATCATTTACTGCCCAAATGTAAATGACTGCTGAACATACTCACTAACTTACATGATAGTGAACACAGCTGTGTTAACCGAGCAGCCAAAAGCAGTAGTGTTGACTTTACCTTTGCTCACATAATTGGACCCCCACCTGGAGCCTATTTGTGGGAGTATCACAACCCGAAAATCCTTGAGGACTATATTAGACTGAAATTCAACAAACTGAACACCTGGGATAGAGCTGGCGCGAGAATGGGAATACCCAAAATTAACCACTTGTGTTGACACTGTTGGAACAATATTATTGAATCTGCTAAACACCTGCTCTGCTACTGCTCTACATGTAATTATAAGATATAAAGTGGGCACTGGTGGCAATAGGCAGAAGGCTACAGGCTGATGAAGAATATCTCTGGCTGCAACAAATGGAAGGCAATAGCATCCCCTTGATCTACCATCTGAAGGCATTGAGGAGAAAAATCAACAGTTTGCTCGGATCCCTGGAACGGGACATTAAGTAGTACTTAGCCACAGTCGCTGCATACTGAAAATCGCAATTTATAAGGAGCACTATAGTGAGGCGATATAAACTTTGAATGTTGTAAAGATATTAAAAAGTGGTAGGGAAGACAGTGGGCATGGAAGTCCGTGTATTACTTTTGTTTCTGTCATTTTGATAGTTTTTGATAAAAAGCCTTGATTTAGCCTACATTCTAATAAATACAATAACAAAATAAAGCAAGGTAATCCCTACTATCTAAATCATTCTTTGCTGGGCTAGGAAACCTAAAGGCCATGGACTTTTCTAACTTTCTCCCTCTGGGACCTTCTGAAGGATACTTCTCATATGTTTGGCTGCCTGCTGTCACCAGGCTTTCTTGTCTCGTTCTATCCTTCTCTCTCTCTCTCTCTCTCTCTCTCTCTCTTTCTCCAGTCTCCTCCCACTGTGATTTTCCTCGTTCCCTCTCTCTCTCTCTACCAGTACCTCTTTAATCTCTCCCTTCTCCTCTCCCTTCTCTCCCTTCCTCCTTTCCTGCTCTACTCTCCTGTTCCTCTCTACTCTCTTCCACCACACTCATAACCTCTTCACCACTCCCCTCTCCATTTTCTCTCTATCTTTCTATCTACATCTATTTTCTCCTCTCCCGGTCTCTTTTCCTCTCTCTCTATGTTCTGCACTCTCCTTATTGTCTCCTCTCAGTCTACTCTCAATTCCCGATGTATGCCTTTGTCCTAATCTATGAACACTCTCTCCACCTATCTCCTCCATCTATGCCTCTCCTGCTTCACTCTGCCCTCACTGATACTCTCACAACTGCTCTGCAGCCTCTCCACACCTTTCTACCATACAATTACTTTATTACTCTCACTCTTTCTCTAATTCCCCCTACAATTCTCTCCCCATCTTTCTTTCTCTTTTTCTCACTCACCTTTTTCTCCCCCTCACCAAACTCCACTCCACTGGTACCACTCTCGCCTACACGCAATACCTTACTGACATGCTTTTCAGAACTCTAACACATTCTCCTTAACACTCTGCTTCAGAATCTGCACTTAACCTTGTCTCTTGATCCACCACCACTCCACCTGAGCACACCCTAACACTGTTCAATCTCCTTTGTGCTTGCTTGGCTTTTATTGCCTGACCTCCTTCTTCCAACACTTCACAGAACTCCTATTGGTCCCCCTGGTCCCTTGCTCCACATGGCCCTTTTAGATACATCCCCTTCTAAATGTTAGGGTACTCATGTTCCTTGAGGCGTTCTTCATGTGCTGCTGGGTTTTGCTTCTAATTTTGTTTGAGGAAGGTTTCTGTATCCCTTTGTGATGTCGCACAAGTGGAGTGTCTGGAGATGGTGGTGGCTCGCTTCTGGGTTTGTTCTATGACGGTCACACTACAAGCAAAACTAGCAGTAGAGTGTATCCCAAGATGGCCACCACTCTATATCAACATCACAACACCGCTGCTCAGATTGTTGGAACCCTTGCATGTCTGCTGGGCTAGATGCTGCTTGTGACTACTCTAGCTCCTTTCCATTGTCTTTGCTCTTGTCCGTCTCCTCGCAACCAATTCCCCTGTTTGTTTCCCTTCTGACAACTCCTTGCTATTCTTGGTGCTCCACCGGACCTTGGCTTACCTTATTGCTACCTTCTCGCTTCTGCTGTCCTGTGTTCCATGAGTGCCGCTCTCATCATCCACTCTGTGGCAACTTTTTCTATCAGCCATCGATCAACGTCCCAAGGAAAGTGGGAAGGAATTGGGTTTATTTTGTGCCACAAGGCTATTTCCCCTAAAAGGCTGCCTCCCGAGAGTCCAAACCACTGAGGTTGTTCCCAACCAGGCCTGGTGGCTTCCCAGGGAGACAGAACTGTCAAGGATACAAAGGAAACGAAGAAAAAGGATTGACCACACAAAGACACACAAGAAACATCAGGTGAGGATTTCACCCCTGATACAACCCAACCTGAGACCTTTCTGCACCCTTGCAGTCCGTTCTCACTCTTAGTACATTCTTTCTTACACCACCATTCACCTAGGGTCTGTCTTGGGTTGAAAGTTTGGGTGCCGGGGGCATCATCTCTGTTTGGCAAGAAGAATCCATTCATTCCATTCATTTTCTAGATTCCATTCACCTGGACCTAGTCTGGGTATTCAAGTTGGCAGTGAAGTGCATTCTAAGAGTTTCTGTCTTGAAAAATACTATAGAGGTCTCTGGACAGAAAAGAGGCTGACAGGCATTGTGGCATGGATAGCTGTATCAGCAGACATAGCAATTGCCCAATGAGGGGGGCAAGGCCTCCCCAACATCTCCTTTACTCCATCTGTGGCAAACACTCTGGTAGACTGCTCACCCTGGATCAGGAGGAGTCACTCTCTCCCCTTTGCAGGGTCATCAGTCTGACTCTGTCACTCTACACAATAAGCTTTTAATTTAAGAAAGTCATAGTTAGACAAATGATCAAAAGAAACAACAGATATGTGTGTGCCTTATTAGATTTCACCTGCTTATAAAGGTCACTGACAACAAGTGAGAAGTTTGCTTGAACACCACGTCCAGGCGGATTTAATTAACTACTTTTCCACATTTATTTTGGGATGGGCTGATCTAATTAGTCATAGCTGTTTATGAAAATAAATGTTTATGTCTACATTTATTAAACAATAATACTTTTATGAAAACTGTACAAATGCAAATTTAGCAGTAGTAGAGTAGTGGGATCACCAAGTGCATTCCAAACCATATTTAACATTTAAAAAATGTAATTGCCTAGTAAAATATCATCTCTTTTCTGCTCTAAACACTATAATGGAGACAATGCCTATCTCTACCTGTTCTATTAGCTGGAAGAGTGGAACAATAGAAGAGTGTTAAGTCTTCCTTACATCAAACTGAGGCTGAGTGGAATCTACTAAAGTCATAGAAACAGAAAGACTGTTCTTAATTGAGTGTTTATTGTATCTCCAACATACCACATAGACACGTCCTCTTAAGATAATATAACATCTCTTCCATACTGGATATCACTCCAGAATGGACAGCTCCTTTTGGACTCCCTGTTCAGAGCTTGGCACTCATCAATGGTGTGAAAGCAAAGTCCAGCAAGATTTGCTACCAATGTAGAAAAGCAAGTTTTTAAGTAGATATGACTCTTTTGAGTTGAGGTTTTTGCCCTCTTGTTGTGATGAGGGTGGGTTTGGAGTTCTCTGATCAGGGGACCCTGCTCCAGTCTTTGTCTACACTGTGCCCATTCTACACACTACCATAAAGCATGCTCACCCCTCCACTGACTCTTGGTTTCACCCCTTGAAATCAGGTTTTTACCACTAACAGTTCCTTTCTTCCTATGCTGTTCCTCATCATGTTTTCCTCTTGCCTCCCCTAATTATGTACTACCTCCTTCTGGTCCAATGGCTCCTCCTAAACATCTCCTATGACTGGCGTTTATGGATCTATCAACTTCTATTTACCTTCACCACCTCTTTTCATGTTTTTCACAGTCTTTCTCCACTTTCAACCACCCCTTCCAATCTCTAAAACAACTCTTTTCTACAAGTACTCAGCTAACCTCCTTCTGGTGATATTGCCTAAACTCCTCCTGTAACCATCCATCTGCACTTGCATGTTCTGAATGCTCACACGGCCCAGTAGGACCGACCTCTTTCTTTCTCTTAATTTCTATTATATTTGCCTTTCATTCACATGTTCCCTCCCTGTTTGCCCTGTGCGTGCTTTGAAACACAATTTACTTGCATAAGTGCCTTACAAATGCACAATAAATAAAATAAAGAAATCATCTTCCAGCAAAGTTCCACCCTCCTCCTTCTGATCTTTTCCAACATCTTCACAGAGAGAACAGCTGCCATGCTCCCTATACGTACACTCAGAGGCGAGGCACCACACAAGGTCAAATAAAGAAAGATCACCTGGTCTCATAACCTAGGAATGAAGGATGGTAATTTCTTTAATGAACAATGAACAGTCCATGGACCTCGCTTCCCCTACCTCTTGTCCGGATCATGTCTTGACGGCCTATCAAGTATCCAATTTTGGTTAGCAAGAAACTTACCAATTAGAAATCACAATGTTATGCCGCCCATGAAGTAAGGTGCCAACCAATTACCTGTTGTAGAGATGACATAGTTAAACCTTTATCAATATACGGGTGGTCTCAGGAGAAGACCTCAGAAAAGGATAACCCAATTAGATGTTTGAAACCTATAGCATGAATATGTAGCCACCCCCACTAACCAATCCTCATTCCCCATAGGTTTCTGTAAACTGATAACATGTGATGACATCATTTATGATGAAGTAGTACTACTTTAATTGTTGTTTGTAATGGATGCACCGAGAGAAACAAGATTTTAATGCTTGGATTCTGTCCCTCCTTTATTTGGATGATAATAAATCTGGCTTTTGCCTTGCACTTTGTCTACTTCATCTTTGAATCTGGTTTGGATTGACTCCAAGTCCCGTGGCTAACTTGGGACTTCTCTGGGCCATCTTAACACTCCAGTCTCTGCATTTCTTCCTCCTGCAACTACTCTCCAACTCTCTCCAAACATCCTCCTTAGACTACTCCAAAATATCTAGTGATTTCATGAACCATATATTAATTACGAAGCAGAGAGTGCATTTGGAAAAATATATTGATTGACAGGCATTTTTTTATCAGGGTATTCAGGGCTGGGAGGTTTCCGTGCATCTATAAGCTACCTGGAGGTTACAATTTAGCAAACAATTAGCTCAGAAACAATTTGCAGGGGAAATAAACAAGACAAAACACATAGAAATGAACCAACAACCACCACTGTGACTGAAGCTGGGGCTCCTTTTATAGTTTCTTAACACTTTTCCTGGACTGGTTTTCATGGTGAAGGTCTGAAACTGTGGCTTAAGGGGAGGGGTTTTCTGTGATTGGCAAAGGCTGCTTCCGCCCTGCGACTTTTACTGAGGGTCATTGACAAAGAGGTTACAGGAGGCGGGGTGGCCATTTAGGAATACCCTAGGTGACCCATCCTCCTCCTGTCTGCCTGTGACCTGCCTCTCTTACAATGTTGGTGATGTGATTAATGATGCTCTTCCTTTTTCCTTCCTGGTCTTTCCTAGGTACCAAACTTCCCTTTGTGTGTGGGCTGGGTCATAGCAGAGTTTGTTGTGTGTTTTACAGTGTTGTGGCATTTTCTGAACCCTTGGGCACGCCTGTGGTGCAAAAGATCCTCTGAAATCTGAAACATGGTTTTCTCCTGATAGGCAAGTCCGTAGATCTTTTATTGGTCTTGCAGATCCTGGAAACCTCAAAATTACAGGCACATGTATCAGTTCCTGATAGCCTGCATGATTAAAGGTTATGTGATGGTGGGTCTTAAAGGGACCAGCACGCATTTTAGAGTGGAAGTGGGTTGTCCACTTTCTACCTCCCCAACTCAAGGGAAACTCTGAAAATTGTGGTTCCTTGCTGCGAATATGGTTGGGGCAGGTTTGTTCTAGGTCACCTGTTCAGACAAGAGAGGAATTCTGGAAGATTTATTGCTATAGTTACTGACTCCTATGAAGCGTTGGGACTTCAGATTAGTGTCCCAGTGGGTTCCACATACACCTCCTTCAGGCCAACAGTCCTGAAGTATGGGAGAAGATCCTCTTTCTCTAGGGCCACCACACTGCCATTTTCCAGTGCCAAGCTAGGTACTTCCTCGCAGTTATCAGAATTTACATCTACCCATTTTGGTCTAGATAAAAACTCACATCAGGGTTGATTTAATATGTGTTTCCAATTCACTGGGAGACATTGAGACAATTCAGGTAGTTTTTCGCTAATTTATGATTCTTATCATCAACATTGAGGTTATGATCACCTGATGCGGTAAGGCTTTTTATAAGTGATCTGCAATTCTGAAGGCAAATTAGTTATATGTGTACCATTGTGAAGAAGAAGAAGAAGAAGAAGAAGAAGAAGAAGAAGAAGAAGAAGAAGAAGAAGAAGAAGAAGAAGAAGAAGAAGAAGGAGGAAAGATTTTTTGATGGTGAAAAAGTTGTCAACATATATTTGCAAAGGGGGATAGACCTCACAGCAATCTTTAATAGGATGGTTTATGATGAACATGGCTGCTAATGCTTCACCTCTGCTGCAAGACCCACTAGTTCTAATCAATTTGTGGTTTGGTGAGACCATAATGGAATCCAGATGCCTAGAAAGAGCCTGGCAAAATGTATCATGCTCCTCCACCAGGACATCCCTCTAAGACTGTCAATTCAAGATGGACTTGCACAGTGCCAGAGCTGCCCACTACCTTCAAGAGCTCTAGTCTGACCCAAATCACGAGAGAAACGTTTGAACATCACCTGGTCACCCTCCCAACCGCCCCAACCCTACCATGTCCTCATCCACCTCAGTATGCAACTCCCTATTGGACTACTTCAATCCAAAATAAACAGCATCCGAAAATCCCTCCCCGGTGCAGTCCATTTTCCATCCCCATTCCCAAATGCTCCAGCAAATGTTACACATTGAACCAATGTACCCTTCTCACCTTCACATCAAAAATAAAAAACAGCATGCTTTCTGGATGACACATACCCATTTGAGGCTGCACATGGCTGCATTGCCCCCCTGGCTCTACATTGGGTCACCATCATCAGTCCAATGACTCTCAAATGGTACCATTCACTCCACACTAAAAAATTCACCCCCTCCTCATAAAGCATCCCTCAACCTCACACTCCTTGAAAACTACTGTCCAATCACAATCCTCCCATATCTAGCCAAAATCATGGAATGCGTTTTCACCTGCCATATCCAACAACACATCACAAATAACCTCTTCAACTCCTTTGAATTTGGTTTCCACCCCAAGCACAGCATCAAAACTGCCACACTTCCCTTCATTGCTATCAGTCATGCCCTCTTCTTAAATATCCAATCCAACAAGATGATACTCTCATGCACTGTTCTCAACTGGTTTACCCCCATCCTCGTTGTCAGGAAACACTTTGGGCCTATTATGGGGAGGGCGGTAAGGGGTTAACGGTGCTGGTAAAGGTGCCGGAGCCATTAACCCCTTAAAACCCCATTACGAGGTCTGCTGTTTATTGGTATTGGTCAATGACTGTTGCGTGTCAAATCATGTGATTCTGTGCGGGGTCCAGCTACCTTGACTAACTCTAGCACCTGGTTAAGAGACCTAGATGTGTGGAGATATGGTCTATGCATGGTCATTTAGATGGTACCACCCAATTTGATCGGGTTTGGTTGGTACCATTTATTCGAAGCCTAATATACTGAACATGAGGAGCGGGGGCTGCACGGGAGTCCACTGCTCCCCGTGTTCGTTATATTAGACTTTGGGAGTTGCGGGGGACAAAACATTTAAAAAAAAAAGAATAAATAAAAAGGCACCCTCCGGCATCAGCCCCAACCCACATTTGAGGGATGAAACTGACAGCCTGTGGAAGAAGGTAAGTAGGGGAGGGGGATTAGTATAAGGCTGCTTCAGGTGCAGGGGTTTGGGTTGTTTGAATGAAAGTCAAACAGAGTTGTGGTGGAATCGATAACAAACAATTCCACCGCAAACTCTTTGACTTCGGTCAAACAACCATGATCTATTTAGATTGCATTGTTAGAAAATAGTACATAATTATTTTTGAAACCTGTATTAATGAAGGCTACTTCACTGCATTCACATGTTCAAGTATTCCTGGAGGCTGTGTCCCTACTATGAATAGTGAACACTACAATTATGTATAATGATCTTAATTTCCTCAGTCGGTACTGGTTTGATTGTAATACAGCATCAGCTACCAATCACATTTCTAGAAGATAATTACAAATGTGCTGTTTGCAGATGATAATGATGATGTGAAGTAACATTGCCAGTTATGCTGCAGGTAGATCATCCAATAATCCTACAAATTGAGGTCCAATCAGACTGAAACATATGTCTGTGGTTGCTGTTGGTACTCTTGTTCAGAGGAGAATTTCCTAGCATTTCGGTGTTGAACTGCCCCTGGGAAGTACACAAAGGGCCTCATTCCGAGCATGGCGGTAAGGGATAGCGGCCACCGCTAACGAGAGCGGTGGCGGTAATCCCTTACCGCCATACTCCGAGTTCCCTTTGCGCCATGGTGGTTTTAACACCTGCTTCTAGCAGGTGTTAAAAAACATGGCGCTAAGGGACCTTGATGTAAATTACGCCACCGTAATTTACGGTGGCGTAATTGACGCCTTCCCCACTCCCATTATGCCCTATGGGGCAAGAATGGGAATGGGGAAGGGTAAATGGGGATTGGGGAATTACCGCCCCGCCAACCTTGGAATGGGGCGGTAATTCCGCCATCCACCAAGGCGCTGCCGGTCCGGGTACGGCGTCAACCAAGGCGTAAATAGCGCCATTGGTTAGCGCCGTACTCGGAATGAGGCCCAAAGACTGATATGTTTTGGATATTTCTCCTGTGTGAAAGATAGTGAGTTAAAGAATCTGGGTAAGGCTCTCATAACCAGATCTAATATCTGGTAGAGGGACTCCCAGGACCCCACGTGTTTTTTGCAAAATTTAAGTAACTTTGGGTCTCACCCTAAGTTACTAGGGAAATCCAGACGTGGACCCCTTGCTCACTATTCTTAGAGAGGCACAGCTCTACCCTACTGATGAAGACCAACCAGACCGAAACATGTGTCTGGGGTTGCTGTTGGTACTCTTGTTCAGAGGAGAATTGCCTTGTATTTCGTGCCAAACTGCCCCAGGACAGGGCAAAGATTGGTATGTTTTGGATATTTCTCCTCTGTGAAAGATAGTGAACTAGAAAATCTGGGTAAGGCTCTCGTACTGGGACTAATGTCCAGCAGAGGGACTCCCAGGACGCCCTTTGTATTTTGCATGCTCTTCTTTTCTACCCTCCTTATTTCCAATTCACCATGACTCTGTTGTTTCTTGCCACTTTACTCAGAGCATTGTAATGGTTCATGCCATTTGCACACCAACGGTTGTTCCAAAGTCTATCAACTGTGGTCATTGCTGATCCATGCAGGACTTCCTTTACCTGAATTGGTTTAGATCATTTATGAAATGGTTTCTGTAAATAAGGCAGCTAGTTTTTTACAAACCCCTCCCCTTTTAAGAATGTTCTCCACTTTATGGATGTAGTATATCGACGTATGACTTCTATGTCTAACTTCAATTCTGCCTTTGAAGCTGGTCCCATCAGGATAGGGAGTTTTGGCTGCAGAAGATTTAATTGAAGAAGAACTCATAGCATTTTTTACAACAGTTTTTTCACCAAATATATGGGAGGGGGGTTTAGGCAAATACATAATGTAGGGGTTTTAACAGAGGGACAGCTGGGGGGTTTCCTCCTCGATATATTTGCGGCAAAATCAACCAGTAAAGAAACCCAATAAAAAAATGTCTATCACATCACATAGAACCGCCTAGTCTACTTCTGACTTACAAGCCCTGCCCAATCACAGAGGGCAATGTTTGTTGTTGGGCTTCCTCTCTCACAAAATCTCCAAAGCAGCCACCCCTATCATAGCGTGGGGCGTGAATCTATGTGCAACAATCGTATTGCTGCCTGCATCTTGCCAGTTCTTTCCTGCAGAAATGGCCCTTTGTATACTCTCTTTCATAACACGATTGAATCTCTCAACCATGCCTTTAGTTTCTGGAAGGTAAATGTAACTTGTGCAATGTTCTATGCCATTATTACCAAGAACATTTTCCATCTCTCTAAATACTCATTGTACCCCATTGTCTGTCACAAATACTTGTGGATATCAGTCTCTTCTAAAAACATCTAGTAATTTAATACATGACTGGTAGAAAAATTGGTACACATTTTACTTCAACCCATCTTTAAAAAAGTTTATCAAAACCATATATTAAGTTGCATTGAGTATTTCCTGTGGAGCACACCTTTTGACTCTTTTTACAAGGCACTTGTAGTTTTACCACTCTCTCTACCTGCAACTCACATGTAGGCCACCAGTATTTCTTGACACACTCTCTGTTTGGTTTTTGAAATGCCTTGGAGGCCATCATGTGCCTAATTCATAATCCTGGCTCTGATTCCTTCACAGGGACTAATCTGATCTCTCCTGAATAGCAAACTTTTGGATACATGCTGTTCCTTTTGTACAACCCATAGTGCCTCACATTTCAGATTCTTAAGTAGTTGTTTGTTAATTTCATTATTCCCATCAGCAACTATCACTCCACAAAGATACTTATCACTCTCAATTTCTTTGTTACATTCTTCTCTGGATATGACATTTAGCTCTATTTCAAATATGGCTCCCTCCACTGCAGTGCCTTCAGTGGTTTCTAAATTCCATGTGAGTATGGATAACCAATCAGCTGGATTGTTGTTTAACCCTGGTACATATGTTATGTCCCACCTATTCTCTTGTAAGCTAGTGACCCATGTCCTTATGTGGAATGATACATTGTTTAACCCTTTACAGTTTAAGATTTCATTTAGTGGTTTATGATCCGATCTCAGATCAAATTGTGTACCCCACTGGAATGGTTAAAATTGTTCTACTGACCATTCAATAGCCAATAACATTGAGTAGTTCTGTTCTGCTTCCTTTGTGACCTTAGACATGAAAGTTATTGTGCACTCACAATTCCTCCCTACTCTCTGGTTTAATACTGTGCCCAGCTCTTCATTGCTGTCATCTGTAGTGATGAAATGGGGGCTCCAACCACATATACAATTCTTGGCAATACATTTCTGTTGGGATGCCTAAGTTTTTCTGTTTTTTTATTGATTCTATTTCAATAAATTGCTTCAAGCAGTAAGCCAAGTATCCTTGTAGGTAAAAAGTTTAACTACAAAATAAAATAAATCCGGTATCTTAAGTAACCGCTTTATTGTATTAGCAGTTGTTTTATTCACTTTTTTGTTTTTTCTTCATACAGGTCATAAACTGCAACAATAATCATACAGAACATAAATACAGTGCAAAAAATATAAAGAGTATATATCACAAACAATTTCAAAGTCATTGGTGCGTTAGTACTGTCCATGTGCTCCAAAAGTCACAACAAAACATGCAGGGAAAAATTTCATTAGAAGTTTGTGTGATATACAAATGGATTTCAACAACCAAAGAACCACCATATGCTTGATAAAATCAAGTAGACAAGCCAAATCATTTTTAGTGTTATGCTTACTTCCTCATATATTTCAGAGAAAGAGAAAGTGTCTCGAAGTTTTTTTCATATTATTGGAGGCTGAGATACCAAATGTGTAGGTCGACTAGTTTAGAAAACTGAATTGGTTGCTTTAGTGTACTAGATGGACCAATGGTTTTTGGTCCTCTGTTGAATTTATTTCACCTTTCCCTCTTTATTTTCTGTCCTTCTAGTACACTAAAGCAACCAATTCAGTTTTCTAAACTAGTCGACCTACACATTTGGTATCTCAGCCTTCAATAATATAAAAAAACTTCGAGACACTTTCTCTTTCTCTGAAATATACGAGGAAGTAAGCATAGAACTAAAAATGATTTGGCTTGTCTACTTGATTTTATCAAGCATATTGTGGTTCTTTGGTTGTGGAAATCCATTTGTATATAACACACATTTCTAGTGAAATTTTTCCCTGCATGTTTTGATGTGACTTTTGGAGCACATGGACAGTACTAACTCACCAAGCACTTTGAAATTGGTTGTGATATATACTCTTTATATTTTTTGCACTGTATTTATGTTCTGTATGATTATTGTTGCAGTTTATAACCTGTATGAAGAAAAAACAAAAAATGGAATAAAACAACTGCTAATACAATAAAGTGGTTACTTAAGATACCAGATTTATTTTATTTTGTAGTTAAACTTTTCACCTACAAGCATACTTGGCTTACTACTTGAAGCAATTTATTGAAATAGAATCAATAAAAAAACAGAAAAACTTAGGCATCCCAACAGAAATGTGCTGCCAAGAATTGTATATGTGGTTGGACCCCCATTTTTGTTCTCCAATGTAGAATAGCCCTTCATCCTTCCACATTAGGGGCTATCCCTTTCGTTACAAAGTCATCTGTAGTGACAACAGTTTTCCTAGAAGGTCTACAATTACTTAAGGATGGTACTTTGATTTGAGCTTCTTTGCTTTCCTTGTGTTCTGCTTCACACGCTACATTCCAAACAAATGGTACCCCTTTCTTAAATAATCTCCTGATTTTAGTTGTGATGTTTACAAAGCTGGCTATGAGCATTATGTAGTACTCTGCCAATCCACTAAATGATAGTACTTGATCCTTGTCTTTGGGACTGGGTGTGACATTATGTTGTATACCAAATCCTTTTGTGATCAAATTAATTCCTTTGAAAGGTTATTTCCCAGGTACTGTATGTTATTCTTGTACAACTTGCAATTAGCTCTACCAAGAGTCATTCCTTTTTTCCAAATATGGTGAGATATTTTTGCAGATGTCTTTCGTGTTCACTTGGTTCCTTTCTTTCAATTAGAATGTCACCCTCAGGGCAAGCAATTCCCTGGTCTACGCGGAAGAGGTTATACAAGATGTTTCCAAAAACAAAAGCTACCTATACCAATTTAAACATCATTCAAGCACATTGGAGCAGCCCTTCTGGTGTTATGAATGCGGTTGCATTTTTTGAACAAAAAAGTGAAGTTTAATTTGATGACAAGCCTACCTGTGATTTAATCTGGAGAATATTTCAGCTGCTCTTATAGTGCTAAGTAACTCTGTTAGGGAGCGGGTGCCTGTCCGGGACTTTGTATCTGTTAAGGGCTCAGAAATCTATGCATAGTCTGAGCTTCCCACTGGATTTCTTGACTACAGCTATTGGGGATACCACTCCATGATAACTCTATTACTCCATTTTGCTGCAGTGCTCTTAATTCTTGTTTGACTTATTTGCGTGTGGAAAGTCGAATGTTTTGAAATATGTGAACCATAGGAATTGCGCCAGTCTACAATCTAACTGTATGTTCAAATCTTTTTAAACATTATAGTTCTTCTCTCAACACTGTATGCCCTTCTATCAATGTTTCTGTGTTTCCAGTCAATGTTTCCTGGAAAGCGGCTCCTTCCTTGCTGCTCGCCATCCTCACAATTGAAGACTGATTCCTCTGCGTTCACCTCTAATTTAGTTCCTAGGCTTCTTTGAAATTACCAGCTTAATAATGGTGCATTGCCCTTTAGGGAAGCTTATATTTTTCCTTTAGCCACACAATCCTTGAACTCTAAATTGGCCAAGACCCACCCTCTGAGTTATATTTTCTTGCCACCATAAGCTACATGATCTATGTTGATTTTGTTCAGAGTTATTTTCTGAACAAACACTGACTGAAAGGTCTTACTTGGTAATAGTATATATTTGGCTCCTGAATCTATGAACATTTTTAAGCTTGAATGGTTTACTACAATTGAGGTCATTTGTTTCTCTGTATCAGCATCTCCATCCCCCACCAGCCTTGTGTCTTTGGTGATCTAGGCATGTCAGCTGACTTGTGTTTCGACACATTACGGTCTTTCTCAAGGCTAAATTGATTCTTGGCTGCCCATGGTTGCCTCTGGATAGTCACTATCCAGAGACCAGCAAAGGAGAACAGCAGCCGAAAGGCACTGTAGCCCACCAGGACCAACCTCTATAGAATTGCCAAGTCACAGTTACCTGTGGCTCAACACAAAACACTCAACTGAGCCAAGGAACCGGCTCCACTTTGCCAACAGGATTGTCCAACCAGCAAGTCAGTCACCCATCAACCATAGGAAGGTAAGAATGCATTTGAGAATGATCCTTGTGGGTTGAAACACGTGTCGGCTGACCTACTTAAATCACTAATTAAATCCTGTATAGGAAAAATTAGAAAATCTTAATTTTTCTCATTATTGACGCAAGCATTACGGTGTCCAACCCTTTCATACTAATACAAGAGGTGTGAGCAACACCTCTCCCTCCTGTGATCCTGCTTCCAATCCAAATATAAACACCTAAAACAAACCATATAGCTAAAGACAGAGTGCTGCACATGTTGATTCAGCCTCTGATGCCCTCTTTCACATAGTCAGTATATCATACAACTTAATAGCTAAAGAGCACAACTCCCTTCCTCATAGACAAGAGAGAAAACAAAAAGGATGGGTGTGGTGGAAAGGGAAAGGTGGGGAATACAGGGAGAGAATATGAAGATATGATGGTGAAGAAATGATGTTCTAACCTGATGCTCTAACCCACCTTCACCAGTCTCCTCTTATTCCGCACATCAACACCATCCAACCGAACAGTATTCCTACATTCCCTCTTGACCTACTTGTGACCAGAATATTTTGATGCACACTTAGCACCCTTTCGGGGCAGTTTGCCCCTGACCTAGTCACCTGTTGGCATCTCCCTGACATTACAACCATGTGTAACATCATACCACACTTTAGACACCACCCCACATTCTCTCACCCTCTCTCCAACACCCTTGACATCCATGTCCACCATCCTTGAGTGATCCAACCAGCAGAGTGTTAGTGGGGTGTTGGGTTTGTGGCCTCTCATGACCTCAAAAGGTGAGATGCCAGTAGTCAGGTGAGGCGTAACTCTGTACTGGAAGACCCTCAATAGCTAGTCCTTCTGCCAATCCCTGTTATTCTGCACTGCCAACTGAACGCCATCCATGAGGGTGCAGTTAAAGTGTTCCACACAGCCATTACTATCGGGGTGGTATAACGCCATCTTCTTATGCTTTACACCATTCTCCTGAAGCCACCCCTGAAACTCCCTCGATAGAAATTGTGGGCCATTTTCACTAAGCAATTGCAAGGGCAAACCTTCCCTCCAGAAAACACTGGCCAGAAATGTAATAACATTCCGAGAAGTATCATCTCTGATGATCCCCACTTTGGACCATTTTGAGAGAAGATCCATCAATACCGCAACAAAACTGTCCCTGGAGCCAGTAATATTCAAAGCCCAAAGGGATCAACAGCAATTGTTCCCCACAGAGCGTAGGTGCTTAGGGAACCACCATGGGAGGTACCAGTGTCTTTCAACACTGCAACACACCTCACAATACTTGACAGGCATTTGAATCAAAATATCCATGTGTGGTCACCCCAAATCCAACTGAATAATGGATTTGGGACTGCAAATCCCCATGTGAACCCTGTGGCCCAGCTCAAAGATGGTTTCTCTCATGTCTCGGGGGAATAACAGTCTCTGTCCCCTACAATCTCTCCCCCAAGTTCAATTCATCTTCCACGCTCCTGTAGGCACAGAGATTGGCATCAGTTGAGAGGCTCTCCCCTCTCCATTTATCTTTTATTAGCCTTTTAACAACTTGGTACTCCTCATCTTCTAAACAAGCTGACACACAGTCACCTTCCTGTAAACTGTCAAAAACCACAAATATGTCCCTCACATCATCCTCAACAAATATCTCATAATCACCCTTATTGTTGATAGAGTTTCTGGAGAGAGCATCAACAGCTAGGTTTCCACTGCCATGCACTTGTTCCACTTTGAAATCTAAGCCTCAAAGTTTTATGATCCATTTAGATATCCTCTGCGAAACACTATCCAAAACCTTACTGTTAAAAATGGAAACCATCGGCTTGTAATCAGTGCATATCACAAAATGTGTTCCAAACAAATACAGCCTGAAATTAAGAATAGCCCAGACAATGGCAAGGGCCTCCTGCTCAATTACAGAGTAGCCACACTCAACATCCTTAAGCATGCAATAAGCAAATGCAATAGTGTGCTGGGAGATGGCATATTCTTGCGTGAGAACCACCCCCAAACCAAATTCAGATGCATCAGTGTAAACAACAGTCCTCTAATCCTCTCTGAAACAACACTGGGGCAGACAAAATATCTTGTGTGACCATCATAAACTCTTCCTCACAAGCATCTGACCATTACAATTTAACTCCACGCCTAGTCTCAATCTCCTCAAAGCTACTGTCTTGTTTGCCAAACTCCTCACATACTTGGCGTAGTACTCAATCAGTCCTAAGAATCAGGACACCTATGCCTTCTTTTTAGGCTGGGACATTTCTTCAATGGTTTTAACAATACTAAGCTCGAGATGTATGCCCTCAACTGACAAATTGTAACTTTGGTAATCCATCGAAGACCTCCCAAATGTGCACTTCTCCAGCATCAAAGTCAAACCAGTATCTCCAAACCTCTTCACTACCATTCTTAAGCTCAGTCCTTTCTGTGACATTGATTTTTGTTTCCAAGCCCGGTGGAAATTAGTCCTTTCTCTATTTTTTAGACCCGGAACTGCCATGCTTGGGAAAAAGCAGTTATTCTATGAACAGCTTGTTCGTGTCCCAGATCGTATGTGTGGATTGATTGCACACATAGCGAACGCACTGCAACTAGTAGGTAAGTGAAAGTGAGTTCCGCGAAGGGCATAGGAACAAAATATCAGCCTGCGAATTATAGGCCTGGCGTTTTGACTATATATTTTTTATTTTTTTATTTACTTGATTATAACCAATATAAAGAAATTGATTTTTACAAGGTGAAGATAAAAAGAAGAATGAAGTGTCTCTTTTGTGGTGTGAGATATCTCTGCAGCGATTTATTCGGCCTCCTGGCTTCCGCATATCGGATGGTTAGTTTCAATCTTGGTGGCCTTTATTAAAGCGGCGTCAATTATCTTTGCTGTGACTATTACCCATTTGGTCTTTTCGCCTGCGATCAGTCTGCACCACCATGTAGATTCTTCTCTGACGGATGAGTCGTTAAATAGCGGGAGTAAAAATGCTTCATGTAGATAGTCAGTTTTTGGACAATTGAAAAGCAGGTGTCTTGTGGTTTCTGCCATCCCTGATTTTAAGCACAGTCTGCATGTTTTAAGTGCCGTTCGGGTACGGATCGCCCGAATTTCTTGAGTTGGCATCAGGTTTAGTCTTACTCGCATGAAGAGTTTCTCCAGAGTCTTATTCAGAAATTTGATACAGTAGTTCAAAGGAAGGTTTAGTTTATTTGTGGTAGGTGGTAGATGACCAAGAAGTTTGTTTGTGGTTGCCAGATTACATGTGTTAATCCAATCTTCTTGCGCCACTTTGGTTTTAATTTTTTCCGGGTTTTGAATAAGGTCCTCTTGTGTGCATGCCAAGTCTTTTAATTTTAGCATCAGTTTCTCTTCCCAGGAGATCAAAGCTTTACAGCGTCCCAGACAGAGTTCTTTGTGGATCATTTTGTAGACGGGAAGTGCGTCTGGATGAATGATTTTCCTCAGTATTCTCATTTGGCTTTGTTCTATCGAAACTGACAGTGATAGTAAGTCGAGTTCTCGCCGTATAGCTGAGATTGATGAAGATTTAGGGAGGCCTAGAACCGCTTTCCATAGGTAACCCTCCAATTTCGGCCCTATTGAGTCTTTAATGTTGAGGGCCACGTCCATTCCGTAAATTTGTGATGGCACCACCTTTTGTCTGTAAAACTGAATCGCCGGTATTAAAGAGAATTTTCCGTATTTGCGATCGATTAGTCTTGTTTGGGTGGTAAGTGATTTTGCTTTGGTCCACAGGGCCACGTAGGTTGAATTCTCGTTTCTTAATTCATCGATCATTATGCCCAAGTATTTTATGTTTGTGACTGTCTCAATTTTAGCTTTATTTAGGAACCAGCAACCTTCTTGTCTCGATTTTGAGCGCTTGTTACCCATAATCAGGATTTTGGATTTCTCAGTGTTTATTGCTAAATCGTTTTCAGATATATAGTTGGCCAAGTTAGTCAGTTCGCGCTGAAGACCTATTTGGGTTTGGTCCATCAGAATCATATCGTCAGCGTAAAGCAGCCTGGCTACTGAGATGTTTCTTACTTTAGGTGGGAATGCTCTTACTAATGGTTGGGTGTACTGAAAATCACCCAAGAAGGCGATGAACAGGGCCGGTGCTAGAGGGCAGCCTTGTTTGACTCCTCTTTCCGATTTGAAACCTTCAGATAACATACCTTGCCGATTGAGACGGACTCGAATGGTTGTGTTTGTACGTAGGGCAATTATTGGGTTCAAGATTTCTTTTGGACACTTCCAATTGGTCAATTTAGACATAGCCTTTGTCGACTTACTTTATTGAAGGCTTGGGATAAGTCAATGAACGCCAGGAAGATTTTTGGTGCCCCATTTTTTACGTTTTCCTTAATGATGTTCAGGATCATGATGTTTATGCTAGTAGAAGCCGTCTTTAGGAATCCTGTTTGAAAATGGTCTGTTGATGGAGAAGTTCTTGCCCACTGTTGGAATTTTGAAAGGAGTAGAGTTGCAAATATTTTTCCCATGATGTCTAGAAGGGCTATTGGTCGATAATTTGCTAGATTGTCTCTGTTTCCCTTTTTGAAAATGGGTACGATGACCGCTTCGGTCCATGTCGCAGGAATTTGTTTGGTGGTTCTTCAATGTTCAAAAACTTTTGTTATCAGAAGGGACCATTCACGTTGGTGTTGCTTCAGGTCAATGTTGGACAAACCATCGGGCCCCGGCGCTCTGGACGATTTTAGTTTTGAAATTGCTGACTCAAAGTCTTCTTGAACCGCTAAATTTACCCATGGTGTTTCATTTTGGGGTGTAGTTGCGGAAGGTAGCGAGGAGATGGGGGCGAATTGCGCAGATTAGAAAGATATCCAGGTGAATTCAGATATAGAGTTAGCAAGTTTGTCGTCATTGCGGTGGCCTTTGTTTGTTATTAGGGCCCAGAAATCTCCCACACTCTTTGAGGATAGAGTTTTCAACATCTGTTCTGCGTCTTTCTGGTAAATTCCTGCCCTCCGGTGTCTTAACCAGGTTCCGTAAGCTCTGGTGGCTGAAATCAACAGGTTTTTACGAATTGTCGTTGTTTTTTATTTTACAGACCCACTGTAACTTTCTCAGCTCTCTTCATTTTTGGACTAAAGCTTCATCTTATTCATGCTGGCCAGCTGTTACTTTGGCGGTGAAGCTCTTTTGTTTTAGTCTATGTGGAAAAAGGAGAGGCAGGTAGTTCGGTCTTGTGAGATCGTCACTGGAGTTTCTCCGGTCTTCGTCATACTTCTCCGTTAGATCTCTGATGTTTTCTGCTGTAAATTGGACCCGTGTTTGATTCGTTGCCAGTACCACCTTCGCTGTATAAATCGGTCTTTGAACGATTATGGATTCGAAAGTCATTGCCAGAAGGTTGTGGTCACTTTCTTTCATTTTGTGGACCTCAAAAGCACTTACGTATGGTAGTAAGGCATGCGATGTGAAAATATGATCAAGCGTCGCTGTGGCTGAATTACATTCCCATGTAGGGAACGAAGGAAGTTGGCCCCTGAACCTTGTGGCGTCGTGGACATTTCTGGCATCCATCAGGTTTAGCCAGAGGTCACCTTTCACGTTTGCTGCAGTAGTGGATAAAGTGTGACAGCAGTAGTTGCACTTGGCGTTTAGATCGCCGCAGATGATGATATGGTCAATACAAAGGTCCACAGTCAGTTTGTCTAACAGGACCGACATTGTATCACAAAATGTGTTATTGATAGTCCTTTGAGGGTTCCAATAAGTGTTTATGATAGCAAGGTTTGACTTTCGGTTTCCCTTCCCAGTTGCATTCGGATGATACCACTCCGTCTGAAGAGCTAGGACTCCGTAAGATTCAACTATCTTTGCTTTACCAGTGATTCCACAGCCAATGCGGATTGCGGTTAGAAGACCTGATGACGGTCTGCCTAAGATAACCTTTACCGCTGGTGATATTTCGGTGTTGTATCCATCTAGAATAGGCTTTTCCCTCAGCCAGGTCTCTTGAAGGCATTTTACATCGAATTTTGCTAAATCTTGAGTTTCTGAATTAAGCAGATGGTCGTGGCCTCTCGTATTCCAGGAGCACATTGAGATGGATTTGCAGGCCCCTTCGGTCAAAAGTTGAGGTACGAAGTCTGTAAAGCAAGAGCTTTTGTTGCTTCATTGCTAATTTTGGGGGTTAGGTTTTAACACTTTTTTTAGCTAGGACCAAGGGCCTGTTGTAGCACGCGTCTGGGATTGGGTCGGTGATTCTCTGTATTTGGAGATGCCATCTCCTGCGTAGGTTCTATCTGACCTCTGGTGTGTTTTTTTCCTGTTTTCCCCCTCTTCAGTTCTGAGGAGCATGGTTCTTCCCATTCAGGAACGTGGGGTGTGTTGGGATCTATCCCGCTGATATTGTCCCGTGTCTGTGTGCAGGCTTCGATTTTTATTAGTCTGTTGCACTTGAATCGAATGTTTGTAACTTGTACTTGGTAGGTTTGCCTTATGTGTTGTTGAACTTGTTGTTGGCGAGAATTGAGAAAATTGCATTTCTGAAAGGCCGAAGCCCAATAATTTCAGAGCTTTGAGGGTGTCTCTCGTTGGCTCGTGTGATGGTAGTCACTTTACGTGTAGATAAGCTTTGGGTTTTTTTTGCCTATGATAAAGTTCAATTAAGACAAAGTCTGTAGTGGACAAGTGTTTCAGACTTGGCACTTTGCCCAGTATAGTTAATACTGTTTTTCTGTTCAGAATTAGGAAGTTCTTTTCTTCCGATAGTTGTTCCATTTTAAGAAGACGGTTTTGTCTCGTAATATGGAGGTGTGGAGATGTGTAATTTGATCTTTTGTGATCTTGCAAGTGTGATTTAGAGCCTGTTTTAGTATGCTCTGTAGTGGTTGCCTCAGAGTTATTTTCGTGGGGGGGATGGTTTGTCAGCGATTCTAAGTTGTTTGCTATCAGACGTTGCCTCAGAAGATGGGTCTTTCACCGCGGTTATTGTGGTCGGTGTAACTGGTTTCGGATTTGGCAAGCTCACTTTTATAAGACCCAGTGTCGGCACAGAGGTAAGAGCGCTGTTTGGGTTTGGTGTTAAAGGATGATTCGAGGTAGAATGAGGGTCGTTGACTTCCTCTTGTTCCGGATGGACTGTTAGGTTCATTAAGGATGAATCTACCATCGAGTGCGAAATTGCTAGGTGTGAGTTGTCCAGCTCAATTATTGTTTGGTTTGACAACGGTCCTGCGTCTTTCGGTGTAATCGATACATCCACTTGGGGTAGCACTGTTTTTGGTTGTGGAGCAAGGACTGACTGAGTACAGCTGAAGATCTTTGCCACCTTTACTTCCACTTTTTTTGTTTTGTGACTCTCGTTGTCAGTGCAAGGTGCCGTTTTTTTACTGGGTTGAGGCGCGTTTTTTGTTGCATCGCGAACGTTCTGGAGACCACCTGTCTTTGGTGACTCAGCTACAGGATTAGTTTGGTTTTCTCTGTTGATTCGACCCTTATCCACCTTTCCCTGAGTAGTTAAAAATGCATATGGGTTTTGTGATAGAAGAGCAATGAGTGGTGGTCGTAGTCTTGTTTGATCTTCTAATCAGGCTATTTTTTGTTCCAAGGGTGTACTCGCTCTATGCTTTTGTGTTCAAGTGAGGTAATAAAACCTTCCAAGAAGATCACTTTTGAATTGGTGGTTGCTGATATTGCAAACAGGTCTTTCATCGACTCATTAAGTGATTCGTAAAGCTTCACAAAGGGAGACAAGACCACCGTGATTGCTGACATCATTGCGAACATGTCCGGGGTCTGCTTTTTTGACCCATGGTCTTGATTTAATACAGATACGTGGAAAGTTCTGTCTTTTACCGGAGTAGAGGTACTTATAGGGGAGGTTTTTTGGTTTGGGGATAGCGGTGGATCGAGGTCGATTATGGTTGAGTTTTGGCCTTCTTGTTGGAGCCGTGGACTTAGGGTGGGTTGATTTGCATTGGTTCTGCGACATAGTTCTTTGTGTGTGGCGATGTTAGATAAGTTGAGTTTGTCTAGGTCTGGACGGGTCGTACCTAATGGTTGCGCAGCGGGTGACTCAACAACTATTTGCAGCGAAGGTGGAACTGCTGCTGGTATGGTCCCGTTTGGTGGGTTTGACTGAAGGTGGTCTGTATTAAATCGAGCGTCAAACACCTTTGTTGGCGAAGGATGTGAGTCGTCTAAAGGTAAAGTCGCTGAGGTTGCCACCACCGATTTCCTTTGATTGGAGGCCGAAGGAATTTCAGCCACCGCGTCTAGTAATTCTGCATCCGAGAGTTCCACGTCTGTCTCCAGTTTTCTTTTTGACTTCCAGGCAAAGAAGTCTTTTAACGCATAAGACATTAAGGGTTTGGGAAGTTGGATTTTCCCAGACTCGGCTTTCCTCGTGTTTACACAATGTTTTCTTTGATGGTAATTGGCACTCGATTGCGCACCATGTTCAGTGGTTTCTTTTGGTGCAAGGCTTTCCTTTTAAGTTTTGCTATGGCGATTAGTCTTTGTTGAGCATACGGCTCTGGTAACGGTCCATTCAGGGACGGTGATGTTGTTTTCGTTTCGGGATAGATTGCAGGATGGACCTCTGTTAAGGTTGAAGTTGATAAGCCTACTCGCCCCTCTGATACAGGGATAGATAGAGGCAGATGTGATGGTTGGGCGGTCAACGCCTCTGTAGATTGACCGTCATCAAGTGGTTTCAAGGCGCCAGGTTTTTCATGTAGAATGAAGAATGATTTTTCTATTTAAAGAAATTGCTGAATCGTTATGTTGGTGTACAAATTGTGGTAAAGACGTGTTAATGTCTCGTCCTTCACACGGTTTTCGCACGTGGTGGTTCACTGAAGTTTCAGGGTTTTGTGGATTTTCCTGGACTTGGTCGCTGGGATCAGACCGACGGCACCCTTCAGCACCGTCAGAAATGGTCCCACTCGCCTCGGCGGAGGCGGTCCAGTCTGGAGGAATCATCCCCAAATTTCCTGTAGGTAGACGTGAGTTTTCGTGGCCCGTGCTCCCAGCCGCCGTTGAGCACCTCGGTGTGGTGCGATCAGGTAAGTCAAAGTTGTGATGTAGAGTGGGCTGGGTCACGATGGGGAATTGAACGAAGACATCGTCATTCGGAAGGTCCACTCCAGGATCATGGACAGGGGGCCCAACACTCCCCACTTAGTCGTCTGAAAAGGACCATGCAGCCGTCGGAAGAAGTGGTTCGACTGGCTTGACACGGACAACGAGGAGGAAGAGGAGGTTGGGTTGGAATTATTCTCCTTCTTTCCCGTTCCCGTTCTTGTTTTCTGCTTTAGACAAGGATTTCTTTTGCATTTTTTGTTACCCCGCTCGATGCATTCCAGGCGGGTGAGTTGACTACGCTGAACCCGGCCCAGGGGAGTTGATGGTAGGACCGTTGATTCACAAGATTCTCTTTGCGGTATTGGCTTCAGAGTAGCCGGAGAGACCATATCGGCCCTGCTGGCCGCGGACTGCCGTAGACTACTCCAAACTCTGGCTCCCAACTCCGTGTACCGCTTCGCGTCTGGTCGAGGGTTTTAACTGCTCCTCCCTCGATAATGACAGCCACTGTAGAGAGACTATGAAACATGGCGGGGACTGCCATAGACTGCTCCAAACTCTGGCTCCCAACTCCGCATCTTGACTATATTTGAAAAAGGCAGTCGCAAGAATCTAGTCTGGCCAAAAGTATATGCTGTCATCCAATTCACTTATGAGGCCGAAGGGACCACTCAGGGCTAACCGGATGGGGGGAACCAGGTGTTAAATTCAGCTTTTTTCCCCGTGGAGCCATGGTTACATGGTTTTACCATGGTTTTACATGGCTTCACTATAATGCACACTCCCAATGGAGCTAAGATGATATGGTTTCACTGCTATGCATTCATTTTTGTGATGCAGAGGTGAACCGGAACCAAATAAAGAAATTGGAACAACATTGTATGTGTTGAGTTCAACCTTCGAATATGGTTGAGTGCTCTGATTTGGTGTATGACTACAGGTGCACTTTGAACTGAAGGTTATTTAAAAACCCAAATAGAGGGTTCCTTGACTGATTGGTTATATATTCCCTTTTAGATGGACCCTGTGCTGCTTAAATATGCAGGTCTAAATGTACATGTTGGCACTGTGAACAGTGATAACGCAACTGAGTGGGCAAGATATCCGCTTAGGATGAAGTAAGTCATTATGTTCCATGTTCGGTATGAGTTGGACAGACTTCCATTGATATGGTAATAGAGGTTGATCCTGGGCCTTTGCTTTAAAAGTTTCGAATTTACTGGTCCAAATTATAAGGATACAGTTTGGTTCGAGTTTTGTAACTTGGTACTGTCGAAAGCTAGGGATGTGTTTCCCGACGCTTACACTACCCCCTATATTGAATATTAGGAGGTCAGTGTGAGTTTTTTACAACATAGTAATTTTTGGTTGTGTAGCATAATTTGAGTATGCCTTGATAAGGAAATGAGGTTGGATTAAAACACGTGTATATATGTTTGTTTTTAGGTGACTTGGAACTGTAAAACTTTTGAAGACATCTTCCACCAGTATTGTGGCGGGAGTGTAAATTGAACCGTTCTTCTGTGTGTTGTCCTGAAGAAGGTCGAAAGAATTGTGGGCGATAGTGGTTTGCCCCCAATTGACCGAAACATATGTAGTCAGAGTCCACAAAGAAACTGTAGTGGCCAAAAAAGTCATACCCTAAAAAGAAAAATGATGAAAAATGTCTAATAGAGAACATGTGAATGGGTGGCAAATGAGACTGTATTGTTAACTTTTCTTTTTTGCTCAGCGAGAAAATGTGGTGAAAAGGTTGAGTGTGTATGAAAGGTAGAATAAATGAGGTGATGTTGATATAAATTGGTATGTTGTACAATATCCATGTTGTTTTAATGCAATTTGGAAAATTGTTTCTGTTTTGAATACATTTTGTGTGAACAATTGTTATTTGAGCGTTTAATCCAACCTCACGGCCCCAGATCCACACTTTTGCATATAACTATATTGAGATTATATTGTCCACTTGTAATCAGTGTGATGATTTTATTATAGGAAAAGTCTTGTATATAAGGGTTAATAGTGCCCCACATTTGATTCAATTGCTTTGTTATTTGCCCACACATTGATTGCTCATGGCCATGTCAATTCCTCTGGCCATTCCCACCCAGTTCCACCCCCTCCCCGCCCAATACACCTCCTCAGGGGAACTCTTTCAGTTTGCTTCATTCAAGCCTTACCATCAAACTTTGCAACTCGAAGTGTCGGCCAGTGTTTCTTCAAACCAGTTTTTTGATAGTTAATGACTTAGGGCCCGATTCATGGAACAATCTGCACGTAAAAAGGGGAACTTGTGCACATCACAGTGACACCACAAATGCCTTGTGCGAGATGCTCAGCGAAGAAGCATACCGGCTAGTGCAGTCACCTAAAAAGGAGGGGGTACACGTGGAATGGGGAAGCGTAGATGTGGGCGTTACGTGGGAAGTACCACAGTAAAATACTTGCAACGCCCACACGCGCGCTAACAACACGTATTCATGTAATCAAACAGGGCTCACTGGTGCATGGCAAAAGAAGCGCAAACCCGAAAACATGTCCACCACAGGAAAGCTGGCGTAAGTGTCACCACGCACCCAAAATAATGCATAAACGTGCAAGCGACAAATAAACGTGCGTATACAACTACCATGAATGTACCATTTCTCGCAGCAGTGATCGTGGGACATTGCAGCAGGAGGAGGAGGATACGCAGGGCCCACATTTTCAGACCCAGGATCAGCCTTTTTGGGATGCCTGATGACCAGGTCTATGGCAGGTATAGGTTCCACCTCATATCATCTTAGACCTGGTCACTGAGTGGGAGGATGACCTTACATCACCCACCCTGTGCTCCCAAGCACTGAGCCCCTTGGAAAAGGTGCTCAATATACTGCATTTTTTGGCCACTCGGCCATTTCAGCAGACAACTGCCATAGTTGGGGGTGTTTCACAGCCCACGCAGTCACGCTGCCTACACCAGGTGCTGGCAATCATGACTGCACGCCCCTCTGCCCGCAGGCACATATACATGCTTAGAACACCCGCAGAAAGGCAGGCCGTGGTCCAGGACTTTTATGGGGTGGCGCACTTCCCCAAAGTGCTTGGTGCCATCGATTGCACCCATGTGGCCCTACATCCACCTAGGGCCACAGAGCACATCTATCTCGATCACAAGCACTGGCATTCCATCAACGTGCAGGTTGTATGTGATGCCAAGGGAATCATTACTTCTGGATATGCCAACTATCCAGGATCCACCCATGATAGTTTCATATTCAGAATGTCACGCCTACACCAGGACCTGGAAGCTGGGAGGCATGGCAACACATGGCTCAATGGTGAGTACAAATGGCCATGCACATGCATGCATGTTAGACACAGACAAATAGACAAAGCCAACTAATGACAACGATTCTCACCTCCCCAGGTGACAGTGCCAACCCTCTGAGCACCTACATGATGATGCCAATACGGAACCCCACCACACCACCCCGGGTAAGATACAACGCAGCCCATATTGTAACTAGGGTCATAGTGGAGCGCATATTCAGAGTGCTAAAGTCACGCTGTCACTCCCTTGACCACTCTGTTGGACAGCTACTATATGCACCACCAGTGGTGTGCAGGATCATTGTGGCAGGATGTGTCCTGCACAATGTTGCAACATGGCGTGGCATACCGGTGGACATGGTGGTGCCCCCACATCCCCAACCACATGCACGCCCACTGTGCATGGGAGGGGAAAGAGCACGTGGCAAGGCAGCCCGTACCCAGCTTGTGGTGCAATTTTTCACCTAAAATCCAACCCCTGCCTAGTGCACACAGGCCTGGCACATTCCAGGTGACAATCAATGATGACAAAAGGACAATCAACTGTCCCAACCTTACCACCCTGAGAATGTCTTCTTGGAAGTGCTACATTGTTTGCATCCCTAACTACTTAAACTAACCCAATCTTGTGTGAACAAAAGGCACACATTGAAGAAGCAGTATGCCACTAACCCCATACAAAAGTACACATCTAAATGCTGGCATGTCACCTAAACCCTCCCAAATGTCATGACACCCGGTTGCCACACCATGCCATGGAATACAATGTCAAAAGTGACAAATAAATGCCCAACAAATAACACAACTGTCACAAGGTGCATTCCGATAAACGGAACTAGGTCAGAAATAACTCACTCTCACACATCAAAATAAAATTGTACACAGGAACATCCATTGTCCAGCATAACATATCATAAACACAGGACCCAACAGTGACAATGTCAGACAGTGAGCAATCAAAATAGCAAAAGTGCCTCAATGTGAGTAAACTACCACATGGAACCCTTCTATCTTGAGTTTGTCTCTGCTAACTAAAGGGGGCAGGTAAACACATGCAGCAGGAAGGCCAACAATAATGGAGACAGGCAAGGTAATACATGAAGATGTAACATGAAAAATAGACATTTATCAATGTCCAAACAAAAAGGTATGCAAACCATGCAATGGACAAACAATCGTGATTGCCCACTAAGGGTGTATACACAGATTGGACTTCAGACTGGCCACATAAATAATGGAAGCCCAATGCCTCAGTGTAATTTACTTTCACACGCAGTCCCCCCTTGCAAGCCCATGGAAAGGGGAAGCAGGAGTGGCATATGTGTCTGGACCCTAAGGCACAAACAAGGAGGGAACCAACATGAGACAAGCCTGTATGAGCCCAGCCAAAACACACAGTGGATGCCTTTGGATGCCACACAAAGCAACACACTGTCACATGAATGCACAATAGACAGAAAAAAAAGATTTTAAAAAAATCAAAATTGGCTATGGTGGACCAGGGTTGTGGGGGGCTACCCAGGAGGGAGGAGGTGCAAGGTGCACCTCAACAGTCACATGTGTTGATGTTGAGATAAAAAGAAATATATAACTCCATGGGTTAAAGGCCTGCACAGCTAGCATAGAGTGGGAGAGGTGTCGATGCTGCTGTCATCCTCTGGTGTAGCATTAAGAGGTGTGTGGTAAGGGAGGCTGACCATGTATAGCCCTGGTCTCCTCCTCAATGGCAGTGAGCATGCGGGCCTGAAAGGTTTAATTCTGCAGCATGATGGTCCACATGCACCACCTCACAGGATTCACCTTGTTCCGCTTGCAATACCTCACGGGATGCACGAACTCCGCTTGCAAGACCTCACGGGTTGCACGTAGTTAGACAGAGATGTTGTGCGTCAAATGCTCCATCTGCTTTTCTGCCCGCCTACTGCGGAATAACTCGAGTGCACCTAGAGTAGATCTGAGGGAGGTATTCTCTTCCCTCAGGGCTGCCCTCTGGGCCTCAGTCTCTGCAGCTATGGCTGTGCGCAGAGCCCCCAGTTCAGCCTGTCGGCTTCTGCTGTTGGCCAACATGTCCAGCCTGTGTGAGGGGTATGTGGACTGCAATGCCTGCTGCTGGAGCTCCATCTGTCTTTAGAGGGGGAGCATGGAATTGGCCACCCTATCCATGCCCTGAACCAACATCTCACATGATGCCCCCTGTTGTTGTGCAACAGCATACATGGATTGCTCCCACACAGTATTCCCGGGTGGCACACGGCCACTGCGTTGCCAGACACCACACCTGCCAGACCCAAGGATACCTGGCCCTTGCTGCGCTGGCGCTGCCTGTGGCTCCAGGACTGCATTCCTCCCTTGATCAGCTGCCCCAGAATCAGGAGCCAATACTGTGGAGCGTGACCCTGTAGCCGTAACCACCACAGACCGACATTCCAACACTGGCCCTGAGAGGGATCTACCCCCCTGCAGGTGTTTGGGACAGAACAGCACCCACTGTAGAATCGCTCACCTGCGACAGCAACGAGGCTTCCATGTCGATTCAACACCAGAGGCATAGGCTTCCTTAGAAGTGTACTCATACACACCCCTGGCCAGGATGGTCTGTACCACCAATAGATTGTCATGGGCTACCACACCACGTCCTCCACTGGTGCCTGGTTTTGGCTCAGAATACATTTCCTCCTTCATCATCTCCTCCTCCTCCACGTCCTACTCCATTGCATCCAGTGCCTCATCACCTGCACAACATAAAAAAAAATCATGAGTACACATGTAAATAGCACTGGCCACACACATAGGTATCACAATGTTGTCAGCCAACACATAAACCTGCCATGTCACACATGGCACAAACTCAGGCACGCACGCAGTGTCAATGAAAGTGAAAGGTAGCATGAAAGTAGAAATGGATGTGTGTCAAAGGGCAAAATAACACATGTACCGTATGGTCCATAGCACTTGCTTCATGCACAAGCATGTGACTGGCATAGTCCTTCCACAAACATGACTGATGATAATACACAGATGGCACGTAGCATAGCCATGTCCGAGATGTCAACCAGCCTGAGATGGAAGTAGAAGACTACTGTCCATGAGCCATGTACAATGCATGTCAGATGCCATTACATGCAAATCACAATTAGAAAACACCCATGTGTCACAGGGTGCAACTACACTATGGTGGTGTAATACAGTGAAGGCAGGAACACTGATTCCATAATACTAGGTCACATTGACATCACGCATGTGAATATCCATGTTGAAGGGGAGAACAGGGTTTTGAAGTGTGAGGGTGCAGTGCAGTACATGGGAAAGGGCTCAACTATAACTGAAAACACTTATCCAGTAACGTCAATGTTGCGGCCTGATGGCAGTGTAAGAGTAACTGCAGTCATCATGTGCAAAGTGTTGGTAGTGGGTTGTAGGGATACAGTAAACTCCCTCCTCCCCCAAGTGCTGGGGATT
The DNA here is from genome assembly GCF_040938575.1 of Ambystoma mexicanum. Lineage (NCBI taxonomy): Eukaryota > Metazoa > Chordata > Amphibia > Caudata > Ambystomatidae > Ambystoma > Ambystoma mexicanum. The sequence goes on from NC_090933.1 coordinate 145,350,001, forward strand.
GCTGGGAGGCCGTGCATGGGTTGAAATGGTGGATCAGAGGACCGTGTCATAGCTCACAGTGGTGGCAAGTGACAAGTACATTCTCTCAGTCATCTGGGACTACAGCAGGGGAGAGGATGACAGAAAGCACAACACATGAGGAAGCATCAGTAGTGTCTCCAGACCCAGAAAATCTACACCTCCAGTTACATAGAGGCAGGGAGGCTGTACCAGAGGGGGGCTCCATCTCAACACAGATGATAACCACAAACTAATTGTCATGAGGAACACCTGACCTTGAGGGAGTAGGAAAGGGATAATTAAAGACCATAAGAAGGATGTAAATACTGGAGATGGAGTTAAAGGAATTGCAGGTCCAGGACCCATAGGGCCTTGCTGAGAATGCACAGGGTCAGGAATGAACACTCGTAGCCACTGTGAGCCTGTGGTATCATCACAGTCCTAGGGAAATGCATGGCACCAAGCCTAAAAGACTGTTCATACATTCCAGGTTTGGCTGAGTTACAGAGGGAAGAGAGTAGAATCACAGACATCCTGGTAAAGCCTGTTGCAGTAGTCCACCATAGGAATAAGCAGTTCTCTGGAGACAGTGAGCTGCTGGGGGAAGGAGAGGAATGGAAGAATGCCTCTGAGGAGGAGCAGCTGGCAGGGTGACCTCTCAGAGATGTCAGACATGTGACGATAGAAGGCAAGTGTTGAGTGGGAGATCATCACAGGCTATCCACCACCACGGGTTGGATCAGGAATAGGGCCAAGAGATGCTGTACATAGAGTGTCATGGAAGGAGGGAGCAGGTGTGGTGATGAGGATTGTTTTTGTGTGCAGCACATGGTTTGTATGCAGTCAGCATGACAACAAGCATGTATCAGTCCAACATCACATGGTTCACACATGTCAGTCATGTCAATGTAGTCTGAACTGGCAGACAATCAAAACACATCACCCAAGCAACGTACACATGGCCTTGACACACACGCATCACCACTCACCGGACTTTGCCTCATACATTGGCAGGTCTTCAATGCCTTGGATCTGCTCCACTGCAATGAAATCACTAGCGATCTCCTCATGTCCAGTGGGTTCATCGTCCTCTGGTGGTGACCCACTGCTAGTCACCAGAGAAGAGGCAAACTTGGCAGCCAGCTTATCTTTTGCTCGGCATCGGAGGGCATCAAGACATCAACAGCTGTGCGCCTCTCATAGCCCAAGGCGCTAATATGGTCTGCGAGGCACTGCCAGTGGGCTGTACGCTGAGCAGGTGTATTTGTGCTTCCTGCCTGCACCAGCATGTCAAGCCTGTGTTCCAACACATAGTCCACGAGCATGTCCAGTTCCTGATCACAGAAACTCCTCTTTGTCGACATGTGGGACTCCTGTGCCTTGTCTGGGGTCTCAGCCTGTACCGCTACAGCACGGTTCTGCTTCTTGCGAGGTGGTGCAGACACTGGGCCTCATCACGACTTGGGCAGTAACCCTTAAAATCGGCGGTAACGAGTCACTGTGTTTCCAGCTGGCCACGAGAGTAACACAGAAGACCCACCCTCCTGCCTACCAGCCGATTTACCTGCCTCCAACTTCCCCAAACTGCCTACTTCGAGCCATATGTTGTTGCCAGCCCACTCTGTGTGCCTGCTGCCCACATGCCTTGCATTTTGGTGCCTGCTCTGAAGCCATTGCCAGTGATCCTGACATTGTGAGAACCTCTGCTGATCCTGAAGACTCCCGACTGCCATACCACCTTGCCTACCCACACCTGCCTCAGGGGTTGCCATGTCTGACACAACACCATCTGAGGTAAGTGGCAACCACCCAGCAGAGAGGCAGAGGATTGTCAGCTTCTCACCTAGGGAAGTTGGCATCCTGGTGGAGCAAGTCCTGGGGCATCATGATGCCCTCTTCCACGGCCAATTGCAAGTTGGCAATGAAGGACGGAAGAAGATCTGGGTGGTCATCATGGGTACCATCGACGCGGAGGGGGTGGCACCCCACGACTACCATCATGTCCACAAGCGCTGGGAAGACTTCAAGTCCAGGACACACAACAAGGCCCGGCACCTCCTCAAGGATGGTGATGATCGAATGAGGCACAGGGGCCGGTTGACCCCCGATGAGATGAGGGTCATGGAGTGCTTCTACCCAGCGATGTGCCTCCAGGTCTTGGAGTTCGTGCTCCGTCTGGAGTCGACTGGCAAGTGTTCGTGTGTTCTTGTCCACAATAGTGCATGTGCATGTGGATGTGTGGCTGGAGTGTGCACCTGGGCCTTATGTCTGGCATGGCTCCTGTACAGATGTCTGTGTGCATGTCCCTGACAGTGCTGCATGTGAGTCCATTCAAGTGTGTCCCACATCAATGGTGTCTGTGTTGCAATGCGTGATGCACACAAGCATGTAACAACGTGCACATGTTTGCATTCCTGTGTCTGGACTGGGGCATGCGAGAGGTGTGACACATGGGTACTTATGTCTCCATCATGGACATGCATGGTGTACATGTGCGTGTGTCTGAGTAGTGAGTGTGTGACTGCCCAACACTCCTGGATGTATGTTACTTGAGTTCATAAATTTGTGATTGCATGACGCTGCCAAGTTGCCCTCGAGTATACTGTGATGTGATAGCCCCATGGTCTGCCTCATGACTGTCAGGTGATGTTTGTGAATGAGATGTGTATGTCCCATGATGTGTGTGAGCTGAATACACAATTATGATCTTGTGTCAGTGCCTTGTCCAAGGATGTGAATGTCTGTTGTGAATAACAGACATGTTTGTGAATGTGTGTGAATTGCACTTCCCTGTGTGTAGTGGAGGGTGATGATGGTTGTGACCTTTGACAGTGCCACTGATGTAAATTTGCATTGTGACAAACACACATAAACACATATGTTCAGTAGCCTGATGTTTGTGTTCTATGTTTCCCTATCCACAGCGACGATGGAAGAAGAGGGCGGAGAAGGTGCTGTGGAGCACCGCAGCAGGGATGCCTTCACCAGGAACAGATGCAGGGCCCAGTCATCCTCCCAGGTACCGCCATCTTCCGGGTGCGAGGAGACTGGTGCTGCCTCCTTGACAATGGCCGCAGCTGCAGAGGAGAGGCCCAAGAGGGTGAAGTTGGTTGTGGGCTTCTCAGCAGTGGGAGGGACAGGTGAGCCCACACAGGGGCAATCCGATGTTGAAGACAGTGGGTAGTCATCCAGGTTGGTGGTGGTGGAGGAGGAGGCCACATCAACCCAGCACATGGGGCCTGGTGGGGGTGATGAGGTAGGCGTAACTGGTGCAGTCCAGGGTCAGGGGCCGGAGGCAGTGCAGGTCACTGTGGAGGAGCCTGTGACTGATCTTGTCCCTGGAACTGTGACTGCACCAGTAATTACCTGCGGCCATGCCTCAGGCCGGACCCATCCGCAGGTGGTGGATGTATCCACACAAACGGATCTACCACTACATGCGGATGAAGCAATTCGTGACAGGGTGGAACCATTGCTAGCTGGTATCGCGAGGCGTACCGGCACCGTTCGTGATGATATGCAGGCTTCCAATCGGGGGCTTGCACATCATCACACTGAGGTCTGTCGCCTCATGAACTGGCTACCTCAGTTCCTGGTCACAAATTTGGTATGTGTGCTGGCCACTGCTGCAACCCCCTCCTCCTCTTCCTCCTCTGTGCACCAGTCATCCTCCCTGCCGTCTTCCGGCCCAGATACCACCAGGACCCCCTGTGTACCTGTCCCAACCCCGGTGGCCAGTCTAGTGGAGATCACATCCCTGCCACAGTCGGGAGTCGAAGGAGGATCAGCAGAGGTGGTCACCGCTGCAACTGGAGCAATGGTAATGGAGGATGTGCAGGCACCAAGCAGCAGGGCACGTGCAAGACGGCCCTGGGTGGTGTCATCATCCCGGAGGCTATCCTTGTGGCACAGGCACCAGGAATTTTGGCAGCAGCAGGATCAGGGTAGGAGGCAACAGGACTCAGGGCCTTGATCATCAGAGGGGCACGTATTGGCCATCGGGCAGGAGGCAAACATGGTTCTTATACAAGGATGTCTTCCGTGTTGGAGCGTTTGGCCAGCAAATCGGGGCAGAGCGGCAGTGGGCACAGGAGGTGCAACTCGCCATGTCCAGGCAGAGAATTCACTTTGTTGGGCAGAGAGGCGGGCGGAGATCCTCGAGGAGACTTTCAGGGAGTTCGAGAGGAGCATGGAGGAGTCCCTGCAAGCCCTCGAAGGGGAAGCAGAGGCCCACCTAGTGGAAGTGGACGCAGTGTTCCATGATGCCCTGGCAGAGACTATGAGAGAGCATGGTGAGGAGATGGAGTAGCCCGTTGCTTTTGTATATAGTTCTTTCACCCAATGAAATTGGTTTCCGAGCTAAGTCGGGAACCTTGCATGGGCAGTTGTTGTTAACCACTGCAGTTGAACATTCGTGGAGTCGACGCAATCTTGACATGTATTGGGTATTTATTGATTTTTCCGCGGTGTTTGATACGGTGCTGAGAAATCGACTGTGGAAAAAGCTGTCTGATTGGGGCATTCCACTTGGCCTCTTGAGGATGCTAATGTTGTTGCATACCGACACTTCAGTGCGCATTCGTTTGAATGCAGCCGGAAAATTGTCGGCTTCTATGATGACATCCAGTGGTGTCAAACAAGGGTGTATGGTCGCGGCGATACTGTTTAATCTGTATCTTGCAGACATGGGAAAAGCCTTTTGTATAGCAGCAGCTAACCCAGTGGAGATCACTGAGGTGATTCTTGGATGGTTGGCATATGCCGACGATCTAATTCTGCTTGACTATACACCGGCTGGTCTTCAGCTGATGCTGGATGCTTTAAGCAGTTATTGTATTGACAATGGACTACAGATCAATCTAGATAAGAGGAAAGTGATGGTCTTCACAAAAAAAAGGTGTCCAAAAAAATATGTGTGGTCACTGAATGGTGAAACTTTAGAACAAGTAAATACCTATAAATATCTTGGTATCGCTGTAGATGACCTGTTAACTTGGAAGGCACACTGGTCTATGATTGAAGCTCGATGCATGGTATCTACCAATGCGTTGAGCATTTTCATCGGAAGTAATAGTGGTTATTCAGTATCTGCGGTATTGACAATCTACATTGCAAAGATAAGAGCAGTACTATTGTATGCTGTTGTTATATGGGGGCATAACCTAATCAAACTTGTTGAAAAATTCGAAGTTCGTCTGCTTAGGAAGTTGCTTCGTCTACCTCAATGTGTAAGTGCGGAACACATATACCTCGAATTTGATCTGGTGGGGATCTCTTATGTATTTGTTAACCATTGTGTTATTAACTTTGAGAAGCTGAAACGTCTTCAGATACACACAATCACTGGTGCATACATGGTTGCCTACTTGCGCCTTGTGTGTAACTCTAAGTTTGGAATAATAGGCAAACTGCAAAAACTTCATTGCAAATGGGACTGTCACAATTTCCCATATGGTCTGATGAGTATGCCCCTTATGAAGCTAAAGCTAAAGCATGTATTGAAGGAAGTTTGCTATGAACAGCAGATGATAAACCTATCCACAAAAACATGTAGTGGTATCTATTACAATGAGCGCTTATCACGATGTGAACTTCCAAGTTATATCAATGCATACCTGAGCCCACAAACGGTGCGGCAATATTTGTTACTAAAATTTAATATTTCTGAGGCCTTGGAAACACATGGAGCACAAATGGGTATTCCTCGTGACAGGCGTTTCTGTCGACTGTGTGGCCATAATGTCATAGAGACACTGCACCATTTGTTAATTGTATGTGACAGTTTCCATGTATTGCGATACAAACACATGGAATCTTATAACAACACCACCAATCCTGATGAAATTGAGACACTGTGGTCATTATTTATGAGTGGAAATGACATAAATCTTATTTATTTTATGGTGACATTTTATAAGAAAATTGTACTGATTTTAAATTGTATAGTATAACTATGTAGGGTATCTTAAAATTGTTGTATGAAATTGAATGTGTTTAAAATGTCATTAATTAGTAAACTGGTATTTAATCTTGTATTTTAATATTGTAATAATGTGTAACCATGGTATAATAAACATTTGTTTTGTTATATGTATACCGAATAAACTATGAAACTATAGTTCTTTAGGAGTAGGTTTCATTTTTTAAAATATTTTATGGCGTTCCTGGACTTTGCTCTGCATCTTGTATATAGTTATTTTTGGATTGGATCTTTTAGGATGTTTCTACATGTTTTGAAACCATAGCCCCTGAATCTTTGTAAATATTTGGATTTTAATTTGAAGAGTTTTTTCACCATGAGGGAATGGTTTTCTTATGATATGTGTTTTCATTTTTACATACGTTAATGGACATAGACCACATTTTTTAGTGCTTCATTTTTTACATCTCATTGATTTTGGTTTTCAGTTTCTTTTGGTTTTTCATTTGTTTCATGCAGATTTAATTTGATGTTTTGACGTGTGTGACTTAGATACATGTTTTTTAATGTATTGTTTCCCATTGAAATCTAAGTGGTGTCTGGTCTCAATGGTTTGGTGCATGTTTCACTCCTCCATGACTCATTCGCGTGTCCCTGCTGTTCACCAATGTTGTTCATGTGTGTGCACACATGCATGCATGTGTGATATTAGGATTCACATGCCATAGGCATGTAATGGGAGCATGACCAATGGATGGGTGTTGAGGTGCACCAGGGGGGTGCAGCGTGTGGTGTCATTTTAGTTGGCATGTGCTGCATTTTATTTATGTATTTATTTATTTAATTACATTTGTTACATGCCCAAACCCTTGGGTATCACGGCGAGGTTACAGACAGCATATGCATTCTTATTCAATTGAAAAAACTACAGTAGTATACACACAGTAAACATAATAGGAAAACAACATATGAACAAGTTGAGAGTAATCGGGTTGAACAAAAGTACAAATACAGTGGTGTTGTATTTTAATCAAATTGTTCAAGGAGCCAGGTTTTGAGAGCCTTTTTGAATCCGTAAAAGATTCCTCTTTTCTGATGCCGAGGAGGAGGGAGTTCCAATGTTTGGGAGCTAGTTATTGGAAGCTGATGCCCCCTGCTCTGGAGTTTTTGTACCAAGGTGTGGTGAGGAGTAGGAGGTTGTTGGAGCTCAGGGCTCTGGAGGATTGTTTTCTTTTCATTAAAGTAGGTGGGTGCTTTTTTCCTGGTGACTTTTAAAGGTGATACATAGGGTTTTGAAGATAACTCTAGCTGCGACAGGCAGCCAGTTGTGTTCTCTTCTAGTCTTGGTGATGTGGTTGGATTTTCTGATTCCTAATGCTGCTCGTAGGGCTTTGTTTTGTATCATTTGGAGCTTTTTTAGATTGGTGGTGGACGTGCCTAGTAGCAGTGCATTGCAATAGTCTAGTCTTGAGAGAATTAGAGCTCTGGCCAGAGTAATGCAGTTTGTGGGTGAGAGGAATTGCCGGCTGAGAGTGATACGTTTGGGATGAGGTGGATGATGAGAGACTGTTGATATGTTTGGTCATTGACAGGTTTGCATCCAAGTAAACTCCTATGGTTTTTACTTGCTTTAGGACAGGTATTAGTGTGCCGTCAATGGCAATGGATGAGTAGTCAGGATGAAGGGCACTTATTTTGTATTTTGACCCCACGATGAGAATCTCTGTCTTCTCATCGTTGAGGCAGAGGCTGTTGAGTGCCATCCAGTTTCGAATGATGGCATAGATCCTATTGATAGTCAATGTGTCTTGGGTATAGATTCCTGTAAGTGGGATGAGGATCTCGGTGTTGTCTGCAAAGTTGGTGTAGATGACACCCATCTTATCCAAGGCTGAGAAGAGGAGCTTGGTGTAGGTGTTGTAGAGGGTCGGTGATAGACAGGAGCCTTGGGGTACTCCTATGTGTACTGGGATGGGGTCTGCCATTTCTTTGGCTATAGCAACTCTGGAGGTTTGTTCATCTAAGAAAGATTTCATCCACATGGTGGCATTGATGTAGAAGTTAAAGTCTTTATCTATCGTGGAGCAGAGTTTGTTATGGTCGACAAGGTCGAACGCTGTAGATAGATCTAGCTAGAGAAGAATGCATAGCTTCCCTGAATCCCTAAGCATATCCATCTGTATTTTAAGATCCAGTAGGGCTGTTTTGGTGCTCTGATTGGGCCTAAAGCCGGATTGTCTAGCACCAAAGAGCTGGTTATTCTCCAGATGGGCTTGGACTTGATTATATGCTATTTAATCGAGGATTTTGAGTAAAAAGGGGACTGTTGTTATTGGACGATAGTTGGTGGGTACTGTGGGGTCTAATGTTGTTTTTTTTTAGTAGGGGTGTGACCCAGGCTTCTTTAATGCTGGCTGGGACCAGATTGGTATTAAATGAGGCGTTTAAAAAATTGGTAATGATGGGAGTGAGTGCTTGGGCGCATGATTTAACTAACTGAGCCGGGACGGAATCTCCTTTGCAGTTCAAGGCTTTACGTTTGGAGATGGTGTCCAGAACTAGGTCTTGGGAGACTGGGGTGAAGGAGAAAAGAGGACAGGTATTCGCAATAGGATTCACAATATGATTATCGCTGGATGGTTTGGTGGCTAAAAATTGTTTTTTGGTGGTCATTTTGGATTGTAAGAGATTAATTTTTGCAGCTAGGTCGTCTTGTATAGTGGTGCACCATTCTTTGCTAGAGTTGGTGGTGTTGGTGTCAGGCGTGGGGTTTTCCAGTTCCCTGAGTATGGAGAACAGTTCTTTGAAATCGGAGGATGCTTCATTGATCCTGGTATTATAGGCGTCAGCTTCGAGTTTAATGATGGCTGTTTTATATTTTTTTTTAGCCAGGAGTAGGGTGTTTTCAGACTCTGCTGTTGGATGTTTTCTGTGAACATATTCAAGGGCACGTTTCTTCCTTCTGAGGTTGACTAGGTCGTCATTAAACCAGAAGCATGATCATTTGTTCGAACGTTTAGTTTTAGTAGTTAGCGGGGCTACAGCATTTATGGTAGAGGTGAGACAGTTATGGTAAGATTCTGCTAGGAAACAGGGGTTATCTCTGGCCATTGATGATGAGTCTAGTATTTTGCTGAGCAATGGGTTAAGAAGTTCAGGTGTGAGCTTGCAAATGTTTCTGTCTTCGTAGGCATTAACTACATCAGATTTGGTAGGAAGAGGCCCACCAGGGATGATGGTTAATTGGATGTTGTGGTGGTCTGTCAAGTCTAGTGGAGAAATGGCATCAATGGATAGTGTGGTGCTGATGGAGAGGATCCAGTGTTCTTCACTTGATGTGGGTAGGTTCATTGACTAGTTGTGTGAAACTCATGTCCTTGAGTGCAGAATGTAAGGGTTTTGCTTTGGAGCCTGAGCTGTCGTTAAATACTAAATTAACATCACAGAGGATGATTCATTTAGTGTTAGGTTTGATGAATGGGGCTAACATGAGCGGGATGTCTGTATCTGGGTGGCTATTGGAGTTCGGTACTCTGTAAATAACTAAAATGTTGATAGTGGTTTTTTCATTAATGGATAGTTCGGCTAGAAGAAGTTTGTAACCTAAGACGCTTTCAATGGAACAGGATCTTAGTTGGAGGTTGGTTTTAGCTATGATGGCTACTCCACCACCATGCACGTGTGGTCTGTCGGACCTGAGAATGGTGTAGTCTAGTAGTAAAGCTAGTGACAGGAGGGGACCTGAGGCTTGGTGAAGCCAGGATTCTGTAACTACTAGTAGGTCTAGTTGAAGTTCTGTGATAAGGTCATGTCTTTCGATAGCGTGACCTCCTAGAGAGCGGCCATTAATGAGGGCGCCTTGAAAGATAACTGACGTTTTCTGCTTAGGTGGAACTGTCTGTGTAGGAGTCACTGGGCGTGTGTTAGCCTGATTAGTTTTGGGGTGACTATGGATATGTGGTGAGGCTGGGGCTCCGTTGGCAGAGTGAGCTTGGATGCTGTGAGGTCTGGTATACCGGTTTGAGCTCGGTGTAGAGTTTGTGATCTAAGGCAAAAGCATCTGGTCTTGCCTAGGATGGGGCGAGCGAGGGTGTCTCCATTGTTGATGTATTTATAAGGGTGCTCTGGAATGTATGTGTGCGTGATGGCATTCGGGCTGGTAGGGGGTGGGGGTGGAGGTGGGCGGAAAGGGTGATCGGGAACGTAGGAAGGGTGTGGGACAAGGGATGGGTTGGTGCTGGGGTTAGGCCATTTTAGAGAGGCCATTTCTATTACCTATATAGTGGTTCCCAAGGTAGGGTACACTGTCGGGGATAATGCAGAATGGAAACATGAGGAGGGTTAGAAATCTGATTGGCATGACTGGTAATGGTTGCAGTGAATGTGCGGCGTGAGTAGGCCTGGGTTAACTTGAATAGGTGGAAATAGCCTATTAGTCTAGTGTGGGGTTGCGGTCGGACTACTCGAGTATAGTATTTAAAAACTCTCCATAGCACTATATTGGACTGTGGTTGATATGCTATGGGTAATAATGGTAATGGGACGGATTGAGTGCTTGGCGTAGGTCTAAGTAAACATGGGGGTCAGCGTAGTGTTTACAATAGTGATATGGGTGGTGCTTTCAGGCAGTGCGGGCATGAATCAATGAGAAAAGCAACATTGTGATTGAGCCGTTGTGGCAGTGCCAAGGCAGGCCTATTCCCACCCTGCATGATTGTATGTTGGTCCAATGTGTTTTGGGGTGGGGGGTGGGGACATGAGGCGGGGCATGCCTGCAGGTTACCATCACAGGTGGGGGGCGGGGACATCTGGCGGGGCCTTCCTGCAGGTTGCCGTCGCAAGTGGGGGGTGGGGACATGTGTCGGGGCCTGCCTGCAGATTGCCATCACTGGTGGGGGGTGGGGACATGTGGCAGGGCCTGCCTGCAGGTTGCCATCACAGGTGGTGGGTGGGAACATGAGGCGGGCCTTGCCTGCAGGTTGCCTTCACTGGTGGCGGGTTGGGGAAATGAGGCAGGGCCTGCTGCGGGGTATGGTCATGGTTGATGGGGGGACTATGTGGTGTGGGCTGCCTGCGGGGTATGGTCATAGTTGATGTGGGGCTATGTGGTGTGGCTGCCTGCACGGTATGTTCACAGGTGATGGTGGGGGTCCCATGTGATGTGGGCTGCCTGCAGGGTATGTTCACAGGTGATGGGGGGGTCCCATGTGGTGTGGGCTGCCTTCAGGATATGTTCACGGGTGATGGGGGGTCATGTGATGTGGGCTGCCTAGGGGTATGGTCATGGTTGATGGGGGGCCATGTATTGTGGGCTGCCTGTGGGGTATGTTCACAGGGGATGGGGGGCCATGTGGTGTGGGATGCCTGCGGGGTATGGTCACAGTTGATGGGGGGGCCATGTGGTGTGGGCTGCCTGTGGGGTATGTTCACAGGTGATTGGGGGGGTCCCATGTGATGTGGGCTGCCTGCAGGGTATGTTCACAGGTGATGGGGGGGTCCCATGTGGTGTGGGCTGCCTTCAGGATATGTTCACGGGTGATGGGGGGGCATGTGATGTGGGCTGCCTAGGGGTATGGTCATGGTTGATGGGGGGCCATGTATTGTGGGCTGCCTGTGGGGTATGTTCACAGGGGATGGGGGGCCATGTGGTGTGAGCTGCCTGCGGGGTATGGTCACGGTTGATGGAGGGTCCATGTGGTATGGGCTGCCTGTGGGGTATGGTCCACTGCTGGGGTCTGCCTGTCCCGTAAGCAGGCGTCTGCTTCGAGGGGAGTTGTGCGTGTATTGTGGGGTATGCACAGGCTCTTCCACGTGATATGGCTGGGGCGAGCAGGGTACGCAATTACACTGGGGTGCGGACGGGGTACGCGTGGCCCTTTCCATGCGATTTGGCTGGTGCCTCCGGGGTATGAGATTTTGCTGGGGTGCGAGCAGAATACGCAATTACGTTGGGGTACGACTTGGGTACGCTGTGATTTTTCATGCAATTACAATGGGGGGGCTGTGTGCTGTCCCATGGATGGGGAGGGGCCTTGGGGCGTAGTAGGCATTTCACTGGCTTTGTCCTGTGCACAGGGGATGTTGGGAGTGTTACTGGCACTGCTTTATGTTCATTGTGCCACCGCTACTGATGCCTTGGAAAATCCATGAATACGTGTGCCGCGCTATTACTGGTTTGCGCCAAAGCTGGCACATGTGTGGCGACGGCTCCTCGGTGCGCGGCGCTTGTGCTACTTTTGCGCTGGATTCTATGAATTGGGCCCTTCATTGGTGCTCCAAACCTGCCAAAACTGGTGTAATAGAAATGTCTTAACCAGGCCTGCCTTTAGCCACTCGATTTATGAGCACTATGCCTGTCCTTGACTAATGTCCTGTTAAAAACAAGCATTGGCAAAGCCAACAGTTTTGGCTTCTGTGTACATATGAGACATTTGTCAGGCACTGCTATTAGATGCCAAGGTGCTCTAACAACGTTGTATCTGCCAGTTAATACCACTACAGCAATGGCTAGCAAGTGGCTTTCCCATGCATGCATAAAAGCCCAAACTGTTGGTGTTACCCATGCTTGTTTCGACTACTGAACATTCTTTCAATGCTATTTTTCACCAGGACAATGTTTGTCCTAGTCGGAGTCCCCTGCCTTACTGCATAAATGCATTGAAAACCTATAAAATACAACTGGCCTGATTTACGAAGTGTTTTTCAATGGGATTGCGCCTTTGTAAAATGTGTTTGAAGATCAGGCTCGACGTGACGCTATAGAAGTCAGAGACGCAAGGCATTAGTGCGGGAGGGGATACCTTGAGTGTCCTCTAGCTCCTCCAGGACACATTTTTAAACCTCAATTCATCATAACTTAAACAGAAAACAAAACTCTAAATCATTAGCTATCGATTTCTCTAAGTGCACTCCTTGCACGGCGGCGATAGCAGGCCTGATCATATCAAGGCACAGAAAAAGCAGCGTAAGGAGATGCCCACCTCAAAAACCTATCTGTATTATTTATTCAATTAAGAGTGTGGCTGCACACTGCTGTGTGTGTGTGTGTGTGCATGAAGAGTAATATTACACCGTTTTGTCGCGAGTTGGCTTTGCTGTATGAATGTGGCCCGTATTAAATTTACAAAGGTTACAAAACCATTAGTGCTGATGGCTTTTAAGAAATAAATGCTCTCTGTGAGTCATACGTTGTTCATTTGTGCCACTTTGAAATTAAGTATGCCTAATTGATGTTATGCACCACAAGTTGCAACGATTCCCAGCAAAGAGACACATAATTCTGCTGTAATCCAAGTACTGCGTTCCCGTTCATTAATTGCATTTTCGTGTAAGCCTGCTCAAGAGTTTGCAGGGAAAGATCGTCGTCCTTGTTCTATGTACCATTCTAAAATATGCCTGCCCTGCATTTAATGCCATGCAATTAGAGTTCGTTTACAATATGCCGTGTCCTGAGCTGCAATGGAATTCGTACTGCGTCAGAAAAACTGCATGGTGTGTGGAAGCTGTGCAGTCGTGCGGTCTCTGACTGACCGTGGAAGCACGCTCATGAGACGTTCAGGTTGGTGCTTCCAGGGTTCGAGACAGAAAAGGGGGTGCACGTGGAGTTATGTCTCTCCCAGGGTGTGCCCCCTGGGGTTAATGTTGACCATTATTATTGTATGAGATTGAGTAAGAGTAGTGGGGACTGTAGGGCTGCAAAGGGCATGCTGAGCAGCGGGGGCTTCTGGGAGCGATGAAAGGCTGATATGTAAGCCTGCAAAAGGAAATTACACCGACCTGATATCAGAAGTTAAACATGCTCAGAAAGTGCCCATATCAATATGTATTCTTCAAGGAACATGCTCTATGACTCCCGAGAAAAAGTAACATATTACTAAAATTAACACAATTTATAAGCAGTGGTCGAAATGGGCGGGAGCGGTTTGGAGCGGTGCTCCGCTACTATTTTATTTTAATTTTTATTGTTTTTATACTTTTATTTTCAAAAGAAACCGTTCTGGAATGGGTTTGTTTTAAAATAAAAGTGTAGAAAGAAGTTGAAACTTGCCCTTCAGTGCACACCGGGATGTCATTTAGTGGTTGCCAGTCGTTGCAACTGCGACCCCTAAAGTCCACTTGCTAGCCCTGTGGTCTTCCTTGCTACCTTAAAAAAAAAAAAACGTTTTGTTTTTAATTAATGTTCCTGGTCTGTGGCCAACAGAATGTGGCTGTTTGTTACTAGACTGGCTGGTTTTCTGGTATCCATAGCCGGTAAATTCGCTCAGTGGGTAGAGCGTTCCCTGCTGCAATGTTTGTGTGATCTGCAGGTTGCAGGTTCGACTCCCGGCAAGGTCAACTCAGCCTTTCTTCCTGCTTAGGTTCATAAATGAGTAATAGGGGTGTAGAGGAGCACACCTTTTTCTAAGTTGGTCCTTTTTATTGTTCAAACAGTTTTATAGGAGATTCTAGATACTCTTTCAAATATGATTTAGGTGCTGACAGAGACCGATTCTGGGCTACAGAATCCAATAATAACAGACAAATTTCACAGGGTCACTTAACAACACAAATGCCCTTGTCTCCATGCACTCTTTTGAGCATACAATTATGCAAAAATAATCATTTGTCACAAACCAGTTGTAACATTTTCCAGTTTTTAATAAAAAAATATGTGTTTTATCAAAAAGAATTTTCTGTGTGTGTACACCATTAGTTAATGTCTCTCCTTAACTTAACCATGTACTCTATACATTGTACGTATTACATTTTGTAATACCTAATTTCTTTGTACTTAACAGTGCCTAAATCAGTTTCAACAAAAAATATACAATTGAAAAGCAAAACACTTGAATTAATTACATACAAACATAACCCAATTCATGGATTCCTAACCGCAAATTCCCTGAGTAAAAAGTCACACACAAACCCTGTGATTTCACTGACACGTGAAACGGGACGCAGCATACAAAGCGCAAAGGCCATTTATAAAGGCGCGCAATGCACACAGTCACAAAATAGGATTTCCGGTATGAATCCTACTTTAGTAGCAGTGATAGTTCATGGAAGAAGGAGACGGAGGAGGTTGGTGAGGGATAAGATTTTCCAACCTTGCACAACGCTTTTTTCGATACCAGACGAGGAGGTGTATGCAAGGTACAGAGTCCCTCCCCATGTCATCCTAGACCTGGTCAGGGAAAGGGGAAAATACCTTGTATCCCCCATCATCAGCACCCAAGCACTCACACCTATTGAGAAGCTGCTGACACCCCTACAGTTTTTGGCTGCAGGCTCATTCCAGCACACCTTTGCCATTGTTGGGGTATATCACAGCGTAGACACATATATATGCCACGCACCCTACAGGTAAAGCAGAGAGTGCGGCAGGTGTTTTATGCCATTGCACACTTCACACGGATACTGGAAGCCAATGATTGTACTCATGTTGCACTACAGCCCAACCCCCGAGAAAGCAAGCACATTTGCCTGCAGCCGTGATCCATGGAACCACTTTGTGCATGCATTCTAGTCCGTGATTGGTGTCTCCATGTGTGATGGACATGTGGCATCGGAGCTTCAGGGGCACCTCCGTGCAGGTACCGGGCACAATAACAGGTGTGTGACTAGAGGCCTCGATGATTTGTGAGTGACTGAGCAAGGCCAGCAGTTGAAGGTCCAGGCTGGACCTGGGCAATTGGGGTCCTGAGTCCTCTCAGGAGGGTACTGCTCTAGTTCGTCAATGGCATGGCCCCAGCTGTGCATATTGTTGTCACACACTTGTCTGCCACTGTATAGGCCATGGCTGTCAAGTTCCCTGTCCCATGCGTGTCTCGTCATGGCTGTCCTGTTTGTAGCCTTTCCTACGCTGCATGTCTATGTGAGCGGACAAGGTGATTATGCAGTGGTGTTAGAGGGACATGTGCACTTCCCATGGCCATGACTGTGGGTTACACTTGGGTCACTTTGGCATTGATATTGTTCAATGTCATGATCTCTTGAAATGTGTTTGTGGCCACACATCAATGTGCTGGGTTGACATGTGTGTGTGTGTCATGATTGTAACTCATTGTTTTCCCTTCACTTGTGTGTCAGTATTCATGCCGATTGCATGGGCGTGTGTGTGTGTGGCAGTTGCTGGTTGACCCGTTTTGACTTAATAGTACTTTTAATGTTGTGCATGCCACACATGCATTGACACTGTTGACTGATGTCAATGTTGGTTGTCCACTTTTCCACAGCTGCTACAGCTTGCGAAGATGGAGGTAAGAGTGCTCTGGAGCAGAGAAGCAGGGGCAGGGCCTCAAGACCCAGGCACAGACCCCAGCCACTCACTGTTGACACCTCTTCTGAGAGCGAAGGGGCTGAGTGAGCGCCAGTACATCAGGTGAGGCTGCTGGGGTTACGCCCCAGGAGGAAAATTTGGTTGGGGACCTCTCACCAGCTGTGGGACAGGATGCTGCCATTCAGGGGCCATCAAGGACAGAGAACTCTCTGGAGTCAACTGGGTTGATGGAGGTGTAGGTTGCAGCCCAGCCCGCAGGGTCAGGTAGGGGAATTGATTAGGGTGTTCAGGCTGTATCCCTGGCTCAGACACATGAGGATGTTTAGTCCACCCTGGAGGGTTTTGCACAACCTCCTGTCTCTGGGCCATCTGCTGTGACAGTTAACACCTTCCTGGATGCCTCCAACCAGTCCAAGGGCTGGATTGAGGAAGAGGTGGCCATGCAAGATGTTGTGCAGCCCATGTTGGCTGGTATCATGACGTGGACCGCATCTGTTTGTGATGCTGTTAAAGCTTCTAGCGAGGAACTGGTTCAGCATCAAAATCTGATGAGCTACTTCCTGGCACAGCTGGCAACTGCACTGCTCTCAGGTAGTCTATTTCGGGCTATCCCATGCAAATGCCCCCTCCTCCACTTCATCGTCAGTGCCCCAGCCGACCTCCAGTGAGCCTTGCATGCCACATACCGACACGCCACCCTGTGCACCAGTCCCACCACCACTGCCCAGTCTGGGTGTGCCTACATCCCTACCCAAGGTGGGAGTCCCAACAACACCACATGAGGTGGTCACTGCGCCTACCCAGGCACTAACAAAGGAACAGGCAGTGGAGGGAGAGCTGGCACTTCAGGGCAGTGCAGCTGCCGTTCTCCCCTGATGAATGTCATTTGGTCAGAGAGCGTGCCTGCGGAGGTTCCACACTGCCCATCAGCAGCAGATGGTGACTGTGAGGAGGTAGTTGTATACAGGCAATTCCAGCCTGTAGGGGAGCCATGCAGGCCATGAACTCTTGGTTTGGCCGATACCAGAGGCTACTGGTGGCAAGAAAGTGAGCAAGGGAGGCAACAGTAATTGTGGCCAGGGCTGAGGTGGCACATAGGCGGCTGAGGAGGTGGGCTGACATCCTGGAGGATACTTGCAGATCAGCAGAGTGTGAGATGCAGATGGTGGCCACCCTGCAAGCAATTCAGACAAGAACGGAGGCCCGCCTCCAGGCAGAGAATATCAACTGCGACTCAGCCCTATTGAGGCATTGTCAGACATTAGGGATGTGTATCCCACTGCCATTGCAATTGCATATAGTTACATAAGATTAGGTTTCATTTGTGACTATTTATGTGATTCTCCCTGCACTGTTTTACCTTTTCCATT
Source organism: Ambystoma mexicanum (assembly GCF_040938575.1). Lineage (NCBI taxonomy): Eukaryota > Metazoa > Chordata > Amphibia > Caudata > Ambystomatidae > Ambystoma > Ambystoma mexicanum. Next base: position 145,367,549 of record NC_090933.1, read on the forward strand.
ATTTTGTTGTAAATAGTTCATTTTTAACACAAGTGTCCATTCAGTTTTTTACACACTTCTTGCAGTCTCTTTGTCTGTGTGCACATTTCTTTTTTTCATATTCTCCCAGTGCATATGTTCTGTGTCAGTCATGTGGATTGCGGCGTCATTCGGTGTGCATGTGTTTGACATGTAGGCGTGGGGCCATCAGACAGCTGTAGAGGCCACTGACTGGTTATCAGATTCCATTCCATGTTCAAGGGCACTGTCTGTTTATGTCAGTGTGCTGGCGTTGTTGGCGTGCAGTTTTTTGTTGTGTGTGTAGTGGTGTACATACGGGTATGGTTGTGGTGATCTGCAAGATGTCTCATGATAGTGCTTGTGGTCTCTAATTGGGGATGGATACTTACTTGCTCATGTGTATTACCACATGTTCTCGTTGTGCTTTGTATTGGGTGTCAGCTAATTTATCCACTGATGTTTAGGTGTTCCTTTGGCACTTGCTTGACAATGTGCATGTGCCCACACTTCATGCACTGTTGTGGGTATTTTGCATTGTGGATTTTGTGATAGAGTGTGGGCTCACTATGGATGAGTGGGCAACACTCATCAGTTGTGCTCTCAATGGTATATGGCTGTGCCCTTCCCAAGGTACAACCACCCACCCGCACACATCTGAAATCAGCCACTACCTGCTCTCACATCGTCCATCACCTCTGCCACTTGATTGCAGCAGAGTCCCATGATTTATTATTCAGTCTAGCTGAACACATTATTAGTCTCCTTGACTTGCACACTCTCTGAGAATCTTCACATCCCCCTACCACCAGTCTTTTCTACTTGGGTCGCTGTCAGGGACTTTGCAACCCCTACTTGCCTACCTTTGCACAGGATAAAATGCACACACACATTTTAAATCAGTTGGACAAATGTATGTTTCCTCATATATTTGTCCTCCAAGGGCATTTGACTTCAGTGCTTTGAGGCCATTGCAATGGCACAAAGACACTATACAAATACCACATTGCATTACAATGCATTGGTATCTGACATGTACATGCAGTTGTCAAAATGTATCTTGTGCAACAGTATGGTGTGCAACTGACACGCAGCTGCATGTGGTCTACAAACAAATCATGATGGAAGCTACGGTCCAGGATTCAACAGCAGTGCTCACAGTTGTTCATGTTGGAGGAGTATATGTGACAGGTGTACTTCATGGTGAATCCAGGCAAGTGGAGTCAAGGTAGGTTGTTGCTCCACATTGGTCTAGTTGGGGAGCAGACTAGCAGGAGCTGCATGGGGTGGTGGGTGGAGGCCAGTGGGGATGGGGGAGGTGCAAGGACTTGAGGGGGCAGCCTGCAGTAGTGGGAGGAGGTGAGTCAGGAGGGTGGGAGGCGTGAGGACATGTGGGGGCAACCTGGGGTAGTTGGTGGAGGTGATTAGGGTGGCTAGGGGGTGTGAAGAATCGAGGGGGCATCCTGGGGTAGTGGGTGGAGGTGAGTGGGCATGGTGGGAGGTGCGAGGACTTGTAGAGACAGCCTGGGTTAGTGGGTGGAGATCATTGGGGTGGTTTGGAGGTGCAAGAACTTTTGGGGGCTGTCTGGGGTAATGGACAGAGGTGAGTGAGGGTGATGGGTAGTTTCTGGCCTTAAGGGAGCAGCCTGGGGTAGTGGGTGTAGGTCATTGGGGGTCGAGGGTGATGTCAGGACTTCAATGGGCTGCTATGAATTAGGTGTGAGCCCACAGATTGGCTGCCACTTGTACTTAGCGGTGAGAGTCTGCAGTTTCCCTGGGGCACTAAATTGAGTTACAGGGGATAAATCACAGTTTCTCGGGGTGCTGGCTTGCATTGCGGGGTATGGTGTACAGTTTAACAGGGTGCTGGCTTGCGTTGCCGGGTACACTACGCTGTTTCATCAGGGATCTGACTTGAGTTACAGGGGACGGTCTGCAGTTTTGCAAGGGTGCTAACTTCAGTTGTGGGGGATGCTTTGCTGTTTCACTGGGTTGCTGACTTGAGTTACGCCAGACAATCTGCAGTTTCACCTAGGGTGCTGACTTGGGTGCAGGGGATGCTTTGCTGTTTCGCAATGGTGCTCACTTACGTTACAAGGGAAAGTCTACAGTTTTGCCTGGGTGCTGACTTAAGTTCTAGCGGATGGTCTGTAGTTTTGCTGGGTTGCTGACTTGAGTTGCGGTGGATGCTTTGATGTTTCACCAGGTTGCTGACTTGAGTTACAGCAGACTGTCTGCAATTTCACCATGGTGCCGCCTTGCATGACGTGTGATGGCCTGCAGTTTCGCCAGGGTGCTGGATGGTGGTGCAAAGGTTGTTGATGCTAGTTTTTGTATGCGTGGGGGTGTGTTGTGGGCATTCTTGTTATAACTTGTTTGCTCTGTGGGTTGCTTTGCACTTTAGAATCCATGAATCAGCGAACAGTGCTAAACTTTCGGCACACACAAGTAGGCATACTGTTCTCTATTGAGCAAAGTAGTTTGCGCAGACTTAGGTATTTTCTAGATATTAGGCCCTTAGCCATCTAAGCCACATTAAGGTAAGACTCCTGAACGGTATACAATGTCATCACATTCTGCTTATTCGCTGTCGATATCTGTCATCAGAGGCAAAGCATTGGTCCTATAAACTCACAAGAAATTTGGAGGGATACTGAAGCTTTATCCAGAAAAGTTTCTAAAAGTGCCCTTTACCTAAGGAAATGAGATTAGTCTGACAGATTATTGCTTTGGAAAACTGCCAAAGCTTTTGAGAATCAGATTGTTTACAGAGGGTTTTACATGCCGCTGGAATACTGATTCATATGCTCCAGATCTGTGTACAGTGCTGGTGTGAGTTGGTCACAACCTGCAAGCTTCTTATTGATTCGCCAAAATCAGATAGAGCTGTATACTTCTAGACTAGTATTCAATATAATCGTGCAATGGAGTTAGTTATGCCACTTGTATTCCATATTAGGCGCAATGAGTGTTTAAAATTCCAGTGAGTCATGCAGAAGAACATAGTGTTACTGTTGTTACATGAAGGGTATAACTCTCACATCATGTGTTCCATAGATGTGACAGCGGGGGCTGTCATGACAGAGCACTTCCTATTTCTCCACGTTGTTCTTGATTAACATTATTTTTATTTGAGATGTAATGCATGAGCAGTGCAAGAAAAGCAGTGCATGTTCTTTCACCAGGTATTACTAAACGTTTCACTCATCTGCCTTTTGCATACTGCTTTGAAATGCTCCTTACTATCGTTGTTTAACCATTTCTACAAATGCTTTTCAGAATATGAATCCGTGTCTCGAATGCAGCAGCATATGATAGAACAGTATGCCACCGAAAATGGTTGGTTTAACTTATTTGGATATTTTGAATTGAAAACATCTCATAGAAACTCCTATTTCTTTATGGAAAGTTTAGGAGTGGAGAATCAGGATAGTGAATTTGGATTTTCTTCTTCAACAAATCGAAATGAACTCTTTAGTTGCTTAACATTTGATTGCTGGGATTTCAATGGATCCCAAAGTGATTTTGTTGATGTAAATTACCAAAGCGCCATTTGCTTCAGCAGAACGATGGTATACGATGGAAAACAGCGAATATGCTCGGCTCCTGTGTACAATGTTTTAAAACACAATCATTGAGATCGGGAAATGGAAAACATCAGTCCATGGCAGTCAGACAATCAATGCCAGCACTGCAAGTACCACCTTACTGGTCATGTACCTAGTAGGCCACATCTTTGGCCTCTATAAAAATCGAAAGTGCAGAGTTTTTTCAACCAGGACAAAGTTCAACAATATCTCACACATGCACCTTCTGCAAGAAAACTATTTACCTTAAGGGCGGGGTGGCATTGGGACAATCTTGGATGTACAAATTGTTGTGATCCCACATAATTCAGCACCATGCACAGAAGTGAGAAGAGCACACACATCCTCAACTGAAGCTCTCCCCGAGCAGACAATTGCCATTTTATCCAGGCCCATACTATCACCCTAGGAAATATGGCTGATGTGCCAACATTGTTATGAACTCTGAGTGCTAGCTCAGAACATCGGGGTGCTACTAGCCCTAAGTGTGTGCTGATAGCTAACCTGGCAATAACGCTGGCTACTCAAATCTTTCAGTATTCTTTTTCCATGAACCCTGGTTTTCACCTATTGATCTGTGAAGTGGATCACTACTTCCCTGTTCAAGTTAAATTTATGCAAGGCTGTTCTTAGAACTGTACTACAAACTAGTTAATGCAGTGGGGAAGATGCCTAGTCTGCCCTGGATTCAGAAAGTACTCTTCACCATGTAGATGTGGACCAGTGTAGAGATGATTGACTATGTTGCTCTGGGTGATCAATCCTTCCCCAGCTAGGCAAGTGTGGTCTCGAACTCTAAGAGATCCGAGAAGGCAGCAAGTGCGTGATGGCCGGTACATTTATGCATTAAAGGATTAGAAGGTTGTGGCTACAGGGAAGAAGACATTTGGAGAGACATTAGAGCAGGTTGTTCAAAATGGCTAAGACCACAACATCTACAGCTGTTCCCTGTTCCTTTCACATGGTGCATCTCAATTGTCAACAATCTAGGCTCTGCTTCATTGTCTGCTTAGTATACATGTATGTTGATCTAAAAGCACTATAGTGTATGCCCCTGTCTGTTCGTTGGCTGATTACTAAATTATTGACTGGCAGTTTCAAAGCATGTAGTTTGATTTCACCAAACTAAAGTCTTAACAATTCAGAGTGGTCCTGACTATACAAGTTATCTGATTACTGTGTGGGTGGCATTTTGTCAGCCAACTTAATGATAGGTATTTTCTTGTCAATGGGCACCTTGCTAGTGACTACAAGAGAACCAACATCTAGAGTTTGAATTTTGACGAATGTAGTTCTCACTTGAATATTAAAGTCGTAAACCTACCATTCCTTTCATGTCAACTTGTTTTAAAATATGTATACACCACAGCAAGTGCTGTAAAATGTGTATAAGGTTCATTCACATCCTCTATGATCCACCATTTATTTACGTCAAGCATATATCACGAGTATTGTGACTATAATATGAAGAGAGGCGATTTTATCTCATATAGTTTATACCAGATCTTCATCTACGTATTAATTCGGCCCAACTGAAAAGTTCCCAGACTCTCCCAGTTACTGCACATGGGAGATTTTAGTAGTATTAGTTCCCAGTATTCATACGTTACTTGCCTCAGAGAGAGGGAACAACTTCATATAGGGTTGGCCCTTGATTGCTCCCAAGACGTTACAACCCCATTCTAGGACTGGGGTGAGCTAGATCTCCGAGGCAATTTATTTTATTTCACACTTGCCTTCTAGAGTTCTGTCTTGATGAGGTTCTAGACTTTCGAGAATCATCAAACCCACGTAGCCTTTGTCAGACGTGGCTTTCTCTAAGGTTAAAGGAATTGTAAGGGGTAAGTCTAATGATATAAAACCCAGGCCATGCATTTTCTCATTTAGTGAGATATTTACAACATATCTATATATTTTACTGTATCTTACATTCTAAGGGCTCCATTTCTGTTAGAACTGTCATATGGCTTTCAAAATTCAATGTAATGACATATGGCACTTCACTTCAAGATATGAACAGTGCTACTGTTTTATATTTTAGTTCAATTTTATTTCGGAAAAATATATACAAGAAGAAGATAAAAAGATTTTCAGTAAACTAACTGCACTAGTCAATCTTCAAACTCCATCTTTCTGCACTCACAATCTTTAGTACTGATGACACAACACTATGGTATTATTCTGATATACACATATCTACTTGTTTATACAAATGTGTGCAAAAGGAGATACACATAAATATCTGTATGAAGCTAAACTTGCTAACAGGTTATGCTACGGCAGTTTGCTAAAATAATGTGCAGTGTTAAATGTCCAAAATAATAAGTAAATGAGCATAAAACGATTTTAATAGTTGAATTTCAGTTTATTGTATACGAGTACAATTCTGGCTGTCTAAAATCTCACTGTTTCTATTTGCTCAAGCAATCAAATTATGAACCTTTAAATCTCATAGTCAGTATTTCAAGTTTCCACCTATGTAGTAGATGAGATATATCTTTTCCAATATTCACAGGATAGAAAACTGTAGTTAAACTGGCTTTGTTGTTTAACGGAACCCAAACAAAAGATGTTTGTTAAAGCCCACAAGCCTCTTCATCGGACAGCTATGTGCGTCTTTTTTCTCCCATTACTCCTCTAGGTAAAATATAGCATGGGCTCTTGCTTGACTTTTTGTTCATTCACACGCTAAATGCTTCACCTGCTCCAAGCCAAAATCATCTTCTGTGTCTCTTTCATGTAATGTGTTCCCTGCTTTTTCATGTCAACAAATGCCAACTCTCTATTATTTGCTGTGACCGCAATTAGTCAGATGCCTCTTTAGAACCAATCGTTAAAGGGCATCTTAATTGAATTTTATTTTATTTATTTTATTGGACATTTGTATGGGGCTGTTACACAGGTGTTTCCAGATGACTCAAGACAAAAGGGGGAGGGGGGCAAGGGAAATCATAAGAATACAACAACATAGAAACAATGATATTGCTTTTCTGACAAGCCTACCATGCAAGTGGGGTGCCCCTATGGGTGGGCCTGGGTAAGTGTTCTTTGTGCAGAAGCGGCAAGTGCCAGGGAAAAGAGGGAGAGAGGGGAGGAGGACTGCAGTGGACAGGAGGACGACGTTGGGAAAGTCCGGGAAAGGGAGCCCAAGGGCAAGTGCTGGCAGTGGGTGCTGGGGGGGACTGATGGAGGGTGTTCTGGCCATTGTATGACTCTGAAGGGCACAGGCCCCAGTCCAGTGGCAGATGGAGAGTTTAGCACCACCGGGCAAGAGGGAAGCAAGAGGAGAAAATGATGGTCTTGAGAAATTTCCAGGAACTTAAGAAGATACGGTGCAAGTTTGAGGGTGGAGCTGTTCCAGAGGGAGGTGCCAGCTGAGGAGAGGGATCTACCTAACAATCACTGCTTGGAGAAACGTTTGATCTGCAGACAGTTCGTGCCAGAAGACCGAAGGGCTCTGGCTGAGGGGTATTTAGAGAGAGAAAGCTGGATGTAAAGAGGTTCCAGGACCCAGGCAGCCTTGTGGATGATGCAGAGGGTCTTGAATTTGATCCTTGCAGGCACCGGGAGCCAGTGGGGAGATTTCTGGGCTGGAGAGATGTAGTCCCTGGATGTGAGGCTAAGGATAAGTCTTGCAGTCCTATTCTGGATTAGTTGGAGGGGCGAAGGGAGGAAATAGGGAGGTTGAGGAAGTGGCAATTGCAGTAGTCAAACCTAGAGAGAACCAGGGTTCTGGAGACATTGGGCATCTGGGTGAAGGTGAGGAAAGTAGAATGCCCCTGAGGAGATGGAGCTGAAAATTGGACTTATCAGCAGGGTCCATGATGTAAGGAAAGAAGGATAGAGGGGAGTCAACGAAATCCTAAGGTTTTTTGCCTCACAAGTTGATGAGGGGAGGGGACCCAAAGAGTCTGGCCAGAGAGTGATGGGGAAACTAGGAGTACGTGTCCCAATGAAGAGGATCTCTGTCTTGCAGGCATCAAGGCGGGGATCATTTGCAGAACACCATGCCTGAATAGTAGGCAGGCAGTCGGGTATAATGGAGGAGTCAGAGTCGGTAGGGGAAGAGAGCTTTGTGTTGCCTGCATAACACTGGAAGTGAGGGGAGTAGGTGAGGATAAGTTGGGCCAGAAGGGCCAGGTAGATGTTGAAGAGCCAGGGAGATAGGATAGAGCCCTGATGGACACCACAGGTAGAGAATGAGGCGGATGAGAGAAAAGAACCCATTTGCACTTTGGAGGGTCTGTACGAGAGGAAAGAGGTAAGCCATGCCAGTGCCCTGTCCCTGATGCCTAGGGTATCACAGAGACAATTTATGTGGATGGAGTGGTTGACAGTGTCAAAAGCAGAGGAATGATCGAGGAGGATCAGAACAGAAGGAATGTTTGATCTAGATTAGAGTCTAGGTCTTCTCAGATATTGAGGAGAACAGTTTAATTGCCTCTTGCTGCCCTGAAACCGGACTGTTGGTCATGGATGAAGCCAGCCAGTTCAGTGTGGAGGGTCAGGTGGGGGTTGGCCAGTTTCTCCATGAGTTTGCACAAGAAAGGGGTTATAGAGATAGAATGATAGTTAGCCGGGCAAGAGAGGTCAGCAGAAGTCTTTTTTAGGAGATGGTGCTCAACAGATGGCTTGATGGGTTTAGGGAAAGAGCCTGTGTTGAAAGAGTGGTTGCAGAAGTCAACCAAAGCAGGTACGAGAGTGTCAATGTGTCCTTGATGGCTCTTGAGGAGCAGGGTAGCACCTGTTTACAGGAGACTTTCATAGAGCGGACAACTTTAGATATCTTATCTGGTGCAATGGGAGAGACGGAGGAGCTTGTGGGGGCCAAAAGAGGAGAGAGAAGGTGGGGGGGCAGATGACAGAGAGGACAAGAGTTTTGTAGGAAAAGTAGGAGGCCAGTGCTGAGCATAAGGCCTGGGAGGTAGGAGAAGAGTAGAATGCGGTAGGATTGGTGAGTTCCTTGCAGATTTTAAAGAGTTCAGCCATGTTATTAGTGGCTCCAGAGATGCAAGCTTAGACATGAGCTTTATTCTTGGAGCAGATGGAAAGACGGTATTGCCTTTGGAGAAGACAGCAAGCCAGTTTGTCGGGGGATGAACTACCACTTCTGCTCTGCTGCTTTGAACTTTCCATTATAAGCGGCTAAGTTAAAGTCATACCAAGTGTTACATTGGTTGGCAGGCTTCATGCGGATCCTCAAGGCAGGGGCAAGGATGTCCAGGGCGTTAGTGATAGAGAGATGGAGGTTAGATAGGGCAGAGTCAGAGGGATGAAGTAGGAGGCAAAAGCAACGACTGCCACACGCTTCATAGGTCAAGGGAAGAGATTGGGACAGTTGGGACAGGGTAGGTCAAGGTGGGAAAAGAGGAAAGAGTAGCCAGACCATGGCAGAGGGGTAGTGAGTTGGTTGGAGAGCGTGATGTCTATTGAGATGAGGGCATCCAAGGTGTGCCCTGGAGAGTGGGTTGGGCCAGAGATGAGAATAGTGAGGGAGAGAGTGTTGCAGAGGTCATGGAAGAGAGCAGTGGCCATATCGGAGGAGTCAAGATGGACGTTGAAGTGCGCAAGGAAGATAAGTTTGGAGGAGGAGGCAAGCAGAGAGGAAAAGAGGTCGGTCCATTCAGAGAGGAAGAGGTCAGAAGGACCACAGGGTCTGTAGATGGTAGCGAGAAGAATAGAAAAAGAAGGGGAGACAGACAGCTTGCAGACTAGACTTTCAAAGGAAGAGTAGGATTGAGTGGGGATGATGGAAGCAGGAACCCACTTACAGAAGATCAGAGCCACTCTAACACCCGATCGGGAGGCTCTGGGGTTGGATATGATCTTATATCCCTCAGGAAGAACAGTGTCAAATGCAGTTGACAGGGCTTGTCTTGAACCATGTCTCAGTGAGGGCGTGAACATCAAGGTCAAGGTCTTCAATGAAGAGACAGATGTCAGAGGAGTGTTTAATACCAGAGCGAGAATTGAGGGTAGCTAAGTGAAGCTTGCGCCCCTTTGAAATATCTGCAAGGGGGTGCCTGGGTGTGGTGCTACCCTTGTGGGGGATGCAGTGAGGGCATGAGGGAAGGAGGGGTGGAAGGAGAGGGTGAGAAGTTATAAAGGGAAGGAAGACAACTGTCCAGTAGGACAGAGACCATATGGGGATCCATAGGCTAGAAGAAGGAACAGCAAAGAGAATGTCTGTGATATTCTGTCTGGAGGAAGCATAAGTTGTAGATGTCTGCGATGGGCAGACCAGGCTTGGATTTTAGGAGTGCCTTTTTTAAGTATCTTCCAGAATTTGTGAGGGAGGGAGGGTAGGAGATGGAGAATTATTTAGAAAAGATAGAGGAGTCGAGAGCACCATGTGCACAGTGAGCAAGAGGAGGGGGTCAGAGGAAAGCGGGGAGGGGTCAGAGGTACTTTGCAGCAGTGGAATCACACCAGGCGGCCAAACAGACAAAAAACAATGAGTACGCTGGAAGTGCCTAGTTTTGCAGATCAATGACAATATTGTAAATGTACCTATGTTTGAATTTTGCAGAGAAGCACTCTTAAGCATACAAAATGAAAAAAGGCTTCACAGATGAAGGGTACACCTAAATTCGAATTTTGTAGAAAAGCACTCTAAAGCATACAAAACAAAATTGCTGCACAGAAGGTGGGTACACCTAAATTCGAATTTTGCAGAGACACACTGTAAAACATACCTAACAACATGGCTGCACAGATGGAGGGTACACCTGAATTCGAATTTTGCAGAGAAACACTGTAAGCTATACAAAACGAAAATGGCTGCACAGATTGAGGTAGTGAATATGACAAAAGTAATGCATTGATCTTCTTTTGGAGCAAGGAATATAGAGAGCAGTAAAGGAGCAGGCTTTACGAGGCATAATATGGTGATAATTATGATGGTGCTAGATTAGAGGTTACAGATAGACAGTAAGGAAACAGTAGGAAAAGGAGAAGGAAGCAGATTCTACAGCAATAGTGTCCAGGAAGGCGGATGGAGCAATGCCTTCCATAGGTGCTTACCAGGGAAAGTGGAAGTCCTAGGAATCCTTTAGGGGTGATGCCCAAAAGAGGTAATAGGGAGAGGTTCTCCATCCAGCTCTGGGAAGGTCGAGACAGGAGCCTTACTAAGAGGCTTTGTTGAGGAGGCTGGCGTTCGCCAACTGGCTCCCAGGATAGGCTCCTTGTAAGTGCGTTGCCGAATCAAAGAGGTGACTGGCCAGGCAAAGCAAGAACTCCCCTACATGAGGAGGCAGCAGCCACCTTGGAATCAATGTTGCTCCCAGTTCAAACAAATATCTAAAGGGCTACTACAGGGTTATTGCACCTTGATACATATTGCCCCACACTTGTGCTACACCAGAGGAGATGAAATAGCACATTTAGTTCCTAGACTCCATGCCGCTTCCCTGTCTCCCCCCCAAGAAGTCAGACCCTTTGGAGAGACCCATTACTCCGCAAGAAGTTATCGATACAATCAGCTCAATGAAGTCAGGTACGACTCTGGGGACGACGGTTTTACGGTTTTCTTCTACAAGTCCTTTCGCCTCGTCCTTGCACCCTTCCTAGCTAAGCTCTTCAATGCAGTCTTGGAGTCAGGCTGTCCCCCACAATCAATGCTCACAACTCGCATTGTTGTCAACCCAAAGGAAGGAAAGGCCCCGAAACAGTGCCATTTCTACCGTCCCATTTCACTTCTCAACACTGACATGAAGGTGTTCACCAAGTTCCTGGCTAACAGGTTGGCCCTGCTTCGCCCTTCGCTGGTGCACGGGGATCAGGTGGGCTTTATTCCGGGGAGACGGGGGGGACAACATCCGGAAATCATTGGACCTAATGCATGAAGTAGTGGTTACAGGTGAGGAGGCCTATTTGCTGTCTTTGGACTCGGAGAAGGCCTTTGACCGAGTTGAGTGAGCTTACATGGGTAGGGTCCTGCAGAAGATCAGTTTGCGGGCTAGGTTTTGTGGCTGGATCTCAACACTTTACAATGGCCCAATGGCCAGAGTGGAAGTGAATGAGACGGTCTCGGCCATATTCTCGCTCTCCAGGGGGACCCGTCAGGAATTTCCGATTTTGCCCCTTCTCTATGCTCTTGAGATGGAGCCTCTGGCGGTAGCCATAAGGCAATATCAGGGGATTACGGGTGTCCGCTTTGGGGATCTCAAGTTTAAGCTCTCCCTATTCGCGTTCTTGACCAACCTTCAGACTTCGCTTCCCAACCTCATAGATTTGATTCAAGAGTTTGGCCGCTTTTCGGGCTGAAAGTCAATCTGGGGAAATCATGGTTGATGCCAATGGGCAGAGCCAATGTGGAAGTGGAGAGGAGGGAGTAATTTGGGGGTGTCAAAGTCGAGCGTAAGACTACATCCTATCTGTGTGTTCTTCTCCCAAGAGACTTATCCCGCCTCTTCGAAGTAAATTATCCTCCCATCCTAGCCAAGATAAGATCTGATTTACTTTGTTGGGCCCCCTTGACTCTTTCGTGGTTTGGGCGTATGGTGTCAGTCAAGATGAATATTTTGCCCAGGCTTCTTTATCTGTTTTCGGCCCTCCCGCTCACCATACTGAGGTCTTTTTTCAGATCTCTTCATGTAATGGTCCTGCGCTTTATATGGAAGGGGAAAAAAGCAAGGGTTAAGCATGTGACCTTGACGCGCCCGAGAGCGTACGGGGGCTTTGGTTTACCAGACTTCAGGCTTCACCACAAAGCCACTCAACTAAGAGTGATGTTGGAGCACTCGAGAGATGACTTGAGGACCTACTGGTCTCACATTGAAGATGTACAAGTTCACCCCAGGAAAGTGAGAGATCTCTTGTGGTCCCCTACTAAGGACCCCGCGCATAAAATTAGGAAGCATCCTACACTGTCTGTGATGTGGGAGCTGTAGAGGGACGACAGAGAAAACTCTGCTCTCTCCTCCTTCCCTCTCCATTGTCGCCCCTGTGGGGCCCCGCAATCGACCTGGGCAAAAGAGATCTGCACGGGACACAGGGTTGGTCGGATGTGGGCCTTGAACGTGCAGCGCAGTTCTTTCAACAGGGTGAATTCATTGAGTATGCCAGCCTGGAAGAGGCCATGGGTGATTCTCTGATGTCAATTTTTGAGTACATTCGAGTGAAGGGGATCTTGACGGATAGCCAATGGGTGGAAAGTCTGGCCCAACCCCTTATGCCACTTGAGAAAATCATTGTTGAATCCCCATCAAGGAGCGGGTCCCTGTCTAGATTTTATAGGTTCTAATTACAGCGGGGTGAAGAGTAGACCAAGGTTCAAGAAACAGTGGGAGACTAGGTTGGGGATGGTGGTGGAGGAAGACACATGGGCAGCCATCTTTAAATCCCTTTTCTAAGGCTACTTGTACATGGCAGCGATGGAGCACAACTTTAAAATGTTACAAGCATGGCACATTGCGCCAGAGAGACTCGCTAAAAATGTTCCCTAGGCTGTCCCCAGCATGTCCGAGGAAGTGTGGTCAACATGAGTCATAGTTCCACCTATGGTGGGAGTTCCCTGGTGTTCAGGAATTTTGGGTAGACCTGCGGAGCTGGATTAATGAGATTACGGGTGTTCCTCTGTCCTTGCTCCTCCTTGTATTCCTCTTTGGTATCTCGTCCCCTGATAAGGTCTTGGCTCCCGTGGTTCAGGCCATGCTCCGGGCAGGGAGACTGGCCCTAGGCCAGAAGTGGAAAAGCATCTTGGTGCCTGTGAAGTCGGACTGGATGGCTAAGCTCTGGACTATATTTACATATGAGAAACTTTCAGCTTTGACGCATGATACTATGAACTCATTCCTCCAAGACTGGATGGTGGTTCTGCTCCACAAGATCTGTGAATCGATGAGACTATGAATCCTCTGGGTATAGATTGAAGCTCAATGTGTGTGTGTCTTCCAGTGTCTGTTAGTTCATTTTCTCTTTCAGTTTGAGCCTGATATGTCAGCCGTTGTGAATTGTTTGGTCCTTGATTGATTTGACTCTGAGTCTCCAAGAATCTGTTGGATACGGTTGTTTCTGAGCGGGGGGTGGGTGACGGTGGGGAGGAGGGGGTCTTCTATATGTAGTGTTTTCTGAGGCTATTGTTGGTCTATTGTTTTCGGATTTGTAACTTGTGTTTGGAAAATGTTCAATAAAATGTAAGTGAAAAAAAAATAGCACATTTAGAAAAATGTATAAGGTGCAGATTACATGTCGCTCGTAAATTCGATTTTTCAATTTTTGTCCAAATAAATATTTTGCAAATCCCATTGTGGCTTTGGGGATGGCCACACTGCTCCAGCAGCATTTGGTGATGGTAGGGGGCTGGAGATGGCTCAGAAGGCTTCACTCCTGACTGGGTTCAAGAAATGGAAGACAGCAGGTCTAGACAGGAGCCTTACACGGGACCTTGGTGAGGGGGCTGGCTTTTGCCTGCCGGCTCCAGCATAGGCTCCTTGTAAAAGAGGCTGCCCAAACAAAGAGCTGACTGGCCAGACACAGCAAGAACATCCCTACAAGAGGAGGCATGAAAGAGTACAGCTCTTTACTTACATTTTTGACATCAAGAGAAGTAATGAGAAGTAAATTAGTGAATCCTGGCTGGCTACTCATACTCATGTAAGTGTAGAAACACCAGCAGCTGTTTTGCTTTGAGAAATAATAAATAAGAAACACAAGCCTGCTATGCAATTTAGCAGCCTGAAGTTGTGCTTGATCTTGTGAACCATATTAATATCTGATAGTGATTTAATATATGTCACATCCTGGTTACTTCACCACACATGCTCTATTTCATTCGTTAGAAGATCCTGATAGGGATGGGGATTAAGCATGGCCCAAAGCCATACATGATTCTGCTTTTGTTCTCTGGCAAACAAGGCGAAGACTGACATTAGAACATTGGAAAACACTAGCCTTGCTTTCTCTAAACGATAATGCACAGGGATGGCTTCGCATAACACACACTTGTCTGCAGCATTCTCCACACAAAGCAATTACATGTTAAACGGGAGCAAGCATTTGAAGCTGAAATATGTTTAAATAATGCATGAATACACAGCACTGCAGTCTAAAGTCGTAATCCCGGAGTTGTGTGCATCGTGTTGAAACTGCTGCAAAATGCAGCACAAGTCTGAATATTTACACTGGTTGGAAATCTGTCACAGAAAAGCTATAAATTGATATGATCTAACACTGTGCAATGTGCAGCAACTGCAACATAATTGCTATTCATTCAGTGAAAGCATGAATACAGTTGCTTCAAACCAATGTATGATGTTCTACAGTAAATAAGGTCTAACAGTTCAAAGACCCCCAGTTTAGGCATCTTAATATTGCCTTCAAGATTAAGATAAATAACAGTGCACCTAATATAATTGCTCCTATAATTGCTCCTCTTTTAGCTGGCAATGACATGAATGTCCCCTGCTTTGTGTATTTCATTCACTTTAAGGTGATGCTTTAATCATGAATAACATGCCTGCCAAAACCCATAACATCAGCTCAAAGTTCAGCCAGGCCTACTGAGCAGGAGATGCCTACTGAGCAGGAGATGCCTACTGAGCAGGAGATTCCTACTGAGCAGGATATGTGCTGCACCAATTGTAGGTCCACCACAAGTTGCTACAGCACCACTTGAAGTCTGTAATCAGCAACCATTGCAACTGAACTTTGGTCAAGTTGGCCCATATCAGTGAGCATTGCAATGCCATCACTGATTGTTGAAAGAGTCAAAGAAGAGATTTAGATGAGTCAATCATTTATCCAAAACAGTGTCAGCTGCTCTCTGATGTCTTCTGTATGCTACTTCATTTGAAGGAGTCAACCAAGGTTGTTAGCTGGAGCAGTGCATCACTCAGTGAGCTGCTGCCAATGGTGTGCCTGTTACAACTGAATTTATCCAACATGATGAGGGTTCTTGCGTTGGATGGCGAGGTGGATACTCTGCAGCTGGTGAGGGATGTGCTCTCAACCTTCTGCATGGACCCACTCAAAGCTGCTGTGAAAGACAGCACCAGATATCTCCTCACCTCAGTGCTTGACCCACTGTCAGGGTTGCGTCTTACCTTGCCTCTTTTCGTGGCTCTGCTGGGGTAGAGGTAAGGTCTGTCCTTCCAGGCAGCCACCTTGTATTCTGGTCTCCCAGAGAGGTGAGGTGCCAGCCTCGGAGAGCAAACAAATGCGATGGAAAATCTCTTTGAGAGAAAAAACCCTCAAATGCAGTTGAAAATAAGGCTGATGTCAGAAGAAAGGATACCCAAAGAAAAAGCTTGTAACAACGAAGAGCGATGGAACAGGATGGCAACAGAAGTGAAGGGATTAACAAGAAGAATGGAATAAGGAACTCATAGGAACACAGTAGGAGCGGAATGCAGGAGGAAACAAGGTCGGAGCAAGGATTGAAAAACAGAATGTCAGTGCAACATAGGGAAAGGGTGAGTTGCGACATAGTGCTTGCAATCTTCCTGGAAGCTTTATGGAAGTCCATAGTGAGAGTGGGGCGTCCAGGGTCCTGACGTTATGACGTGCATGATGGATGCGGGTGCCATTTTGGAATGGGCCATGGCGGACGCAACAGAGCGCCATTTTGAAAGCGCTTCCAGTGATAAGGTCGTATTCTAACACCCACATTTCAGGGTCATATTGGCTACTTTCTAGCTGAATGAAAACTCTGAGAATGCAATAGAACAAAACACAATTCAGATGAGTCAAGATGTACTGGTGCATTAGGTGGAAATTAAATTGTGAGAAGAAGAGAGCCAGAAAAAATAAGAGAACTCTTGTGCTCAACATGCCATCACCAGGAATGTAAAGACCATTGTTTTCTTCATCATCATTAAGCGCATTGCTCATGTCGTTAACACCACCTGAGATATGATCGGTAAACATTATTGAGAATGATCGTGGGCGACAGAAAGCCTAAGGGGTACACGTGTCACTCCCTTTAGAGATACTCAATGTGCACATTTCTAAAAGAACATGTAGCACACAGTCAGCAGCTCAGATGGTGGACGCATGTCTACTTGATGCATATCATGAAGGGAAGAGTGAAGCTCTTCCAGAAAGCTGTTCTGGAAGCAGTTTGTCACTCACGACCACTTGTGAGTGTTGCCATTTAATCCTCATGTAGTGCTGCTCGGTTTATTGTATATGCCCACAGGAGCATCCTTGTGATTCCTCGTGTTCAACAACTCACATCCACTAAATGAACTAGCACTACATTGAGGAATAATACGATAAGGCACATGGAAATTAGGCAATGCACAAGTTATTATGGTGAAGATTTCTTGACTATTTCACAGCACACCAACATGTGGAATATGGTTGCTCAATGGTGGTTGTGAAACTGGAAGCTCCAGTGACTGATCTCTGGTGTGGATGAGGTATGACTTATAATTATGAAATGCCTTTTCCATTTGTTTTGCTACATTTCTGCTCTCATTCCCTGTTCCTAGGTGCTATGCCAACCATTTTAAAATCATAGTAGTTTAATGGAGATGTACCTTTCAAGAGGCACATCAGCTGCCAACGTGAGATTTGTTGGGAGTCTCCCTGCTACAAAAGAGCCATCAGCATGAGAACATTGTGGATGGCCCCTCCCATCAGAGAGCCACCGTCCTGAGAATGTTTTCAAAACTCCATGCACTAATAAGAGAGACAAAAATATCAATTCGTCTCAGTGTCTCGCTTGTGATTGTGGGTGGTGATTAGGACATTAACGGGTGACATTAACTGGTGAAAGAGAAAATACAGAGAGGGTAAGGAAGAGGCGTATTTACCGGAACATTCCAACAAGCATATAGACTGTGGCAGTTGAACAGAGGAAATCAAGGGGGCCAAGAATGTGATGGGAAAGTCTGGGAGCCCCTTCCAGGTGTAGCAGATGGACTTGGAGTGCTGACTTGAGAGAACATGTGTTTTTTTTTTTTAAGTCAGGGCAATTTCCAATGGTGGAGATGGTACAAGAAAGGGGTAGGAGAGGAGATGGGAATATGCATGCGGTGTACCAGGACAGAGCGATTGAAGAGGGTGCTAGATCATAGGGTCCCAAGAGGAGAGTGGTGAGAGTTTGAAAAAAGGCAGGTTGCTGTGTGGGGGGGGGGTATATTGCATTGAAAAACACTTATCATTCTTCCTCCCTTGCTAAATTTAGCGGGAGATGTTAAGGTGATTTGCTCATATGTGAGCCTTTGTGTTATGTTAACATCAGTGTCTTCCAGCTACACCAGAGAACTACCACCCCTACAATGCAGGTAACGTGCCCGTGCAAACCAGTACAGTCAATTGCCTCGGCTGCTGCTCTCCTGAAGACATTGCTGCTGGATGAATGCGGGTCTCTTTTGCACACTGCTGTGCTTGGCTAGTCGTGACCTGCATGTCCGGACCTGGTGACACATTTGTCCCTGCACCACTGATGAAGGCTACCATAACATCAGGGTGGTGGATGGCACATACACACAACATGTTGGATTATGCCACGGAAAAATGTATGCATGCAATGCAGTTGTGCCCAAAG
Source organism: Ambystoma mexicanum (assembly GCF_040938575.1). Lineage (NCBI taxonomy): Eukaryota > Metazoa > Chordata > Amphibia > Caudata > Ambystomatidae > Ambystoma > Ambystoma mexicanum. Next base: position 145,385,627 of record NC_090933.1, read on the forward strand.
CATCATGTTCAGTTTCTTGCCCCACCACACTTCCTTACTGCACAGATTAACCACTCCACACACATGGATCTGCCTGTACCTTCCTTACAGGCAATGAGAAGTACTGCTACAAGTAGGTGGAGCCATACTAAAAAGGGTTGGGAAAGTTCCCTTTCATTTTACCTTACGTGGCCCACTTTTCCCATCCAAAGGATGGGGGCTACCAGAATTGGATCATTGAGGGTTTTCCTCCACCCTGTAACTAACTGTCATGCCTCCTCCTGCCACTGACATGCCTACTCCCCTCGATTCCAGCATCCTCATGTTACACATTGTCCCCCTCCTTCATATCTACCATCACCTGTTGGCTCTTCTTCTGCTCTTAAATCCTCAAATCCTAGTGTTACATCTCCAACTGACCTGCCATTGCCCTGCCATCCTATTCCACCTCAAGCTGAACACTCTCATCACCCGGAGATGAGCTGTTCCCAAAGAGATCTACTTGTTCCATAAACATTGTGGAGATGTGGGGTTGGGGGGGGTACAGCAAAGGTGTTCACCAGGTGTCTCTACTAGTAGCTAGTACAAAGGGTTTAACTGCAGACTTCCCCTCCTCTGTGGTTTGGGTAGTCTAAGGAAAAGTGATTACAAACAAGGTAACAACAGGATTTTCAAAGACTTTCATATTGTGTTTTTTTTTTCTTTTCCTGGAGTGGAAGGATAGAAAGTTTGACAGTCAAAGGATTTTTTTTCCAGAAATCACAAAGGGCTTCACAAATGGTGCTCAGAATAGTTTGTTTATGTTTCATTTGGCTTTTTCGGGTTGGATGAAAAAACGGTAAGGAAATGGAGTCATAAAAACAAAGAGGAAATTGGTGGTGTTTTCTTTTGGTGGCAATTGTCGCCCAGATAACGAATTTAACTAACAAGGATATAATGAGAAAGGGGTTCACAAAGCGTTCTCAAGTGGGGAGTCAGAATTTAAGGAACTTTAGAGAAAATGCACAATACTAAATACAGGCATCATAACATCAAATTTGACATTAAATGATGTGTTGGGTATGGGAAAAGATACACAATTAAAAGAACGAATGTATTAATAAATTATGAAAAATCTGTTAAATGATGTTCTTTATGCGTATAACAATGATTTTTAAAGCATGGGTTAAAGCTGGACACACATTTGAATCTAAGTATGACAAAACTGATGACAAGACTTTTCTAACTGTACCATTGCATTTTTGATAATGTCATTTAAAATAAAGATATTGGAGCATTGCATTTAATCATTGCAAGAAATCGCAGCAACCCAAAATATATTTCAGTTGTATAGACCTAAGGAATTGCAGTCACCTTAGCAAAAAGGCACACTAACAAAAAAAGGAACGAAGAAAATGAAACCTTCCCCAAAAACCTTGCTTTTCCGTAGACAGCCTCTCTCTTTTAACAGCCTCAAGTGTTTAACATATTGAAACAGTTCATCTTCCTTCAATGAACTTAATAACTCTGCCAGGTGAGAAACTGCTCTCCATGCTTCTTCATGTTGTCCTGTTCCCTTAGCATATCTGTACAGATCTGCTCATCTGGTCAGCTTTACTGCTGCGGTGTTAGGGGACCAGTGAGCAGGGTTATTACCCTCATCAATAACCTGTCCCACTTTCTGCCCTCCATTTCTCATGCCTTCACGATTTCCCCTCAAAATCTAATAACCAGCCCCGCCATGTTCCTTGATCAATACAGCAGGACACATGTTAACTTCACTCAGCCTGCCCTACTTAAGCAATGCAGCAAATTGGAACATATATGATTCCGGCCCCACCGAGGCAAATGCCCAACCTGCCTACGGGATAAATGAAACAAAGTAACTAGGAGCTGAGCAGTGGGACGTTATCGTTCTCTCTCTTGCTCATTCTCGAACATTCCAAATTAAAACGGCATTTCAGACAACCAGCACATGGTTAGGAAAACAACGAGGAAAAACAGAAAGCGTCTTATTAGAAGCTTACCTGAGGAAAGTTGTATTGTATATTTATGGTGAATCTTTTTGCAAAATTGTACCTCTTCTGTTCGCCTTGTTTTACATTTGGAGAAGTACACTCCTAGAGTATGCAGTTATATGCAAATGTTACATTCCCCCTAGTGTTTATAATTGTGAACCATATACATCGCTCTATTAAACATGATTTTATTATACTTAGTATTATTAGTAGTAGTGTAATTAATAGTATGGTTTTTATTGAGCACAGATCGGGCTCCAGGATGCAACAGAGTGCTTTACAAGTCATAGCGGGGAGGGAAGTACAGATTCCAGGCGGCAGGGAGCTAGCAACAGGAGAGTGGCAGGGCAGGCAATTTGGCAGCAAGGGATCATCTACAAGCAACCAGGGGAGTACACAAGAGGGAGCAGGTCGCCCAATCTCAGATTACATGGGGAGTGGAGGGTGTTAGGACCTAGGTGCTAGCGTGGTGTGTCTGTACATACATAGCGAGAACTAATAAAAGGGAAAACCAGGAAGAAAGCAAGATCCATGATTTGCACGTTTGTTTCAGCACTCTGCTTCTAAGTGCAGAGACTCAAAAGCATTTTGGGAATGACAAATGCAGTGGGATTCAAGGGATACATGTTTGCATTTAATTGTTGTTGGCAGTAGCACTATAACAAGTGCTACTCTTAACAATGTTTTGAGGTGTTTTAGCAAAGCTCTAAAATACCTGGCTGTGAGAAGGTGACTCCAGCCTGCTGACTGAAGTGGAAAAAGAGGGTAGGGACAATAGTAACAAGCCCTTTGTTGGGTACATCCACATTCCATAAGTACTTGTAAATACTTGTAAATACTTCTCTGGCTGTTTCTCCTCTGCCTTTCTCTTCCTTCCCCCTGTTCACCCTGACAAGGTTTCTAGACAAGTCTGATCTATGAAAGTCTCGTCAAAGCATGTGCAACCCTGCTCCTCCAGAACTATTAAGGACCACATGGACACCCTTACTCCAGCCTTGGCCAATTTCTGCAATCACTCATTTGCCACTGGAACCTTCCCCTCTCCCCTCAAGCCCTCCCATGTGCACCCTCTCTTGAAGAAGCGGTCTGCCGATCCTTCCTCCCTTGCAAACAATTGCTCGATCTCCATCACTCCTTTCCTGGGCAAATTCCTAGAAAAGCTGGCCATCTCCCAGCTTAATCTGCATGCTGAATATGTTAGTTTTCTCCATGATCACCAGTCTGGCTTCAGCCAGCCAGAAGCACAGAAACTGCTCTCCTGAACACCCCTGAAGACCTCCTCTCTAACCTTGACTCTAACCTTCCTTCCGTACTCATCCTCCTTGATCTATCCTCTGCCTTCAACATGATCAACCACACCATCCTGCCCAACCATCTCTGTGACAATGTGGGTATCTCTGTACAGGCCCTGGCCGACCTACTTTCTCACTGATCAACCCCCCCAGGTCCAACTTGGTTCTTTCATTTCATCTATCTCTTTCTCTACTTGTGGTGTTCCCCAGGGGTCTAACCTCTCCCTGGCTCTTTAATCACTACCTGGCACCTCTGGACCACAGCATCTCTTTCTTTTGCTCCAACTTTCATTGTTATGCGAATGACACCCAGCTCTCCTTCAGGCTCCCCTCAGCCTCTTCTGCTCCTTCGCTCATACCTGACTCCAACAATCTCTGCCTTAATGCCAGTAAGACTGAGATCCTCCTCATTGGGACACCTGATCCCGCCTTCCCTCGCTCACTCTGGCCGCCCACCCTGGGAACTCTACCTGCTCCTTCCTGTGAGGCTAAGATCCTTGGGGTCATCTTCGACTCTACCCTCTCCTTCTCTCCTCACATCTCTGATGTCTCTAAGAAGTCACACTATCAGCTGCACCTCCTCAGAGGTATTCTTCCTTTTCTCACTTTCCCCCAGAAGCTGACTGTCTCCAGAGCCCTGGTCCTCTGTAGGCTGGACTACTGCGACTGCCTCTTTCTAAATCTTCCTCCCTCTACTATGTGCCCTCCTCAACTAATCCTGAACAGGACTGCACAACTTGTCCTTTGCCTCAAGCCCAGGTACCTTATCTCTCCAGCCATGAAATCTCTCCACTGGCTCCCCATGGCTGTGAGGATCAAGTTGAAGACCCACCCTTGTGTGATCTGAATGACACAAGGCAGTGCAAGATCGTCTGTTTCATCCTCTCTCTGTCCTCCCTCCCTTGTCTTGTTGTGCCTAGAAACACTTGCGTACAGGTGCGTTATAAATGGCTTATCATATCATGTCAATAATACAGGAACAGCAGACACAATTCTCCAGGTTGTGTGACAATGGGTGTAAAATACTGCATTCTGCAGGTGACAAAATTGAATCTGCCTGCACAAATTGCTTTTCACACGCAGATTTCCTCCCCTACCCCCCAATGTGTGGTATATGGACAAGCTGCAGGAATAGCTGCTGCATCCCAGCACACATCCCTCTCTTTCAAATGGATGCAATCTTCTTTGCAGGATTTCAGTTAGTATAAAGCACGCCACACCCAGGTGAAAGCCTAACACTGATAGGTATCTTTGCAGACTCCTTGAATTTCTCAGTTTTTCATTTTCTAGTTCTCCATATGTGAATCAGGGGTTGAAGTGTAACATATGCAGTGATGGCCCTTTGTGAAGGCTCATCCCAGGCAGTACTATGGGCTATCGGGATCATCTCAGCCCCCCACCTGTATCAGTGTTGAGAGTCAGAGCAGTGAGTGTCGGTTGCTAACTCATCAATCCTTTATTCAGGCAGAGACTGGATTTGGGCCCTTTCAACATGCAGCCTCATTTCTCCATCTGCACGCAAGTCCACTTGCAGAATCTGCTATGTGTACATACCATGAAATGTTGCGGTCAAATCCGAGAACCACTTTGCCTCTCCAGTTGTTTGACCACATCGTATTGACTTGTCCTGCCTCACTTTCAAGTCATCACAATAATATCACACATGTTTGTGAATCAAAGAATATGGGGACAATTGATATTTAAGGAAAGGAGTGTGGTGACCAATTTGTTTAATAGTCCTACAGAGTCCAGCACAGCTGCTATTTGCCCTTTAATCCAGCCTCCTTACAACTCCCCCAAAGTTTCAACCCACTAGAAATCGAGATGGTATGATTTTGCTACTGATCTTCGGAATGTTTCTTTTTTTAAATTATTTTTTAATCAAGCCTCTGGTTAGTTAAACCACTTAGCTACATTTATATCAACACAAAAGAAAAATCAGATTCCTTTTGCATGATCTTACAACAGATAAGACAATTCAAGGAATCTAACATTTAAAACATGATTAAAACAATACCATAGAGACCAAGTGGAAAAAGAGAAACCCTTAGATTGAGGCATCCCTGAAGAAAGCAGAGGAAGAAAAAAGGAAGAAAAGAAAAAAGATTAGCACCAAGCTCAGAATAACTGGCCATCCCTTAATGTCCTAGACCACTCGGGTCAGTGAGATTTCCTCCAACGTTCAGCCGAGGGTCTCCACTGTCGTTGATACCTCAATTTTTGCAAATGCCATTTGCAAAAAATCCAGCCATGCCAATGTTAGGGAGATCTTGTTCCCCTGCGTTATTAAGGCCCACCATTCTCCAACGGACAGGGATGTTGTTTTGATAAAGAATTTCCCCAACAGTTGCGTTCTTGTGTCCCTTATCTTTGGGCATGTCAAGGTTAAATGCTGCAGGGTTTCCGGTTTTTCATTACACAGCCTGAAAGTAAACATCCACAGTTTTGGGACCGACCTCACTGCCAACACCTCTTTAGTTGGGAGGAGGTTTAACCGAAAACGCACAAACTGTCTTTGTGTATGGGAACATGGGAGCTTAGACACGTAACTTGGTACTGTGCCTCTGGCCCTTGTTTACGGTAATCCTTTTCCATATATCTTGAGGTTATTTATTGCCTCCTGGTTGTGGATCCAATCAAGGCCTTCTAATCTCCACTTTACCACGCCTAGATTGGTAACTAGGTCCCTTTCCTCTGTGTTCGTTGTAGTTAGGATTGAGGTGCAGATCTTCTTCCACTCCTGCAAAGAGGGTTCCGCCTCCTCCAACAGGGCCTTCCTCAATATGACAAAGTTACCGGCTTCAATTGGCATGATGTATTTACGGTAAAGTGCCAGGGTCTTCCAAGTGATGAGGGCTGCATTGAGATAAGGCCCATCTCTGGCCTAATAGCCTGCACTAGTGTGCAGTTAGGCAAGGACAGTACTCTCCTCCAGAAAAGGCCTTCCAGTTTCGGCCACAGATCAAATGACAGTGAAAACAAGGTCTCGGCACCATATGTTAATATGGGCATGACCTTCATGCAGTAGTAGTCTATCATAGGTAGTAAGGTGAATTTACGTTGACCCATGAGTGGCCTACTTGCTTGAACTGCCAAAGTTCTTACTTTGATTCGTAGGGGACCTTTTTCAGGGTACGTCCATCCCACTGTTATTCAAGCACATGCCCAGGTGAGGCAGAGAAGCCACTTCAAGAATTCCTTCTCCTTTAAGGTACCATTTGTTTCTTTTCACGGTTTTCCCCGTCTTGCCACCCAGGGTGAGGACTTTGGACTTCTTTAGATGTATCTTTAACGCATTGGATTCTACGTACACTGCCAATTGAAAATTGTATGTATTGCTCCTGTGTAGGAAGGTAAATCATTCAGGATTTCATCTGTGAGATCTTTAATCGACTGGTTAACATAGTGCCTGGCAAGGGCATAATGTAGCAAGGCCATCTGGGAGTATATGCTGGTTTCATAGGGCCTGTCTAAGGAAACCTACAATAAATACCTGATCAACATGGAAATACAGGATCCGATCGTGTGTGCTTCAAGATCTGAGAAAACTCACTTTAGTAGTTTGTGTTGAGGAATTTGTGATGCTGTAGGGTTTAGCAGTCTTTTTATTGACCTAGTTTTTATCCATTTGAGGCATTGAGTTTGAAAAATTGCCAAAGGAATGGTTGTGTCCACTGAGATTCTTTTGCAGCTGTCACATCGATAGCTAAGTGCTACCTGTGCGCAAATATTGATACCATTCTCACCAATGGAGCTTTTCAGTTTCTAAACTTCTCGACACGTTTCAAGGCCTCTTAGCCTTTCAAGCTCTACTCTCAATGGTTCTTTAAGAGAAAATTTTGTTTCTGTCTGTGACACCCCTTGAGGCTCATGGCCTCTCTAGTGTGGAGTGAAGCGAAAGCAAAGTCAGCCTCAAGAGCTCATGGCAAGACTGACAGTCACGTATGCATCAGTTACTATCGGATTTTTTTTTTTCGAACAGCGCTATACCATTTGCTCTCTTTTCCAAATGCCGGTCACATAACACGCTTACTTTAGAACCAACTTTTCAGCCTCTAGATGTTTTGAACGACAAATCCCATGGTAAAATGAGTGGTATATAGAAGAAAAGTGGAGAGGTCCTTTCAATAATGACTGAATGGCAGGAGTGTCACTTACCTTTCTTTGGCAAGAGATGGGCTTCTCTGGATTTTTCCAAGACTTATCTTTATTGTTGTGTTTGTATAAAGTGCCATTGGTATCTTCTCATGAATGCATCTTCTCTGGTCATCCCCGCGGCAGGTGGGCAACTACCTGCTGAGCCATACAAGCTGGTAATGACCCATTTGGAAACAGGTAACTGATCACAGGTTTTGGGTTGAATTATACTTAGTGCAATGTCTCCATAAGCTTAACATATTTGGTTTTGAGGCTTTGTTATTTTGGAGTTTATTTCATTTAGCAAATGTCACTATAATGTCACTATAAATGCACTTCTGTCTTCTGTCACTTTCGTTTCAGTGTTTTGTTGTTGTCGCCCTTCAACGCAGTGCCATATTTGCTTTATGATTGAAGTAGTTCCAAGTGATTGATTGATTGTTGATTGATTAATCGCGAACATTTGTCCAGCACATATAGTGGACATATCAGTATCATGGCAGTGACCATAAAAGGACAGAAATATATCAGTTTTGCGAATTTATGGCTCAACATATGAGTTTTGAGATGAGTTCTGAAGCAACAGAGATCGACTAAGGAGTAGGTGTTTCCAATAATAGGGGCCCCAAACTCTAAACCGTCTAGCTCCCAAGTGCAGCACGAAAAACTCAACACTGTTTAGAGGCCTCAACCAGTAGAATGAAGAAAGTGAGCGTGTGTGAAGTTGGGAATTTCATCTGAGATGTAGATGTGGGTCATACACTTGAGACACTTATAAATAATGCAGTGGGTCTCAACAATTTAAGGGATAAGGGCGAGTATGCTCGTCCTGAATTCCCATAAGAAATCATTGTAGGGTCCGCCCACTCCTGCAGTTTAGAGAAATCTGTCCATGGCCAAGAGCCGATGCAAAGTGGAGTGAGAGTTCACATAGCAATACGGATCAAGGGAGTGGTGGACTGCTGGTTTTGTAAAAGCTATAGTTTAATCACGGCAAGCATGAGGAGACCCCCCATAGAGGCTGTAAACATAGTTCATAAAGGAATTGATAACATCTCTCACCAGGCAAGATCTGTGAAGTTTTGATTTCAATCGCAGGATATGTTTGACTTGTTTTAGCTGGGAAAGACAGTATTTCTTACCCTAGTTAATTTAGGTGAAAATTGTCATATCTTGGTCAGTTGGGATACTGAGGCGCTGGAGTGCACAGGTAGAAGGGCATAAAGAGAAAAACAAGCATTGTCAAAGCCAATAATTATGCCATTATTAGTTGTTTATTGCATAATACATTAAGTATGGAGGCAAGGATCGAGGCATGACGACAAAGGAAAGAAGAAAGTACAGTATGGGGGAAATGAAGGGCAGCGCCTTGAGGGTGAGGGAAACACTTTAAGAGTGGTGGGGGGGGGGGTAATAAGAAATACATTGCAACACGAGGGAGAATAAAATACTCCAATAGATGAAAGCTAGGCCAGCAACAGTGCATAGGAGCATTGTTCAACATTTGAAGGAAGGAGCGATGGGGCAAATGGGGGCAGAGCAACCACACAAGGGCAGGCTGATCAACAGAGCAAAGGGGGAAGGATCAACAGCACACGTGGGAAGGAACGACAGCTCAATAGGGGAAGGAATGACAGCGCAAGGGGGGGAAGTAGAAGTGCAAGGGGGAGAAGGGACAGCACAAGGGGAGGCATGACGGCAGAAGGAGTAACAGTGCAAGAGTGGAAAGATTGACAGTGCAAGGAGAATGATCAACAGTGCAAGGGTGATGGGGGACAACTTGAGGGGGAGGGACAGTGCAAAGGGGTAGATGGAACAGCGCAAGCAGGGAGGATGGAAAATACATGTGGGAGGAAGGAAAGAGCAAGTGGGAGGAGGGATAGAACAAGTAGAGACAGCGCATGTGGGCGGATGGCCAGAGCAAGGGGATGAGGAGGTACAGCACAGGAGAGGATAAAGGACAGCAGAAGGATGGAGGAGGGACAGAACAAGAGGGGAAACGAGCAATAGTGCAAAGGGGAAGGAACAACAGCAAAAGGGGGAAGCAGCAACAGTGCAAGGAGGAAGGAGTGACAGCAAAAGGGGAAGGAGCTACAGCACAAGAGGGAAGCAGGGACAGCACAAGGGAGAGAGGAGGGACAGTGAAAGGGGGGTATGACAGCACAAGGGGGGAGGGACAGCACAAAGGGGGAGGAGGGACAGTGCAAGGGAAGAAAGTAACGCACGTGGGGAGTGACATCTTTTGGTTGTATATATAATTGCAACCTTTGGTCGTAGTTGTCCTATATTGTAGGTTTTGATCTCAATGTGATTTCTTACAAGGACAGCTGTATGTTGGCAGTAGTACTGTACCTATCCAATGAACTACAACTTGAAGATGTCCTTACAACTTATTTTATTGGAGAGGTGCAGTACAACTGACAACAAAGGTGTCCTCATAAGAAATCACATTGAGATTGTATGGTAACAGTATCCAGAAAGGGAAACCTACATGTAGCCCAAAGGGGGCAATAATGTAGCTCAAATATAGCCCAATTCCCTCTGGCTGCAAAACGAAATATCACTACCCTCCCCAGGTTTGAAAGCGACACAAACATGTGACATGGTGCAGTACTCCTGGTTGGGAGAAAATTAGTTAAACAAGCTACTATTGGATTACATCGGCATAATGGAACAAGCAATAACATTACATTTGTTGGGGGATTATGCCACAGCATTTCCATTTGTCATGCTAATGACAGAATCAGCTTTTTGGCAGCCCTTTACTCTCTCTCTACTCTATAGCAATGGTGTTGGTGAAATTCTCATGGCGCAAAATCAGTAAGGTGGGAAGAGGCAAGTGGGCATCTAGGTTGGAGGCCCTACACAAAATATCTGCTGCGTCCTTGTTGAATTGTATCCAGCTAAACAACATCCATGTATTGATATCCATAAGGCGGTTGCCTGGTTTGCAGGACTGGGCTTCTAATGCTTATGATATTGATACATTGCTGAGTATCATTAGAAAATGACTGACACAGCACCTGAAAGAGGATGATGATTAAAAAAGGGGGAAGAGACAGACATTAAATGACAGGGGTGATAGAAGGGACCCTGGTAGGCCCACAAACCATGGTGTAAGGCATAGAGGGAATGGACCGAAAGTGGCCTTGATGGGTTCTGTATCAGAGTAAAATGAAATTGAACCAATTATGTGAATGGTTCAATTTAATTCACAATGTATTCCTCTGCGCACCTGCCATTGTTGCCCTCACCCTCTTAAACCAATGCCTACCTATACAAGTAATAAACACCTCTGAGCATGCACAGCCCTCCCTGCACCATTAAGGCTCTGCGGAAATTGCAGCCGAAACGGCAATGCACCTTAACTGGTACTCGCCTGCCTTTAAACCCTGCATCCTGCAACCATACCCCATTGAAATCAGGCACAGTTCTCACTACCAAATATCTGGCTATACTGACCATATAATGTGCTTTTACCCAACCCACCTTTCACTCCATCTCCTACTACATCCTTACCCACCTCCACTAAGCTAGACACTCCTCCTCCCTCCAATATCAAGCTGGCTACTCTATCCATGATGCTAAATCACACAGACACTTTTGCACGTCACCTTAACAGGGCACCATCCAATCCTAGCTCTGACTTTAGGTCTATCACACTAACCCTAGTGACTGACCCATCGTCACATGTGGTAGGTTCACCTTTGATTTCTCAGCACTGTAATCAGACCAATTCTAGCCATGACACAGCCAAACCCCCCAAAGGAACCCTGATCAATGCCAGATCTTGACATTACTGAACTAATTACTACCAACAACCTTGATGTATTAGCCATAACAGAAACCTGGCTGCATGTTGCATCAGGTCATTCCCTATCCCTCGCTGTCCCTGAGAATTCCTCAATCTTTTGGAAAGATAGATTGGATACCAGGGGGGGCATGGCTATTATCACCAAAGACTCATTGGCCATAAGAGAAATCAACAACCAGGGGAATTTCTATCAATCAAATTGACCGTGTCCCAAATCACTACTTTAACTTACACCTACTTTATAGACCACCAGGCACTCTTCTATTGTTTGAGGAGGATATCTCCCATCTCCTCTCAGTGGATGTTAATCCTTCTTCCAGAACTGTCCTTCTGGGAGATGTAAACCTGGACTTCAAGGGCATCACTAACACAAATGTTTGTGCCTTAGCGAACATCATTGATGATCTAGGCTTCACCCAATGCATCACACGCATTATGCATGATAAAGGCTGCCTCCAAAATTGGCTGGCTGACCTTAACTGCAACATCTCAATCATGTCTAATTTGCCCTGCCCATGGTCAGACCACAATATTATGTTCTTCAATATACCTACTGACATACAATCACCTGTCCCACCTATGTTTTTGCCTGCCACCCTTACTAGAAATGCTTGGAACATAAACTCATCCTGCCGGCATCTTACCCCTGCTGAAGGCACTCACTGCATACCAAGTCACGGTCAATGACCCTACGACAATGGTGGATATATACAACCAATCTCTTTTGCTTGCCATTGGCGCAGTTGCACCCATGGGTAAATGAAAACCTAGACCAGTTGCACACCTTAATACCCTGGTTTACCCATAACCTCAAAGTACTCCATTCAACCAAACATGCAGCAGAGAGCTCCTGGTGGAATGATCCATCAGTATCAAATAAAACATACTTCACCGCTTCTTCTAACATTTACAAAAAGGCCATACGCCTTGCCAACAGTTCTACATACAATGCTTGAATTGCTAGAGCCAATTCTTACACTGAGAGCACTTTTCATACTGCATGAACTTGATACCCCAGTCCACGTCCAACTGCTCCAAAGACAACATCTGTAGTACTAACATAGAAAATGCACTACATGACAAAATCTCATCCCTTCAAAAAAAGATCTCAGTAAAGAAAGCAAGCTGATCACCTTTGATGCTTTGCCTGAGCTGAAATCCTCACTGTCCCTCCACAATATCCACCTTTTAGATATCAATCGTTTCACAGAAATGGATGTCATTAAAATTGTAAACTATATGGTATACTAGAGGACCGGGGTTCATGCTATACAATCAAAATTCAGTAGAGTACCCAGGGCCCAACAAACCCTGCCCTAGTAAATGACAGAGGAATCAGCCAAGGGCAATTTCGAACTGTCCTTTATTTTCAAAACAGACAGGGATCATAAAGGAAACAAGAAATCTTGAGCAATCACAGCTCCTGGGCCCATGTCAGGAGTTATTGTTAACACATGTCGTCACAAGTTGGGGCTCTTCCCCAAAAACCTAGGAGCTGACACCATTGGGTCGCTGGGGTGGTTGTGCCTATAGTCAGCACATATAGAGGTTAGCTGACTGGTCTTTGCATGTTAGGTGGCCTCACCTGAGACGTCCCAAAAAATGATCTATTACATTGTTGCAGGGTAGCAGGACTACCATTGGCCCTTGTACTTTGCCATCCACCCCTGAATTTGTGTTCCCTGATTGTCTGGAGCAGGTCTCCGCAGGCCTAGGACCCCACTCTGTTCTCAGAGCTCTGTCTTACCTCTCAAGGTGATGAGAAAAACTATGTGTCCCCATTGTTGCCACTAGTGTATCCACCTAGCCTGAGGGAGTGTCTGCAGGTTGCAGCATTGTTAGACAACCACAAAATGTATCAGTTCTTGTCGTCTTCACTGGGAACTGCTCCTCTTCCCACCGTGGGTAAATAGCTATTGTTCGGCTCAGCCGCACCACGTAGGTTAGGACCGCAAAACGGATCTTTTTGGTCTGCAATTAGTGAGGATTTATTCTACTATTTTTCAGGTGGCTGTCTGTCCCTGGAGCTAGGAATGTTCTGCTCGCCTCTGACCTTGGCTGCAAGCACCAGTTCTGAGCTGCATGCTGTAGAATCTGTTTTCCTTTGCCCCTTAGTATGAGGCCTGTGGCTTCATGTAACTCTACTATAGTTATGCTATGATTTCTATATGTCTATTGCATTATTTTCTTTATGGGTTAGTGGTACTTGGCTCTTCCAGGTTCCTTATATGATCCTGTAGTTCTACATGCTTAGTTGCAATAAGCGGCTGCAAGCTTGCTCTGCAACTCTTGCTTTCTTGGGTTTCTTCGTTTGGCTAATGAAATAAAATAAGAAAGGCTTTCAACAGTATGTATATGTATCTGTCCTCTATCTATAGAACTGTGTATGCATGTTCTTTGTGTGTGCACGTGTGTGTCTGTGTAACTTCGTGCATTGATGCAAATTTGCTTTGTGGCTAATGTTACTTTGTCGTGGTGCCTCTAATGATGTCAGCATAGCTGGATATTTATAATTAGTCAACCAAGTCCAGTGTTGAGGCACCTGTATCCACATAGACAGCAGCTGGATAGGGTTTGAGTGGTTGTCTAAGAGAATATCTGTGTACATATGTGGAAGTCATTGGCGCTCCTGAGGGATGGCCAAACAGTGACTGGCCCCTGTCATTTCCTTCTCTTTGGTCTGTCATGCTTATAGGGGCCAGGAGGGGCTTTCCAGGCCCTCTCTTCAAAATCATCAAAGGCCTCAATCCATTCAGATGCCAACGGGACATCTGTCCAGCTTCAGTAATCAAAGACTGTACAGAAGAGCATGTACCATTAATTTCATCACTCATCAATATTGTTTTCTCTTCCAGCATAGTTCTGTCAAACTTGAGAGAAGTTTGGGTACTACCCCTCCTAAAGAATCCTACCCTAGACCCTAATATCCCTACTAACTAGCGCCCCTTCGCAACAGTCCCATTCCTCCTCAAAGTTTTATACAGAGTAGCTTATTTACAGATCCAGATGCACTTGGAGTCTACCAACCTCTTTGGACTACGTAAATCAGGGTTCTATCTTGGGCACAACACAAAATCGTGCTACTAGACCTCAAGAACCAAATAGACAAGTTCAAAGACAATGGTAAACTCACTCTCCTCCTCCTGCTAGACCTCTCAGCTGCCTTCGATTTGGTGGATAAACAAATGTTCTGCCAACACCCCTCATCAGCTTCTCAGTTCTCCTCCAAAGCAATAGCCTGGATGTCCTCCTTTCTCTCCAACAGAACAATGAGAGTGTTCTCCTCATCTGCTTTGGCTTCCAAAGCCCTGGTTATATGTGGAGTCCCTCAGGCCTCTGGTGTATCACCCACCTTGTACAATATCTTCACTAAACCCATTTTCGACCTTCTTGACACCTAGGGTATCTCCTACACTAACTATGCGGATGGTTCCTAGATCCTCTTACTGATCACAGGTAACTATGGTGCTGACTCCAACACATTGGGCTTGGTCTATCAAACCATTCAGGCGTGGATGGCGCTACACTCATTATGCCTCAATGACAACAAGAATGAACTGCTCTTGGTCGGATCAAAGCCACTACTAAACAAACTTGACGGATCATACACATCTTTCATCATCGAGGTTATCACCATACCAGTCTCCAACAAAGTTAAAACCCTTGGGGTTTACCTGGTTTCATCTCTGACACTAACAAGGCAAGTTAATGTGATTGGCTCATCTGTGCCCTACACCACCAAACTAATTAATGTCTGTTGACCATTCCTCTCCCCTGACACTTGCAGGAACGCTCATTGTTTCCAGGTGAAACTATTGTATCGCCCTATTTGCCGGAACTACTACCCGTAGCATGATGAAGTTGCAGATCATACAGAACAATGTTCTAGGAGCAGCTTTGAACATCTCAAAAAAGGATCATATCTCCCCAGCTAGAAGAAATGCACATTGGCTGTTGATTCGAGAGCGAATTCTGTTCAAAACACTAACCATAACTCATACATTTCCTCCCTCCAATCTCCCTATCTCTCCCCAAACTCGGAATTTAGGCGTTCTCTTTGGCTTCTCTCTCACCTTCTCCCAACACATTTCACTCACCTCTCGCACCTGCCGATTCCACCTCTACAATATTTGCAAAATCCTCCCTCCCTCACATTCCACGCTACCAAACTCCTAATTTCCTCTCTCATCTTTTCCCGCCTCTTCTATTGCTCTTCTCTACTCTTTGGACTTCCCGCATCTCATCTTGCCCTCGAAAATCCATCTACCACTCAGATGTTCGCACCCTTTGTCTCCTTAACCTCCCGTGACTCCATCTCTTCCTCACTCTCTTACCTTGGTTGGCTACCATTTCACTTACAGCTAAAATTTTACTTTCTCTGCCTTATCTTCAAATCCCTCCATGGTCTTGCTCCTCCTTATCTCTCCTCCCTTCTCTCCTTCTACTCCCCCTCCCGTTTCCTTCGTTCCGCTGATCATTTCCTTCTCACTGTACCTCCATCCCCCTGCGCTTCCTCCCATTTCTGTTCCTTCCAACTCCTTGCACCTCTGCACTGGAACTCACTCCCTCTCACAATCCGCTCTACCATGACCTTTACCTCATTTCGCACTTCCCTTAAATCCCTCCTCCTCCATTCTCCTCCTTGAAACCTCCCCCTCTGCCCTCGCTACTTCCCCTCCGCCCCCCCTCTCCCTTCCCTCTGATATTCTCTCTTCCCTCTCCTCCTCCTTCTCTCTCTCCCATCCATTTCCCTCGTCCAACTCATCTCCACCCCCCACACCTAATCCCACTCCCCTCCCCCCCACCTTCAGTTAATTGCTCCTTGCACTGTTTTGTTGAATGATTCATGATGTAATTTTGCTCCCACTGTTATCTTGTATTATGTTGTTCCATTGTACAGCACTTTGGTGTAAAGCGCTCTATAAATAAATAAATTAATCAATCAATCAATAAATGTTCATGATAAACTGAGTTACCTTTGGATGAGTTCATGGGATAATCAAACTGTAATACTAGCAGATGATAATACTTAAACTAATATTGAACTATAGTTAATTTGCTGGCCCAGCACGGCTCGCCAACTCAATCCAGATAAACCATAACTCATAAATGTCTCTCGAACACTGCACCAAGATACCTGTCTCAAAGGTTTTACAAAGCTCAGTATGTTAGACTGACCCAGTCTACCCACATGCACCTCCTCACCACCGCTAGATTCAAAGTTTCAAGTGCTGGGGGTCTCAGCTTCCCAGTCGTGGCCGCTAAGCACTGGACTGCCCTACCACTACCATTAAGATCAGAAAATTCATATTGAGTCTAAAAACATGGCTATTCTGACAAGACTTATAAATAAAAGGTAGCCTCCAATCATGGCACACTTGAACTTGCTTGTGCTAGGATCCTGTAACTGTGTTTAATTCCAAGTGGTGTTTTTTTGTATTTGCTGCAATATTTCAAATTTTTCGTTTATTGTAACCAGCGCCTTGATGCCTACAGGTTAAGTGCGCTTTGCAAATTCCGAAATAAATAAATACATGTGTATGATTTTATATTATTTCTTTAGCACCTTTAGCCAGAATGCTTTACAAAATAAGTGGTAGAATATCAATAAGCAACCACAAAATTAGGCACAAAAAAAGAAAAGTATGTTCATTTTGAACAAACTATATCTGCAAATATAGTCTTAAATTATGAGGGACGGACGGCTTGCAGGCAGTCCCTCGCACGCCCACTATTGCGTGGCATGAGACGTATTCATGGATTCTATCACGCAACGTCTCAGCTTGGAAATGGCCACACAAGTCCTTCATACGTTCCGCCACCCGAAGCCAGACATAAGTACACTTGCTTGTCGGATTTTCAGCACGCAGGGGGGTCGCATATCAGATTTTGGGGGGTGTGTACTCAATTGGAGTTCTGATGTAACTTAGGGTTGCGCACAAGCTGTGTAGCAGGGTGCAGGAACATTTTACGTGGGTTCGCACACAGATTATTGCCGAGTTACAATTTTATATGCACATGTTGTTGGGGTACTAGATACAGTTACAGAGGACTCGCGCAGGATCCCCGAGTCAGAGGCCTGCTTAGGGGGTACCCCAAGCATGTTTGAAGGGTGTGTGTATTTGCACCCGGGGGAGCATGCAAAGGTAGCTGGTCTGGCAGCTTTTTGCTTTGCGTGTGGCCGCTTCTGGGGAATTCCAGCCATGGCTTGTTAATATGGTTACTTTGGCTGAACAATTCCATGAATGCGTGGTGTGCCCTTTTTTCTTTTGCGTGCAGGTACACGCAGTGTCCTCGGCGTGCAGCCCTTTTGCGATTTCTGCTCGAAATTCCATGAATTGGCCCCTAAATTGGTAGCCAATGGGCCTCACATCTCACTAACGAGATATGGACAGAAAGTTTCAAACCCCAAATTGCACAAAGGGCATTGTTCTGGATAAGTTGTAATTTGGTAAGGTTTTTAGTTGAGGTTCCTGCAAAGATGGCATTGCACTAGTCCAATGATGGTTCTGGCTAGCGTGAAGTAATTGTTTCCCCAACTCCGCTATTAAGGTTTTGTTAGGTTGCAGTGCCACATTCAAAACTGGTGTTCTTTCGTCTTTGTTTTGTAGTCTTTCTTCCTTTTTTGGTTTCTGGGTCTGTTCTTTGATGGTTGTCATTTTATCTTGATAATCACTCATTCACTGTGTCTTGGAAGGATCAAAACTCATTTTATCACTTACTCCCAATCAGGGTCATTCAAGGTACGCTCATGGGGCCTCTTTGCTTTACATTATGGATTGTGGGATTGTCCCCTGTACAAGAAGAGGGTTGGGGGAGTCGGGAATCAAAATGTGATTTCCTGCAACAACAAAACCAGACCCAGTTTAGCAGACCCAGCTGGATAAAATTATTCCGACATTCTTTAATGGCCTCACATAGATCACATATAGTAAAGTCTCTGTCAAGACTATCTTTTGCCTGTTAGTACACATACAATTATATTTGTTACAAAGTGATATACTCATCAGAGAACAAATATTTACATAGTGCCATGTTATTAGTTTACTTAATTAATGAACATTGATGTCACTCAATAATTAAATTCAAACCCATGTTGTCTCTTTTTAACCTAAATATCAAGCAGTGTTTGTGACGGAACAGTATTAATCCCATATCACTGTTCCTGTATGGTCTCTGGATGTAAACTGGAAGATTTAAGACAGGGTTGCATGCTCAGTCCATTATTCTTTGAAATAGCATATTTCATAACGCTTCTCAGTTTTTAAATGTACCAGGTAATTATCACTAAGGGCAAAGAAGTTCCCTGATTGCTTAGTGTATGCCGACGACATAGTATTCAGGGGTCTTATCCCTATTATTCTCAAGTGACAAAATAAGGTCCCTGGTATATATTGTGATGCAAATGGTATTAACGTTAATATGGTAAAGGGGAAAATTATGTATTTGTGTTGAAAAAGGTACCACCAAGCATGGAAATGTGGCGCTATAAAAATTGAAGCTGCATTTATAGTGCATATATTTAGGTTGCCCCTCTATCGTGCAGAAAAGGGCATCTTTCTTAATGTATCAACAGAGGTAAAAGGATTATGCATATATAAAACCTGTACTAAAATGGTGGTAGAATGAAATACTTTTTTTGGCTGTTTATTTTCTTAACATTGAGGATAAGCCTAAACTATTATAAGGAGTAGCATGTATTGGTTACAAGGGAAATGCTCTATTCATAATGCATTCCTTTTTGTAATAATCTGTTTGCAATTTTTGGCAATGTGATGTCTGTTCTTTTTTTTAACATGTTAGTATGAGTATTCGACTTTAAAGGCTTGTTTGTCACTCACGCCTCTCTTCTATGCACTCCATTTAGTGGGGCCATCTACATGACCTACTGCTTATCTACTTTGCAAACCTGAGACCTACACAAAAACATACTAAGAACATACTAAGAATGTGTTTTTCGAACAGTGTCAAGTTTTGACTGAAATCATAGCAAGCCACATCCACCACTCGTTCGGTGCAGGATTACTTACTCTTTAACTACAGTCTTCCGACTGAATCTACATGTTGTGTTTATGCACTGTACTCTGAAAGAACATTGAGAATAGAGGGAAATGTAACAACCCAGTTAGGCAACCCCTCTGCAGGTAACTGACTTTATTTGAACAACAATGCTACTGAGTCGAGTCATTTCAGAAGAGTGAGGGTCACACCTTACATAAAGCTAATTCTCATTTAATTCAATAATACGGAAAGATACCAATTCAATAATGTACACAAATATCATTTTTGTATTCAATTAATGTTATCTAAAATAGAACAAACTGCAAAGTCATTGCAACAATACAACACAAAAGAATTAATAAAATGCTTTGTGCTTTAGAGTACATTATGGTTAATTACACAACACTATACATTCATTCTAAAAACCTCAATTTTGCACTCTCATACAAATCATACTCCATTCACTCAACATGTTTCATTCCCGTCTCTATTGTTAAAAACATCTACTACAGGAGTGTCTTCGGGGGTTTGGCGTTGCCTGCTTTCCTTGGGTACAATCTCTGGATATTGTTAGTTAATCCAAACAGTCCCACACTATCTTCAACTCGATAGATCTGAGTGTAATGAGTCATGACAGGCCCAGCCTTCTCTTCTGACACAGTAAGAAAATTGATATAAATTACCAAGTATGCGTTTAATTATAAATATGCTTTGCGAGTTAATACTCGCTTCAAATGACATTTTAATATTAATTCTTTGCAAATTCCAAATGTTCACTGATGTCATTGACTTAGTATATGTACATGTCTCTGCTTCCATTCTGTCTCCAGTTCTGCTGCTAAGGCGCCTTTGTCTTAACATGGATAGATATTATGAATACAGTTGTTCCACTCGGCTCCTTTATGTTGTTTTCCCAACTGGTTTTAAAATCTAATGCTAATGTCTAATCTGGCAACTGTATGTGTTTATCCACTGTTCCATTATTTCATACCCACCCATCTGCAAGAATGTTGATATACCTCCTGCTTCTTCCCAATGCCTGTCAATATCTACTTTGATCGCCTTACCCAGATTTATTTTTAATACATTCAGGCTATGTCTTGTGGTTCTCCAAAGATACACTCATATGCCCGCACATGTCTATGGGCCTCATTACGACCCTGGCGGAAATCGTGGCGCCAAATGCACCATGGAGCACGGCGGAAAGCTGCCGATAGCGCCATGGGGGTTGGCGGATTTACCGCCCCATTCCGACCTTGGCGGGGCGGTAAATCCCCATTCCCCATTTTACCCTTCCCCATTCCCATTTTTGCCCCATAGGGTATAATTGGAGTGGGGAAGGCGTTAATTACGCCACCGTAAAATACGGTGGCGTAATTAACAACAAGGTCCCGTAGCGCCATGGATTTCTCTGCCCGGAAAAACCAGGCGGAAAACGCTCCATGGCGCTAAGGGAACTCGTAGTAGGGCGGACGGGTCCGCCGCGAATACCGCTGGCGTAAACCCACTCCGCCAGGGTCGTAATGAGGGCCTATGTCTCTCCTTCATACATAAAATCGCTTCATGTTTTCTGATGGGAAGATTTGTAATAGAAAATGTTTCAGATTATGGTTCGTGTGGGCCATATGCAATTTCCTGTAGTATTTCTCATCTCCTCCTGTGTCTATTCCCGTGTTCTCAACTTCACAATCTCGGCACCCTGAAAAACAACCAACCTGTAAAATGCATCAGCAAGAATAACTCTTGTTTCATCCGTATGCTCATCTTTAACTGTATTGGAAACACGTGTTTCATTACCTTTCTGTGGATTCTTCTTCACTCCCTTCCTCAATCTTTTGTTACTCCAATCTTCCTTATGTATTCCCTCATCCCGACTACACTGTTCCATAGGGACAGCATCTTTGCCCAGTGTCTGGCTTATCGCCCACGCATTCCTGGAACACACATTTGCTTTCCCTGGGTTAGACAGGGAACCATCATGTTAATATGAAGTTATAAAGTTCCCTCAGGGATTTGCTTTGATTCTTAATGACGTGTGCCCTCCACTGGGGTATCTGGTTTGGTTCTTGCTTGCCACCCAAATGAATCCAAGAAGGAAGTTCATGTGTGGAATGTGGCATTCTGCTAAGATCATTGGTTTATTTTGGATGCCCACTCCACTGTTGGACTTGTTTGCTTTGTCCATTTGTTTTTGTTCCCTGCATTTTAACATTCTTTGTTTCTGGGTCATTTTTAGTGACATTCCCTTGGCTGCTTATTAGCCTGCTTATTATCATATTGTGTGCAATTAATTATTACCGCAGGGCGAAGATCACTCAGGATAGACAGTATTCTTTACAAAATAAAAGGCAGTCAACACAATCTACTCTTTGTAGTAAGCTATCATCACCGACTTGACAGTGACATTTGTGCATATTGGTATTTTTTTAATGGCCAGGTTGGCCATCTCCCTTAACCATTTCAGCACTATTGTAATGCCAAGTATATCTCCAATGCACATCCGACACAGCCTACCGAGACAATGTTAATAATGTGGCCTGTAAGGGGCTCCTTGTCATTCCATTGTACATGCTCCTTCATGCATAGTCTCTGAACACACATGTGCTGTGAGGAGGAGGAGAGTGGCTCAGAGATTATTTCAAGGACAGAGATCTTCAGTCAAGCCTCCTTCCCTATAACATTGTTGGGCCCGAGGTTGAGCGCATGATTGGTGTACAAACAATCCATTGAAAGCCAGGTCTTGATCACGGGAATGCCTCAGTCAACTAGCCACCAGGTTTTGATCTGCTCCAGCAATGTTATTTTGTTCTATAAATTCACTACTGCTGAGCATTATGTACTTTGTTTCTATATGTTCTTGTTCATTGTTATTTATGTATTATTCCTGCTGTAGGTCCATTACTGTACACAGTACTCTATTCTCAGGGTAACTGTGAAACTAAAAGATGGGCACAGACTCCTAAAATCAGATGATACAATGTGCTCCTTTTAGCTCTGTAAGGTTTAAAGAAAGTCACCAGGGACAGGGGATTGGCAAATGAGCCAAGCAGGAAAGTCAGTGGCTTGTCACCATGTATCTTTAGGTTCTGCTGCAGCTCTTCTTTGTCAGACTCTGGAAGCAGGTCTCACAGTACTGCACTGCCTCATAAGAGACGCCCTCAGCTGCAACAGGAACCAAAGGTGCCTCCCAATAATGCTGGAGTCCCATCAACTCTCAATAGTGAACCATGTCATTTGGGAGATGCCCACCTAATCCTGTTTTCTTCTTGGCCTTCTGAGATGTGTTTTCCTTTCCATTTTCCTGTTCCAGGATGAGATCAGCGACTACAATTAGCAGAATGCACAAGACATATTGGCATTTTCTGTTATACACACAACACATGCTGGTTTCTGGATACCAGATATTACTGCAGCCTAAGCATTTCAAGGCACATTCCACTAATGTAAAAGGTTAGATGGAATTGTAAATGCTGACATTCTGAGCTAAATGAAAGACATTGGTTGTGTGAGAAATTAATTCTGACTTACATTTTAGAAAAGACGTAGTGCTGATCAAAAGGTGGTTAGAAAAGAATCCCTTAAACAGGACCAATCTGCCCTCGTCGATGAACAAACCCCCCTACCCCCCAACAACTAGCTGGTTTGCTCTCTGAATGAGTCCATTCCTCCACCAAGTGCTCTTTTATGTTGTATGCATTTCCCATATCAGCAGGTCTATTAGCCAGATAGCTTACTTTTATGTGCAATATCTTCTTTACTACACCCCCAGAAAATCCAGGGGCCAGTGATTGAGATGTGGTTTCTCCTCTATTCTGAAAACATAATCAAGCATCAATCTTTCTTTTGTCAGTTCCTGCGTGCAATGAATTGTCATCTGGCAAGGGTGTGAAAGCCCTGCTTTTTTATGTTTTACTAAATACTAAAATGATGTATATAATTTCATCCCTGAAAGGGCAATCTGCTGTTCAGATTGCCCTTTCATAGGCTCCATGCCAAAAGCCTAGTAGTATCCGTGATCTGCTGCATCAACGTCCTGATCTACAGCGCCCGCTCAACCAGTGGCACAGAGCAGGTTCTGAGGTCACTGCTGCCCATTTGAAAGCTGCACTGACATCTAAGTCTCTTCAACACAGGGGCTGCATTTAAGATGTGCACTCCTGTCCAAAAACTGCATATCTCTGGGCATCCTGTTCTGCAGGCACACTAAAATGTAAATATTAGCCATGCCTGAGTTAAGGTATGGTGGCCAGCATCACTCAGAGTTATCGCAGCCACATTAAATTGATATTGCACATGTGTCAGCCTTGTGGGCCCAGTTCAGCTGTGGAAGGATTATGTGTATTCCTCCCAGTCAAGGTGGTTCTGTCCCTGTTAGATGTTTGCCAATGGTGTTTGGACTAGATGTTCTGAACCTGAATGAACCACATTGGTATTCCCATATTATGGAAGATGGATTTTCCATCCCCAAAACGATTTACATGGCTAACCAAATGCATTCTTATGCTTCATTTACACAAGCTGGTGATATATTCTTCAATTATCTGTTGGTTGTAGTGGAGGCCATTGGCGTGATTGACTCTACATTTCTCCACTAGATATAACAAGGTGGATTGCAATTAAGATTCGAGATTAAAACTACTTGATTGTCGATATTCAAGCAAGCCCTCAAATGAGTTCCAATTCATATAGAAATATATGTTTGTACATTAATTATTGAACATGGGCTTGTTATTGTCCTGATGAAGATGATTATACGTTTCTTTCCCTCCCCATTTTTTGTTTTTGGGTTAGGGCAGAACTAGATATGACCATTCGTCGAAACTACTCAATAATCAGAAATCTGGGGCATTAATATAACTAGTTGCCAGATACTTGTAGTTGACAATTAGTACTGGTTTGTGTGAACATTCTCTCTGTTTTATTGGTGATATTTGTATATTCCCTTCAATGAAGTTTGATTGTTATATGAATCTGAGGCTTGTCACTATTGATGCACTTTACATTTGTTCACTTATGGATTATACATTGCTGCTTTAGGGAGGATCTAAATTTAGATGTTTTATAAAATGTACATATTATTGTATATATTTTGTGTGTAATTGTATTTTTGATATTATTAAAATACGTTTATATAAACTCCACTGACTGAGCCTATCCCCTCCTTCCATACATTTGAGTCTATTGAATTTGTTAAAAAAATACTTTATTCTCGTGTAACCATTTATTGCTGGTTTTCCACCCCTAATCACTGGCAGGATCATAGTATTGGGGGAGTGCCTCTCTGTGTTCCTTTTAAGGGCAGGTAACACCCTTTCACTAGGGAGAGCCACTCCACAGGATGCTGGCCTGTGAACAGAAACCAAGGGTCACACCCATTCATACGGAGAACCAGTTCTCACACCAGGGTGATGTATTTCTAAAGTTATTTGTTCTTTAAGAGAAGGTGTAAGAAGATATATAGCGTTTTACCAAAATGTAAAGGCAGTGGCATTTTTTGTTGTTGTTGCCAGAAGTAATATGGCACGCATATATATATGTTTTTGTGTTGGCAGTATAACATGTGAATATGTTGTTGGTCGCATGCAAGGTACAGAATGTATAACACAGCCGGGCCCAGCTTGAAGCTGCAGATGATAAAATACATACAAAGAAGCTTAGTACTGCCAGTCCAAACAATGAAGTGCATCATTTTTGTTTTGGAAACCTCAGGCATGAAAACTACATTAGAATATACATAACTGACTAACTTAATTAACATTTACTAAACACTAATTCTAACTTCCCTAACATTATAATGTAGTCTCATGTGCAGAATGAGGTGAAAATACATATTTTGGTAGCACTGCTATAATTCGTTTTCAAATGCACACTGGCATTTTTTTTTCTCTCTTTTTGTGTTAGTTTGCAGAACGCAGATGGGAAGAGGCAGCAGGAAATAAAATTGAAACAGTTTCTCAGAGAGAAAGGATCTCATTGTTATAAAAATGAAGGATGGTGCTGAAAACATGCTTTTAACCTGATTGGAGGAAAGTGTCTGAAGATGTGCCACGTCAAAATGGAAATTATCTGAGTTTTGCTAATGGCAAAAACTGCAGAGGGGAGTATGTTGGTGGAGACTGGGCTGTGAAGACAGAAGTCCAAGGTGTCACAGAGCGCTGGCTAGAGAGTTTCTCACCATGCTTCCCAGACACACAAGATTACAGGAGACGTTCGTGCTGATTGGGCCTGTCTTTGTGAGGTGGGTGAAACAAGGTTGCGTGGGGGACTTCAAAGAAACACTTTTGGTAAGGAGATATGTACAAGTGAGGTCATTGTTTAATGTCGCATGGATGACTGAGCTGTAGTACAGTGTAGACAGGATAGGAAATCCCTGCATTTTTATTCGTCATGTTCAGAATGGGGGAAAATTAACCACACTTTAAAAGGCTTGTTTGTTCTGTTTTTTCTCTCTTTTTTTTTTTATTTCAGATGATGATGCAATGTATCCATGGTAAGATTTGTTAATGTGTGAATAAGGTTCCAAATAATAAGTATTCATGAAAACAAATGGTTTAGTGTCAATTTTTGCATCTGTGAAGTTAGGTATAAATATACAGGGGAGATTCATTTTGTTCAGTAGTGCAATTGTCAATTTACCACTGCAGATGAAACAACAATCCAAAAGAAGCTAATAATATTCAGTGATAAAGCAGTTTAGTGTGTGTGTGTGTGTGTGTGTGTGTGTGTGTGTGTGTTTCTGTGTTCATTGCATGATGATGGGAGGTAATCTGAGATGATATATAGTTTACTGGACGTCCATGAGCCAGTAATACTTTATGACATAGATCACTGGATGTAAATAAGTCAATGATAGCGGTCGCAACCTATTGGTGGCACTCTAAATACAATTGTTGGGTTTCCATTATGTGCATAGGTCCAAGGCTCTCTATAGACCACTGGAAGGTACTCTAATAAAAAGGAAGGTTTTATTTTATGATGGGGTTACAATATAAGGAAGAAAACTATGCTCACCACTAAATACCACAAAATAATATATCACTGGATTCCCCAATATAAGATAACAAGGTATGGTCACTAAAATAATATGAGGCCAAACCCAATCTAAATGCAAGGCTAGTTTTCCACCAAACTACCGCTCATATTTTGACGGTAAGAAAATACCGCCAAACCCCAAATGTCCCCCAATAAGACAAAATATCCTACATATATATGGTGCATTGGTCGGGAAATTGGCTGTAGAGCGCCTACTGGGCATGGCAAGTGTGTCTCACACTACCATACATGCATTAAAGCAACCCATTTTATGAGAGCAGTGTGACACTAAAAGTGAATCTCAGAATGTCTCAAATGGAGGCCACATTCCCAGAGCTAGTGCAATATCTGGAGGCAAAGCTATATGTACATGGAACCTGGTCATCAAATAATTCCACAGAATGGCATGACCGCATATATGGTGAAGTGCAGAAAGAACCATTAGACATAATTTTTGCAGAAGGCAGTATAATTCAGGTCTGTCTTTTGAGATTATTAAATGCTGCTGATAAAAATGCAGAGAATGATTGTCTGATACGGCTATGTGCCAAGACATGGTTCATTTTAAATAGGTCTCTGCAAATGCAAGAAAATGATGCCAAGCTGATTAGCAGATTAAAGATTGAACTAGATGGAGCTAGTGAACAAGAGGAAAAATTAAGACCAGAGCTAGAGGTATGTCAAAAGGACATGAAGTCAAAATGTAAAGATCTCGACATTCAATTGTCCCAAAGAAAGAAACAGTTTGAGGATAGTGAGCAATAATTAAAAGACTTGAAAGGGATGGTAGATCATATATTAGACAAGATAAAGATGAAGTTGTTTTGGAAATGCAGATTTTACAAAAAGAACATTTGGAGAAAAAAAGTGATCTTCAAAATGCTGAACAGGAGATGATTAAAATGTTTCAAGAAAGAGACAAAAGAGACAAAGAATTCAATGAATGCCAAATGCAAATGAGCGATATGCAAGATGTAATTAATAAGATGAGTGATAAAAACAACTATTTGCGTAAGGGGGCAGATAGGCTCCTTAAAAAGTGCAAGGATTTGGAACTGCAAATATGCACTTCCAGGTCCCAGGACAAACGACAGGGCACCACATTCAATGGAGTTGAGGTGAATTCTATTTCTGCACAGAGAACTAATGTCCCAGTGGCTGGGCCGGTGACTGAACTTGGTTGCAGCACGCTTGGGGGATTTGACACACCCATTGGGGGTCGCCACCAATCGCATACGCCTGAAACAAGGGTTGAATCACAAAGTAGTGCAATTACGTGCATAGCAACAAATAGCCCTATTAAAATAATGAAATCAATCAAGGCCCTGATCAAACCCAAACCATTTAAAAAAGGAGAGGAGTGCTGTATAGAGGACCACTTAGAAGTGGTGCATGATATATTTAAAGCCCTCCAAACACCTAAACAACAATACAGACAATACTTTCATTTAAGTCTGGATGCTCCCACAGCCGGCATCATTAGAGGATTAAATGAGCAGCAGAACATGACGTGGCAGAGTTTGAAAAATAGATTGGACGTCATTTTTCTCCATTCCAATCATTACAGGAGGTGAAGAAAGTTGCTTACACAATTACAGCGGGGCCTAATACGTCACCTCGCCAATTTTTGCACGATTTAAAAAGAGCTTTTTCTGACCTTGATGTATCTTTTGACCCCAATTCCAATGAGTTTAAAACTGCCTACTTCTATGGGCTACAGAAAGACATCATATCACAGTTAGTCCGTGAATTTGACCATGACAAGTCCCTTGAATGGATTGTGCACCAAAGCACAAAACTATATGAGGTGCTATATTGTCAGGGTAGAGAGAGTAATAAAATGAAAGACACCAGACCAAAATCTAAAGAATCCTCAGCAACAGTGATAGAGATCAGGTCAGCCAAAATGTCCCTTGAGTCTGCTCAAACTCCAGGTAAAAATAATGTGACAAATGAACAAAGGGGTAATCAACAGAGGTTGTCAATCCCTGCACCATGTTTCAATCACATGATCCTAGTAATAGGGAGAGCTACATTAGCTATAGGTACTTAGGAGACAGACCCCGAGCAGGATATCGGTCTGATATGTCAGGTATGAACAATAATCAGAGACAAAGTCAGGATCAAAGAAATAATGGTGCCTTCCAGACATTGGGGACACAAAGCAGATTTGATCCTAACACCATGATATGGTAATCAGGATAGACCCTGATATGTGGATCGATTTACTGAAAATGGGAATCAGCATAGAGGACAATACTCACAAAATGAGAAACAGGACATGAGGCAGAGTATGAATTATGCTCCACGTCAATACAATGAATCACCATCACCAGGGGACTACAACCAAAGGATAGGTGCACCCTGTTCACCTCCACATATGAATCAAGAGTTCAGAAACAACCCCAATAGAAATCATTCTCCTGAGAGATATCAGAATAGATTAAATCAGGGGGAAAATAACCAATATCGACCTAGGCCACAGAGAGAAGATTCTGGAGTGATGGAAAGATTCCAGTGTCTCGAGGCCCAGGTGAAAATGTTGGCTGAACAAATAGAAAAGCTCTGTACGGCACACAAACAGTAATCAAAGGAGGGGGCAGAAGGCCATAGTAATGATCATGTGACTTTTGATAAGTGACTAAAAATTAATGATACCTGTAATGCTAAAAAGACAGATTGCCCTGATCTGGTTTTGTATAATGACTCTCAGATGCTTAATGATTTAAAAAGGAAAATACCGGCAAATGAACATATGACAGGAATTGCTAATACATCTAGAAAAGAAGTTCAGTTTAACCTGGAGTTAAATCAAATGTTGGAGATGTGCACAAATGAAAAAGGAAAACATGAAATTCCAAGATAACAAAGGGATTGATTTAAGAAAGACAACTCATGCATGGGTAATGCAATTGAACAAGGAGTAAGTGGGGATGTTAGAAAGCTTTCCCTAGACAATCAAAACACTAACCAAATACAGACAGAAAGAGTAAGTACTCAAAAGGTGGGTACAGATCAATCACCTAAAGAATTATTTGAGCCGTAGATTTTTGAGGAAGTTAAAAAGAATGATTCCATGTCAAATGGCCACAAATGCCCAGAATTAGAAAATGACAAATTACAAAGTAATGTTTCTACGCATATCCAGTTGGAGAATTGTAAATGAGCCCCGGATGGAAGGGGAACAGTGGCCACACTCCAAAGGACCTCTGAATATGGGGAATGAGTAAGGGTTCTCAGATGAAAATGGACAAAAAGGAGGGAAAAATGTCCTTTCATTTACCAATGTGCTTAGCCAAAAGTGAAAAAGGTCTGAGAAAGGTGAGTTCTGAAATCAGTAAGAATTCACACTCTTTGTGTGTATTAGAGGAAGTTGAAGACCGGTATTATGCTCCCATCACTGTGGAAGAGAAAAACAATACGTTTACAATGATTGACACAGGCGCACAGGCCAATATAATTTCCAAAGAGTTGGTAAAAAGTATCAATGAAGGGAGATCTCCACAGAATCAGATCACAGTGAGGGAGAGTGAAGGCCCAGTGCATAACTTTAACGGTGAGGAGGTTCCTATTGTGGGTGTCACTGAGGTTGACATAAAGATAGGAAAACATAGAATGAAACAAGAAGTATTGATCACATCTATTTGTGAATTTCCATTTTTGATGGGGACAGATTGCCTGAAAAGATTGTCTCCTCTCATAGATAGGGTAAATGGAGTACTGTGGTCCTTAACCAAAAAAACCATTAAGACCTAAGAAAATAAACTCACAAAACAGCAGTATAAATGAATGCCATACTGTTGCCAAAACAAATGATGCAGTGGAGGTATACTTACAGAATAGCTGTGTGCCTAGTGTCACTATCATTTTGATGTGTCAGGATAAAATGCAAGATGAAAAAGAAAAACAATCTGTGCAGATTTATTTGGATCCTAGGAAGAAATGGCAAACTGAAATAGATGAGCACACATTGTGTTTCTATTTAAAAGAAAAGAAATGCAAACAGAATACTATTGCTAAAACAGACACAGAAAACGCATTACCACCCTTGCTGAAATACACATGGAAAATGAGCAGCCACGGGTTCACATTGGTATAAATGACCATTCTAAAGTGATAAAAGCTACTTTGGCACTTGAACAGGAAAGAAGCTTTATTAATGAGAAATTACTGCAGAAAATAATGGAGAGGGAGGAGATCACAAAATCTAGAATTAGAAGTCAATATGTCTCTGGTTTGGACAATCCAGACTTTGAAAGCCGAATTACAGGAAGATGCATGCTATAGATTAATATTGGACAAAATACCATTTACCACAATGTGTGGATAGTGAGTGGAACACAAAATGATTTTTACATGGGCAATGATATCATGCACAGAATGTGTATGGTGTTACATTTTCTTAATCAAAAAATATCGTCCTGGCTAGGTGGGCCTGCACCTGAATTTGAAGACAAGAGAAAGGCTTATCATTGTGCACAATTGGTACCATATGCAATGGAATTACAGGTGAAAAATGGTGTTATCATTCCTGCATTCACCAAGCAGGCTACTATAACACTAAAGTGCAAGAATGGACAGCAAATGAAAGATTCTGATGCATTTGTATGCTTGAATGAATCCATAAAACAGCAAGGCCTGGATTATGAATACACCCCATTGATAGATGTTGGAGAAGGATCCGTCAAAATTATGCTGAATAATAAAGGGTGTCAGGATATTCATTTAGAAGAAAATGTTTCATTAGGAATGACCATACAGAAATCACATTATACTACAGATTTCAATAACATGGTAATTGGAAATATCCCTGAGAGCTATGTAGATGCACAGGGTGTGTTTCCAGATATCTCGAATCCCAGCCCAAAGGGATCTTTAAAATTCAATCTGTATATCCCTATCCTTCAAATGAGACAGTGTGCTGTCACCAAGAGAATTGTATAGTGTTTGACTTAAATGAAAATGAAATAGAAAATCAGCACATTGAAGTGGAGGCTAATATGCCAAAATATTTAAAAGTGGCAGCTTTACAGAGAGAAACAGCCACACAGTTGGAAGAAAGCACAGAGATTCCTCCACGGAGGATTTCCCAGAATTTCCAAAAATGGCAGAGGAGCAAATTTTGTTGGCAGATGCATGTGATAGCGATG
This sequence comes from Ambystoma mexicanum, assembly GCF_040938575.1. NCBI lineage: Eukaryota > Metazoa > Chordata > Amphibia > Caudata > Ambystomatidae > Ambystoma > Ambystoma mexicanum. Next base: position 145,417,029 of record NC_090933.1, read on the forward strand.
AGGATAAAAATGAACTGAGGAAAATATTATGGAATTTAAAGACGTGATTGCCAAAGATGCATATGATTGCAGCCTAACCAATTTATATGTTGCCACATTACCGAAAGGGTGTGTTAGGAATCCAGTATTAGTGCACCAATATAGATTACCACTGGCATGTTTAGAGTCATTGGAAGAGTTAAATAAAAACTTGGAGTCTCAGGGAATTATCTGGCCCATTCATAGTACATCCAACACTCCTATTTTGGGTGTGTTAAAGCCAAATGGTCAATGGCGTCTGTGTGCAGACCTAAGAGAGTTAAATAAAAGAGTACTAGTGACCAGATGGCCACTGCCATTCATTGATCAAGGCCTTGCTCGGGTGCATGGCTCAAAGGTGTTTACTACCTTAGATCTCACATCTGGATATTGGTGTGTGCCACTGGCAGAGGATATTCAGAATTTATTCTAATTTTCATTTGATAAAAACACAATACTCATGGGCTCGAACACCATTCGGGTACATCAATAGTGGGAGTGAATTTGGCATATTTTTTAGAAATGCTATGCCTGATGCAGCAGAAAGAGGAACTATAGTTTAAGTGGATGATGTCCTGATAAAAAATGAACATTTAAAAAGCCATTTTGATGAAATTAGACATGTTCTTAGCCAATTGCAAAAGGCGGGTGTCAAAGTATCTTTACAGAATGCACAATGGTGCAAGAAAAAGGTGAATTTCCTAGGCTATGGAGTAACTGAACATACAGAAATTGAAAGATCCTAGAAATGTGAAAAGTTTAAAAAGTTTATTAGGAATGACGGGATAGAACATGAAACTTATTGAAAATGATGCTGAAATTACTCAACCATTAACTAAACTATTGAAGCTGAATACGCCCTGGAAATGGGAAAAGGAGCAATCTGAGGCAGTTGCTAAATTAAAGGAATGTCTCATAAAGGCACCATATTTAGCATACCGTATAAAAAACAGGGATTTCTTTATAGAAATAGGTTTTACTGAACAATGTATGTCAGCAGTGTTATCTCAAAAACATGATTTAAACCACAAAACCATTGCTTATGCAAGTAAGGCATTTTCCCAGTTTGAGGTGAAATTCAGTGAATGTGAAAAGGCCCTTTTGACCACTGTGTGGGCGTTGCAACATTTCTGCCCCATTGTTCAAGGAGAAAAGGTAATCCTTGAGACAAATCATCAACCATTGCAGTTTTTACAGAGTAAAAGAATCAAGTCAGGCAACCTAGCACAGTCTAGAATTACTTCATGGACATTGGTATTACAAGGCTTTCCCGTAGAAGTGAGGTATGGCCAAAATAAAGAGTCCAACTGCTCAAGGATTAGCAGATTTACATGACTTTGCAGCTGAATGTGTATCAGACGAAGTAGAGGTAGAATCTAGTTTGCAGGAGTTTGAACAATCACCACACAAAGCATTTGATGAAAAGACATGCAATAATTTACCAACTGTATATGTTGACGGTTGAGCTTTTCACATTGAAAATGACAGTAATAAACAGTTGGTAACAGAAATAGGAAATGTCTGGTTCAAATGTGAAGGCATTCCTAGTTTAGGAATGAGAATTGGGGCTAGGAGTAATCAGGTAGAAGAATTGGCAGCCATTTATAAAGCAATTACTACTGTAGTTGATAACAAATTCAGTGAAATTGTCCTGGTGACTGATTCTGATAATGCATGAAATAGCTTTGTGAAATATTTGCCTGGCTGGAAAGCAAGAGGCATGCTTACATATAATAAAAAGCCCCTCGAGCATGGAAAAATGATACAGGCTATAGACAAATTAGTGTCAGAGTATGATTTAACAATATATTGGAGGAAAATTCATGGACATTTAAAAACTCCAGGAGAAGATAAGGAGGAAAATGATAAAGCAGATCACTTAGCCAAAATTGGGGCTGTGATGGGGGAATTGCTACCCATTGAACATTTAATTGATGAAATACAGATAGATGCAGTTACGCGCTCTAAGGCTCCAAAAGAGGTAGAACAACCAGTAGTGCAATGGAGTTATGATACACCAGATCAAAATCTGATTAAGGCACAAAAAGATGATCCAATTTTGGGAATCTATTATAATCATTTAATGGACCCCGAACATAAATCCTTTAACTGAAGAATGATTGTACAGGAAAAGAAGAGTTGGAGGGTATTGTAAAGAATAAAAAACGAATCAGACTACAGGATGGACTCATGATCAGGGAATCCATAAAAGGACAAATACAGTGGGTGGTACCCCTTTCATTCAGAGGGCTAATGCTACACCATGCCCATGATGCAATAACTGCAGGACACAGAGATTCACAAAAAACTTTAGAGATACTGAAAGATTATGCCTATTGGCCACATATGTCCCAAGATGTGGAATTATATAGTAGGGGGTGCCTAGTATGTGTCCAATTTAAACCCGCTTCACCAATGCCTAGAGCTCCACTGATGAAAAGAGGCTTAACCCTTCCATGGTCAGATTTGCAAATAGACTATGTAGGGCCTGTAAAAAGGTCAAGTAGGGGGGTACCGTTATATTTTGAGCGTGGTTTGTTTGAAGTCAAAATGGATAGAGTGTATTCCTGCACCAGATTGTATTGCGCAAACAGCAGCTACATTACTGGTAAATCATATATTTTCAAGATTTGGGTTACCACAAAGAATAGAGTCAGACAGAGGAAGTCATTTTACAAGCGCTTTAATGAGTAAAGTGTGACATATACTGGGGGTGAAAAGAAAACTGTATATTGCATACCAACCCGCCTCTTCTGGGAATGTTGAACATTGCAACAGGTCTGTTGTGGAGATATTAAAGAAATTTGTAGCAGAGGCAGGTTCCAGCTGGGATTTACGATTACCCTTGATTTTGATGGCAATCAGATCGACTCCTGCCAAAGCAACAGTTATCAGCCCTCATGAGGTGTTAACAGAAAGGAAAATGGTACTGCCACAATACTTATTATACAGGACACATGAACAGACACTTGTAAGTGCATCTACAGTTCACAAATATGTGGAAGAGCTGAGGAAGCATTTACAACATGCATGTGCTTTTGTGCAGCGAAATTTGGAAAGGGCTGCTGACAGTACAAAGTCATATTATGATGGAAAGACATCTATGAAAGAGTATGATGTGGGGGATCAGGTATATAAATTTCATTTTGGAAAAGGTAAACAGAAAAACTCTAAATTTCTTGCAGCCTGGCAAGGGCCATTTAAAATTAAAGTTAAGGTGTCTCCAGTAGTCTACAAAATATTGAAGACAGAGGGTGAAACGATAACAGAGCAATTTGTTCATGTCAACCAAATCAAGCCCTGTCATCCCAAACATGAAATCAGGAGATTTGAGCAAGTAGAAACAGCTTAAGTGCCTTGAAGACATGGAAGGGAAGACGCAGTGGGTGTTTTTATAGTATCCGACATCATAGAAACAAAAAAATAGTTGTGGTCCTTATTATATAGATTAGAGAGATAAAGGTAGATGAAAATGCCATAGATGGTAAACATTGACAAAAGGGGCTGAAGCTGATTGAATTATTATGGTACAATGTTGAAATATATTTTAAGGTATAATGGTGTTTTGCGTATATGTTTGTTTTTCTCTCTAACATGTGTTTAGGTTCAGAATAAAGCAGAATGTTTTGGACAATTTTTTATGATAGAACGGGTGAAATTGGTATTGTGCTATGTACTTAATCTGTCTTTTTTTCTATTTAATTTAGAATGACTAAATAATCTTTTGAAGTAAGAGGTCACAGGACCGGAGTCCGTGGGAGGAAATTCCAAAAAAGCCCCAGGCTATAAAACAGATGTCATTGATGATGGCACCAGCGACGTGGATAACAATTCTAATGATTGCAGTGAATCTTTAAGCTATGGAAGCACAAGTTATCATTGAGCCCGGACCAGCATCTGGCATTGCAGTGGAAGAAGCACCTGGATTCATTATACAGAACATGTATATACCCATGAATCCTGATAGTCTGATGGAAAAACGTTTTAACAAAACTGGAAGAATGGCTAGAATTAAGAAAAGAGGACGCCAGGCAGACAGTAAGAGATATGTTAATGCAATTAGAAAAGACATTTGTGAATTCAGCGGATATCAATAAAAAGAGGGGAAAGAGAGGGGCAGTAATGCTTGTGGTCTCCTTGGTAATGTCTATTATTGGAGCTCTAATAGGTACTACAATGTCAACAGCTAATACCATTTCAGTAGGGACAACAATTGAACTATGATCTAGAAATAATTCAAAAGACATTGGATGGAATTAGGGGTGGATTGGATGAACAAGTGAGATTTGTCAACGTAACTGCAGTAATACTAAATGAACAGGCTGAAATTATACAACATAATACTAAACTAATAATCAAGCATGACCGAATATTGAATGAGATTATGAATGTAATAAATCCAGTTGATAGATTGTTGACAAATTACATGAGGGAGGTCCAAACTGCGATTTCCCAAATAATTCAAGGATATATAACGTTATATTTTGTTTCACAAGATATTATTTATCAAATGATGGAAAGAATAACTAAAAGGGAAATCGACACAATACAGGTGAAAGTTGCATTTGAAACAGGCAATGCAATGCCACTATATGTGAATTTGGTATGACAATTACGCATTTAAATCATGGAACATTTGTTGTCAAGCAATTGAAATATAATGTATTTTACTTGCAGGTTCGAAAGGATACAGTGGTTTCGAATGGGGGTCTAACATTATTCCATATTACAAATGATATTTGGGAAGCCAAGTGGAAAATATTGAATTCTTTCAAAGGGATACATTCCCAGTAGACCCGGATGTAGAATTTTTATTGAATCATAAAGAAAAAGCATACTATTAAGATGAATCTGAGAAAGAACAGCATTACAGTTAGTAGCCTCGGTGTAATGGAGGTGGAAGTGTTTAATTGGGGAACCTGGGTGGAATGCACTATGGTGGGTTTAGCCGTAGTACTGTTAGTGATGGGAGGATGGTTAATCATTTTGTCCATAAAGATGAAAATGTTGCTTATGACATTGGCAACAATAGGGAATGAAAGATATCCCAATGCATATACATTCTAAAAAAAAGAGAAGCACAATTTGGGTTTCCTCCAATTGTGGATTTGGGTAGCCATAATTGTCAGAAAAGGAGGGAAAATGTAAGAAAATATATAGCGTTTTACCAAAATGTAAAGGTAGTGGCATTTTTTGTTGTTGTTGCCAGCAGTAATATGGCACACACATATATTTTTGTTGCCAGTATAACATGTGAATATGTTGTTGGTGGCATGCAAGGTACAGAATTTATAACACAGCCGGGCCCAGATTGAAGCTGAAGATGATAAAATACATACATAGAAGCTTAGTGCTGCAAGGCCAAACAATGAAGTGCACCATTTTTGTTTTGGATACCTCATGCATGAAAACTACATTAGAATATACATAACTGACTAACTTAATTAACATTTACTAAACACTAATTCTAACTTCCCTAACATTATAATGTAGTCTCATGTGCAAAATGAGGTGAAAATACATATTTTGGTAGCACTGCTATAATTCGTTTTCAAATGCACACTGGCATTTTTTTTCTCTCTTTCTGTGTTAGTTTGCAGAAAGCAGAGGGGAAGAGGCAGCAGGAAATAAAATTGAAACAGTTGCTCAGAGAGCAAGGATCGCATTGTTATAAAAATGAAGGGTGGTGCTGAAAACATGCTTTTAACCAATTGGAGGAAAGTGTCTCAAGATATGCCACGTCAAAATGGAAATGATCTGAGTTTTGCTAATGGCAAAAACTGCAGAGGGGAGTTAGTTGGTGGAGACTGGGCTGTGAAGACAGAAGTCCAAGGTGTCACAGAGCGCTGGCTAGAGAGTTTCTCACCATGCTTCCCAGACACACAACATTACAGGAGCCGTTTGTGCTGACTGGGCCTGTCTTTGTGAGGTGGTGAAACAAGGTCGTGTGGGGGACCTCAAAGAAACACTTATGGTAAAGAGATATGCACAAGTGAGGTCACTGTGTAATGTCGCATGGATGACTGAGCTGTAGTACAGTGTAGACAGGATAGGAAATCCCTGCATTTTTATTTCGTCATGTTCAGAATGGGGGAAAATTAACCATACTTTAAAAGGCTTGTTTGTTCTGTTTTTTTCTCTCTTTTTGTATTTCAGATGATGATGCAATGTATCTATGGTAATATTTGTTAATATGTGAATAAGGTTCCAAATAATAAGTATTCATGAAAAAAAATGGTTTAGTGTCAATTTTTGCATCTGTGAAATAAGGTATAAATATACAGGGAGATTTGTTTTGTTCAGTAGTGCATTTATCAATTTACCACTGCAGATGAAACAACAATCCAAAAGAAGCTAATAATATTCAGTGATAAAGCAGTTTAGTGTGTGTGTGTGTGTGTGTTCATTGCATGATGATGGGAGGTAATCTGAGATGATAAATAGATTACTGGACGTCCATGAGCCAGTAATACTTTATGACATAGATCACTGGATGTAAATAAGTCAGTGATACCGATCACAACCTATAGGTAGCACTCTAAATAAAATTGTTGGGTTTCCATTATGTGCATAGGTGCAAGGCTCTCTATAGACCACTGGAAGGTACTCTAATAAAAAGGAAGGTTTTATTTTATGATGGGGTTATAATATAAGGAAGAAAACTATGCTCACCACTAAATACCACAAAACAATATATCACTAGATTCCCCAATATAATATAACAAGGTATGGTCACTAAAATAATGTGAGGCCAAACCCAATCTAAATGCAAGGCTAGTTTTCCACCAAACTACCGCTCATATTTTGACGGTAATAAAATACCGCCAAACCCCATATTTACCCCAATAAGACAAAATATCCTACAAAGGGAAGAGTGGAGCTAGAGCAGTCAGGGGAACTCTGTTCAAGGAAAGGAGACTTCCATCATGTTGACTCCCCCTGTCTCTCTTTCGCTTTCCTTTCTCCTCTGCTTCCTCTGAAGCAAAGCACTTTGGGTGGGACATTTTAAAGACTGGAGTGGGATATCTGTACTTCGGCCCTCTATATGGCAGAGTAGAGGTACAGATCTCCCGAGCCAAATTTCTCAATATGGTAGCAAATGGACGAGCGTAAGCTCTCAGGAGGTGATGCAGGCTGGTTCTTAAGTACAGTGAGTCCTCAAACCCCCACAAAGGAATGTCCACACATTATGTTATGTGCTAACACAGTTCTTTATATAAAAATAAGGTTCAAAGATATATACACAATTAATAACACACTTTGTACTCTGGAAATCCTAATATGGACAAAGCGGTGGACAGTGATGTCAAGGGAGCACTTTGTTCACAGGGGCCATCTTGCCTTCTATCAGTAATCACTGATTCCTACGGCAGGGCCTGGGTATCCCAAAATGGAGGATACTCAGAGCACCTGTCAAATTCGGCATGGAGCTTTCACCAGCCCATACCTTGCTCTGTGGGCTACACACATGTGCCCAAACACATAAACTAGATGTACAGGGCTGTACCCCCACCCATAGTTGCCATATGTCTATCCCAAGGGTCTCTGTTCACCACAATCAAAAAGAGGAAGAACTGCAATGCCAGGAGTCCCAACTGGACTCCTGTGCAGAAAACACCACTGAACACACATGATAAGGGAGTACAGGAAAAGGACATGGAGGCCCTATCTTTCCAATGCATTTCCAGCATCCCAGACATGAGAAGGTCAAAGTCCACTTATTTCAAGGGCAGGGATTTCACCACTAAAACAGGCTAGCTTTAGTCCAGAACATGGAGCCATTTGCCTATAAAATAAGGGGCCTCTCATTGCCTTTTCTAATCACCTTGAAACAGCTTTGGATCATCACTAGAGACAATTTCACTGGACCCTGCTGAAAAAGCAGTCCTTTATATAGTCCTGCAGTTGTGAGGTGAAGGCAGCTGTTCTAAGGCAGAGACAAGCTCTCTCCCCTAACCATCCTCAGGAACCATTGGGGTGAACTCTGCTGCTAGACCATAAGCCTGCTACTCTACAGCCACCCTGTTGCCTAGGACCTGACTGTGTTACTGGTTCCCTGAAGGTGCGTGCTAGCCACCCTTATGTTTGTGAGCCAGAGGAAAGGACTAATATTGGCCCTTGAGACCCTGGAGTGGGAATGAAAGCACCTGGAAGTCAGAACAGCCAAGTTCCTGTTTTTGACAATGACCCGCTCTGAGCCGTGACTCAACCACGCTCGATGCCGAGTGATCTAGCAGGACCCTTGAACACTGCCCTTTGGTGTCCATTGTGCTCTAAACCACCATCTTCAGTTCATCTCAGTTTGCTGCTGCACTCCACCAGCAGAAGCGTGAAGTTAACTCGGTTCGAACCATGAAGCACTGCTGCCCTGCCTTTCTCAAACCGCCATCTGAAACACTAGCTTCTTCATCCTCTGTCCTATAAGTTGACACAACCCTGATGTTCCCCGAACAGCAACATCAGAGCCTCTGTATAGGGTATGCTCACATGTGCATGCTGCTACCACCTCACCACTGTTGAACTGCAACTGGCGACTGAACCTGCCGACCTCCCGACCCGAGCCACACATAGCGAGTAAACAATTCAAGACAGCAGCCCCTTTTCGTCCCACACTGACATGACACCAGCTTACTGCTGGGCCATCGGGACTTCTGCACTCTCGACCCAAGCCAAAACTGAAATCTACACGGAGAATCCAAGTTTGATGGTGTCGTACAACCAGAACATTTACAAAGCAACTCCTAACCAATATCTGACGCCTTGGACCATGTTTTGTCTCTAGAGACCTGATAGTTCATTTTCATAAATGTTTGCAACTCGAAGAAATATCCTTTTGAACATTGTCATCTTTTGATTGCCATTCTACCCTTGCCTCATCACCCAGACTAATGTATCTATTATATCTGTGCATATTCTGAGTTTCTACAGAAACTTGATTAGACAGTCCTTTATTTTGGACTGGTATACTTTGCTGTTTGGGTTGCTCCTGAACCACATTCCCAGCCCTCTTAAAAGTATAGCCTTCTCTCAGCCCATGTCAACACATAAGGCGAAGGAGGTATATCTCTTGACTGGGCATGTTTTACCTTTATGATGTTGTCTCTTGGTTTGTAGAAGTGTGAGGGATGAGTGGGCGTTTTAACTCTATTCATCCTTGTACTGCTGCAGGGCAGACATCAATTTGTCATACTGTGTCCCAAAGAAGTCACATGTCTATTTTTTGTGCTAAAAAGAAAACATTGGCCAATCAAAATCTGTGTTTATTTTTGTGCCCCTCTCATGACTGTGTTCCACCAAGAAAACAATATTGAACCATAACTCCTAATTACTTCATTCTCTTTTTCTAGAGTTTGACAATAATTGTAATTCTACTCTAACTCAATCTAAAACTGATATGGACCAGGCTGTTCCACCACCAGATGACTGCCAAAGATCAAACCACAGTTTGAGCCATCTCCCTTATCCAGATGTGTGTTTGAAGTCTCTTGGACCCCAAAAAATGTTTGAGAAGTTCGATTCGGTTGAAGTTGTCAAAATTCAAAAGATTTGAGATTTGCTTATACAGTTCACCCATGATTAGTAAAAATGGACCACTTCACGTCAGACACCCTACCTGTTTCATTCAGTTCCTAGAAGGATCCGTTCTTACTCTGTGTCTATTTAGGCCCTGATTCATGGTACTATCTGCTTGTAAAACAGGGGTTTGCGTGCCATTCTGCACTCAAATCCCTGTTTGACATATGGGGATTTGCCGGCAGAATGGCACGCACATCCCCGTTTTACATGCAAATAATTCCATTAATCAGGCCCTTAATGTCTATCTGAGGCCCTTGACTTTGCTTATAAAGACATGCATTTTTGTGTTCCAGCAATATGTTGATGACTCACATCTGAAGAACAGCCTTGGGAAGGGTGACAACAATCACAGCAGCACTACACACTGCAATGGGCATATTCAGGAATGACTACTTGATATCAAGCCATGTCTGAATGGGTCATTTCCACCGCAGCCTACAAGATTGAAGTGGTGGGAGCTATAATTCTCTTCAAAATGGATTTCTGTAATAGCTTCTCTGTAGAGCTACTGAAAATATATTTATATTTTACAGGTAATTCAGAATGCAGCAGATTGTCTGATCTTCAAAGTAAAACATCATTACCAAATTACTAGAACAATTAAAACTTGTATTCATTCCCAATCCAACAGAGGATAGACATTAAAATCCTCTGAGTCGCATGTACATCCTTCTGTGGCATGGTTCTGAAATGAAGCGCTGCACTGCTCCGTGCCCCTCTCACTCTTCAGAAATCATGTGAACCTGAGCATTAATGATTTTGGAAATTCCAGGCTGCCAACCCAACTGGAAGAGAAGAACAATGGTCAAAGAGTGAGAACACCATAGTCAATATGAGCGTTTTAGGAGCTGGGAAAATAAGAAATGGTTGGCTTTTGTCATTATTCTACAGCTGGTGGTGACAGGACCAGGCGAGAGTGGAAATATGAGGAACAAAGAAAGGGATCAAAGACAAGACCTCTATTATGAGCAGAAACTGACAGAGGAAGAGTATTGGTAAAGAAATAGATGAAGGGGGAGATCAATCATAAGATGCAGAGTAAGGAAAGAAGGGAATCTCAGTTTTAGAAGTGTTAAGCTGAACATGGTGAGACAGCATCCAGAGAAATAATGTGATGAGTGAGAAAAGGAGGAGCCTGAGAAAAAGATCTGAGAATCATTAGCTGGAAATGCCAGGAACTGCTGAATGACTGGATAATGGAAGATAGAGGAAAAGTGTACACAATCAATGAATAGGGTGCCAAAGGATAAGCATGGCAGGCCACCACAGCGAAGCGTTAGGGAAGACATGGGTGTCCTGCCCATAATACAGTATATGAGTGGTGGGAAAGTGACATGGACACCAGGAAAGAGCAACACCAGAAACACCAAGAAAAGAATGAGAAGAATATGGAAATATTGAATAGATTGACACATCATACGAAATTCACAAATAGGTCATGAAGAATTAAGAGAGAAGATTGCTTGGCATGATGAGAGGATATGAAAAAACATGTCACATGTGAAGGAGCAGTCTCGGGAGAGAGAGCAGGGTGAAACACAGATGGAAAAGAAGAAATAAAAGAGTTACTTTCAAATAAGAAACAATATGAACATAGTTGGCACATTTCAAAACTTTTAAATACAAAAGTAACAAGAGAAATGAGAAAAAAGGAGGAGGAGAAGCATCAAGGGGAGGTTTCTGTGTATGGATAAAATGGTGGCATGATTGAAACAAGAAAGCAAGCAATGGAAGATAGTGAAGAATTGGAAAGGGGGGATAGGTAGGTGAGAAAGAAAGGATAGAGCAAACAAATCAGAGGAGAAGGAAGGGGATTCAGCAGAGCAGCTGTAACATTTGCCCGTTGGAGCAAGAGAGGTAATGAATGTTCAGAAAGTAAGGAAAAACCAGAACATTATGAGGAAACAGTCGAGATGCGAGAGAGGGAGAGAAACAGGGGCCAAATAAAAAGGAAAATTAAGATGATCAATCTTAGAAGTAGGGTAGGGTTAATTGGAGGATGGGGAGCAAGGAGGCAAGGGAGTGTTAGGAAGGAAAAAGATGATGCAGTTGAGGGGCGAGCATCTACATAAGAGGTTATTTGCAAAACTCTTTTGCTTGGGAAAGGTCAAGATCATTAAAGGTATGAACAGTAAACAGGGTGAACAATGTTATGAAGAATAGTATTTCTTAAAACAGAGTTTATGTTCATGTAGATGTATGTAAGTAGTTTGTGAAGAAGAAGTAAGCCAAGATGGAGGAGGTTTATGAGAAGAAATGAAAGAAGAGTAGGATTGGGGCAACTCATTGCAGAAGAGAGTGTAGAAAAGAAATGATACACTAGTCTGGTTGAAGAGATAAAACACATGAAGACGAGGAAGAGAAGAAGAAGTGGGTGCATCAAAGAAATGAAGATCATGACACAGAAAAGACACTTTGGAAAAAAAGGAGAGAGCATGCTAGGGGGCGGATAAAAGCGAAAGAAAGAAAAATATGATCAGAAAGAAAGGAACATCAAAAATGCAAGCATCAGTTGAATGAGTACAAAAGGGAGAATGGATGATAGATTGAAATCACCAAGAAGGAAGAAAGAATATTCCGAAGGGAGGAGGTAATTCAACCAGCACAACATTTAGAGGTCCAAGGGGTCGATCCATACTTAAGAAGAAGTGATGATACCGTTTAGAAAAAGTAGTATAAAGATATTCAAATGGAAACAATAGAACTCATAATCTGAGCATATTATATTCAACAATATGTGTGCACATGTTTTGCGTTTTTAAAATGCAGCTTTTAGCATGGCTAGTATTCGGAACTCTTTTCTGTGGATACTAATGTGTTCCCTGCTACATGTTTTAAGCCCCTGCAGATAAGGCAGCCATCCCAGATCTGCATTCTATGGACATTATTCCTTCACCCAATGACGTTTTCATTATTTGGTATGAACAGTCCAGTTCATGTCTCTGCTACTCATTTTCTTCCGCACCATCTGATGAAGAAATCTTTGCGACTTTTAAAGGTTATGCATGGTTCCACCTCCACATAATACTTTTTAATACTCTGTTAGTCAAATGAAAGGTATCAACACCTTAATTTTGTGTTAGACTACAACTTAAAAGGGCTTACAATATGACACTCTAACACAGGTGAGCTTGTGTAATGGGTGCATTTAAGCAATACACAACCTGCTGGTAAGGGCCCTAGGTCCAAGTTAATGTGGCCCGTGGAGCAGGTCCCCACTGTAAGGTGCATAGAGAAATGAGTACCACTGGATGAGGAGTGTAGAGCAGTGGAGCCCTGGGATACTAAGAGGATAACATCTTTGCGAAGACAGGACAGAGAATGGTTGAGCATTCGAACGAGGCACTGTTAGGTGGAAAACAGACTAGGAGTGGGCGGGGCCCCAAAGCAGGCAGCGCTCAGAGTAGTGAGGTGGCAGCATCCAGGGGAGAATGCAGTGTAGACGAAAGATGCAGCTGGGCTGAGAGGAGGAACTGCAGTGAAGTGTAGAGGAATGAGGAGCCAGGTGGTGGGTGAAAAGCGGGATGCAGTGTAGTGTCGCGTGTAGAAGGCTGCGAGTGGAGGAGCAATCGCTGGTGCCATCAGGAGAAGATGAAAGTCGTCTTACCATGAGGTAAAGCTTGAGTGCCAACCATTGTGAGGTGTCCTTACTCGTGTTGCTGGATTTCCTCCCCATAAACAGCTACCCTATTTCCCCACCAACCAGTTGTATGCATGCCCATTTCCAATTGCCTTCTTGTGAGAACTTGCTTACACCATGCATCATCTTCCATCCTTACATGTTATCATGAGTAGTTGCCACACTCATGTGCAGCTACAAACATGGAAAGTGAAGTGTGTTTCATGCATGGCAAGTAGAAACATGTATAAGTGTTCCACAAGAGCAACAGAGCTGCAAGCAGTCATGTGATTCCTCCGGGTTACTAGGCTGTTCAAACAGTTCATCGGCGTCACTGTTCTCAAAGGAAGCAGCACGTCCTGAAAGTATTTCCTGAAACAGAAATGCATAGCCTAAGCATGCAGCTTGATGTGCTTTTCATCATGGCTAATGACAGGCGTTTCAGAAGAGGTATTTTCCATGCAGAATAGGCAACTGAGTGTTACCACATAATATATAGAACATTGTAACACCCAACAGTATATCATAAGCGTTGGAGAGCAGGATATGTTGTAATGGGGCTTTTTGAAGCCATTTGAGAGGAAGACGTTCTGTGCAGGTTTTTTAAAATACCACAGAACTCCAAGAAGATGACTTATCCTTATAATTAAGCACAAATACCCAAGGCAATGGCCTTTACTGCATGGTAATGGCCCAGGGGCAAAGTAATAAGCCCAAGCGCAGTCAGGGCCTTCATGCAATCACTAGCATCTTTATCAAGTGGTAAAGCTCCCTGCCAATGGGTTTATGGTGATTAGTACCCCTGGATCAAGTGGGTACCAGTCAAATACTGAGACACAGAACATTTCAAAGACAAAAATACAGAATTTCGATTTATTTGTATTTATTTAAATGTATAAAGTACCTAGCGGCCCGGGGGCATTGTGGCGCTGTTACAGAAGGCTTTGCTTGCATGTAGAAGGAACAATCAGGTAGTGGTACACACATTTGTCATTTGCATAGGTCCAGATAGATATTTGCATTTACAGAGACGACAAGGGGTACAAACAATACTGGATTGCTGTCAGTCCATGAGTAGGTAGGGGCATAGCTAGTTGAAAAGCCTGGTTTTGAGCGCTCTACGGAACGGTGTGAGGGAGGTCTCCTTTCTGAGTGAGAGTGGTAGGGCGTTCCAGTTCTTTGGAGCCAGGAAGGGAAAGCTATAAATAGGCTAATAAACAACATAAGGGGAGTCTGGTGGGGCTGTGGGGCCCTGCATATACTTTTGGGGAAATGTGGTGGGGGGGAGGGGGGGTACTTTCGCTTGAAAAAAAAATTGCCAAAGTGATCAAATAGTTCCGATCAATTACAAGCTGCTAATGTCCTTAGGTACGATTGGTGGCTTTTGAGAGAATGGTGAACCGAGTGCCCACCATAGCGTTGACCACAATATAAAAGAAGGACTGCGGAAGTGCAGGAGCCATGGAGAGGCGGACCAGTGGAAGTTGCAGGACGGGGTTGTGAAAAATTGACTTCGGCACTGCAGGAATACAAAGATGAGTAGAGGCTAAAACGACCACTCAGCCCTCACACTTCTACAAACCAAGAGACAACAGTCATAAAGGTAAAAAATGTATTGTCCGATAGAAGTTGACAGCATTAAATATTTAGGGGTGACCATCACAAAGAAATTGGATGACTTCTATGGAGCAAACCCTCCTCCGTTATGGAATGAAATCAAAAAAGACCTGCAGAAATGGTGGAAGATCATGTTATCTTGGGTGGCGCATCCAACCTCAGTAAAGATTAACATTCTCCAGAGAAGGCTGTTCATGTTCCAGGCATTACCAATAATAACACTGGCCGCTTACCACAGCGAAGTGAAAAAGAAACTCCTCACATTTCTATTGGCCGGGAAAATGCATTGAATAACCTATAACTCTTTGCTACCTTCAAAAGAAAGGGGAGGGATAGGGTTTCCAGATCTCTATGAATATGACAGAGCTGCACAGTTTTGGGTACTAGTAGATCATTTACGAAACAATAAAGAGAAACAATGGATAGACCTGGAACATTTTCTTTTTAGACCAGTATCCCTATAAACAGTTGCCATACAGAATTCCCAATCATTCAGCCAGGTCGATACTTTGGCACTTATGGATGGCAATCAAAGGACGTGGGGGTTATCACCTAATGGCCATCACCTCTCAGCTGTATATGCACTCCCACCCATGGAAAGAGGGTAACTTCTTACAGAAGGCTGAAGTAGAACACTCCCTGGGTAGTGGCCCAATGCCTCTTCTGCATTATTTACAATTAAGAGATTCCTTAACAGACCAGCAATGACACTTTACTCCCCAAAGACTCTCAAAAATGTGTCCCAGCGTTGTCCCCTTCTGCTGGAGGAATTGCAATAGTATAAGCACCTACTGGCACATGTGATGGGAAAGCCCGTTAGTGCAACAATATTGGAAGGAGGTTTTATTATGGGTTAAGGATACAGACGGCATAGACTGGATACGATCCCCTTTATTAGTACTGTTTAGTCTCATAAATCAAGAAGACGGAGAAGTACAGCTGCCTCATATGTCAAGGATTATTTTCTTTGCAGCAAGAGTGTGTCTTAATATCCATCGAAAGAGAAATCATCTCCCAACACGAGAAGAATGGACAAAAAAGGCCTAGAACTATGTGAAATGGAAAGCTTGACAGCCATACTAACGGAATCCCCTACCCACAGAGATATGGAATGGCTTCCGTTTCTGGAATATTACAGATTATAGGGCTGGGAGGTTAGCTCACGGGCGACGTGCTCGCCTTGCAATCAAGATGATGTAGAGCAACATAGGTTCGATTCCCAGGTCTGCACTTAAATAACCAATTAAATGAGAAGAGCAGATCAACAGAATGTAATTATAATTGTTCTTTTATAAGACGCTTAACACCAGGAACCGATTTCAAAGCGTGAGCCAAGGATTCAAACAAGTGTTGCTATGCATTATCTTGCTTTCAAGACAAACGAGTTGCCCCTGAGCTATCCTCCTGGCCCAAATGCATTGGCTGCATATTTAATAAAAGGACCCAGAAAAATGTAATTCTAAGTCCTGTTGGACATCTAAGAGTATAAACTACACAAGTGACATATCTATGCTCCCATAACGTGTTATTGTTTGTCTTCTAACATTCCCCAAACAAGTTTCACCATCGAGAAAGGGAGGAGTGGGGAGAAAGAGGCTGTGTGAGTTAATAGGACAAATTGAATTGTTATTATGAAAGGTTCCATATCTGACTTTGGGTGATCTAACAACGTAGAATTGCATATATGTATGATTTGGAAGGTATTTTTTTTAAAGTGCAGTCAAGAGATATACCTCCTTAATCTTTTCTGTTATTGTGGGCTGAGGGAAGGCTGTAAACTAAAGAGGGGTTGTGACGGTGGTTCAGCAGCAACTAAAACAGAGATGTATAATAAATCCAAAATAAAGGAATGTCTCATCAAGTTTCTATAAAAATATAGACTTTAATTAGATACTCCATGTAAAATACTAGCTACCTAGAAATCACTGTAAATCCCACCCCTGTAGAAGAAATAAACATATGCACAGATAGATTAGATGCAGCACTCTGGGTGATGAAAAGGAGGGGGAGATAGGGAAGAAAAAGCAACAATGTTCTTCAAAAAGGATATGTACGTGTGAGCAAAAAGGGTTCAAAGTGAACTAACCAGTCTCTATGGCCCCTAAATTGACCAAATGGTCAGTTAGCAGCCAATAGTACCTTCTTTGCAGTTCCTGGTGGTTTAGCAGCGCCGGACTAGACTTCTTGGCGGTGTGCGAAGATCAGGAGACAGCAAACGGCAGCAATGGAGAGTCTTGCTGGTTCAAATGTGCTGTACAGTTCTTGAAACATACTCCAAGCCATTCAAAAGTGAAAAATACTAGGATCCCGACTGTCTTACCTCTCAGGGTGCTGTGAGTCCCAATCCAGGGGCTCAGTGACAAGATGAGTCATTTTCTCATGTTTTCAATCGCAGAGGAGGCTTGCACACAACTGCAGGGGTCCTTCAACATGGTGAGGGCCTGTGTACTGCTATGGCTAGCAGAGAGGCGGTCTTTCTCCAGCAGCAGGTCACTTTTAGGTTGCTGTGAGTCCCACTACAGGGACTCAGGAACACAATGGGTGCTTGTTCTCAGGCTCCCAAACACAGCAGAGCTGGCACACAACTGCAGTGGTCATCCAACATGGTGAGGTCTTGTGTACCACTGTGTCTGACAGAAAGGCAGGCCCTGTTTTAGCACCATATCAACCCCAAAATCCCTTGGGTGGGTAGGGGACAAAGCTCACCTCTGTCTTGGAACACCTGCCTTCACCTCACAACTGGAGGACTTCAGAGAGGACACTACCTAAGCAGGGTCCAACAAAATCTTCATGATGGTTCAAGATGATTCCAGATGATTCCAAGAAGTGGTGTCAGGCCCTTTCTTTTAAAGCCAAAAGTCCCTAGGTGATTGGACGAAAGCTAACCTGATTTAGGGGTGCAATCCATGGCCTTGAAATGGTTGGACTTTGCCTTTCTGATGTCACAACCAAAGTGCTTTGCTCCTAAGGAAGTGGAGTGGACAGAAAAGAGAAATAGAGGCAGAGAGAATCAAGATGGCAGAAGACTCCAAAAACCTTGCAAATCCCGCTCTGGCTCACCCTAACCCCCTTCCCTCTCAATAGGATGAAAGGTGTTTAGAAATGCAGCCCTCTGGTGTGAGGCCTGGCTCTCTGTGAATGGGCGAGCCTCTTGGTTTCTGTTCAAAGGCTAGCATCCTATGCAGTGGCTGTCCTGGTTGAAAGAGTGTTACCATGCCTTAATAAAGGAACAAAGTGAAGCAATCCCCCAATGCCAGTCCTGTCAGTGCACAGGTGCGGGCCCTGTCTGGGAGGAATACACATAATCCTTCGACAGCTGAACTGGGCCCTAGGGCTGTCACATTGCAAAATCAACATATTTATGTACCACCAGGACAACACCACCAGGGTAATGCGGTCTTTGAAACAGCGGTGTATATTTTAAATGCAGCCCCTCTGCTGCAGAGACTTGGTTGTCACTGCAGATTTCAAGAGGGCACCCATGGTCTCTAAACCTGCAATGGGCCACTGGTAGAGCAGGAGCTGTAAATCAGGATATTGATGCAGTAAGGGACAACTACACACTATGCTTATGGCACAGAGTTTATAAAAGGGGAATCTGATTAGCAGAAGTCCCTTTCAGAGATGGACTTACCTGCATCATTGTATTATATAATAAAAATGTAAAAAGCCAGGGCTTTCACACCCATGTCAAGATCCTGCTGGTTGATAAGGATAGAGGAGGACTGTGAGCCGGCATGATTGTGCGCATGGTAAGGGGTCTGGACACAGGGGCAGGGCATGGAGCAGAGCGGGTATATTGGGATGAGAACAGGCAATGAAGGGAGATGTTACATGGGGAAACAGGGGGATATGGGTGGAAACAGTGAAACTCTGAGCTTTACCATGTGGTAAAGCTCCTCGGTCCAACAATCAGAAATAAGATAGTGTCTGGACCTAATACTAATAACCGTACAGTTTAGTTGATAGGGCTGTTTTATTCTGTAAACTTACAGTTGTGCCATGGTTATGCTCTTTGAAAGAGTGGATAAGTGTCTGGAAGTGTCTCCGGCAGTTGAATGGCACATGTTGTTAGGGACTGCGGGCCTCATCACAAGTTTGGTGGTAACCCTTAAATCCGGCGGTCGCGCTAATACCGCCAGATTTAAGGGTCCGCCAAATCAGGGCTTTGGCAGATTTCTCTCCAGCTCTGAGTTGGGGGGAAACCCGCCTAAAATTACGCTATTACCGCCGGCTGGAAATCCGCCGGCGGTAAGAGCGCGAAAATTCCCCATTGAGCCCAATGGGGAATGGGCATTCCCGAATGGGCTCAGTTGGGAATGGGGAATTCCATTACCGCCAAACCCGTGATCCGGCGCTAATAGCGCCGGGGGTTTGGCGGTAGGGTTAATACCGCCGGCGGTAATACCACCCGCGTTACCGCCCAACTCGTGATGAGGCCACGCATCTGCAAGTCGTCTGTTGCTCAACAGAAAACGTAAGCAGCGCAACTCTTTAAATGATATATGTCTCATACTTTTAAAACATTTTTCCGTCAGGGTGACTATTCTGACAGAGGAAATTATCACCATATCAAGTGTGCATTGCATGCTCAGAAGGAATGAAGGTTTGAATTATTAGCACAAACATATTTTATAAATTGGTGGTCTTTCTTATGTTCCCAAAATGCACTTTGTCTTTATGCAAAGAAGCCAACATCCTATATTCAGGGTATGCACGTCATTCGAATCTTAGCTGTGCTCCTAGTCCCACCCACACCACTTACAATGGGGCCCCAGTCTCGCAAACACCACTGACAATCCCCACAAAAAATATTCCTCCGTCCATCGAAGGGGATGGAGGGAGTCCCACCAGTAAATTTTGTCAATTTCCAGCACTGGTAGAGTGACCTACGAGAGCTCCAGCCAATAGTTTTCACTTCCTGTCAGTAAGTGCACCCTGACATCAGAACGAGGGGATTGTAATGTAATTGTCCACTTGAGATGTCACAAATAGATGATTAGAAGAAATCCGATAGCTGTGATGTCACAACTAGATGTCAATAAAGATGTAACCTCTAAGAATATACAATAGTATTATTTGTATCGGTTTATATTAACACTAGTCAGAGTACTGGTACTACTAATACATGTAATAATACAGATCATAATAATAATTATTTTAATAATAATAATAATAATAATAATTATTATTATTATGTTATTATTATTATTATTATTATTATTATTATTATTATTATTATTATTATTATTATTATTATACTATCAATAATAACATCCAGTGGTACAGCATGCTTGTTACAACATAACATATGTTTAAGTGAATTTAACCTAATGATGTGTCTGAGTTTAACATGTAAACACAAGTTCATTGGACTTAATGTTGCTCATCAATATGGGACAAATATGTTGTCAATAAATATCATCATAATTACATGGTATTGCTAGAAATACAATCGCTGCCGTTTAATTTAGAAGCACTCCATCAAGAGAGTGACACTACAATATAATAACAGTTTCCAAATGTAAAGGGAGAGCAGAATCCCATTGTGACATCATGTGAACACAAACGCATGGAGCACCTGTAACTGTAGAAGAAAAAAATACAAAATTCCAAGAGGCATGTTTTCATATAGGGACATACGCCATTCGGTCTGTGCCTTCACTGCAGATTCTTTACACACAGAGTTCCAAAAATAATATGCATTTCATAATATTCGATAAAGGTACTCCGACCAAGGCGGATTACAACTAGTACCTCAGAGCTGCACCACATGTGCATTGACTCACCAAGCTGCCTCTTGGATTTTTGTCTTTGTGCGGATGAACATGTGCTTTATTATTCTTCCAAGAGAATGTTTTAAAAAAAAAAACACCGAGAAAAGCAGCCTATTTTAAATGCGCGCGAATGTTAATTTCAACTGGGCATTCCATGTATTGATATTTACCGGCCACCTGCAGATTTCTGCTTTAAAATGTTCTCCACCCTTAAACATGGGAAACACTATTTTTTCACAGAATTATATCGCCTGATGCATCGTTTTTTAAAATGGTGCCTTGGTGTTTCCGGGATTACATTGCAGCCCACCATTTTGTGCATATGTTTACAAATGACACTTAAGGGCTCCATTATTATAGACAGTCAATCACGGGCACTGTTTGCAGTTTGTTTGAAATCCTGAAACAATAGCAATGGTAGTTGCTTTCACGCTGTTACCCTTGCTTTTAAATAATCAGCCATTTGGAGCTGTCACAATATTTGATCGGTATTGCAGACAGTTAAATTGGTCAATTAAATATCTTGTTTTTTTTTAATGCTTCTTTTTCTTTGTTTTTCTCGAACACTAATATTTTTGCTTGTCTGTCATCGCAGCGATGTATAATGGAGCTTTTGTTGAGCCTGGAACTGGTGCAACACTGACATTACATTTGCTTAATTGGTTATGCGTTTAATATTAGTCACCGATCGTTTAGAACTATGCGTAATGTCCTTCCGCATATGGCGTTGTAGGACGAGATGTGTTCACGCTGTGTTGTAGCTACACAAAAGGCGCCGTCCGAACATGCAGTATTTGCCACAAAAAATGTGCACATTGCAGATTGCGGTATTTGGTGTAATTTGGGTAATGTAAGAGCAAAGATCACTCTTTTGTTTTAAGTGCTCAGACACTTCACAACTCTTCCGTGCTATGCAGGAGATTACTCTTCAGTTATCCTGGGATAAAATGTTTTGTGTTCTGCTTTAGAAGTTATATTCATATCCGCATTTTCGTTGTAGAATTGACACACTTTCGCCTCATCAGAAATTCTCGTTGACGGCAGCGACACCTACTGGTGTTCACAATGTTATTTTCATGTAAAAGCACGCTTTGGCGTGTGACATGGAAATGTCGTTTCTTCAGTAAATAGAAACGAGTTCGTGTGTCCTTCTTTCCACTTGCCCTCCCCCCTTATATATATATATATATATATATATATATATATATATATATATATATATATATATATATATATATATATATATATATATATATATATATATATATATATATATATATATATATCTGTTCACCCTCTTCCCTGTCTCATTTGCTTTAACACCATTTACTGACTTCTTCAGCGTTCATTTGCTTTCTCACTCGCTTATCTCACTGTTTTGACCTTTGCACACAAATATGCACTGTGTTACACCTACCCTGGAGCATGTGCTTGAGCTTGCACACACCCAAACAGACACACACTCTCTCCCCCTCTCTCGCAAAAACACACGTGCACACCTACACACACACGCGCGCACACACCTGTCACTGTTATTAACAAAAAGGTGAAGGTAGGTGTCACACAACGTGTGTCTCCTTTGGCCCACTATGTGCCTATTTATTTGCACACCAGCATACCATTAAGTTTGAATGCACAACCACTCAGTGTGACAATGTATACATGTATCTATGAGAACCAATTAAGGAGAAAGGGTGTTTGTAAGTCAACGTTGTGTGTCTATCTGCCACGCCTTTGAAGTGCCTACCGTCGTCCCCCCTTCCCTGACCCGCATCTTTCCTTGTCCCTCTTTTGTGTCTTAGCCTCACGTAGAACAGAGCACACACTCTTCCCTTGCTGCCGTGGCCATGTTAGGAAAGATCCGGCCCACCTAATGAGAAAGTCAAACAGCCGCAGTCCCCGTCCCAGGAAGCTCTGCTCTCGGTGGAGAAAGATGCATTTTACAAATGGCTGTTAAATGGTCCCACAATAATGCTGATGTTTCCCAGTTAATTATTTTGAAGCACAGCCTTTGTTAGCCTCGTGACTTTGGAAAAATGACAAAAGGCATCCGCATTTAAGACTGTGAGTCCCAGGGTGCCCATACACAGATTTTTTTTTTGTTGGCTTATGGGAGGAATGTGTCCGCTGTCAGCAGTCAGTCTGTTCTGTTTCAGATATTCCATCCCGAAAACATCGGCATGTTACTTACTATATATCTCATTGTTTGATAAACAGCCGCAATAATTGCAATGTAACATCATATCATACGTATATCATAACAACATCATGTTATCATACGCTTATTTTCTAAGCTTATGTTTCATGATTTCTGCTTTTTTAAATCATGTATTCCTTTTACGAATGTCCTCTCTGAACATGGCATTGGTGCATCGCCTTTAAGTTGCAGAACTCTGTGGTGCAAAATTAAACACCCCAAGAAACTGACTGACATGTTTGTGACATGCTGTCGGGAATGCCAGTGTAAAGGTCCTGTATTATAATTTCTGTCTGTGTACCATTAGAGTTCCATCTGTAATTCAGAGGACCGCCCATCTAGGCTTACCTCAAGCTCCAGTCTCCCAACATGTCTCTCCCCTTCCTATAAGACAGTCACTTCATCTAGCCAATCATCTAGTGCCCATTAGTACTGAGCAATATAGTGGTTTATTTTATAGTGATTATTAATGTGCACTCTGCTGCCAGAAGCTGCTTCAAGGCGCCGGGATTCAAGGGGAATGTATGAGGGCGACAGGAAAACAGACAGATGTCACAACTGCACTACTGTCACATCTGTTAAGTCTCTGAGGAAAGTGTCAATAGGGTGGCATCGACTGCTAGGTCGGGCCCTCGAAGCTGCTATTGGGCCACTGCCCTCAGGTAATGGCCCAAGCAAAGTAGCCTGCAGGTCAAGTAGTATGAATGAGAGATGACTGTGGATGAATGTGATCTAATGAACTGGCTATAATGAGAGACGACTGGTGGGTGAGTGAGATTGGATGAACTGGCTCTAATGAGAGGCGACTGGGGGATGGATGAGATGGAATGAACTGGCTATAATGAGAGATGACTGGTGGGTGAATGAGATTCAAAGATCTGGCTATACTGAGAGGCGACTGGGGGATGGATGAGATTGAATGAACTGGCTATAACGAGAGACTACTGATGGATGAATGAGATTGAATTAACTGTCTATAATGAGAGATGACTGGTGGGTGAATGAGATTGAAAGATCTGGCTATAATGAGAGGGGACTGGGGGATGGATGAGATTGAATGAACTGGCTATAACGAGAGACTACTGGTGGATGAATGAGATTGAATTAACTGGCTATAATGAGAGATGACTGGTGGGTGAATGAGATTCAAAGATCTGACTATAATGAGAGGCGACTGGGAGATGGAGGAGATTGAATGAACTGGCTATTTGATTGGAGTTACAAGGGAATAGTGCATGACTGGTGTGATGAATAGACAGCAACTAACAATCCTCCACCTATAAACCAGCGCTGTTGTTGGATGAATGGTTTGATGGATGGAAAAAGGCATTAGTTCACTGATATGAACCACAAGTAAATATTGTCTGAGTGGTGAGTTGAATGGACAGCAATTTTAGCAATACAGAGCAGATAAACCAATGCTACGGACGAGGAATCATAATGTGTTGGACCGTACCATGGAGCTGTCTAATCCTGCCGACTCTAAAGAAAAGGAATCACCACTTTCATTTTGGGTTGTAACTAAAGAGTCACCAGATGACGCCCAGACATACATTTCAAGAATAATAGATAATGAAAACATGTTCTGTTAAAAATGAAGGATAAGCTTGCTTGACCGACCAGACAGTGCAATCTAGGGCCGTCCTTAGCATCCCTTCAAATAGTAAAAGCCAGTAAAGTTTTCAGAATTACCAGAAAATATATGAACATTCACAAGTCCAATTCATTGTATTTATATGTTCCGCATGTAGTATATATACACTCATGGCGGATGTTACAAAATCCGGACAAGTTATTATCAGTTGATGTCTCGGCAAGCACAGTCAACCCCATGAAAAATAAAAGGGATTACTTTGGAAAGGCAACAAACACTAGGCAGCCACCCAAAGCATTCTTATGCAGGTGCACGAAATTACCTCCACACACAGCAGATGCTGCCCCTCGTCTGATGTGTGAGTCGTGTGTCCATGGAGAAGAGCAACACTTCTTGGCTATATGTAATTTTACCCAAGGTAACATCAGAGGGCTCAATTTCACCAAAGTCAAAACAACATAAAAATACTGCATTTTTTTAAATTTTAATTGGGGGTAAGTACCCCCAAACCCGTTTTTCTTTCCTTTTAACCCCACCCCAACCCCATGCCCACCAATTTTAACCCCTTGTCTCACTACCATATATATATATTTAATTACAATTTTTCAGTATTCTTTCGGTATTTTGGGTTTCGGCAAAAGCTACCACTCTGATTTATTTTCAGTAAAATGACTGGGTTCCCAATTCTTGCTCTTGCCACATTTGCACACTAAGTTTTTATGAAAAGAACAACTGCATATTCATGATAACTTGCAATAATTTAGATTTCCACCTCAGTGAACAGGGCTTTCTCCTGAGCGTTTTGGTTAACCTCGACTTTTTACGGTGAGCATTACCTTTCAGAAGTATTCAACAACATTCACATATTTTTGTAGTGGTGTCTTTTTTCTGTCACAAACACACTCCAAATGCTTATTGCTGAAACAACTCACCCTCCACTCATTATCTACAGTTTTTACCTCAGTTAAACTACTGCTGTCAACGAACCGTGCAGAGGATCTCGCTCGGGCATTAAACGGGCGTGCCAACCAGGGCTTCTCTCTCTCTCTAATATTCCGCAGTGGTGAAATAAAGCACAGCTTATTAGAGAAATGAAGTCCTGGATATTGTCTATCGAAATGTAATAATTGTGACAATGTAATAATTACATCATCATGTTGCCAAGACTATTTAAAATGATGGGATTTTATGAAGGCCCACATGAGCTTGATTTACAACGCGTTTTTCAATGGGATTGCGCTCTTGTAAACCGTTTTTGTAAATCAGGCCCTTAGATCCTTTGGCTTAGGGTAGACATAAGGAAGCGGGCAACGATATCTGTGTCAGGCCTGCACCTCTGTCTTAGTGGCAGACGTACAGTCCATGTCAGCGATTAGTATAGCTAGCTGTTAGAACTACAGAAAATACCATTTCAACCTTTCCTGTTTTCTTAAAACTCGAACTGTATATACTTTTGGACGTGCAGAGCCCTGACAAATAGCCAGCAGCAGAAAAGGAACAGTGAGCGAAGAGAACGAAGGCTTCTCTTTGGCACACGTTTTACTCACTAGTGCCCCCACCTGTAGTACAATCATTACAAAAACATGTTAGGCCCATTTTTTCAAACCATTGTCGGAGAGCGTATTCCAATGAGGTTTTGCCATAATAAAACGCTTCTGTGAAATAGGGCCTCAATGTGGACAGTCACGCTCTCCGTACTACATAAAGAGCGCTAGGCTACCGACTGAACGAAAAGCTGCCTCTGCACGAAAAAATCAGCGTGCACTATACGTTGGATAGTAGTGTATTAAGACCACAATGATTCCTGAAAAACAGTTTTTTTTGCCCTGAGATTTCCATACAGGCAGAAAACTCGCATTGCGACCACAATATCGTAAACAATGGCCTGCTTTGAGTTTTGAGATATTCAGCCTGCAAGAGGGACCGAGGCTGGAGTTGTGCACACTGCAAACATTTTAAAAATCAGACCAGACACATCTTATGATGTTCCCTTTGAAAGGCCAACAATCATTTTGTTAGCTCCGTACATGTGCAGTAGGTGACTATGGATGAAAAGATTTAACTCCTTAACTGCCAGGCTATTATGCAAGTCTATGCAAAAACGACTAGCATACTCGTCCTTGGCACTATCTGCGACACCCAACACACACACACCTCTGCAAACAGAACACCCAACATGGAATTCAGTTACAGAAAAGTCAGTGGTACAGGAAGGAAATAAGGTAATGCCGGGCATTCTGGATTGACAGACACAGCTCCTTAACAATGAAAGGGTTAAACGAAGAGATAAAATATATGTACTATCTACAAACATGACAGTACTGATAAGCAACACAATTCACACCATAGTTTACACATGGAGTATTGGACTGAGAAACAAGATTTCAATGAACCATGTGTTCATGTTAATGCTTTTCTCACTAGTCACTTGAATTGGCATCACAACAACCAATTTTTGCTACTGGATTCTCTCTATTTTCAGGATCCCTTTGTGAGTATTCTAACTTTTTGCTTTTGGCTTAACTCTGTATACCATTAAGCATTAAACATTGAGAGATATGGGGTTTTATATACAACGAGCATACAACGAGAGTTATCAAATGTTCAATTAACACAGAGGATTTTGCACCAGCAAGCTACTCGGGTAGCGTTATACTATTTGATAAAACAAGGTTTAGGCCGTTTAAATGAATGCAGACATGGCGCCTCTAAGAGTGCACCCAGACAATTACGCTTCACATGGCGTCTATCTGTTGCCATGGAGACATCCCCGCCCCACCGTGATCGCTCACGCGGGGGTGGGGCGTGAGGCATACGTGCTCCGGCCACCCAGCGGGAGTGCGACGCCTAGATCTGTCTCCATGACAACATTGAAATACACACTGAGTCGGCGCGCATCCGCGTCCACGCGGCACTGCCGGCTTCAGCTTGTTCTGAGAGCAGAGACAACGTAAGTACGGCTTTGAATCCAAATCGTTCTCACCGCACGCAGAATTAACATAGGGTTTGATTGTATCCGTATTTCCCCACAGAGGCTGCTACCAATACATTTTTTGATCACGTCAGATGACACAGCTTATGAATCGTAGGAGGTATGATTATACGGGTTATTTATACATTTTGAAGGCATACACGGGAACGCTATAAATATTGACATGCATTCTCTTTCTCTTCCCCTAATCTGCATTTTGGGATGGCACTCTCTAACGAACTCGTAGAATTGGCATTAATTGGTATGTCATATTTTTTATCTTTACTAATTGAAAACACCACAGTCATGGGGTGAATTGTTTTGACTGTATGATTTCCTCAATGTTTGCAAATTGTAACATTATAAGTGTACAGCCCTGAATATGGTTTTTACCGAAATGCATTAGCACGTGTATACTTAATGGCCTTTTGCTATTATTGTTTGGCCTCATTACTACAAGCACAATTTTTAAGGATTGTGAATTAAACAATTCCTGATAAACACACAAATAACTCCTTTTGTTTTTCCTCAGGGACTTGTTCCCATAAATCCTAGAGGGAACCTCAAGGGCTAATCTGGAAAAGAAATGAAGTTTGAGCTACCCTCTGATCAGTATAATATAATTTTGAACTTACCATAACACATTTTTTTCAGTCCCTTCGGGGACCAACTGAGAGCGCCAGTTCTAATAGGGTGATGTTACCCTATTTCCTTTTTCAAAACCAGTGCAGTTTCAGCCAGGAGTTCAGCAAGGGAGAGGAGGAGAGAAAGCAGAAGCAAAGAGGAAGGTATTGAGGTGCTTCTGCAACCGGAGATGGTTCTCCTCAAGTTTCAGGGAAGCAAGGAGGCTGTTCCAGAGGGAGGCCCCAGCTGAAGAAAGAAATCTACCATCAACTCGTTGCTTGGAGAAGCGACTGACCTTGAGGGAGTTGGAGGCGGATGAGCGAAGAGCTAGAGAAGGAAGATATTTTGGAAGAGAAAGTTGAAGGTATTGAGGCCCCAGGCCCCAGAAGGCATTGTGGATAATGCAGAGGGTTTTGAACTTAATCCTCGCAGCCACTGGGAGCCAGTGCAGAGATTTCAGGCATGGCGAGATATGACCCCTGGGCTTGAGGCTAAGGACAAGTCTTGCAGTACTGTTCTGGACGAGGTGCAGAGGCCGGAGAGACGAAGCAGGCAGATTTAGAAAGATGCTCTTGCAATAGTCCAGCCTAGAGAGAACCAGAGCTCTGGATACAGTGAGCTTCTGGGGGAAGGAGAGGAAAGGAAGGATAACTCTGAGGAGGTGCAGTTGGAAGTGTGACTTCTTAGAGACGTGAGGAGAGAAGGAGAGAGTGGAGTCTGAGATGATGCTGAGGACACAGGTGGGAGAAGGTGGGAGCAGGAGGAGGGCCAAGAGAGGCAGGCCAGGAGAGGCAGACCAGAGAGTGACAGGAAACGAGGAAGCAGGTGTGACAATTAAGAGAATCTCAGTCTTACTGGCATTAAGGCAGAGATCATTGGCGGCACACCACTCCTGGATGGCAGACAGACAGTCAGAGATGAGAGAAAGAGAAGAGGTGGCTGAAGGTATCCTGAAAATGAGCTGAGTGTCATACACATAGCACTGAAAGCTGGGACAGAGAGTGGCAATGTGGTGGTCAAGAAGTGCCAGGTATTGGTTGAACAAACAGGGACAGGGGTTAGACCCCTAGGGGATACCACAGGTAGAGATAGAGATAGAGCAGAGGAAGGATCCAAGTTGGACCTGGGAGGGTCGATCAGAGAGGAAAGAAGTCAGCCATGTCAGCACCTGACCGGTGATACCAAGGTTATCACAGAGATGGTTGAGCAGGATTGCGTGGTTGTCAACCTTAAAAAAACAAAAAAGACCACTGAAAGGAAATACATAGAGAAACCAAGTGTAGCAAAGCTTCATTTCGGTGAAGACCATACACACATGCCATGATATTTCTTACAATTTTACATAAACAGCTGGATGTAATACAAAATATAACAGGGTTATCAAAATATATTTATATGTCTAAATTCTAAAATATTTCCATAACAATGTTGCACAGTGGTTTTAAGCTGAATCATTATTACTTCTTGACCAGTTTCCTTCTTAGAGAAAAAGCTTTCATTAAAAACATTGAAACAACAATAAAAACTAGCTAAGTGGCATTGTTCTTAAGTAGCCCGAAGGCTTCCCGCCTAGTTCTAATTCCATAGAAGTTTAATATTGGCTTGAGCCAGTTAGGTGTAACAGCATCATATAGTGGACATGATAATAGAAAGTGCAATTCATCGTCATCGTCATTATCACAAAAAGGACATTTGGATGTGAGATTCAAGCGCCAATGACTTGTAAATGTAGCAAGAGGTAAAATGCAGAGGCACATTTTGGCAGATAAGTGACGAGAATAACATAAAACCAGTTTTCCTTCAAGAACATAGTCATTCTAGTGTATTATTAAATAGATTTTGGCAATGAGCCATATATTTTAGCCAGGCAATCGATTAAGAAAATTGGCCTATGATTTGAGGGTACCTCAGGTCAAGCAGTCAGGATTTTAAGCTTAGGGACCAAGACACCCCTCTTCCTAAAGAAGTCAAGGTAAACAGGAAAGACATGGAACACCCAATTAAATTACAACCTATAGTTTTCAGCGCACACCGGGAATGAGCTTTGTTAATTTCGTATTTTAACAAAAATCAACCCGTAGTTTTCTGCCAAAGGAAATTAATTACATTAATATTTGTAGTTAAGTAGGCTAAGCATCTACATAGTTTTGCCCCCCCACCCACGCTAAAGGGAAAGGATTTGAGGTGAGCAGACTCCCACACCTTTTGATTTCCCCTGTCTCAGTTCTACTTACATAAAAAGACTCTGTTTAAAATTCAGGACAGCCAGCTGCATGTGAGGGCCTGCTGGAAGGATGGGGCAGGAATCTGCTCACTCCTCTCCCCAGGATGGTTCCCAGCTCTCTGCCATATGGTCCACTCAGCTTTTTAGGCCTCCCCGGCAACAGACAGCTCCAAAATACAGCTCCACTCAAATTAAGTTTCTTCCATTTCTTCTGGTGTTTCCTTGTTGCTGTCATAGGCTGGGTTTAGCAGCTCTCTTGATGGCAATTTTAGCAGCTCTCCCTGCTGGTAAATTTCAGCAGCTCTGTCCCTTCTTCATAGTGTATTCCACCCTATATAGCTGCGATGACATCATCAAGTTTACAATCTTGGGTAAATACCCTGCAAGAGTTCTCACATCTAGGATTGGACAGTTACCCTTCTCTCTCCTCCCAACTCCAGCCCATCTCTACGGATTGGTGTAAGAGTCTGGAGCAGACATATGGCAGCTTCATTTGCAATCCCCATTTTTTCTCATGTCAAATCTTTGCCAAAAATGAGTTATGTGGCAAAACTTCATAATTTTACTAGCAGCTGCCATAATATATATATTTACCTTTTCAGTGAATCATGGAGAATTACATAAAATGACAAGCAGGTACACACCATTTTGCACAAACGTTTGACAGCTATCCACCATATTACCAGAAAACAAAAGCTATGAACATGTAATTTTCTCTCCACAGTTCACGCTTCACCAGTTCCCCAACTCTTAAATTGGGACATTTTCAGATCATCCAGGAACCTAGTTTAACTGGCCATTACAGTTCCCTCAGTCGCAGGTGGATGAATTCTATTTCACCAAAATCACTTGGAAATTATCTAAACAAAATGACACATAAATAAAGAAAGGTCTGACTTACGGTTATTGAGAAAAAAGGCCAAAATGATAATAGTCCATTAAAATTAATTGCAAATAATTGGGATATGCAAATTGGAGGCATCCTGCCTTTAGTGGCATTTGCCTCTCTGGGCCAGTGTTTGTATTAGTCCCTTTGATGTTGGTCATTTGATGTTGGTTACAGCTTGTAAATAGGGCATGCATTTGCTACACAGAGATCCCCACTGTAGCTAATGAACCGGCCCAGCCCCGTAATGTCACGAATCCTGTCCTCTTATCTGGAGGGGCCACTATTTCGATCTGAACGGCATCAATCTCTTGTATTTCTTTCAAAGTTCAGCTCCTCTTAATTGTAGCCCCAGTTTTTATACCTCCTCTCTACATTCCGGGGATGCATAAGCCAGGGCCATTTTTCTCTGCACAGAGCCCAGCCTTCAAGGACAACACCTTTCAGGCAGGCCACATTTTATTGCAGATGTAAAATAGCTGGGTTTGCCTCAGGGCTACAGAGACTTTTTCATCGAAACAAAGTGGGCTTTTCTTTTCAAATGTATGCTGGTATTTTGCATGAGAAACATAAAATACATTAATTTCTGTCAATGGGCACCATGTCTTTTCCCTGACATTTTTAAGGTTAGTGGTGGAAACATTTTCTCATGCCTTGTTTTAACTTGCAAACACACATGCAATGCCATTTTTGTGTCAGTGTTTAAAAATCCGGTTTTTCATGTGAAAGGCACCCTTGAATTTCTTCTTCATTTGTGAAAAAAATGCTGCTTTTCCTTTTGTAATAACAGGTAGACCTTTTTCACATGGACATTCAGTTTGGGGACCCTTGATTACACCCCACATGTCTCCCTCCTCGTAAATTGGAATTATTATAACACTATTTCAGCTAGCAGGGATGTTATGCAAGCTATTATTTTCATGATAAAAATTAATCAGAAAGAGAGACGAAATATCCAGGTCACTACTGAAGAGGTCTTCTGTTAGATTATCTGGACCAAGGGCCTTATTGTTTTGTTGGGTCAATAAGGCACTCTCTACCTCTGCTACTGTAAAAACAAGACAGTCGCTAGGTGAGCGAAGCAGATCTTTAGACAGGGGATTAGCACAGATATCATTATTGAGATCAATCAAAGAGAGATACCATTGACAATCACACAATAGCACACAAGTCAAAGTGTAGGAACTGTACAGTGTACAACACATGTCTGCACACACACAGTCTTCTTGCACATGAAATTAAGCCTTTGAGAAACATAGATCATTACACAAGACGACATGTTTGCAATGTATAAAAAAAATTACATCATATGTCATATGACATCAGCAATTTGAGGCCAAATTACATAGTAACACCGATACATAACAGTGCTACTTGTATAGGAATGCCCATACCCACACCAAAGCTTGTGCCACTTCACATCATCATCACTGGTCATCAGCCGCTAGCAGTCTAGTTGGCAACAGCATAGACATGCAACCACTGCACCATGCCCTCAAAGCTACAGAAGCCATCAGCAACAGCATCACCAAAATACAGTTTGTCATTTCTGCCACGTACACACACACACAAATGCGCACACACACACACAGACACACAGACTCATGCACACACTCACACACAAACATACACACATTACCCCTACTAGCCAATTCAACACAACACTTACTGTGAAGTAGTGCCATTTGTCAAGTGTATAAAAGCCCTAGATATTTTGATTTGTATTAATTGCAAGATGATGCCGAAAATACATTGCATAAAGGGTGGTCTGCTAACCAGACACCTCTTTCAGTAAACTCCATTAAAAAGCATTTTGTACATATGTACCCTTCTGCTGCATTAGCCCGAACTGAAGCCCCTGTTCTTCTGTTGCACAGAGCAGGTTCAGAGGTCACAGGTGTCAAACAGGGATCTAAGCTATCCCCCCGGTCTTTCAATGTCTACATGGCCCATCTGGCCCACATGATCTCTGCCTTCACCTTCAACTTTCAGTGTTATTTGGATGATACATAGCTCTCCTTCAGGCTACCCTCGGCCTCCTCCTTGCTCATCCCTGACTGTCTGTCAGCAATTCAGTCCTGATGTGCAGCGAACAATCTCTGCCTCAATGCCAGCAAGACAGAGATCGCCCTCATTGGGACCCCTACTCCCACTTTCTCACTTTCACTATGTCTGGCCTCCCTTGGCCCTGCGACCTCATCCACTAGTGAGGCAAAAACCCTAGGGGTCATTTTCGATTTCACTCTCTCCTTCTCCTCTCACATCTCTGACATCTCTAAAAAGCCCACTACCAGCTGCACCTTCTCAGAGGTATTCAACTTGTTCTTACCTTCCTTCAGAGGCTTACGGTCTCCAGAGCCCTGGTTCTTTCTAGACTAGACTACTGCAAGAGTATCTTCATCAATCTTCCTACTTCCACTCTCTGAACTCTACATCTCATCCAGAACAGAACCGCAAAACTTATCCTTGGCCTCAAGTCCAGAGACCACATTTCTCTGGCACTGAAATCCCTCTACTGGCTCCCCATGGCTGCAAGGATCAAGCTCAAGACCCTCTGCATAGTCGACAAGGCTTTCTGGGGCCGGAGCCCACACTATGTGCCAGTCTCTCTCCCTAAATGCTCTCCTTCTAGAGCCCTCCGCTAGTAATCCTACAACTCTCTCCGGGTGAGCCAATTCTCAAAACAGAGATTTGGAGGTAGGTCTCTTTCCTCTGCAGGTGCTTCCCTCCAGAACAGCCTTCCTGCCTCTCTCCATCTTGAGACTGATCACCTAAAGTTCTGGAAACTCCTCTAGACCTTCCTCTTCTCTTCCTCCTTCTCTCTCCCTCTCCCTTGTTAACCCCCTCTCTATTCTTGCCTACTGACCTCCTCCCTCTCTCAATAACTCAACTCCATTTTCTGACTGGTCACCTGCTGAACTGCCAGAGCCACACAGGGGTCTCAGGCTCCCCTGCCAGCCCTTGCCCTTGCCCCCAGGCCTCTGCACTCCACCCACTACTTCTGCACTTATTTCCTCATTCCTTGAGAATAGTAACCTCTAGGCACTTAACCCAGGGCCTTGGACTGGGCGCACTTGTTCCCTTCACCCCCCTCCCTTTCACTCCATATCTGGCACTTACATTACCAAGAATGTACTGGGCTTGGACCTCCAGGCTTAGTTCAGTAGTTTTTGTTTATGTATGTCCTTCTCCTCTCCCCCCCGTATCGCCTACCGTCTGTCACACACATGCACTATTTGAAACATCATTAGCTGTGTATGGTAGTTTAAAGACTGTATGTTCTTCCCCCTTTCCTCCCCCTTCGCTCCTCCTTTTTGTCTTACACCTACACTTGTAGTACGACTGGCAGGCCAAGTTTGCTAGTCATTTTTGCAAGATCATTTAGAAATTTCAAGGCATAAGAATGACTCTGTATTCCCCTGTTCCCTTCCCACCTTGAAGCACTTTGAAGCACTTCACCTGTATATAAGCACTCTATAAATAAACAATTACATTACATTACAGGTGCCATGTTTGACGGTTGCCCGGACAGACAAGTCACTGCAGTCCTGATGTTGCACCTAAGTCTACACCCCTCTTCCACATTCAATATAATTATGATAAATTACCGACCTGGAAGGAAGGTCACATGAAAATATAAGCCATACCATATTTTGATCTGGTGGCTGGGAGTTCACATAATTATCAAAACTAGATCTGATTTGTAGCATACCAGTGTCATCCCACTCAGCCACTTGTTCCAATGCTGGCAGTGTCATCCCACTCAGCCAGCATTGGAACAATATGTGAATTTTAGGCATCTGCTTGACTTGAATTCCATTGAATGAAACAAACACCATAGATGCCTGCCTTTGGGAGTGGAATGTAACACCATCATTGCCGCGCCCGTGTTCTCCCAGCTGGAGACTCCCTGTGAGTCCATAACGAAGTCCTGCCTCACATTAATGCATACCAGAAACATTTTGAAGCTATTGGCTGGGAAAGGGACAGAGTTGAGGCATCAAGGGAACACAGGGGAGTTGGAAGAAGGGTTCTTCAATCTAACCTTTCTGTGGGCTTTTCTCTCCTTCATCTCCCCCCCACTTCCTGTAGAACAAGGCACTCAGAGTATGACATCAGAAGGCAAGGGCCACGTGTCACATTGACGGGAATTGGACCCCTTAAAATAGACTTGCTTTCCTCCTATCCCAAGTTGCATTTCCCCTATAAAGAGGGGGACTTCCATTGCTTCTTTGGTACACTTATGGATCACCCAGGACTTAAGGAAAAAAGAAATGTGCACTTTTTTGGGGGGAGTTGATCTTTCCAAAGCTCTCAGCCTGTGAGGTGAAGAAGGAGTGCTAAAATGAAGAGGCAGGCTCTGCTCCCTACCCTTTTCCAGGAAACACTTGGGGTGACTCCTACTGAGGACCAAGGCAACAACTCTGCTTGCAAACTTCCCTGAGCCGGGAGAGCAGAGACTAACAAGGACTCACTTTTTAATGAATCCCCCCTGCAGTGGGTCTTGCAGAATCCTGACAGCCAGAACTGCCAGGATACCTGCGTTCATCACATCGAACCGATTGACCACATTTGAGCTGTATTTGCCACAGTCAAACCAAAGGGACCAGCCGGTGCTGCTTTTGGCACTCTTTCAAACTTTGAACCGCTGCTGTTTGGCTTCCATTTAACCAGCACGCCACTGCATCACGCCAAGCAGAGAAATCCTGTATTTTGCTTGAAAGACCAGCTTGTTCTTGCGGATGACTTTGCGGAGACTTTGAAACGCATGCACTTCGAACATCCCCTCGGATCATCAGAATAACAGCTTCAAACTGCAAGATGTAGTCTCGAACCACTGAAGCATCGCATCACTCATCGACCCACACCAGTGGTTACCAATGTCTTAAACCGACTCAACCTTCAAACCAACACTGGTGAGACATCAGCAAGGCATTGCTCATATGCACCACTAGAATTGCACCAAGCACCTATTTGGAATCGACTCGATGCCAGTTCGCTGCTTGATCCACTATTCAAACCTAGATTGAGCCACAGCACTTTGAAGGGGATCATAGAATCACTGCGCCTATTAAAATACAGAATTTAAAATACTGAACTTTTGGGGGATTTTGTCCCAATTATATGTGGGGGGTGGTTTAGGGTTATTAATTAGGGGGGATGTGGGGATATCCCTCACATATAATTGTGTAAAACGTAGAAAAAAAGTTGGACATTTTTGCATTCAGAATTTCTTTTTCTCAGTGATTATATAGATCCTTTTCAAGCCTAGTTTTGCACTGCCAACCTGCCTAACTTTGGACTCATGTATGTTGAAGTGCCGCTGTTCTTGTGGTCCATCTTTCCCTAGTGAATGGTTTAGTCCCTTTTGAACCTTTTACCCACATAACCTCTAATTTGTGACACATGGTTGCATTTCTTGCCTGTTTCCTTCCTGACACAGTATCAAGAGTGTATATATATTTCTCTTCTGCGTCTTCTATATTCTTTTTACAGGATTGCTTATTTGAAATTGCTTTTAATTGTTATTTATATGATATATTTGTTTAATTAAAGTATATATTTTTATAGCATCTTGGTTGGACTCTTCATTGTAGTTTAATCATTCAAGTGGCCCAACCCACCATGCATACTACTAAATAATAATTATGTAAGGGTCCAATCAAAAATGTTGTGTAAACATAATTAACAATAAATACTACTGTAAAAGTGAACAATTTCTCCTTTGCTGCCACGAAACCAGAGAAAATAAGCAGAAGGACTCTGGCAAAAATGAGAGCCAAAAAACACTGAAGATGATTAACTGCACAAAAAGCTAAAGATGTTGTGAAAAGAAACCTTCCCAATCAATTCAATTTGTTTAAAAAAAAGCTTTATTAAAAAAATAATCATAATGCTACTACACATAAACTAATAACAAAGTATAATTTCCATCCATGATTATCAAAACAAATATTAACATTAGTAAATGTGAAGAGAAATGCACCTGTATTAGTTAAACATTTGAAGTATTTTAGTTATCTATGTTTACTTAGAACCGAATAATTAACAATTAACCAATGTCATTAAAAAATGTAAATATATAGTTCCATATCCACATATGTGTGCAAATAATCATACTTGCAGCAAAGGAGAAACCCAAAAACCTGAGGTTGCTACATGCTGACATTGAGCACTGGAGGCTTC
The DNA here is from genome assembly GCF_040938575.1 of Ambystoma mexicanum. Lineage (NCBI taxonomy): Eukaryota > Metazoa > Chordata > Amphibia > Caudata > Ambystomatidae > Ambystoma > Ambystoma mexicanum. The sequence continues at coordinate 145,454,318 of NC_090933.1, forward strand.
ATGTTTGCGGCATTGTGGATCTGGAAAGACCAATTAATTATTCTTATGCAGACATACACACAAAACCAAAATGCAAAATGAGCCACCAAATCACATTCCTACAGCTTATATCTTTCCAACATAACTGTATTGACAAATTAACTTTGCCAAAGGAACCCTCGTCACCCCCACATCCATGCCAAACACAGAAGACACACATACCAGCCTAGCAACAATAATCACCAAACTATCTAGCAACACGATGCTCATTACTACATCCACTTACACTACACCCACTAAATTCACTATTGGCACTATTGTATTGACAATGTAATTGGTCAACACCTTTTCAGGGTAATTTAACACCAACCCCTAAAGAAGATTCACATAAATGTATACATGTATTCCAGTTTGCAGAGAGTAGTATACTAGGTTTATTGTCTTTGATGTAGCAAGAACTCACTGCCACACTGTATTGCAAGAGAAACATTATTCCTTCATTACATTCTATTTAACGTACCTGTATTGTGCATGTGTTTATTCCTATGCCTTGTTTGGTGAGTATCGTCTATTTACCTTAATTACTTATGCTATTTGAGTCAATGTTTAGAATATTTCTGTAAATCAATTCAAAAGTTCTGATTATCTTTGCAATGAATTTTCATACTTTCATAGATTGTTAACTTAATGTATCATTCTAATTGTACCCTTGATACACTGCTTTGATTCTCTTGGAACAGTTAATCTTTCTTATATAATTATTCTTTATTACATGTTATGATATTTTCTATAACTGTGTTATCTACTAGCAGCTACAATCTGTCATTGTACCTTACAAATACCTAATGAAAAATGTATTTAACAAATAAAATAGTACATTATATTTAATACAGACGATTCCTTCTCATAATACAGTAGAAGTGCACCTATCAAAGAATTAGCAAAACTAAAGTCTCCCTAGTGAAAGTTTAGCTACAAAGTAGATCGACATTGAATACATTTCTTTGAAAGCAACACAAAACATTTAAATCAATAGGTGAATGGTTGTTGAAAACATTTAATTAGTTAAATATTTGTGATAACTTTTCGATACTTGTAATGATGATAACAGTGTTTCAAATTATTTGAACTAACAAAAAACAGCCATGGCTTTGTGAAGACCTTGTACTCTTGGTAATATGGTGTAAGAGGGGGCAGGAGGACCCAAGCAGGCTCTTGGGCAGAAAACATACAAATAAAGAGTCTATTTACATTTTCACAAAAAACATTCAAAATATCAGAAAGGCAACTGTGATTTATTCTTGAGAATTCTCTAAATCTGTGTAATTATGAAATATCAAAATATTGCTATTGTGTGGGGGTGATAACATATTGTCAACACCTTAGCTTCTATGAAACCTTTATTTACAGAAAAAGAATGGCTGGTTTCAAAATTCAGTTCAATTTATGGGGGCCATCTGTGGAAAACTGTGTCGGAACACAGATCTCTGTGGATCTAATTGCCTGTATTATAACCCTCACCAGTTCTCTCTGAATGATGCAAAGATATTCTCATCAAGGGATTGTATTCAAATAAAGGCTTTCACAGGCCATCCAGATCAGGTAAACCCACGACTTATATGTGAAGTCTTTTGGCCAGCCAGATGTCACAGATTCTGTTAAACCCTTCTGCTTCTTATATCTCCAGCAGACGTGAAGTTGTAATGCATAGTGTGCAGAGGTAAATATGCCTGGCAATATATTCAGTTATACAGAGGAGTGCCTTTTCAACACACAGGCACTTGTCTGTCTCACTTACTTTGAAGGTGTTCAGTAAGACACATGAGATGGGCAGCACACAAGCTGGTATTGCACATCAGTTAAACTTCCTCTTATCTGGAATTTCAGTAGGATCCAAAATCAGCTCAAACTCATGAACAATGTCTTCGAAGCTGTGCATGTGACAAAATGACTCCTGCTCTGCAGTAGTTCAGGGATGAGTAGGCACAACCCAACAAATATACATTGTTGATCTATTTTGGCAATGTGAGCTGAAGGCATGCAATAATCCTCAACAGGGGTGTGAGATGTTGCAAATGCAACACAAACAACACTAGTGCAATGGTACTACAATAAATGAAAGTCCAAACAAAGGTCTATAAAAATAAGAACTTTAATTAAATGATAAATGCATATAACTAAATAAAAACACTAAGAATCGACCCACCCCTGTAAAGCAAATGGATATAGTGTAGATTTTGTGAGAGCCAAGGGGGCATTCTTGGTGAAGACATGAAGGCAGGCAATTGATTTGGACAGCAAATGCCAAAAGTACCTACAAGTGTCTTTAAAAGGCAAAGAGTGGGTTATTGTAACCCAGAGGACCCTGTAAGGTGGACCGAAGCAAATGACCATTGTGAATACAATTATTGCTCACTGTGGTAGTAAAACAGTGTTGAGTCAGGCTTACTTGATCTTTTCTGCAGTCGAGCTGGAGTCAACACTGTAAGATAATGCTGTTCATAGTCTGCAGAGGTACATATGCCTGACAATACATTTAGTTATAGAGAGAAGTGCCTTTTCACAGGGACGTGTCTGTCTTGCTTACTTTGTTTGAAAAGGAGTATTGCAGTTCGGGTAGTGGCTGAAAGTAAGTTGGGCATGGTTGAGTCAGCCTGAAAGTGTCACAAGGCAGAAACCAGTGTTCTGAGCTGCTTCTAGGCTTCTGAGTTTCTGATATGTCCAGTCCAGGGCCTCCAGGGAGAATGCAAGTCATGTGTTCCTCACTTGCAGTCCAGGCAGTGTGTCTGGTACCGGCAGGGGTTCTCCATCTTGAGTGAGTAGTATCCTGGTTCGAGTGTACAGATAGCAGGGAGGCCTTGGTGCAGACACAGCATAGAGTACTTAGTCCTCAGCAGCTTTATCCCCAAATGTGCCTTGTGTTGGGTAGAGAGAAATGCTTTACTATTCCTTGAACAATCCTGGCCTCACCTCTGTGGCAGGGGACTTTGTAATAGACTGTATCCCTAACAGAATTCCAGGTGAAAATGTCTTGTCTATAAGTCCAAAGACAAATCAACTATGAGGACGGTGCTTCCTTATATAGGCACAATGTTACATCCGATTTGTCAAGAGCAAGCTATTATCAAGGGTAAAATCCATGTTGTTGTAAAACAGTGCCCTTTGCCTGTTGATATCATATTCAGAGTGTCTTGACTGCAGGAAGTGGGGTGGAGGAAGGACATTTAGGGTTCCCAACAAAAACCAAGATGGTGGAACCCCTCTAGGGACTCAAGCTCTTCTATAAGGTAACCTAACTTCAGTAACAAGCACCCTGGGGCAAAGGGCCATTGCCATGTCTGGACTTTCTTTGAAGCACTGGGTCTAAGTGGACCTCCAAGGGAGGGTCCTGTGACCTGGAGGAAGGTGTCAACCCTACTCAGGGGATCAAAAGAGAATCATCCTGGGCTGGGTCCCAAATGTTGCTGTGAGTTCACCCAGGACAGACTGCTAATGCACACCCAGCCTCGCCATGATTTAGTCACCTCAAAAAGTTGATCACAATAAGATGGTATCCAAAATGCCTGTGGTTGTTTAATTGTGTGACATAGCTCTGAGCATCCGTCTGGGCCCCATTTATTAGGCAGTAATGGCACTATTACTACTGATAGTATTGAAGAAGTCCATGTTCAGCTCCTCTCGCCGATCACCAGCCACGGCGGAGACACTGAAACCACTTGGTTCCCACGTTGCACATGCTTCATGAAGCATAAGTCTACAAGTTCAACACCAGTGGGGGCAGGACTGGGTCACAAGGTCTCACTGATGCAGGCACTGATGTGGGCTTAAAGGTATATGCACAAAAGACATCCCGCGTTGTATAGATCCACAATAATAGAAACAAATGATCCAGAATCAGCAATATCCACAAGTGTTTTCAGTAAAACGTAGGAGACAATTCCAACACCAAAACGACATGACTCCCATTGTTAATTGTGTAACTTAAGTAGTCACTATGTTATAACAAGACATGGCATAGATTTAGAGTTTTACATTCAAATGGACAGACAGACTACACAATTATTATGTGTACATGATTAAAAAGCCACCACTGCCTGTTGGAACGTTGTGTTCAAGCATCTGTTTGGGAATACACACCTGACCGTTGAACCTGCCCGTCTGCAATGCAGGGCAGGTGCTGGAGATGTTAGGAGATGCTAATAGCAAATGTACATGGGTCCATTATGTTTCTGAAATAGAACATTATAAAAGGCGGGGCTGTCTGATTGGCAGGCCTTTCTTTCAGAAACAGAATTAGCCACATCATTTTTATTACTACAAATGAAAATACTTCTTGTATTTAACCCTCACTGGTGGCATTACAGCACAGTTGCTCATCCCATAGGTGCTCAATCTGGTCTCCTCTTCTCCAATCTGGACTGGGTAATCATTAAATGCTCCTTTTATCTGTCGTTATGACATTCATTGACATCTGAGTTCCTGGAAGACTGTTATTTCCCATAGGGCTTTTATTCACATAGCACTCCACTACTCCCATTGCAAAAGACTTGTGGCGGAGGATAATTCTTATTTGTCGAAAGCTTTCATTGGATAATTTACCAAAAAGCATATTTGTTTGCTATTCATGTTCCTGATTGGCTTAGGGTGTGAACATGATTTGCAAATGAGCCTCCACTTCTCTGTGGAATGGTAATAACCTGCTCAGATAATTTCTCTCCTTCAGCACACCCATTGGCCAGTGACATCATAAAAAGGACAGTTTAGCAGAAATAGCTAAGATGCTTAATAGCCATGATTTGCAAGCACTTCACAAAAAAGGGTGACACTGGATTGAGAATGAACAGCTTTGTATAAGACAACTATATTTCTAAAAGTGAAAATCACACAGATCATGTATGTATGAATGCTATTTACTTAGTATCTAATTCTAAAAAAATGCCCACGTTTCATTCTCAATGCTAAATGTTGCTAGTATGGAAATAGCTGCCTTCATTTTTCCTCACAACAAATGTCAGTTAAAAATATACATTGACAGACATCTCAGTTTGTTCCTATGTAGATGCAATATCTGTTAGTCATCTGGCAGTGAGCTGGCTAAAACAATTGATTAAGGTCTATTGATATGTAAGAGAGTCCCCAAGCTTTAGGGACATAGGTGAATGTCCATCTGGACCAAATAATTGCCATTTCTGTTCAGATATCGGTCATTTAACATGCATTACACACTCTTAAATATATAATTTCAGGTCATCTATGTTGCTCATACTAACAGCAATATGCAATTGTTCACTTGGGTAATCCCAAAAAGAGATTCTTAACAATTTGTATACCACAGAAGCCAGTTTGTTTCTTGTATTTAAACATCTTTTACTTACAAGTGTTGCCTGTTTTGGAGAGAGAAAAGATTTGCATTTCGCTGTGAATCGTCTATCTACAAAACATTTAGCGTAATAAATGTCTTTAAATAATTATTCTATGCAGAACCATTGTACTTCTCCTTCTTCATTTAGGAATTCTGGAGGTTAGTGAAAAATGTATATTTAAAATAAATTCATCTTCACAACTTATGTATGTAAAATATAAATCTAATTTCCTTTCAAAATAGCAAACAATAACATTAAAATGCATCTGCTAACATGTTCATACATCCATAATAAACATACATTACAAAAGATGACGAGATAATATCACTTTAACATCATACATCACAACGAACAATTAACACAGAGTTATAGTGTATCATTAAAAAACAATTAAAATTAATATACTACACATATAGCACTACCGCATAGAGTGGTATTACCTTATTTCATTGTAATCAAAACAACCTCGACTTCAGATAAATGCTGAACATATTCGGCCTAATCTTTTTAAAAACACAAATTTGCCTGTTGCAAATATCTCGTTTACTCGTTACGGGAAAAACGACAGTTCATTTAATCGTTGAAAAGAAAAAATCAGGATTCAACATCTTAAAAATGCATAAAGTTAATACTGCGTAAGACCGCTCAGTTGGATGTAGGAAATGTGAAGCTTTGAACTCTCGCATGGATCTATTTGTAAAAGGTTTCAAGAAAACAGGCTTCTGTTAAATGAAACTCATCTTTTCACATTGAATTCTTTAACGATAGTGAGGCCTACACATAACGTTTTTGTGCTAAACCTGTAGGTTATATGCAGCATTTTTGTAAAATCATTCTGATATCTTAGTATGTACAGAAAACACTATACCTATTTATGTATCAATGTTCACTACACCCACCTATGTTCACACTGACACATGCTAATGCTATGACATCCAATCTCTTTCACTGCCTACTGAAAATTGTGTATACATTGTATATCCCCCCACCGATATGACTAGATATATATCTACAACTTGTACATTATGTATATTCACCTAATGTATCCTTTGATGTTTTGGTCCAAATGTTCATTCTTCCAACACTGTAACCCAGTTGGATTCATTTACTGCGTACTCTGTAACTTAAGGTGTACACTCCTCCTGTTGCTTTGCGCCCTGCTATTCACGGGTTAGGTGCGCTTTACAAATAATAAATCAAACGAACAAACAAACTGAAACAATGTTCCAGCTCACTGCTACTCATAAAGTATAAAACAAGTCTACCCTAATCGGCAACCCCATAACACACAGTCAGACCACCATATCACCACACATGCCTTTAATTGTTATCCACTCTGTCCCTAAGGGGGAACCCACACTCTTGTTTGTGAGAATATTTTGAAGTTCCACATCAGCATAATGTTAAATTGGCATCAATAGAAATGTGTTCTACAGATCAGGCTTATTCACTAAGAGTAAATAACAGTAGATACAAAATCAAGAGTTTTTGGATTATTCACGTGTTCCAAACACGCTATATTATTTATCTTAAACACGCATGCACACACACCCCAAGAATTAACATCATGCAATCCTACAGTAACCATTTCACCCCCAATCACGCTACAACTACCGCCTTAGTAGGCCTAAAAAAAAGACAAAGCATCTCAGGCCATACACCTCCAGGCACAGTCAAAGTGACAAAGACACACAGCCAATTGTCATACCCTCTGCTGGTGAGCTAAAACCTAACCAACAACACAATTTAAAATAAAAAAATAATATTTTGATGTAGTAATATATTGCCAAAGGTGCATGACTACCATTGATGTAATTAAAGTAAATGCAGAGCTATAGTGACAAAACAATGTGGAAACACAAATGGTAACATCTTGACAAAGTGAATAAGAGAAAATAATAATCCTATAAATAATTACTGTATAAACATATTTGAAATAAGCCAAGTTGAAATGTAGAATGACAAAAATGTTACCTACAATTAAGAAAATATTTAAGAACCACAGGTGACACGCTTCCTGTTTATTTATTCAACAAATGTCCATTATGAAGCAACATGTCAACAATGACAAAATGTACAAAGGTCAGTCTCTGAACTGTTCTTGCAAGTTAGCCACACTTTTTAGGGGCACTGTTAAATTGATAACTTTCTCAAATTTAGAAGCTCCAACATACATAGAAAATGTTACAACCAGTCCACTACAATTGACATTAATCGATTTTATCTATAAAGAAATATTTTAATATTAAAAGTATAAAATAAGTTCACATAGGACCACTTCTCCTAAAACAACAAACACAGATAAATATGTATACTGTGTAGCATGCCAGTAAAACACACATTAATTAAACCAAGCATCTAGCTGCACACAGACCATTTTTTCGTCTACCTGTACGTATTGAGAAACCATACCTGCACCATACCTGCCTATTAGATCTTCCAAAGTAACAAGTAATACGCTAATAAACAAGGAAGAAGTCCACATAAAAGTAAAAGACACCATGTGCCAAAAATATTCCTTTATCAAAGCTAGCAAAATTAACCGTGTTTCATGGAAGACTGTCAAATTATAAAGATGTAATTCAACCTATTCTGTTGAACCTGTTGCATCATTTTCCACTGATTGAAAATAATTCCTAACAAACATAATCCATAAATTGTGGTCATTCTAGACCTTGTTCAAATATATCGCTCAGAAAAAGACCAAACAATATTAAACACATTGCACACTTCACATTTCACATTGTATCTACAAAAACAACAAAGCCATTGCAAGTGTTAAAACCATCCCTATGTGAGAAACCAAGGGTGTCTCACTTACGAGACCCTGGATATATCTCTCTCTGGGTGGGGGTTCTTCAGGGAGTGGGGGTGAGGCAAACAATGGTTAGACGTGGTATTCCCCCTTTCCGTAGCCATAGCCCATCCTATTTAATAGGATTCTACAATGTCCCAACTCCCCCCTTTCTACACAAACACTGGGACGAGGAAGAGGGCAACTCGGGGGAAAAAAGGCTAACACTTGCATATCTCATTGGACATGTCCTGCTAATCAGGTCAGGTCAGGTAAAGTCAGGCACTTGACTTTAATCACCTACATCTGCTACCCATTAGCTCTCCCCACATGGATAAAAGGTGGAACATAGAGAAACACTTGGAGCAAGGTGGAACACGAGAGGCACTCGATCTTCTGGGGTGAAGGTGGACCCACTTGAGCAGGATAACCTATCAAGGGACTAGAGCAAAGGGTAGAGAAATCCTGAAGTTCCCTGCAGGAGGTTGTTGCATTGGGAAGCCATGAAGGGGACGCAACGAAAGCCAAATCAAAGACAAGAAGAACCTTGACTCGTTAATCAAAGCCGCTGGAACACGAAGTTAATGCACACAACTGGCGAGTCAGTGAAAGACATGAAAGGCCGGTTTGTGTCAAGGAAAGATTGAAGCCGCAAAAGTATATCTCACAATTGAAGGTTGCACACATGCTGATGAGACGCGAAAGAAAGTAAACCAGTGATGAACCTTTAAGTTGCCAATAACTGTGAAGCCAGTGATACAGAGTAGCGGGATGGTCCAGCAAAAGGATGTAGCCCACTCAAAATTTCCTGCAACATTTTGTGATGTTTTGTGATAAAGCAGCAAAGTGAACAAACTCTGAAATGCGATGGTCAAGATTAACCCCGATGAAAGGGGAAGAGAAAAGGTGAATGCTTTAAGAGAAAGACTTGTTTGAACTTTTGTGCTTGTGGTATGGAACTACCAAGACCAAGAGGCACTGGGGCAAATAACATAAAGGGGAGGGCTGGAATGAAAGTTGAAGTATTCCAGCAGAGGTCTATACTAAAAACCTTGCAGATTCAAAAGTCTTCGACATCATTAAAAGGTCCGAGCCCGACTAAGGGAGACTTGGAATGTGAAATAATTATGGGAAGGGAACCCGTAATGAATGTGAATATAACTTGGGGAATGGAACCCCTGCAAGTGCTATGATTGCGAGGTCCAAGCCTGGCTGAGGGAGATTTATATTGAATCAGATACTTTATGCTTGAAAGATTTGAGCCCGACTGAGGGAGACCTATGTGAACTACTAATGCCTTGAGAGGTCCAAGCTTGACAGAGGGTGACCTATGTGAACTGTTTGTTGAACTGTGAAAGATCTTGTGGAAAGACAGAATAAGTGACTTTAACATGGAAGGCCAAGCGGGCCTCAACCCAGGTTTGATCTGCCTTTTTGTTGAATAACCTGAGCCAGAGTGTGTAAACCTGTTTACGGGAACTGCCTTACTCTGTGCTGTCCAACGTGTGGAGTCGAGCGGACTCAGCCACCGGAATCCTTTATTTTATAACACTGAGTTTCCTTAGCATACATATTCCTCTTTACGCACTTTTTGTACGAGGTATAGGGCAGGCATTTGGTTTTGTTATTATAGGCCATTTTGATTTGACAAAGACTGACTAGGACTGTGTTTTTCTTATTATTTGATGGTAGGGACTACTCCCATCATAGCTATAGGGCAAAGTATGAGTTTTTCCAAACCCCAAGAATTTCATAAATGTTTTGAAACTTGTAACTCTTGTGTCAGTGTCATACCTCTGGTACCATGCTCTCTTACACTATGTACAAAAATACACAATTAAATTAAAGAAGTAGAACCAAACAACTTAGATTGATACAGAATTCATAAAATAAATAAGCACAATTATGAATACATTAACCCCAAAGCAAAAACTTACCCAATGTGCCTACATTGGAATACAATCATTACCCTGAATTAAATCATATAATTATTAATCTGAATAACTGCATCTATAAAAATGTAACCATTCAAAAAGGCTGATGAAGCCATACAGCACTAGTCAGCTGTCAAAGCACAATGTAAAAATAAATCATAGCAAATGAGCATTACTTTGAGCACTTATAGCACACAAAAAGGGAACACATCAAGAATGTGCTGTGAAGCTCACACACCAAATGACCATGTGCGCCTTGGTTAACCAGTTGTTTCTTCCTGTCGGGACACCCCCCTCTTTTTTCCTTTGGTTAAAGTATTACACATAATAATCTAAAAATAAAAACACACTTGCAATTACATATTACGAATAAAACTGATAAGCCACGTTAGATTACTTTCACTTTCGATGACAAATACTTTGGAAACAATCCATGCACTCAGCCAGTCACAAACACATCATAACCAACTATATTCTTTGGCTACAGTGTCGAACAATGCTATATCAAAACATCACTAAAAGTCAAATCCCTCTGAGTTTTTGTAAAAACTGCATACATGTGAATGATTCACTACGTATATCATCAGCCACAAAATATTCAGAAACTTCCTCTTTGGACTCCCCAAGAAAACCTGTCAACCTAATTTAAATACAAGTTATATAGTACTCTGAGTAAATGAGCAGGGATCTCTTTACCAAAAAGATTACTTCTTATAATAAGGTAAATGCTACAAATGTTTGTAATGTCAGTGTTATGGTATAAAACATTTTTAAACAATAGCCATAACATAAAATAAAAACAAAACTGTTTGAACTTTAACTCACATTCATAAATTGCAAGCAAAAAGTAAGATCAGTGCATGCATCTATATTTTTAATGTACATCAACAACATATCACGTGTTGCTTATTTCATAGAAAATAAAGATGAGGCCTGAACTGAATGAAATAAGAAAGGTCACCCTGACAACAGCAAGAGAAATATATGTATTAGGGGCTACTGGATCTGGCTTGTTATAATGTTAAAAAGCAACAATGGTCAAATTGTAGTGCTTGCCGAGATGTTGGAAAAATAAGTAAAGTAATTTGTTTTAAAGCCAGACTTCATAATACCAATGTACATTGACATCCCTTCTCTCAGCCATTGTGCATGTATTTCCATTAATGGCAATCTTGAAAATGTGCTGTGGAGTACACAAGACTTCTTGGGAAAACATTTGCATGTCATGTGGGAAATCCTGATCCCAAATCCTTAAACTCAGGATGTGTGCATTTGGGATGCAGCGTTTAACAGAGAGAACAGTAATGTTCAAACTGAACTGCCTGTCTTTCCAAGAATGAACCAATACACATGAAAGGCAGACCCACACTTATAGTAGTTATTTTGCAGGGAATATCACAATTCATGTAATCAAACATTTACACTAGCATTTCTTTATGTGTCTTTCCAATATGAATAGCATATGTAAAGATGATGTCATTAAGGCAAAAGGTGTAATCCAGTCAATCTGAGAATATAATGTGTGTGTTTATTCTGCCATGGCAGTAATCCATTCAAACTACATTGTTTGGCATTCAAGAATAGGGATGGAAATGCATTTAATTTAGTTTTGCTGTGTGATGTACATTGACAAGACAGGTCTTTATTAGTAAATGGAGAAGTTGTTAAACGGAAAACATATTATGCCTCCTTTTGATTTATATTGGCCTAAGCCTAGTTGCTCCATGGGGAAAACCGCATTGCAAAGTTCTGAATTAGAATTGACCTCAAGCACCATCTTGGAAAAAGTCCTCCATCTTGGTTCTAACTTCTGTGTACTCTTCAGTAATGATTAGGTATGTTGTCAGCTGCTAGAGCAGAATCAACCTTTGAGCCTATGTCAACACTAGGGCTGGCAGAGCAGAATATTTGTCCTGTACAAACAAGACCTTGTAGTCAGAACAAACTCTCATTCAAAGTGTTCTCTGTGTCTACAAAACTCATCCTCCAACATACAGTGTTATACAATGAATGCAAACTAATGCAGCATGTTTTTGAAGGAATCCTCTGTACATTTCTGGAAATAAAATTTACTTTAGAAAGCTAAAGATCCACACAGCTGATGGCAACAGAGTCTGTCAGTATGTGTAAGGAACCTTGCAGCTAAAGTGAACTCCAATTTCAAGTGTTTTCTGTATCAATAGCCTCAGCCATATTCAAACATAAGAACTGAATGTTAGACAAACTAGAACTGTGTACCTTAACAATAAGCTATTGAATTTGTTTCTTGAAACTAGGACCATCCTAAACTGGATAACCAACATGACCAGACAAAACAAAGTTGTAACCATTGTATTTTGAAGACTGGAAAACACTTGAATTATGTAAAGACAATATTGTTGTATTTGCCATGTGAACTGGGCACAAACCCAAATTTGTAACCTACTAGTTTGGAGATGGGCTGAGCTATGACCAGGACTATGTATAAATACTGCATGTTTTGTGATGACCAGGACTCACTCCCCTCACAGTGTTTCTGGTACGCACTGCAAGGTGCTGTGAACCAGATAGCTATCTGCTTTGATATTTGAATCTGTACAGAATAAATCTTTGACTTCGTGACTGGTGGATCTAATTTTTGGTGGTACCAAGTCTCGATATTTGCTTGATCTTACAAGATGGCGCCCGAATAGGCACCATCAAGATTGATGCCATCTCGTTGAAGATTTGATGCGGCTTTCGGACCGGGATTGAATGGTGAGAAAGGGGGCCCCTTTTTGGATGAGATGCAACACCTCAACAGTACTGCACGGCCTGATCCCTGGACGGTGAGCTCGCGGTCCAAGACAGCATCTTGACGAGGGTCCTCATACCGAGGGGGGTATTTTTGCCGGAATCGCCAACCACGTCAATCCTTTGTAATCTGATTGGACCTCCCTCTGTCCTTTGAATTAGGTGAGTCGTGTCCCGATTCCTAAGTATCCTGATATTTGATTTGGCGCATTGTCCTCGTCAGTACAATTATTGACCAGGTAACACCAGTAATCTGATATGCCTGAGAAATTGTCTGCCTGTTTCAGGGCATTATTACGCAGAGACACACAATCTTTGGAATTTGGCCATCTGGCACCACAGGAGGGTTCGCCGGCATGTACTATGTACTGTAAGCATGGCATTGGTAGTATAGTGTTTAATCATATTTGGCACAGACAAACTAGACATGCTTCCGAACTTCAGTGGCCAATCATTTGAGATTTCTCACATAGAATATTTAGAATCTATATTGTTAAAGAAAAAAGCTAGACCTGCAGCGTCTGATGTATTACGAAATTGGAAAAAAGAAGCTATGCAGCAGCTTAAAGGTAGAGAGAAACATGCGCGCCAACATATGTCGAACGCCGAGAAAACATTATTGTATGATCAACAAAAACAGTCAGAGTCAGTTAGAAATATGGATAGGGCTTTCCAACTTGGCATTCAGAAAATATACCCATCTAAAGATTTCCATGCATCAGATCAATTAATTGACAAGCTTTTAAATGAATGGAGGACTGGTGCCACTGCACCACCTCCTTATGTACCTATTCCTGTTGTTTTACCTCTTATTGCTGTTGTTCCTCCTCATGTAGCAATTCCTGCTCCTCCTATCGATCCTCCTATTGCTCCTCTTCCTCCAGTTATTGCTCCTTCTCTTATTGTTGCTCCTCCACCTGTACCTCTACCTTTGCCTGCTGCTATGGGTTTGGTAGATTCATCTTTTCCACCAGTGATAGCACCTTTGTTACCTAGTGTACAAGATTTGTCTACTCTTTCTCTTCCAAGTGGTTCTGTTCCGCTTGTAGTTGATAAGGGAGCATAATCGAAAATTGTAACTCGTAATACAGTGTCTAAAGAAAGAAAGCGAGATCTGAATGCATGGGCTAGACAGTGCATGGAGAAGGGTGAACAATCTGATATTTTTGCTACCCTTGCTAATCTAGAAGGTTTTCCTGAGGAAAATGTCTTTATTGAAGAGTTGGGAATTCATTTATCCGTAATGTGGAATAGACTTGAATGATGTAGATCTCCCAAAATGGTTGAGGGATCTGAATGTTTTAGCATATTCAAGAGATACTGCAGAGAAAGTATATTAGCACGTCAAGAGGTTTTTTGAGTATAGAAGGGAGTTAGAAAGGTTACGGAATGATGAAATAGATGGTGATAGTTTGGGCGTTATGTTTGTACAGAAACGTTCCTTCCTCTTTGTAAATCGAAAACCCGAATTTGCACAAGAGATGCACTTAGATGGATTTCAGAAATGTCGATATCTCCCGTAGAAGTATATGACATGAATAGTCAGTATACGCCAGAAATGCAGAGGAAAGTGATACAGGTAATGGTAGTATACCTACAGGATGAATGTATAAAAAGAAAGATTTGTTGTCACGCAGAATTATTGAATATCTATAAGAGAGCTTTTTCGTCTGACACCCCTACAGCTGCTTTAGCGCTCGATTTAGCTCTGTTGCTCAGTAAGCGTTCGGAGTTGCCTACTTCTCAATTGCCTATGAGAGAGGTTCCTCCGACATTTGTCCCTAAAGTTGAGGTCCTGGCTAACGCTGCAACGGGTGTAGCCGCCTATGACATTGATGCACATTATGTATCACAGTTTGTTCACATCCCGTTCTCAAGACAGGAGGTGAATACTATTAGGCAATCTATCCCAGATATTAGAAATAATCTGATAGGGTTCTATAAAGAAATGGAATCTGTCTTGCAGTCGTCAGTATTTACTCTGGGTGACATAGATTTGTTATTTCCTGTGCTCCTACCTGCCAATTTGTGGAAACAGATTAGGACAGTAGATGATGTAGCAGGGTTAGGGGACACATGGGATAATTTGGCGAGGCAAGATAGAGAAAGGAAAGCTGGTGAGAGGCCACCACAGGTAATACTGATTTTGCCTGATAGAATAGTGACAAAACTGAAAGCCTTAATTCCTGAGAGAAGGATTGTTTGGGACAAACTTACTGCTTGTGTCCAAGGAAAGTCTGAGGATGCTACTGAATTCTTTAATCGGTTTGAGCAAGTATATTCAGATTTTAGTACAGAGTCTGGAAACCGATTATTTGTGGACAAATTTGTGTGTGGATTGTTACCTGACATCCAGTCACAAATTATGACTTCTGAGAGCGCTTGGCAAGCTAAGTCTCCGTCTGAAGTATTGCATATGGCTCAATATTATGAAAACCGAGTCAATAATGAGAAGGAAAGGATTGAAAAGAAAAAGGGAGACTTGAAAACTAAGGTGTTGTTGCAACATATTGTTAGAGGTCCTAGAGGGGATAGTACACAGTTTAGGGGACAGTATGTTCCACAAGGTAATGTGCCGTTGGGTCCTGTACATGCAAACCAATGTGCTTATTGCAGACAAGAGGGTCATTGGCGAGTACAATGCCGATCCTCCAGCAGAGGTCGAATAACACATTTGGTATCTTGGGTAGACGATCCAGAAGCCGCCCTTGGGTAGGGGGTTCTGGTAGAAGCCAGTTTTCTCAGAACTCACAGTCTTTTTCGCAAGACAATCAGTCACCGAGTGTGGATAATAGAAATATTTTTGATCATCCTTCTACTGCTTATCTTTCTGAAGAGCTTCCCTTTCATGATATATTGTTTCGCTAGGATTGCCCGAAGCAGGGTGTGGAACCGACCCCTATTCCTGTTAATAAGAAAGGTCCCTACGTTGAAATGATAGTGGGAAATAGGAAACATCTGTTTTTGATAGATACAGGAGCACAGAAGGGTTCCATTGACAATTCACGGGTTCCAGACATTCCACTATCAGGGCAAACTAATGTTTCTGTAGGGTTTTCTGGTATGCCAGTGGTTAGTCCGGTTTCTCTGCCAGTACCGATTTCACTGGGTCCATTCACTGATCACTGTCCATTTCTTTTGACATCAAACTGTGTTGAGAATTTGCTGGGGTTGAATCTGTTGAAGGAACTAAATGTGGTAATTCATTGTTCTTTGGATGGAGTGCGTTTAACAATTTCACCACAGCAATTTTCTGTCTCACAGTTTCTGACTAGACCCTCCCCACCGGAATTTAGTGACGTTCTGGAGTGTTTATGGGCGATTGATGATAATGATGTCAGTGTTTTACAGATTGAGCCTGTTAAAATCATTTTGAAACCAGGAGTAAACTTGCCACGTATTCCACAGTATAAGATTTCGTTTGATGGTGAGCAAGCTTTGAAGTGTATACTTTCTGATTTTGTGCACCGTGGGGTACTTGAAGAAATTGTAGGTAGTTTGTGCGATAGTCCGATTTTACCGGTGTATAAGAAAGGTGATAATGCAATTCCTTTTCGTTTTATTATTGATTTACGCGCTATCAACAAGATTGTTGCTCCACAATTTCCTATTGTGCCTGATGTGACAATGATTTTAACAATGATTCCAGCTTCTGCTACTCATTTTAGCGCTGTAGATCTTAAGAATGCCTTTTTTAGCATTCCTATACACAAGGATAGCAGATACCTGTTTGCGTTCACCCTAGGGGGACGCTCGTTTACATCAACTCGTGAGACACAAGGGTACACGGAAAGTCTGAGCATTTACAGTAGGGCCTTGAAAGAGCAGCCTGATACACTTGAGTTGCCTGCTACTTGTACATTGCTTGAGTATGTCGACAACCTTCTTTTAGCTGCAGATTCAGAAAGTGCCTGTAAGGAGGGCACTGTGTTGTTGCTTATTCACCTAGCAAAGCATGGACATAAAGCTTCACTGAAAAAGTTTCAATATTATCAACAGGAGGTCACCTATTTAGGCTATCTCCGGTCAAAGGAGGGAAGAAGATTGACGCCTGAAAGATTAAAATCATTTCTAGCATGTCTGTCCCAATTACACAGAAGGAAGTCAGAGCCTTGATAGGAATGGCTTCTTACTGTAGGCAGTGGATCCCAAACTTCTCATTAGTGATCAAACCAATACTTCTTTGACAAAGAAGGGCATTACTTTGCCATTGCCATGGAACTTGGAACACCAGAAAGCTTTTGATTTGATCAAGACTGCACTGTGTTCAACACCACTTTTGGGCACACCAAACTATGAAAAGGCCTTCGAGTTGTATGTGCATGAACGTGATGGATGTGCTTTGGCTGTGTTAACGCAGGAACATGGGGGAAAGAATAGGCTGTGCGGTTACTTTTCTTCCACCCTTGATCCTGTAGCATGCACTTTGCCGAGATGTCTGAGAGCTGTCGCTGCTGCTGCTGCATCTGTAAAACAGAGCAAGGGTATGTCCTAGGCCATGCTTTAACCTTGTTGGTACCTCACTCTGTAGACGTTCTATTAAATAGAACGCAAACACAACATCTCACCTCCGCACGATTAACGAGATACAAATTGATCTTGTTTGCACCACATATAAAAATTCAGAGGTGTTGTCTATTGAATCCGGCTGAATTATTACCTTTCTCGCGAGATACTGCTTGTAGTGACGAAATGTCACATGACTGCCTTTATACCACAGAACAAGAAACTAAAGGCAGGATTGATTTGAAAGATACACCTTTGAACGATCCACAAGGGGAGCTGTTTTGCAATGGCTCCTGCTTCAAACTTCCGGATGTAACATCCACCGCTGCTTATGCCATCACTACACTAAGCACGATTGTAGAGACCAAAAGAATATTGCATAACTCTGCGCAGTCCGCAGAGATCATTGCATTGACTGAACCTTGTGAACTTTCTGTACGGCTTAAAGTAAACATATATACTGATAGTCACTATGCTTTTAGGGTAGTTCACAACTTTGGTAGACTTTGGGCAGAACAAGGTTTCTTGACCTCACATGGAACAAAGATCCAATATGGCACCTTGAAAGTTCAGCTACTCTCAGCGCTTGCACTTCCCACTCAGTTAGCAATTATGAAGTGCGCAGCACATCAGAAAATCATAAATGATGTAGGAAAAGGGAATGCTTTCGCTGACCATATAGCCCAACAGACTTCTACTGTTCTTTATTCAGATATGTACACTACCATGGAAGCCACAAATGTCTGTACTATTGATGAAGGAATTGAGTCTATAAAGAATATCCAAGCCGATGCCTCTCTAGAAGAAACTAAGCAATGGGCTGAGGGCTTGGCGGGGTTGGATGAGGGAAAATGGATACTGCCAGATGCGTACATTACTATGATGGTTTCAATGGCTCATGGTCCCACTCACATCTGCGCTAGGAAAATTTGCAAAATGTTAGAAACTGTCTGGGTAAATTTTAACATCCCAAAACCTGCTGAGCATTTTTTCCAGAGTTGCATGGTCTGTCTAGAGCACAATATAGGGAAGGGTACATCAACACCAAGGGGTAGTTTTGGTCCACCTTCTGTACCTTTTGAAGTGATTCATTTTGACTTTATTGAAATGGAGCATTGTAATAATCTGAAATACGTTTTGGTTGTAATTTGTGCTTTTAGTAAATGGGTTGAAGCCTTTCCTGTAAAAGATGCCACAATAATGACAACGGCGAAAACCATGCTTAAGGAATATTTTCCTAGGTTTGGATTGCCAAGGGTCATCTGGTCGGATAATGGCCCACATTTTGTTGCTGCTATAATTCTACAGATATACGCGGGATTACAGATCGAAAAATGGTTCCATTCGGCCAGACATGCTCAGAGTGCTGGATTGGTAGAGAGACACAATGGAATCTTGAAGAACAAGCTCGCTAAGACGTGTGCCGGCACCAATTTGAAATGGCCGGACGCCTTACCGATAGTGTTACTCTCGATGCGCACCACCCCACAGACTAGGACTGGGCTCTCTCCATATGAGGTGGCAATGGGTAGGCCAGCTAACATTTGGAATCTTCTGAAACCTAGGGCATTGAGGGATATTGAGCATGTACTTCTTTCTGAATATTGTGAACGGTTAACTCAAAATCTGTATTTTATTCATCAACAGGTGCGAGAAGACCTCCCAGCTAAATACGAGGGGCCAGGTCACAGCATCCAACCTGGCAACTGGGTGCTTACTAAATCGTTTGAGAGAGCATCCTGTCTCGCACCAAGGTGGAGAGGGCACCACCAGGTCCTCCTGGCTACACAGACGGAGGTACGAGTAACTGGGAGAAAACACTGGATACATGAGTCGCATATCAAAAGGATACTTTTCCCTTTGCCACACGATGAAGAAGATAAGGAGAAACTACTTGCTTTTCTACCAGCGATCATTCAGCACTGAGCAGTACTGAGAGTGCTTCAGACACACTCCCTGAACCTGTGGGGCCTGTGGAAACAGCTGCTTCATCTCCACACTCTCCTGCAGATCCTTTTGCATCCTTGTTAGGTTCTGCTGTAAATTCATCACTTCCATCAGGAAGCAATGACACGCTGTTCGCAGATCACACTGTACCAGGAGTCACAAGGTACAATCTGCGTCCACGGAGCTAGACTTACTGCAGAATTTCCTGTGCCCGCAGGAAAATAAATATAGGGCTTATCCTTCGCCCCATCTTTTGCATCTGAAGGAAAATAGGTGGCTGGGGATAGGGGAAAGACTAAGAAAACACGTGATCAGGAGATCACCAGCAAACGGACTACAGAGTTTTTCGTTTCAAAGGAACAATGCCTGTTATCGACCCTACTCGTACGGAACAAACAAGTGACTGTGTGGCCAACAATGACAATGGACGATCAAATACAAGGATCTTTTAAAAGGATTTTGATACATGGAAGAAGTACATCCGCTTGAAACATTCTTGATTACTGAGAATGTTCCTACTGTATCTACACCTTTTGTGCACCTGCACACTCTATCTCCTAGAGACTCTCAACATAGACAGAGCTATCATAACAATACATTAATGCTTATAATGAACGCAACTCATGCCATTTTGAATAGGACAAATTGTTGGCTCTGCTCCCATTTACCGCAACATGGGGAAAAAGGGTTGGGCTGGTATATTCACCCTTTGCCTTTAACTACTGCATGTTATGCTTCTCTAAGGGCACTATTCTTTGGCCGATGGAATGGTAGTATCTCGGGGAACTTTGATGGAACGAATTTGAATGAGTTTGAAAGGCGAGTTGTAACGCCTCTGGGATGCTCACTCTTTGCAAATAGGAGCAAGCTTAATGTTGATTCAATTAGGCCTTCTGATAGATTGTCCTGACCTTTTCAATATTTGATTTATTTTAAGATGGCTCCTATAGGCAATAGGGATGCCACGCCACCTTCTTACACTGTTAACCATAGCCCCAACTCAGTTTCTTTCTGCATAGAGAGGAATGGTACTCAGTCAATGGGTGATTTTGAGGGTTGCACTAGTGTTGCAAACTTGACCAGTGAGGACCGACCTTTGTAAGTAGGCAAACCTGTCTACTTTGTTTGCGGTAATGAAGTTTATCCCTGGCTACCTAGGGATTGGCAGGGAACTTGTTATTTGGGAATTCTGCTATCTGGGGTACATGTAGCCAGTAACACTGAAATCTCTAGGGCTCGTCCTAGGCGGGACGAGAATGGCGATACTTCATCACAAGTTCTGGGCGATGTAGCGAAATCCTTTGTACCTTTTTGGGGGCAGATTATGAATTCCGAAGATATCAGGAGACGAGCAAGAGTACTGAAGAAAACCATCAACCGGACAACTCACATACTCTATAACATGACTCTACAGCAAAAGGCAATTAGATTAGTGGCGCTACAAAACCGGATGGTATTAGACATCATCTTGGCTGAGCGTGGTGGAATATGCAAATTAGTGGGTTCCGCTTGCTGCGTTTTCGTACCGGATTCCTCCCCAACCATCCTTAAGGCAATACAAAATCTGCATGTCCTAAGTTCAGAAGTGCATGTTCCCGAGGGAAATTGGGATCTTAGTGCTTGGTTCTGGGACTTCTTACGATCTTGAAGATGTAGGCTTCTCTTGTTTTATTGATAATTCTGGGTATTCTGTTGTTTTGTTGTTGCTGTATACAATGCCTTCCTGCCATATGTTCAATGTTAGGGGGATGTTGTGCACAGACTATGGGAACATTAGGGCCAAAGGTACACACACCGGAAAGAATGACCAACACATTTGTGATGAAGGAAATTTCTGCTGCAGATCTTATGGCAATTGATATATCTTATGAATGTAATTCAGGATGTATGGACATTGAGACGTGGAGTTACTCGTAAAGCGACTAGTTTTTAGTTTAGCACTTGGCTTAGGCCAAAAGCAGGGTTTGTTAAATGCAAATGATATTATGCCTCCTTTTGATTTATATTGGCCTAAGCCTAGTTGCTCCATGGGGAAAACAGCGTTGCAAAGTTCTGAATTAGAAGTGACTTCAAGCGCCATCTTGGAAAAAGTCCTCCATCTTGGTTCTAACTTCTGCTCACTCTTCCGTAATGATAAGCTATGTTTTCAGCTGCTAGAGCAGAATCGACCTTTGAGCCCATGTCAACACTAGGGCTGGCAGAGCAGACTATTTGTCCTGTGCAAACAAGACTTTGTAGTCAGAACAAACTCTCATTCAAGTGTTATCTATGTCTACAAAACTCATCCTCCCACATACACTGTTATACAATGAATGCAAACTAATGCTCCATGTTTTTGAAGGAATCCTGTGTACATTTCTGGAAATAGAATTTACTTTAGAAAGCTAAAGATCCACACAGCTGACGGCAACAAAGTTTGTCAGTATGTTTAAGGAACCTTGCAGCTGAAGTGAACTCCAATTTAAAGTGTTTTCTGTATCAATAGCCTCATCCATATCCAAACATAAGAACTGAATGTTAGACAAACTAGAACTGTGTACCTTAACAATAAGCTATTGAATTTGTTTCTTGAAACTAGGATCAGCCTAAGCTGGATAACAAACATGACCAGACAGAACAAAGTTGTAACCATTGTATTTTGAAGACTGGAAAACACTTGTAGGCCGATTCATGGAATAAATGTGCGCCGAAAATCCCGGCGCAGAGGGGCCAATACGTGCGCTGCGCCGAAAATAAGCGAAAAGCGCAGGGAAACCAGCGCACGTCGATTCATGGAAGTCCGTGCGCAAGAAAAGCAGAGGACGTGCGCTGAAAAAGCGCGCGGCACAGGCCGGCGCACAGGTCAACCAACGTCGTGCGCCACGGCCACTGCGCTATCACTCCGAGCGCAGCGCACAGCTCTAAAGTAGGCGGAACACAAAGGGGTACCCACAAACACAGACACGCGCTGAGAGAAAAAATAAACGTGTGCGTGCATACCGGGGTGCGCGGGAAGTTGCACACGCGATATGGCCGGGTACGTGGATTACAGGGGTTCGCGGGAAGTTCCACACGCGATTAGTCAGGGTACGTGGATTGCAGGGGTGCGCGGGAAGTTCCACACGCGATATGGCCGGGTACGTGGATTTCAGGGGTGCGCGGGAAGTTCCACACGCGATATGGCCGGGTACGTGGATTGCAGGGGTGTGCGGGAAGTTCCACACGCGATTAGTCAGGGTACGTGGATTTCAGGGGTGCGCGGGAAGTCCCACACGCGATATGGCCGGGTACGTGGATTTCAGGGGTGCGCGGGAAGTTCCACACGCGATATGGCCGTGTACGTGGATTTCAGGGGTGCGCGGGAAGTCCCACACGCGATATGGCCGTGTACGTGGATTTCAGGGGTGCGCGGGAAGTCCCACACGCGATATGGCAGGGTACGTGGATTTCAGGGGTGCGCGGGAAGTCCCACACGCGATTAGTCAGGGTACGTGGATTTCAGGGGTGCGCGGGAAGTCCCACACGCGATATGGCCGGGTACGTGGATTTCAGGGGTGCGCGGGAAGTTCCACACGCGATATGGCCG
Source organism: Ambystoma mexicanum (assembly GCF_040938575.1). Lineage (NCBI taxonomy): Eukaryota > Metazoa > Chordata > Amphibia > Caudata > Ambystomatidae > Ambystoma > Ambystoma mexicanum. The sequence continues at coordinate 145,477,178 of NC_090933.1, forward strand.
TGTACGTGGATTTCAGGGGTGCGCGGGAAGTCCCACACGCGATATGGCCGTGTACGTGGATTTCAGGGGTGCGCGGGAAGTCCCACACGCGATATGGCAGGGTACGTGGATTTCAGGGGTGCGCGGGAAGTCCCACACGCGATATGGCCGGGTACGTGGATTTCAGGGGTGCGCGGGAAGTTCCACACGCGATATGGCCGGGTACGTGGATTGCAGGGGTGCGCGGGAAGTTCCACACGCGATATGGCCGGGTACGTTGATTTCAGGGGTGCGCGGGAAGTCCCACACGCGATATGGCCGGGTACGTGGATTTCAGGGGTGCGCGGGAAGTCCCACACGCGATATGGCCGGGTACGTGGATTTCAGGGGTGCGCGGGAAGTTCCACACGCGATATGGCCGTGTACGTGGATTTCAGGGGTGCGCGGGAAGTTCCACACGCGATATGGCTGTGTGCTCCCAGGCATTACCTGTACACCCTCCACGGCCCCTGCAGGCAGCACACACCACAGGGAACTACCCTGCACACCTGCTCATGTCTCCCACCACCCCCACCCCCCATCCACCAGGGACACCCTCCACCAGGCCCCCACCCATGTCTCCCACCACCCCCACCCCCCATCCACCAGGGACACCCTCCACCAGGCCCCCACCCATGTCTCCCACCACCCCCAGCACTGTGGGGAACCTGCCAGCAGGCCCCCACCCATGTCCAACCCATGTCTCCCACCACCCCCACCCCCAGCACTGTGGGGAACCTGCCAGCAGGCCCCCACCCATGTCCAACCCATGTCTCCCACCACCCCCACCCCCAGCACTGTGGGGAACCTGCCAGCAGGCCCCCACCCATGTCCAACCCATGTCTCCCACCACCCCCACCCCCAGCACTGTGGGGAACCTGCCAGCAGGCCCCCACCCATGTCCAACCCATGTCTCCCACCACCCCCACCCCCAGCACTGTGGGGAACCTGCCAGCAGGCCCCCACCCATGTCCCCCTGGCCCCAGGTCCTGACGATACACAATCATGGCAGTAATGGCCAGCATACCCAGCACAAACACCCAGGCAAGGATTGCATGCACCCACATAGTGAATGCAATCACATGACACAACCCCAAAGGCAAGTATGCAAAAGAACACATGTCTGTCACACACACATACACAATGGGTGCAAGTGAATGTCAAAACCCATATCATGACATGTAAGAAACCAAAGAGAAAATAACACAAGTGTAAGATAATATAAAAATGTATTAAAAACACAAATCAAGTAAACCAATAAAACATACAACTATGTGGCAAAGTAAATAAAAGGTCCATGTCCGAGAACAAAAATGATAAACCAAAAAACAAAGGATTAAAAAATCAATATAATTTGTCCAAAGCAAAACCATGTAGTAGGAAATCAAAGAAAAACCATTACGTCATGGTGTAAACAATAAACAAATTAAAAAATGTATCTCCCAAAATATTACAATATATACAGGAATGTTCCAGGGTCCATGAGCCCAACAGCACAAATGAAACCTAATACTAACTAATAAAATAAATATGTACAAAAAAGTGGCCATTGTCCGAGCGGTCCAAAATAATAAAAATAAATAAAGGAAACCTAGCACTAACTAACTAAAAAACTATATACAAAGGCAGCGGGCTAGTCCTGCGGCTCACTTGGTGATGCTGGCCAGGGCATCCTCGAACTCCATGTCAATGTCCTGGAGGCGGGACTCTGTCCTGGCCCCGAGGTCTCGCAGGGACAACCCCATGTGCTCACCAAAATCCCTGCGAGCCTCCTCGAGGCACTCAGCCCGCCTCAATGCCCGATGCATGGAGATCTCCGCCCTGGCCATGGCGAGCCGCTCCTCTTCCGCCCGCTGCCGCTCCGCACCTATCCGCTGGCCAAACTCCTCCCACACGGAACACACCGCCATGCCAGGGTTGCCCTGCCCTCCGGCCGATGCCTGCCCCTCTGATCTTGATGGCCCTGAGCCATGATGCCTCCCACGTCGAGCCCGCTGCTGCCTCCGACGCCACTGCCTCTGCCAGCACGACGGCATCCAGGCTGATGGTAACCACCGACGCCGTCGTGCACGTGCCCTGCCCGATGATGCCGGCACATCTTCCATCTGCTGGGGTCCACTTGCTGTGTCGTCCACCCCTGCTGGACCTCCGACTCCCAACTGTGGCAGGGATGGGATCCCCACCGAGCTGGCTGCATTGGTCGGGGCAGGTCCACAGGGGGCCATGGTGGCATCTGGGCCGGAAGACGGCAAGGAGAACGACCGTTGGATAGCCTGCACAGAGGAGGAGAGGGCCGTCAGATTGGCCAACACATGCAGGAACCCCCCGAACATGGCCGATCCCAATTGGGCCACGTCGGCACGGTGCACTTCGTGATGACGTGCGTGCTCCTCCCGGGAAGCACGCACGTCATCACGAATCACAGCCGTGCGCATCGCGACCCCAATCAGGACCTGCTCCACGCGGCCAGGGGTTCCCACGGCCGCAGGTGGAGGGGAGTCAGTTGACATGGACATCCCCACTACCTGCGGACGGGCCTGGGACGGGGCATCCCTGCTGGTGCATGGTGGTGCACTCACAGGGTCAGGGACAGCGACATGCACAGGCACCTCCACGGTGACCTGTGCTGCCTCCTGCCCCTGGCCCTGGACTGCACCACTTGCACCAGCAGGGATGCTCCCACCAGCCCCATGTGTGCACCAGTGTCGGCCTCCTCCTCCTCTGTGCAAACCACCAACCTGGATGGCTCCTCACCGTCTCCCGCCGTAGCAGGCCCCTGTGGGGGCTCACCCACCCCTTCCGCTGCAGCCGTGGGGGCATCCCCGCCGCCTTGCTCCACAGCGCCGTCTCCGCCCTCTTCTTCACTAGCCGCTGCGTAGAGGGAGACAAAGGACACAAGCATCAGGCTACTGTAAAATGGTCCCCTAGACAGGAAGCAATAGCAGATGAGCACCCCTGTCAAAGTACACTTCCATCATGTCCCTCCACAACACATGGGTCAGTCCAGGCAAAACACACACAGTAACAGGCATGGTGCATGCCATGCACATTTCCATGCATGTCCAATTGACTCTTGAAACATTCAATGATATGTGACTCACATGCATCATGGCTCATGCATATCACATGCACACACTTCACCTCAGTCACATCCATCTGGCCCCAAACACAACGAACACAGGCGAAACAAGGGTTAGTTGGGTGCGTCACAGAATCTGTGCATTGTCACACACATGTGTCATGCATCCATGGCATGCACAAGTCACAGACACGCAGGTCAGGCACACAGACATGGCTACCATATATGTACCTGGCATCAGCACCCATCCTTCACCCCCATCCATGTCCAGGTACAGAGACTGGCATGCTCTCATGTCCTAAATCTGCATAGGGCTCCCCATGCCACATTTCAACACATGCAACAACCATGTGGGTCACACATCACTGGTCGCACATGCATTACCATGATGTCCCTGCACACATACATGCATACATGGCCCATGGCACACATACAGGCAAGTATCATAGAACCAGCACACCGCAACATGCCCTGTCTCACACAGTAATGCTTGCACACTTACCGCTCAACTCCAGACGGGCCTCCCTCTCAAGGACCTGGGCGTGGAGCGCTGGGCGTACGCGTTCCAGGACCCTCTTCTGGATGGAACTCATGCGGCCCCGGCCCCCCTCCACGAGGCGCCGGGCCTTCACAAGGGTCCTGGACCTCAAGTCCTCCCAGCGCTTCTTGATCTTCTGGACGTTGCGGGTTGCCACCCCCTCCGCGTTGATGGCAACCACACAGTCGGCCCAGATCCTCTCCCGTCCTTCCTTGCTGGCGCGGGACGATCCAAAGAGGGCATCATACTGCCCCAGGACATGCTCCACCAGGACACCAACTTCGGTGGCAGTGAAGCTGGTGCCCCTCTGCCCCTTTGGCCTGGGGTTGCCACTGGTGCCAGATGTCGAAGTGCCCGACATGGCAACCCCAGAGGCAGGTGTGGGTGGGCAACTGGGTCCTGGGGCTGGGCTGTGGAGCGATGTAATCCCAGTTGGGAGTCTTCAGTTCCAGCAGGGGTGGACACAGCAACTGGACCCCTGCAGATGGCTGATGTGCAGGCACCAAATGGCAGGGCACGGTGGCAGCAGGCAGGCAGGCAGGCAGGCAGCAGCAGATAGCACGTGGGAGGCTGCTCAGGGCACTGGGAGGGCAGTAACTCGGCCTTCTGGGCAGGAGCGTGGTGTTCCGTGTGTTTTCGGGTGGCCAGCTTGATACGGAGTGATTTGGCACGTGAAATTCCTGCACGTCAGCGTGAAATCCGAGGAAAGGGCCTTAGCGCGTAAGTGCATCAGCACGCATACGCGATTCTATTGGACCAGAGTCCCTCACCGCGTAAGCGCGTCTGACGTGATCCGCACGGGCGTTCCCCACTCAGCACGTGATGACGGAGCACACGTGGAAATACTGCACGTCAGAGTGTCATCGCGTGTAATTGGCCAAAAGTGCGCGTACACGCGATTGGCCAATGTACGTGTATTACATCGCGTGTAATTGGCCAAAAGTGCGCGTACACGCGATTGGCCAATGTACGTGTATCACATCGCGTGTAATTGGCCAAAAGTGCGTGTACACGCGATTGGCCTATGTACGTGTATTACAGGGGTGCGCGGGCACTTACACACGCAAGTACGTCAGCGCACCTGTATGCCTGCTGCGTGGGAATTTCCACACGCTATTGGAGTGGGAACTAGATTCCAGGGGTGCGAGGGTCACACGCTCGCCTAGAACACGCGCAAGGCATTAATTTGCGCACTTATCAGTAAACAAGCCAGATGCCAGGATGAACATACCGTTCCTAGCAGCAGTGGCAGTGGGCTACCAAAGGAGGAGGAGGAGGAGAGTCAGGGCCAGAATATTCACACCCAGAACCAGCCTATTCGGGATGCCTGATGACCAGGTGTATGGGAGGTACAGGTTTCCAGCACACATCATACTGGACCTGGTCAGTAAGTGGGAGGATGACCTCACATCACCCACCCTGTGCTCCCAAGCACTCAGCCCCCTGCAGAAGGTCCTGAATGTACTGCACTTCTTGGCCACTGGATCCTTTCAGCGGACAAGTGCCATAGTGGGTGGTGTGTCACAGGCCACGCAGTCACGCTGCCTACACCAGGTCTTGAACATCATCACTGCACGGCCATCAGTCCGCAGGCACATATATCTCCCCAGGACTCATGCAGAAAGGCGGACGTGCATCCAGGAATTCTATGGTGTGGCTCAATTCCCCAAAGTGCTTGGTGCAATTGACTGCACACATGTGGCTCTACGTCCACCCAGGGCAACAGAGCACATCTATAGAAACCGCAAGCACTGGCATTCCATCAACGTGCAAGTTGTATGCAATGCCAAGGGAATAATCACATCAGTATATGCCAACTATCCCGGGTCCACCCACGACAGCTTCATCTACAGAATGTCTACACTATGCCGGGACCTGGAGGCTGGCCAGCATGGAGATACATGGCTGCTTGGTGAGCATAAATGCCACTGCACATGCATGCATGTCAGATACTGGGTCATGACACAACACCACTAATGATACCCATCACCACCTCCGCAGGGGACAGTGCCTACCCTATCAGCCCCCACATGATGACCCCAATCCGGAACCCCACCACGCCACCCGAGGTAAGGTACAACACAGCCCACATTGCAACACGGGGCATAGTGGAGCGCACATTCGGAGTGCTGAAGTCACGCTTTCGCTCCCTTGACCGTTCTGGCGGGCAGCTGTTATATGCTCCCCGAATAGTGTGCAGGATCATAGTGGCAGCATGTGTCCTGCACAACGTTGCAACACGCCGGGGCCTGCCCGTGGACATGGTGGTGCCCCCACATCCACAACCACATGCACGCCCGCTGCGCATGGGAGGGGAAAGGGCACGGGGGGTGGCAGCCCGTACGCAACTGGTGGCCAACTTCTTCACCTAGGAATCACAGTGCTGGCTAGTGCACACTGCTCTGGCACATACCATCTGACAATCAATGATGACACTACCTGACAATGTCACAAAATTACTCGACAATAAACTGTCAGATACACATCAGCCTGAGATTGTTAACATGGAAGTGTCACTATGTGTGCACCCCTACCTACACATACACCAGCAATGCATCACAACGAGAAGACACAACTCCATCAATCAAATATGCATTGCCACAGGCGATTCACTACATGACAACATTGCCATGTCACCCATTCCCTTCACAGTCCCGCCACTGAGGACACCATGTCATGGTATGTGAGAGCAAACAAACTGGCCATCACAACATGACACCGGTGTCACAAATAGCAGTGCCCCAAATGGAACATAGCCGCACTTGAACAGCTAACCGCGCTGGAGCCACTACTACACACCTGTGTAAGAGTAATTTCAATCAAATTACACACCAACCCACCTTGAAGCCCACCCAAACAAGACACAATGCATGTAATCAATGGTAGTCTCATTACCTGATTCTGCTGGTATGTCCTCACCGTCCAGATGTACAGTGATGGCGCCACGCAAAAGTGTCAGTGCACATCTACCGACATGTAGTCTGACTCCAGAGAGTATGCCCGTGTGAAGAACTGTGTGAAATACCTGCAAAACATGAGCAACATATGTAAGTAGAGGCACATATCAAACCATCATGCATAGTTAGGTGCAACAACAATGTACACTATGAATGTCTACACAGTATTGACTATGGACTGGCCAACAGCTCATGGGAGTCCAATGTCACCGTGTAATTTGCTGTCACTTGGGCACATCCTTTGCAAGCCCATGGAAACGGAAGCAGGAGGGGTGTGGATGTCTGCTACCCAAGCATCTAAACCAAACTCAGGACAAGCCTGCATGTGCCCAGCCACAATACAGTGTATGCCCAGGTACCCACACAAGGCAACACTCTTGGAAAAGAAAAAAGAAAATTGAGAAAAAATGGCCATGAAAGGGCCGGCGGGGGGGGGCCACCTATGAGGTCCGAGGACAGGATGCACGCCACAATCCACCTGTGTGGATCATGGGAAACTAAAACACCCCATAGGCTCGTGGCCCACACGGCTACTCTGTTGTGGGAGATGAGTCGCTATCGCTCTGGCCAGACCCTGCAGCTGACTCAGGAGGTGGGGGAGCTGCCTCAGAAGATGGTGTGACAATGGGAGGCAGCCCACGCAAAGCACGAGTTTGCTCCTCCATGGCTGCAAGCAGGCGGGTCTGGTAGTTCTGGTTCTGGGTTATAATCATGCGGAGGTCCCCATGCAGTAACTCCCGGGATGACCTGACCTCCGCACGAGTTGCCTGCATCTCGGCCGAGAGCGTCCGTGTCAGACGCTCCAGCTGCTCCTCTGTCCTTCTATGGGATGAAGCCTCAAGCTCTAACAGGGTCGACCTGAGGTGACGGAATTCTTCCCTCAGGCCTTCCCTGTGGCGCTGGGACTCCATGGAAAGTGATTCCCGCAGAGTCGCCAGTGCCGCCCGCCTGTCCTTGTTGGACGCCAACATATCCTCCCTGTGTGCCTGGCTGATGGACTCTGTAGCCTGCTCCAGTCGCTCCATCAGCCTTTCTGGGGGGACAATGGAAGTGGCCACCCTATCCATGGCCTGTGCAATCATCTCGGATGATGCTGCCTGTTGGTTGGCCATACCGTAGATGGATTGCTCCCAAGCGGTATTGCCAGGTGGCATACGGCCACCACGTTGACGGGCACCACACCTGCCTGGGGCAAGGCGGACTGCGCCTTGCTGTGCCGGCAAGGCCTCAGGCTGCAGGACTGCATTCCCTCTCTGATCTGCAGCCCCAGGAACAGGATCAGAGATTGTGTGGTGTGGCCCTGCATCCGTAACCACCGGAGGCTGAGCTGCCGACACTGACATCCCCATTGAGGGCAATGGCCCGGCTGCAGGTGGGTCGGACAGAGGAGATTCTCTCCCAAGAACACTCACCTGCGACTGCACATAGGTGTCATCCTCCGAGTCTACACCTGAATACTGCTCGGGGGAGGAACCCCCAGAGACACCCCTCGACAGCACGACCTGCAGCACTTGTGGGTTTTCACCCACAAACACACCACGTCCCTCACTTGTGGAAGGTCGGCCCGGGTTGCCCTCCTGGGACGGCTCAACCACCACATCCCCAGCATCAACAAGTGCTTCGTCCCCTGCAAAGACATGAAAGAGAAAAATGGAAACAGGCATTAGCACCATGGCATGCAACAAGGGCTGATGAACAACAGAGGCAGTAGTTCTACGACACATGTCCCACATGACTGGGAGACCTCCTATGCATTCACCATCACTGGGTCTGTAGGGGAGGCTCAGGGCATACAATGTACAGATTGGAGAGCAACGCCTGCTCACCATGCTGCCTAGCACTGCCATCACACATTGGCCGGTGATTGCCATGTCAAAGGCACATGCCATCACACACATGGCATGTGACATAGCCACCAAGTGAAGAGGGAGAGGAGGGCAACTTTTTTGGATTTCTACCACTCTGGTCCTGACATTGCATCATCACATCAATAAGTTGACATGTTGTACATGGATCTGCTAGTCCAAATTGGCCACGATGCACAGTGCCTTGTCTACATCAACAAAATGCAGTAAACAATGAGATTCCACCTCCCCATCACCTGTAAAGGAATCATATAGCATTCGTGAAGCACCGGTCCAGAAATGTATGAAGGTACAGCGGAGCACTGAGGGGTGGTGGGGCAGTAGGGGATGCCAGTCAACAATCCTACTGGTGCTGGTGTCATTCATGTCACGCAAGTGCAGGGGTGGGTGGCACAATGATGTGCAAGGGGAAGTGGCGGCTGGAAGTGCTGTACAAGGTAAGTAGGACTTAACGTCAAGTGCAGATGGTGTTAGGCGCAGACAAGTGCTGGGGGGGTGGCCTATAGGGGTACAGAGACAATCATGCAGTGCTGTGGGCTCGGAGGGGACAGGGGAGGTACACACTGCATCTGGCTCGGCAAGGTCCTTGCAGATTTCTATCTGTCCTGCAGAGTTGTCACATGCCGCAGATATGTGCCCTTGGATTGGGGATCTCATCTTGGTGAGAAGGGTGAGGCGCTATTGCCTTTGGAGCATGTGGCAGGCCAGTTTGCCAGAGGATGAGCATGATGCAGGACATTCCCTCTCTGCCACCCGGCACCTGTGGTCTGGGTTCACATGATCCGAGTCATGCCAGGACTCTGCATTGGCATGGGGCTTCAGACAGGTGGTCATGACCGTGGCAAAGACATCCAGTGTACCTGACATAGAGTGGAGCATGGAGTGGGCCCTGTCAGGATGGGAGTGAGCCTAAGGGGGAGCTGGATGGGGGGGAGATTTTGGCAGCATGAGCCTCGACTGACACACACTTCATGGGTTGGAATACCAAGAAGGTGTGTGACAGTGGTGAGGGTGGCTTTGCCTGTGGTGTGGTGAGGGTGAGCTGGGAGGAGAGGAGAATGTGATCACTCCAGGAGAGAGGAGTGCAGAGATGGACGGAGAGGGGAAAGTCAGATGAGATCAGAGCATCAAGAGTGTGCCCTGCAGAATGAGTAGGGACAGACGGGAGTCTAGAGGGTGAGAGGGAGTTGCTGAGGTCACAGAAAGGTCACGTGGGGGGGTCAACAAGCATGCAGGTGGATGCGTACAGCAACAAGGAAGAGGATTTCTGTGTCTGGGGACATGAGTGAGGAGGAGAGGTGAGGACACTCAGAAAGGAAGTAGTACATTTGACCAGTTTTCCCGGACACAGTACGCACAGTTTGTGAATGTCAAGGTGTGGTAGAGAGAGACGTCACACAAGCCATTCCAGAGTGGAGTAGGTCTAAGTAGGAGTGACAGTGGCAGGAATACCCTCAGGGAAGCCAAGGGCACACCCCCCCTGCACAGTAGTGGCGGGCAAAGGAGAGGGTCTCCTGAACATCAGGTAGGAGTGTGTGAAGGATGCAGACAGAGCTGGCCGTCAGACATGTTTCCATGAGACCAAGGATGTCAAGGTGCATTACCTCATGTAAGTGACAGATATCGGAGGAATGCCTGATGCAGCCGCAGTGAAAGGAGTGTAATTGTGGAGGAGGTTGACAGCCTTGGAGGACTTACGGGGAGTGCTAGAGATCAGAGGTGCAGCATGTGTAGGAGTTGGAGTGGGAGGCGGAGAAGGATCATGGGAGGGTGCAGGGAGGCAGTGCAGGATTGATGAGGAGAGAGGAGGGGGGACAGCAGGAGAGGTAAGGAAGTTGATGAGATGTGGCTAGCATTTCTCAAGGAGAATGAGGTTGGCCTAAGGACCTTGGACTGAGATGCTCCCATTACCATGCACATCAATTGTGGCCTCTGAGGGTTGGAAGGAGGCCAGGAGTACACCCCAACGGGTCCCACCATTGATGGTGGAAGAGGAGCAAGGAGAGAGGACAGGGACCATGTGAAGGGTCTATGGGACAGGCAAAGGCATGTATGAGCAGATGTCAGTGAGAGTTGGCTTTGAGTAGGCTCAGATGCACTTGTCAGCAATAGGGTGGGTCGCATTGGAGGGCAGGGTGCCCTCATTTGACTGTTAGCAAGCAGGTGTCGTGAGTAGGGCACAATGGTCTGAACTGTAGAAGTCAGGGAAGATAGACCATGAAGAGCAGCATGGAGTGTGAGGGAATGGGGCTCGAAACCAGACGGTACCAAAGCACACAGGTAGGAGGTGGATGTCAAGGCAACATCCACAGTATGACAGCATGTTGGTTGGCATTTATATACAGAGGACGCATTAGCATGTGGTATCATTGCATGTCAGGCATGTGAAGATGAAACTTGATTGGCTGGGGGAAAGTATAGGAATGGTATGTAAGACATCAGGTGAATAGACAGGGGAGTATGAGCAACAATGTAGTGACAAAATGACAATTCAAGGGCAACTTCCATGGTGTAGGGCCATATGTGCACTGTTGCCAGTTGGGATAGTGCTGTGGGCAGATGGTGTTGCACTGAACATACTGGATGAGGCACATGGGTGCCACTATCTACTCTGCCACACACCCCCTTGACAGGCACCCAACATGAATGCTTCACACACACACCATGCACATGGATAATACACACATGCATGTGCACTCACCGGATGATGCCTCGTAATCAGGGAGATCTCCCACACCTTGGAGTTGTCCCTCGGTGACGTAGGATCCAGCTACGGACTCGTGTGGTGTGAGTTCTATTTCCTGTGCTGGGGACCCACCTCCAGTCACCAAGGTTGCGGCATGACTTGAGGCCAGCTTATCCTTTGCCCTGCGCTTAAGGTCATTCCAGCGCTTCTGGCAATCACTAGCTGTGCGCCTCACTACTCCAAGGGCACTTATTCTGTCAGCAATGGTCTGCCAGTGTGCCTGGCGTCTGGCATGTGTGGTCTTGGACCCTGCAACGATGACCATTTCCCTATCATGATCTGACACATACTGAACAAGTGCATTCAGTTCGGCGTCTGTGAAGCTTGGCTTCCTTGATGGGCCGGACTGTGCAGCCGTGCCTGGGGAATCAGCCTGTGCCGGACGTGCACTCTTCCTCTTGCGCTTGGAAGGGGGTGGGGATCCAGAGTGTCCTACGCCGCTGTGGACACTAGGGGCAGGAGCCGTGGTGGACTCAGTACTGGGTGTGTGGGATTGCACACTCAGCATGGGAGTAGGTGCAGGCATTGGGGGTAGTGGGATGGGGTCAGGCCTGATCTGAGGTGCATGAACTAGGACCGACACAGTCTTGGCAGGGTGTATGAGAGGTGGGGTGGATGGAGCCACACCCTGGCTACGGGGGCCAGCAGATGACCTATCTGGCATAGATGCGCGTGCCCTGATGACACCAATGTGCACCGGTGCACGTGCAGTGGACCTGCTGACCTGGATGTCAGCGATGGGATCACCCTCGGACAGGTCTGCTGCCACAATGGGCTGGTCCAACAAGGGCTGATCAGGGTTGGTATCAGCCACATGACCCTCAACTGGGGGGGGGGGGGGGCATGGGTGTCCCTGACTGGTCCTCCAGACTGGGGGGGACAGGGGCACCCTGCAAGTCACAACCACGTCCCCTAGTGGATCCTCCACGGCCACCACGTGTGGCTCGGCCACCTTTGCCACCCTTACGGCTTGCACGCCTCCCAACCATGGCACTGATGTTATTGTGCGTATGGGAGTCGGTGTGCACAATTGTCCTGGGCAATTGGGTGTCAAAGGGGTTGGGTACCAGATGGTATTCGTACCCTAGTGCAGTGGCAAGGCTATATGACACCCCTGGGGAAAGATGACGGGTCACGCAACGCACAGGCACCCCAGAAAAGTTAAGGAACGTGCACAATACCCCTCCTAGACCACGTGTGCTGATGGAAAACCCTGCACTACGCTGTGGCATCCAGTAACACAATGAACGTATGCGTGTCACACGCAGCCTAGAATGACCTCTGAAGGGGTAGGCTACACACGGGGCAAGCACAGAAGTTAGATACGTGCGTGACTCACCGTCTGCCAGGTAAAAGAGCGTGAAAAATGAGCGCGTTTGGTTGGCAACACCCCCGCCAAAAGAAGATGTGTACGCTGTCTGAGGAGACAGGACAACAGTAGAAGGGGACACTGTTTGAGGGAACAGGCCCAGGTAAACCAGTACAAGAGGAAAAAGAGAAAAAGCTGTCAGAGGTAACAGGGAGTACGAACTGGAAACGCCGTGAAGTAAATCGCGTGTGAAACGACAAGAAGTACAGAATTCACCCACTCGCTCTCCACGAAAAGCACGTACAAGGAAATGGTGTTCAACACTACCTTATATACAGGCCCACACGTACAGCGTCACTTACGGCGTGTACGTGCTTGGCCCATGTTCACCAATCACACGCTTTGTCACTTCTGCGTGTGGATCCTTTTTCACCAATCACACGCTTTGACACTCCTGCGTGTAGCTCACTTTTCACCAATCACACGCTTTGTCACTCCTGCGTGTAGATCCATTTTCACCAATCACACGCTTTGTCACTCCTGCGTGTAGATCCATTTTCACCAATCACACGCTTTGACACTGCACGTGCAGGTAACTATAGACGCACATATGCTGGTGACGGGTTTTCGCGCGATTCGCTGAGTGTGGGGTTTTCACGTGCAGATTCACTCCCTATCAGGCTGTCCACGCGTTCAAACACGAAAGACCACGCTCCTGGCCAGGAGGCAAAATTACAGTCCCCCAGAGCCCTGAGCACGCTCCCACCTGCCATCTGCTGCTGCCTGACTGCCTGCTGGCCACGTGCCCCACAGTGCTGGTGGGTGGGGGGGGTGGGAGACATGGGTGGGGGCCTGGTGGAGGGTGCCCCTGGTGGATGGGGGGTGGGGGTGGTGGGAGACATGGGTGGGGGCCTGGTGGAGGGTGCCCCTGGTGGATGGGGGTGCAGGGGGACATGATCAGGTGTGCAGGGTAGTCCCCTGTTTTGTGGGCTGCCTGCAGGGGCCGTGGAGGGTGTACAGGGTACACCTGTGAGGGCCCACCCAGCCTAATCGCGTGTGTAACTTCCCACGCACCCCTGTAATACACGTACCAAGCCAATTCGCGTGTGAGAATTCCCACGCACCCCTGAAATACACGTACCCTGCTGAAGTCGCGTGTAAAACTTCCCGCGCACCCCTGTAATACACGCGCCCAGCCTATTCGCGTGTGGAAATTCCCGCGCACCCCTGAAATACACGCGCACAGGCTATTCGCGTGTGATAATTCCCGCGCACCCCTGAAATACACGCGCCCAGGCTATTCGCGTGTGGAAATTCCCGCGCACCCCTGAAATACACGCGCCCAGGCTATTCGCGTGTGGAACTTCCCGCGCACCCCTGAAATACAAGTACCCTGCTGTAATCGCGTGTGGGACTTCCCGCGCACCCCTGAAATACACGCGGACAGGCTATTCGCGTGTGGAACTTCCCGCGCACCCCTGAAATACACGTACCCTGCTGTAATCGCGTGTGGGACTTCCCGCGCACCCCTGAAATACACGCGCCCAGGCTATTCGCGTGTGGGACTTCCCACGCACCCCTGAAATACACGCGGCCAGGCTATTCGCGTGTGGAACTTCCCGCGCACCCCTGAAATGGACGTAGCCTGGGATTTGACGTGTGAGACTTCCCGCGCACCCTTGAAAATCGCATGGGCCGCTTGCCGTGATGGTCCAGTGTTAGCGCAGCCCCTTGCGCTGGTTTGTGATTTTTATGAGATTTCCCAGCGCAAGGGGCGTTCCTGGGGGCGTAACTGGCGCTGCAGCGAGTCGCTGCGCCACTGTGCGCCACGGCTGCCTGGGGAAGCTAAAATCCATGAATACGCTGTGCACCGGATTCGGTTTTGGCGCACGCGGCTGGCGCAGACTATCGCAGGCGCACGCTGTGCGCCAGCCGCGTGCGCTACTTGTGCGCTGGATTCTATGAATTACCCTGTTGATGTATGTACAGACAATATTGTTGTATTTGCCATGTGAACTGGGCACAAACCCAAATGTGTAACCTATTAGTTTGGAGATGGGGTGAGCTATGACCAGGACTATGTATAAATACTGCATGTTTTGTGATGACCAGGACTCACTCCATTCACAGTGTTTCTGGTACACACTGCAAGGTGCTGTGAACCAGATAGCTATCTGCTTTGCTCTGTACAGAATAAATCTTTGACTTTGTGACTGGCGGATCTAATTTTTGGTGGTGCCAAGACTCGATATTTGTTTGATCTTACAAAGTGAAACCTATGAAAGATGGAATGAAGGAAAATAATTGAATTGTATTTTAGGTGCTGTTTGCATTGTAAGAAAATGAAGCGTCAAGTTTTTACTGGATTGAACATAATTACAAATTATAAAAGGTGTGGTGGCTTTTTAAGGTTATCCAGATGCACCTCCATTGCATTCAACCCAGGCTTTCAGAGCATGTAACCAATGTAAATCTTCTGAAAGCGTGTATTCATGTCACCAGGCCTTTCCTTCAAAGAATTGATTTCACATAAAGTCATACAAAGTGCATTAGTATCAGAGGTTCAGCAGGTTGGGTCACAGGCACTCAAATGCATGGCATTGGCCATCTATAATGGATTACTCAAGGTTAAAGGTCATTCAAGATATGAACAGCCAAGAACATTTACTGTGGATAGTGGTAATATGGAGAAAGACTATTTACTTGTCTAATATCTGCCCTCTTGAGGAGAACTGCTGCATAAACACACAAAAGAAATTCCAATGCATTTAAATGATCACAAAACTCAGTTAAAATGTGTAAACATGAAATTAACCCTTGCTCTGATTAATTTTTGTTTTTTGAATGTTGTAGATAAATGTAAGCTCTATCCGAACATTGAAATGGAATTATATATTGTCATGTTGGAAATTGCTCAGAAATTGTGAAAATGCACAAAATCCTCAAACAGTATCAGCAGTCCATCCTGTAAAATATCAAAATGTTCACCCTGACATGCAGAAACTAGAAATATACACATTTGATTAAATTAGCATAGATTAGTCAGAAATTAGAGCAAATACCTCAATTAGATTTTCTTCATAAAGAGGAAGTTCCCCCAAACCTTTGGTTATCTGAAAAGTAAACCACTCCTCTGAAACAAACCAGGGATGGAGTTAGAGGGAAATATAATAGGATGCCCATAGGGTAGAAGGATGGATTATGGAAGATGAGTTAGGATGATGCAGATTAAGAAGTGGGAAGGACTGGTCTTTTGAGAGAGGGAAGCCAGAGAAGCCAACAGAATGATGTCCAATCTGCACAGGACAATTGACTTCCAAACTAGCAACCTGAATTTAGGGTTTTGCTGATGGAATGATGTCTGCCTAAGTCCCATGCTAGTTATCCTACAATAAGAAGCTGCATCTTAAAATGTAAATCAAGCTAAATCCCTAGCCTTTCCACACAATTGTCCAACTTTGATCAGGGTAAAGTCTGGGAAGGGAAAATAACTGCGAATGCAAAAGAGGGTGCACTTTAAAAACTGGAACACCTTTGTTGACAAATGCATGATCTGTGTTTCCTCCTTTATATATCAAATACCAAGCGAGATGTGATTTCTTTTAGGCCCATTCCACTTTGCAATATAAAATGAAATTCAGAACTGAAAATATTTTTGCTGCCACTTTAAAGTGTGATTTCCTTGGAAATGTTGAATATTAGTTGAGCATATAGACAGTGGTTTAAACTGGTGCTGAATCATGGTTGGCCTTAGTGCCATGCAAGTAATATCACCTAGGATGATATCATACAGTTAATTCCACTAGCAGAAGCCATAATAAACCTGGATATTTTTTCCAAAGAAATGTATCCTGAAAGACTTATTTATATTTACTGATAATTGTGTGAAGACCAACCACTGCATTCTACAGCCTGTTAATGCCTAGCCTGGGTTAACTAAATGTCAGTTAATGCAGAATAGAACATGTTCAGACCCAAAATATAATGAGACACATAGCCTTTCATATGGGTCACTTTTAAATCCATGCATGTATTTGGATAGAAGTGAATCCATTAACAAGCAAGGGAAGGCATACACACACACACACACACATTCATGTTTAGTGAAAGCCATTTAAACACACATATACAAAAACTACACCCACACCTTCAGCAAACATAGGACACATGCAGGAACAGAATAAAACAAATAGATTCCTGAGGAAAATAATTGTGATGTAAGCTTAGATGAGCCAATGCAAACAAGTCCCCTTTTGCATGTACATATCTTGGCACATAGTCCTATGTTAGCCAGTCCTTGGCTATTTGTCAAGTGGGCTCTACATGGTTAATATATTAACTGTCTCACACCTGCACAGGGAAGTTGGTTAATATCTATATTTTGTTTATCGGTGTAATTTTCGCTGGTCGCATACTTGTCCTGATGCTGGGGAAAATCAAATGTTTAATCATATTTGCATTGTGTACAACAATATTGAGACTTTAGTGGTGTTCAGAAAAGAGAAAAAATGCTAAGCAAAAATGTCATTAGGTACAGTGTCTACTAGAATATGGCATATTTATATGGAAATTGCTGTGATTGGAAGTGGATGCCTTTGTGGAGGTATCATAGTGAGATTGATATAGGCAGTGAACATTTCGTTTTGTATTATTTTATATATAGCTTATGATAGTGGTCTCGATAATAAAGCTGAAGACCCAGTTGTCTGAAAATAACAAACACTGTTTTAAATACATTTTGATTTTTGAGTACCTCACTGTCTATTCTTTCTCCAGAATTGCGGTGTGGGCATGCATATGTGGGAGCATTAGATTCCCATGTCGCATTTGCATGAGCCATATTAAAACATATGAAAACATTCAGCACAACATACATAACAAATGTATCATTCAATTTAAGAACACACATTTCACTTTAAACAATTTAAACAAGCATTAGTTTATCCAAAGCTTGGCGATGGGAAAGCACTGTTGTAATGCGCAGCACTCCCGTGAAGGATCCTCAGAGTAAAAGGGCCAAAAGTGAAAACGTTTGTTAAAATTCTTACTTTATTAGAAAAATCCATAATTTTCATAAAATCATTCATCCTCTCAACATTGTTTGTGCCAGCAGAATGCAAGCAATCTGACCATTTCTGCATTTTTAGACATGTGTGCTCATCAATTCTGACTTTCAGCTTTCTATGATTTTATAATATGTCCGGACCACGTAGTTCCAACCCCATCTTATTAGTTCAGGTAAATTAAGAGGGTTTTGTACCTACATCTATATTTCCTAATGATAACATATTTACAGGTGCACAGTACATTTACAACAGCCAACTCTGACTCCCTCTTGTCTAAATGGGCTAGTTATCTTAGTGTATTGGAGATGATTCATACAGGTATATGGAAAACAAACATCATTTCCATGTACAAGTTATACATTCCAAAGTGCATTACGATCTCACATAAGCAACATCTTTCATCGATATGCTTAACATGTTGCCTTCAATCAGTATGATTGCACCTCAATTCATATCCCAGCATTAACCTACCTACCATTTACTGTGGTGATGCCCCTTTACCACTCTGAACTAATGTTGGGGTTTAGGACAGTATATTACATCTATACATCTTCTACATAAACGTACTGGTTTATATACTATACTGCTTTGTGTCATATATATATTACATACATCACATAATAAACCATGTAAAGGGCATTTGAACAATCCAACTACAACCCACCGTTCACAACTCTTCAAATTAAGATGATGGAGGCCCTCCTGCCTGTTGTCTACATGAACAATGTGATGATCGACTGTTGATCTATAATGCTTATTTCATAGTGTTGTAAGAGGATTCAATTCAACACTACAGCTAAGTCAATGCCTAGTCTGGGATACTGAATGGAAACCCTTATTGATATATCTTTATGTCCAGTTCATGCGTTCTGGATGACTACCCCTATATAACACCCCTCTCTTAGAATCCCCCTGACCCCACTGAGCCAAGAAGTAGTTCTGTTTTGCAAGTTAAAAGGTTTAATTGATAGTTTAAACAATATATATATATCACGCTTTATAATAGATTAATAATTGAATATCACACTTAATCTGAGATGATCAAGATTAACAACGGAGAATCTGGCACTAGCACACTTCTTGATAATCACTAAGGAGTTGACATGAAATGGATAAGATAGCAACAATACTTTTATGGTTTCAAATGGATGCAATGTGGAATGAAATGCAGTAAAGAAAATAACTTGATAGAATTTCAGCAAAGACAATGTAATCACTTTCTTGTACAATTCACCCCCCCTTTTATGCAATGCAAGGAAATGGAAGGGAGGCACACAATTCTCAGAAATGCAATTCAAATGTAATTCAGTTCACCCAGCAACTTAGACTACAGAAGTTGAAAACACAGGCAAAATGCTTAGATATGTGCTGGCAATGGAGTGAAAATATGTTAAAATGCTTTTAATTCCCTCTAGAGGTTCAGGGTGAGTGGTATCTAGTTAATATTAGTCCAGGCTCACACTAGCAATGATTCAGGGATAATTAGCAGGTTAAACGAATTTCTGGCAAATGGAAGGCAAGCAGCAGCAGATTTTTACACGTGAAGAAATTTGCAAATCGCGGCAAATTCGCGAGTGCGTTTTTCAAGATTACGGCAAAACTATAGGGGGTAGGAATGCAGTTCTAGGTTCGTAGGAAAGCCACGATTCTAAGCTTTCTGAGGAAAGTTACTGCAAGTCTCTAGCACAAACGGTCACGGAGATATGAGCGATTAAATAAAGGTCGTTTTTCAGATTTGAAATTTTAAAGTTCAAAAAGACAAGTGCAGCTTGCAACTAGAAAATGACAAGTGACAGCTTTACAAATGACAGGTGACAGTTAGGAGACAGTTCTACTTAGATTAAAATAGGATTGAATTATATTATTTTAACTAAGAGATTGGTTCTGCACAGTTTTACTATGTACTCACACTATATTTTTGAGTGAAATGGGCCACGCCACGGATCTGGTCAGGTTTTAGACTGGACTCTGGTCTCTGCACTTCACAGTGATCTGGGTCAGCTCTCTCTGGTTCTGCTAACAGGTCAGCTCTACTCTGCTGGTCTGGTCTGGGTCTCTGAAGGTTGATGGAGGTAAAGTATGGATTTTCCCGGCAGAGCTTCCAGCTGCAAATGGATTTGAAGGTCCCTATCTGTCCTGTCTCTCTGCTTTTATGTGTTTTGAAAATGGGTGTGTGTGAGCAGCATCACTAGCCAGCCCCTCTCCACTTATCATTGGCCAAGCTTTCATTTCTCCCCTGATTGGGGGAGCTAAATTGTGTCAGAGTGATGTCATTTTACAGCCTGCAGAAAGTCCACTCCTCCTGTCAACTTGCACACAAATCTAGATTTGAACCAAATACATATTTCATAGCTACACAGTGGTTTGAAATTACATGCACCCATCACATATCACAGGAGGTATCCCCTGTTCCAACTCTGCTCTTCCTGGGGGCTTGCATTCAGAAATGGCAATATTTTGCACTTTTTAACTGGTTTGCAATACCGGACATTACCCCAAATTTACACACATGTGCGCAAGGAGTATGGACATTAGTTGATGAAGTGTCAGATTTTTCACATGCACACATTTTGAGTAATATCCTCTTTTCCGCTAAAACCCCCCTGAACATGCCACCGGTTCTAAAAACCTCTTAAAATGTGGGCAGAAAAATCACAAGAATTATGGTATCATTTATAAAATTTTCACATGTCCGCTCTATGAGTTATTCATCTTTTTAGAGTTATGTTCTGGCCCCAAAGGGGTGTGGTTTTCCCCCAGCACAAGGTTGAATTTCTGGTTTTTCCAGTTCTGCCAAGCCAGCTTGCTCTCACAGGCAGTGCCCCTCCTTTGTCCTTCCAGGAGGAAGCTACATTTACGACATCTGCAATAAACCATCTGCCTGGGTCAGGACAGGGCTTTGTTCAGAGCTCCTGTATTCTGTGGGGGCTCCCCTTAATTCAATTATCAGAGAGATGGCATATCCTTAGTGTGGCCAGCAAAAGGCAGATAGGCCTGGGAACACAGCTGTGACTCAAGTTTCACTCCTGATGGGGGGTAGTTGCCAGGCTAAATTGGAATCTCTTTAAGCCAGTTTTTAGCTACATGTCATTTCTGTTCCCCAGTTTAAGTCAAGACATTTTTTTACATATGCAGCTAGGATGCTGATTCTAAGTTTAAAACTATGACATTTAAACAATTGCAACCTTTGTGACACTCAAAGTAGGTCACTCATTTCTTTTAAACATTTAGATTTGTAGTGTCTTTCAGTCCAAATTTACTTAAACTGCTGAAATCCACAGCTCAGCCAGTCTTGTTATAAACCTTCAAGTCACTTCAGAATATAACTTTACATTGGATCCACCTCTTAAAATGTCTTTCTTTGGCATGTTTTGGGTTCATTTATTCAGTTTTCTACAAAAAGTAAAATCTGGTGTTGTTTTAAAACGCCGGCTTTTGGATAGTGGTGAGTACTGGTACTGCACCCCTTTTTGGGATTTAAGAAAATGAATTCCCAACAGTTATGGGTTTGCTTTTGGCAATCAGCATTGCCATTCCCAATGGTTTCAGACTACTGTGTGGGTAGTCCAATGGTGGTTTTAGGCAGTGTCCTTCTGTGCCCATAACATCGGCAAAAATGAGTGGCAGCCTATTCTTCATGCATTTCCCTGTGCATTTTCTGGGAAGCTCTGGCCATCATGATGTTTTCCATGTCAGTACTGCACAGTTTTGAGGTAGGGCTCGGATGCATGGGTAAATACATCCCACAAGCCCCCCTCTTGCGATGGCCATTCGGTTTCACTGATGGGACTCACAAGACCTGGGATGTAGTTCTCATCTTCTTCCGGTAGATGGCCAGTTCAGCATCTCTTCCTTCATCCGATGGATCGATCGGTCCTCCTCGCCGGTCCTGATGGGAAGATTGGGCGGTACCCCGGGCCCGTTGTGTCTCTGCTCCCGGTCTCCGGATCGTCCTCCTTGGCCCGTCTCCCGGTTTTCTTTCTCCTAGGACGACAAAGGAAGAGCGGCAATACCTATTCATAGACATTTTTCCACCACTGTTGAGATAGTGGGGCAGCATATGCATTTCATCATAACGAAACATTACATTCTTATTTTGAAAAAAAAAACAGTATAACTAAGAGACAGTTTCATGCAAATCACAATATTTTAGAGACTAGATGTGGTATGTTTTATGGTTGGAACTGAATTAGTCTGAGACAGTACCCGCTAGGATTCCAGAGGATTCCTCCAGTTGTTGCAGAGTGTGCCTGGGATGGCAACATTTCAACTGGTTTATGTGGACCCACTTGTCTTCTCCCGCTGCCAAAGGACCTTTGGGGATGTGGATTTTGTAGGCCACAGGGGAGATCTTGTCGATGATCTCAAAGGGTCCCTTCCATGTAGGCAAGAATTTCCGCTGTTTTGCCTGGTTCCTTTGGAAGTTGTATAGATAGACCCGGTCCGCCACCTGATATTCCTTCCTGGAAGTTTTCAGGTCATAGTGGGTCTTCATGCTATCAGCTGATCTTTCTAGATTCCGCTGAGCATAAGCAAAAGCATGTTGAAGGTGTTTCCTTAAATTCTCCACATACTCATGAGTTGTGGAGGCATTTATCAGTGTCTGCTCTTGGGTCCTGTAGAGCAAATGCTGAGGAAGCACCATCTTGCGCCCAGTCATCAACTCAAATGGTGACATTTTGGTTGCAGATGAAGGGGTAGATCTGATGGCCATTAGGACCAGAGGTAATCGGATGTCCCAACTTGGCCCAGAATCTGCCACAAACTTCTTTAATATGCTCACAATTGTCCGGTTATATCTCTCTACTGCCCCAGATGAAGCTGGCCTGTAAGCAATATGCAACTTCCTTTTGACCCCCAGTATCTCCCACATCTTTGTCATTACTTCACTGGTGAAGTGGCTACCCGTCTGACTCAATCCTTTGAGGTAGACCGAAACGGGAAAAGATGTGGTTAATCATCAGGGCAGCTGCGGTTTCTGCCTTGCAATTTGGGGCTGGGAGACATTCCACCCACTTGGTAAACAAGCATGTCACAGTCAACATGTACTTATTCCCCCTAGCAGAGCGAATCACGGGGCCTACAAAGTCGATTTGTAAATCTGACCATGGCAGTGTCATCCCCCTCTTTTGGAGAGGCGCACGGTGCGTGAGGGATGATGGCTGAAATTGTGCACACACAAGACACCCCTTCAAGTATTGGTCGAGGTCCTGCCCCATGTGTGGCCAGTATGCAACCTCTCTTAAGATTTCCAATGTTGTGTGAAACCCCCTATGACCGGCGGTGGCCGCATCATGGCCGTGACTTAACATCAGGCTTCGGAATGAGGTAGGAACCACCCACTGATCGTGGCCAGCTTTGGATTTCCTTACCAGCAAACCGGCTTGGATTCGGAACATTTTTGGACATTTCATCAACACTCTTAGGTCCTCTTTCCCAATGTAATCGGTATCCGTCAGGGGAAAGTTCTCAGGGTCCTCAAGGTGCTGGTAAAATTTACCAATTACTGGATCCCCCTTCTGAGCTGTAATCAAATCAGCATCAGGGGTCTCCTTACTCCATTGTGCAATTGAAAGGTCGTTGTGAGCATTTGTCTGGGACCTAGTGATAGCAGTGACCTGGATTTCCCCCAACAGGGACTCAATCTCAATTAGATCCCCTTGGATGGCCCCGGTTTTGGCCAGCTGATCAGCTAAGTCATTTCCAGTTTTGTCTGGTCCCTCTACTTTGGAATGACCCTTGATCTTCTTCCAATAGATGGTCATTCCTTTCGAGGTGACCAGATCATCAATGTTTTGGATCAACTTCCCATGTTTCAAGGGTTTGTTGTTAGCACATAACATGCCTCTGGTTTTCCAATTGACCAGGTGCTCCACGAACCCGTTCCGTACATAATCCGAATCTGTGATTATGACCAGTTCGTGGAGGTGATGCTGGACAGCAGTGAGGATGGCCTGATGCACAGCCATCAATTCTGCCACCTGACTACTTCGGGGACCAATTTTGTATCCAGCGGAGGGTTCTGGGGACTCATTCACCCATGCATTTCCTACGCCGGCCACCAGTTCTTTCTCCCCGTTGTTGTCAACATGGTAAGAGCATCCATCCACATAGACAGTGGGCATTCCCTCACACTTATCTTGTTCAAAGACTTTGTGTGGGGAATTAAGGTATGCCTCCGTGTTGTCCTTTATTTTTAGACTTTCGTTCTCGAGACAGTTTTCTCTGGCACAATCATGCAAGTCAGCCAGACCTTGCGCGAGGGGACTCTTCTTGTTTTGGCCATATCTGACCTCCACAGGAAAGCCTTGCATTGACAGAATCCAGGAAGTAATTCGGGAATTACTCACATTTCCGGCCCGGATTCTATCACTTTGGAGATATTGCAGAGGCTGGTGTGGAGTCTCCACTATGATGTGTTCCCCCTGGATAAACGGGCGGTAATTCTTCAATGCCCACACCGTTGCCAGGAGTGCCTTCTCACAATCGTTGAATTTTTCCTCCACAGAGGATAAAGTTTTGCTCGCATAGGAGATTACTTTATTGACCTTGTCATGCTTTTAGTATAATACTGCCGTCAAGCACGTATTAGAGAACCCCGTCTCCAGGAAGAACTCCTTGTTTCTGACAGGGTAAGCTAGGCAAGGCGCTTGTGAGAGGCTTCTCTTGAGTTGTCTTACTGCCTCGGCTTGTTCTGGACCCCATTCCCACTTGACCCCCCCCTTCAGGAGATGAATCAGGGGTCTGGTGATCTCTGCGTAGCCCTCAATGAACTTTCTGCTGTAATTGCTCAGTCCAAGGAGGCTCCTTAGTTCCCGCAGAGTTGTGGGGTCTTTCAGTTTCTGAAGTGCTTCCACTTTCTTTTCCTGGGGACAGAGGCCCTGAGGAGTAATCTCATGCCCCAAGAAATTAACACGGGTTCTACACCACTGTGCTTTCTGAAAGGAAAGTTTTGCTCCGGCGGCCCTCAACTGCGTCAGAACATAACGGATCTCCGCTATGTGTTCCTCCACAGATGAACTTTTGATGAGGACATCATCTACATAAGCCAGGTTACCCCTCGCACCCAGGTCGGGCATGGCCTTATGTAGAAAAATGTTGAATTCATTGCCGGAGTTGAGGTATCCGAAGGGAGTCCGGGTCCATGTATACTGCTGGCCCCCAAAGGTAAAAGCCAGCTTGTATTGGTCCTCCCTACTGACAGGCACGGTCCAGTATCCATTGGTCAGGTCTATTGCTGTGAATACCTGTGACCCCTGGATCTGGGCCAGCCCTTGGTCAATGTAGGGCAGAGGCCATCGGGAAGTATGGACCCGTTTGTTGAGCTCCCTGAGGTCAGCACAGAGTCTCCACTGGCCGTTTGGCTTCAATATTCCCAGCACCGGATTATTGAAGGTGCTGTGGACTGGACGGATTATTCCCCTGGACTCAAGGTTCTTAATTATTTCAGTAAGGGACTCCATTGATGCGAGAGGCAAGCGATATTGCTTCACAAACACAGGAGTCATGCCAAGGTCCGTGGGGATTGTTGTTGTGTGGATGTCGGTGCGGCCACAGTCATATGAGTCTACCGCAAAGAGATCTTGGAAATCCAAGAAAACTTGTTTCAACTTTTGCTTTTGTTCCAGAGTCACACAGGCGTCAGCTAGGTTGACTCTCTCTTCCACCATCTGCCTGAAGCCTGGAAAGACTTCTGGTTTGGCTATTTCAGCGGCCTCCTCCAGCTGGGTGGAGAAGTCCCTGGTCAGAGTGCTGATTTGGACTGGAGGCTTCAGGTGGGAAAGGCAGCCCTCATGGACCTGGAAAACCACCTCATCCCTCCTGAAGTCACAAGTCACATCTTCCTTACCATAGGGGCAGGAAGTGTACACCAGGAAGTTCCCCCCATGCCGGGTAAAAATCCTGTCTGGTGTTGTTTTGTCCTCACTGTCAAAACAGTCCTTGGGGATTGGTCCTAACAGTTCATTTACTAAGTCGATGGAAAAATGTCGGTCATCAACAGCCATTCCAATAATGGTGCCTGCGGCTAGAGTAATACTCTTTAAGTCGCTGTTATCCACCTCTATTAGAATGGTGTCATGTTCTATGTTGACTAATGGAGTTGGGTTTACCCCCAACCCTTGCTGTTGGAGAGAAGCGTTTAGATGTATGTAAGCATCAGGGTTTTTCAACTGTTGTCCCCTTTTAACTTTCACTTCCAGGGAGAATTGTCGGGTCCTTTCTGGGATGGTGACTTCCTCTTTGATCTGAATTTCAACTGCATAAGGTAGCAATTGAGCTGACCTAAATGCTTTTTCTGGATCATCAAAGCCCATGGGATTATCCGCTAATCGGGACCAAGCTTTGAAGTTTATTAGGTCCAAACTAATGGCAAAGCGATTGAGAATGTCACTGCCTAAGTAAAAGGCGGCAGGGACGTCTCGCACGACCCAACAATTGTGGACTATGCTCTTGTTGCCAATGGAGATTTTGAGCATACACCTGCTTGGCAGGAGATGTTTGGAATTAGGCGCTTCCAGGTCCATTTACCATTTGTCTATCAGTTTGAATGTGGGAATGGCTGGATCTTTTGGGAGTTGGCGGAACATGGCTTCGCTGATGAAGCTCTTACCGTTGTTCACACACACTCGAGCGAGAACAGAGTCCTTCCCATCATTTAACTGGACAGGGATGAACAACTGCTCTCCAATTTGCTGAATCTCAGCCAGGCTCTGAGCCGATTTCACATCTTCCTGGACTATAGGAGTGGTAATATCTGATTGTGGATTTGTAAAGAATTTCAGAGTGTTTCCTTCCAGCGTGGAGTACCACTTTAAACTGGAAGGAAGGTTGATTTTCAGAAATAGAGAGGACCCCCCATCACCAGTCTGTTGTCCTACTGCTATTACTGTCACGTCTGGAATTTGGCTATTCTGGAAGTGAAATTCTACTTGGTCAGGTTTTTGTTCAACCATGTGGCAGGTGCCGTTTAAACTAACATGGTTGACACTCTGTTTTAATTTTATTGGTCGGCTAGTCTGGGTCCAGAGGAACTTGTTTACGCAATCTATTAGGGGTGACAACCTTCTCAGGAGGTCATTCCCTAGTAAACAAGGGGTGCCCTCTGGAGTCACAACTATGACCGGGTGTTTCAACTTGTGTCGCCCAATTTTAATGTCCAAATCTGCCGTCCCCTCGACGGGAATTTCCTTCCCGTCAAAGTTCTGGAGTTGCCCAGGAAGAGAGGTGAGAGGAATTTGGTAATTCCCTCCCCTTCCTGCATTTCGTTTGTCAAAGGCCCTTCTGGACAGAAGGGTAGCTTGAGATCCAGTGTCCACCAGTGCCAAAATTGTACCCTGCCCCTGTACTTGTACCGGGGCATAATATCTTCCCTCCTTCTCCTCAAGGGGGCACAGATAATGTACATTTTTGGACAACTGGTGGGCTAATTTTCTGGTTTTGGACATCGCTAGCGAAGAGATTTGGGCAGAATTCTGTGGAGAGCCTTGGGAATCTGAAAGAAAAATTTGGCAACTGGAGATCAGAGCCATTGTGGGTTCCCCTGGCTCCGGTTCCGGGCCGCCCCCCCCTTTTTGGAGGCAGTCACCAGGATGGGTCTGAACCAGGGGATTTTCTTGCTGTTGGTTCTGGGATGAGATGGTGGGCGGCGGTAGCTCAGTCTCCACATCTCCCCAGTCTGGATTTGCATCCCTAGGGACCCATTTTTCTTTGGGAGGAGTTCCCCCCTCTCTGAAGGAGAAGATCATTTTCCCAGGATCCTCTGAGGATCCCTCTCCCTCAAATTGGAAGATCTGTATCGCCTCCTCAAACTGAGTCTGTTTGGGTCTTTTGTTTCTTCTTCCCCCCCTCTGCTCCTTAGGAGGCAGGCTTTCAGGGGCAAGAGATTTTGTTTCTGGTTCCTGGGTTTCCAGGGGCTGTTTACAAGTGAGGAAGGAAGCTTCCTCCAAGGCTTTACACCCCCCTTCCCCTTGTGCCTCTTCCCTGGGAACCGGTGAGTTATCGGGGTGCTGCCCCCGTCATTGTTCTGGAGCACCAGGTCCAGAGTTGGGTGCGTTCTGCGCCGACACGCCCATCTGAGGGTTCTGCTGAGCCCTCAGTATGTGACCCAGATCCCGCGCCATGTTTTGAACCTGGCGCTCTAACTGGGAAACCCGCTCAGGCTGATACGGGGCCCTGTTTTCTCCCCTGGGCTGATCCCAGGAAGGGTAGCTGTCCCTTCTCTGGTAATACCCCGGATTGGGAAGATTTGGGTACCCCTCCACCCTTGGCCTCCCCTCTCCCGGATTAGGTTGTCTGGGCTCAGGGAATTGGGGAAAGAAGGATGGATGATTTTGGGGTTGGAAATTGGGTGGATACCTGGGGAAAAAGTTCTGCCCAGGATTTGGAGAATTTCTGCCCTCCTGTGGGAAGTTGGGAGGGAAGTTCCCTGGGTTAGGTGCTTGGCTGGATCCCCCCCCCCTTGGGCTGGAGGAGTCCACACATAACCCAGGATGGGTCGATTTCCCTTGTAACGGGGACTTACATAATCAGGAGAGCGAGGGACCCCATTTGTGGGGCTGCCTCCCTGGCTCCCTGTCTGTGACTGGCCCGAGGACCTTCTGGGCCTAGCATTATTAGGTGCAGGTAGGTTTTTAGCCCCCCCCCATCTCCAAATCCAAAACGGGGGTGACCTTTACCTCTGCCACCTTGGCAGCAGCAGGGGTGCTGTTGGCTTTGGGGTTTTTCTGGGCATTACTTTTGCTATCTACCGGTTTCTGCACCTCATAGATCCGGGTAGCCTGTTCAATGACCCAGTCTAAAGATCTTTTCTCATGAAAATCCCTCACGAGCTGGGTCATTATGTATTTGGGCAAGGCATGAAAAAATGTATTAATGAATTCTCTACTGTCTGTGCGCACCCTTCTGGTGGTCTGCGCAAAAGCACGTTTCAGTTCTTGCACAAATTCTTGTGGGGCCTGATCCTCCCCACATTGCAAATTGTAGGCTGCCTTGCGAGCCTCTTGAGGATTTCTGTGAACAGAAAAATGTTTCAAGATGGCCGCCTTATAGGTGGACCATCTTAAATGATTTTGGTCCTCCAGCCCCGCAAAGAAACTGGAGTATTCCGGGGAGAAGGTCCACTTTACATATTGAATACAGCTTTGGCTGTCCTTCAAATGGAAAGTCTCCATCATTTGCTCAAACAACTCTAAGTGCTCCCAAACAGAATACTTAGAGTTCTTATGGTAAGGCGTGATGACGCTCCTGATCGCCTTAATCTGCTTTAAGGGGTCCTTAAGCAAGGCTCTTTTTGCCTTATTGGCCTTTTTGGTTCGGGTAACCCTTGTCCATTCATCCTCTGACTCAGAGGCACTGCTCCCAGAGGTTCCTGTCTGCTCTTCCAGGTTTTCCCGGATTCTGCGAGCCTGGGAATGGCTGGCCGAATGTGGGGACCTGGTCTCCTGTGTCCTGCGCAGTTCAGAGGAGTCTTCAGATTCCTCCTTGCTGCCAGGATTTGATGGGTACCCCCCCCCACTGACCTAACTGGGCAGAGGTTTTCAGGATGCCCTTAATGGGCCTACTCTCCTGGGGTTCCCCATTAAATTGCACTGTGCTGGGGTGCCCATACCCGGATGCCCGCCCCTCCATACCTGGGTGGTACTGGCCTATGAGCCCCATACTTTTGTCTGGATAGTAGTCTGCCATCCCTGTGGCCCGGTGCTCATGTGCGCCAGGGAATATGGGGGTGGCAGAGTCCAGTGACTGAGAGGCATGAGGGCCTCTGGTACTAGGGCTCCTGAGGTTATGCTCCGGAGCTTCCCTTTCCCAGCGAACCTCATCTCTATCCGCCCCTGCTCCCTGTTGCAATGCAAGAGCCTGCATTTGTGCCTTCAGTTCCTCAGTTAAGGCCTTACTAGACTCTATCAGTCTCTCCTGCATCGCTACCTGTTGCTGGAGCCTATCATTGTGCTGGCAGAGAGCCTCATTCTCTCTCTGTGTTTCCTGATTGGTCCTGGAGCACTGGGCCAGTCTTTGCTGCAGGAGGGTTACCTCCTGAGCTGTGTCCCTATTGGCCTGCTCCTTTCTTGCTAGAGCATCCTCCACCCTCCTGGTGTGCTCTAACAAGTTCTGGTGTTCTTTTTGGAGGTCACCCAGTCCCTGGTGGGCCAGGTGATTTTCTTCCATTTTTCTTTTTAAATGGCAGACTTCCTGGCCTAAGCCGTCTCTTTCCTGACTAAGAGCCTGCATTTGTGCCGCCAGGTCGTCCCTCTGCCTTTGAAAGGCACCAGCTTTCTGGCGTTCTTCATCAAACTCTGCCTGGGTATCCAGGTCTTTCGAAATCAGCTTGTTGCTCTCTACCTTCACTCTATCTAGATGACTTTGCAGGGTGGCTACCTGCTCCGTGCATGCCCTGTTAAAGTCTAATTGTTGCTCCAGCTTTTTCTGGCTCTGCAGTAAGGAGTCCAAACTGTCTCGGTGCTCCTTCTGCAGGGCCAGAAATCTAGTATTTTGGTCAGCCTTTTCCTGTTGCAGTATATCCCTGTCCTCTTTTGTTTTAATGATATACTGCTTACTGTCATTTTCTGACTCCTGGCTCCTGAGCAGCCTCTGCTCAGAAGAGTCCAGCTCAGATTGGGCCTTCTGTAATGCCAGCAGTTGCCTACTCGCCAGATCTTGGCCTTCAGCACATTTGTCCTGCATGGCTCCCATATGTAAATATAAATATGCCGCTACCCTGGCAATCTTGTTGTGCTCATCCTTGGCCTTAGGGGACATATATAGTTCACTCAGGGCCACATGTAAGGGACCCTGGTCTCTCCATGTATCTGACCCTGTTTCCGTGATTTGGGGTGTGATGGCCTGCAACCAGACTGTTTGGTCCTGGTGAGTCCACTCACCTCTCACAAATAACTTATGTAAGAAGTGCTCTCTGGCTATTTTCATGTCTATTAAGGTCGTCATTCTAGAGATTGGTCTCTGTCCTGACTTACAGAAGTTTGTATTTTATTTTTGCAAAACAGACCTTTTTCTTAGAGCGTTCCTTTGAGAAGTGCTTTACAGCGTAACACAGCGTGTGCTCCGACCGGATATGTGTATCTGGTCAGCTGGCACGCTGTATTAATCTGCACAAGTGATAGATCTAATCCAAACGTCCGGCACGAGCCCCCAATTTGTAAGAGGATTCAATTCAACACTACAGCTAAGTCAATGCCTAGTCTGGGATACTGAATGGAAACCCTTATTGATATATCTTTATGTCCAGTTCATGCGTTCTGGATGACTACCCCTATATAACACCCCTCTCTTAGAATCCCCCTGACCCCACTGAGCCAAGAAGTAGTTCTGTTTTGCAAGTTAAAAGGTTTAATTGATAGTTTAAACAATATATATATATATATATCACGCTTTATAATAGATTAATAATTGAATATCACACTTAATCTGAGATGATCAAGATTAACAACGGAGAATCTGGCACTAGCACACTTCTTGATAATCACTAAGGAGTTGACATGAAATGGATAAGATAGCAACAATACTTTTATGGTTTCAAATGGATGCAATGTGGAATGAAATGCAGTAAAGAAAATAACTTGATAGAATTTCAGCAAAGACAATGTAATCACTTTCTTGTACAATTCACCCCCCCCTTTTATGCAATGCAAGGAAATGGAAGGAAGGCACACAATTCTCAGAAATGCAATTCAAATGTAATTCAGTTCACCCAGCAACTTAGACTACAGAAGTTGAAAACACAGGCAAAATGCTTAGATATGTGCTGGCAATGGAGTGGAAATATGTTAAAATGCTTTTAATTCCCTCTAGAGGTTCAGGGTGAGTGGTATCTAGTTAATATTAGTCCAGGCTCACACTAGCAATGATTCAGGGATAATTAGCAGGTTAAACGAATTTCTGGCAAATGGAAGGCAAGCAGCAGCAGATTTTTACACTTGAAGAAATTTGCAAATCGCGGCAAATTCGCGAGTGCGTTTTTCACGATTACGGCAAAACTATAGGGGGTAGGAATGCGGTTCTAGGTTCGTAGGAAAGCCACGATTCTAAGCTTTCTGAGGAGAGTTACTGCAAGTCTCTAGCACAAACGGTCACGGAGATATGAGCGATTAAATAAAGGTCGTTTTTCAGATTTGAAATTTTAAAGTTCAAAAAGACAAGTGCAGCTTGCAACTAGAAAATGACAAGTGACAGCTTTACAAATGACAGGTGACAGTTAGGAGACAGTTCTACTTAGATTAAAATAGGATTGAATTATATTATTTTAACTAAGAGATTGGTTCTGCACAGTTTTACTATGTACTCACACTATATTTTTGAGTGAAATGGGCCACGCCACGGATCTGGTCAGGTTTTAGACTGGACTCTGGTCTCTGCACTTCACAGTGATCTGGGTCAGCTCTCTCTGGTTCTGCTAACAGGTCAGCTCTACTCAGCTGGTCTGGTCTGGGTCTCTGAAGGTTGATGGAGGTAAAGTATGGATTTTCCCAGCAGAGCTTCCAGCTGCAAATGGATTTGAAGGTCCCTATCTGTCCTGTCTCTTTGCTTTTATGTGTTTTGAAAATGGGTGTGTGTGAGCAGCATCACTAGCCAGCCCCTCTCCACTTATCATTGGCCAAGCTTTCATTTCTCCCCTGATTGGGGGAGCTAAGTTGTGTCAGAGTGATGTCATTTTACAGCCTGCAGAAAGTACACTCCTCCTGTCAACTTGCACACAAATCTAGATTTGAACCAAATACATATTTCATAGCTACACAGTGGTTTGAAATTACATGCACCCATCACATATCACAGGAGGTATCCCCTGTTCCAACTCTGCTCTTCCTGGGGGCTTGCATTCAGAAATGGCAATATTTTGCACTTTTTAACTGGTTTGCAATACCGGACATTACCCCAAATTTACACACATGTGCGCAAGGAGTATGGACATTAGTTGATGAAGTGTCAGATTTTTCACATGCACACATTTTGAGTAATATCCTCTTTTCCGCTAAAACCCCCCTGAACATGCCACCGGTTCTAAAAACCTCTTAAAATGTGGGCAGAAAAATCACAAGAATTATGGTATCATTTATAAAATTTTCACATGTCCGCTCTATGAGTTATTCATCTTTTTAGAGTTATGTTCTGGCCCCAAAGGGGTGTGGTTTTCCCCCAGCACAAGGTTGAATTTCTGGTTTTTCCAGTTCTGCCAAGCCAGCTTGCTCTCACAGGCAGTGCCCCTCCTTTGTCCTTCCAGGAGGAAGCTACATTTACGACATCTGCAATAAACCATCTGCCTGGGTCAGGACAGGGCTTTGTTCAGAGCTCCTGTATTCTGTGGGGGCTCCCCTTAATTCAATTATCAGAGAGATGGCATATCCTTAGTGTGGCCAGCAAAAGGCAGATAGGCCTGGGAACACAGCTGTGACTCAAGTTTCACTCCTGATGGGGGGTAGTTGCCAGGCAAAATTGGAATCTCTTTAAGCCAGTTTTTAGCTACATGTCATTTCTGTTCCCCAGTTTAAGTCAAGACATTTTTTTACATATGCAGCTAGGATGCTGATTCTAAGTTTAAAACTATGACATTTAAACAATTGCAACCTTTGTGACACTCAAAGTAGGTCACTCATTTATTTTAAACATTTAGATTTGTAGTGTCTTTCAGTCCAAATTTACTTAAACTGCTGAAATCCACAGCTCAGCCAGTCTTGTTATAAACCTTCAAGTCACTTCAGAATATAACTTTACATTGGATCCACCTCTTAAAATGTCTTTCTTTGGCATGTTTTGGGTTCATTTATTCAGTTTTCTACAAAAAGTAAAATCTGGTGTTGTTTTAAAACGCCGGCTTTTGGATAGTGGTGAGTACTGGTACTGCACCCCTTTTTGGGATTTAAGAAAATGAATTCCCAACAGTTATGGGTTTGCTTTTGGCAATCAGCATTGCCATTCCCAATGGTTTCAGACTACTGTGTGGGTAGTCCAATGGTGGTTTTAGGCAGTGTCCTTCTGTGCCCATAACATCGGCAAAAATGAGTGGCAGCCTATTCTTCATGCATTTCCCTGTGCATTTTCTGGGAAGCTCTGGCCATCATGATGTTTTCCATGTCAGTACTGCACAGTTTTGAGGTAGGGCTCGGATGCATGGGTAAATACATCCCACAGTGTAAGCTTTCCAATCAATTATGACAGCACTCTGGGGCTTGAAATTAGGCTGGGTGATAGTGAAAACAGTGCAGAAAACCTGTATTTTTCTATATAGTTGAGGACAGAGAAAGACAGGACACATTCTATACACAAGAATTAGAAAAAGAAAAAAAAAGATATAAAAAGTATGTAAAAAACACCACTACTCACAGATCATAGCATATATGGTACCTCTAATGAAGAGCGTCTGCCAAGAAAGTCAATCATTTGACAACTAACCGACTATACAAAGTTCATTTAACCATCAAAGACATTGAGAATACAGTGAAGCAGTGCATGCTTAAAAATGTCTAGATGTCTGCCGTTGGGCATCAAGGGCCACAATTGATCACTGGGACAGTCTATTATTTCCTGTTTTCAGAAATGCCCAAGTTCTTAACTCTGCCGGATTGTTCATTAGAGCCCAAAGACCAAGGTTAGAAGATGATTGGTTCCTTCAGAGAAGGAGAGTTTGTATAGTTATTCTACTCCCAAAAAATGTGACGAGTTATTCATCCAAATTGTGGCCACCTGGGTTCTTGCTCTCGAAGTCTATAATGAATCTAGTCTCTTCCTGTCAAAAATGACCTTCACTACCCTCTCCTCTTCGTACTGCATCTACTTTACATATACCAAAGAAAGTCAATTCTTTTGGATCTCCTCCATGAAATTCCGAGAAGTGTTTGGCCATGGGGTAAGCACTGTTCTTATTCCTGTTCGCTCTAACATGCTGCAAGATGTGAATTATTAATTTACATTTTGTGCTTCCCATGTACCATTTAAAGCAGGCGCATGACATGACATACACTACGAGTTCTGATCCGATGCGATTTTCCCTTTGATGTACATGGGGCACCCCAGCACTTGATGGTTGTACGTATTACAATTCCGGGCATATTTACAGATTTTGCATTGAGTGCATTTAAAGAAACCTTCTCCCCGCTTTTAGTCAGCCAATTATTTGTTTCCCCCAAATTTTCTGGTTTCATAAAGCTGTTCACCAGAGTGTCGTTGATGGAACTGCTTTTCCGGCAAGTAATGTTGGGGTGTTCCTTCAGGGTTGCCCCAAGATCTTTATCTACTTTTAATTCTTTCCAATATTTATTGAGTATTTGTGTCATTGGTTGTGCATGACTTCCAAAAAGTGTGAATTAGTCTTGTAGCATTGTCATCCGCATTGCCCATAGTGTCAGATGGCTGATTAGTTAGCAGAGTGTGTCTGTCAAAGGCGAGTGCGTTCAAATAAAATCTTTCAATGATTTTCTTGGGATATTGTTGTTTCTAAAACCACCATGAAGCGATTTTGCATCAAAATCTGCGATGTTGGTGCACTTTCTACATATTCTGATAAATTCACCATAATTTAAGGTTTTTTGGATGTCCACCTCTGGCATATAGTGGAGCGTTGGTACCAGTTGGTTTTCTGTAAAGCTCAGAAAAGACTTGCTAATCTATTATTTTCACTTTTACATCCAAAAACTCTACAGACTGTGTACTGTGATGTTCGGTGAATTTCTAACCGCAGTTGTTAATATTCGAGTTTTTAACAAACTCTAGCCAGTTCCTTTCACTGCCTTTCCAAACAGTGAAGAGATCATCGATGTTGCATAGCCAAAACACTATATTCTCTGTACACGCCTCATTTTGATCCGCCCACACTATGAATTTCTTCCAGTACCCCATGGTCAAATTGGCATACAGGGTGCAAACATTGTTCCCATGGCAGTCCCCTGGGTTTGCCGGAAGAATTCATTGTTAAACAGGAAAGTATGGTTCTTAAGGCATTGATCGATCATGCCCAGGATCATGTTCATATGTTAGAGATAATTCAATGATCTTGTATTGAGGAAAAATGCATATGCTTTCATGCTGAACTCGTGTTGTATGGAGGTGCTTAAGGATACCATTTCCATGGTTGCCAAGATGTAAGTAGGCTCCCATGGAATATCATCTATTTTAGACAAAAAGTATGTAGTGTCCTTAAGATATGATGATAGTGATGAAACACATGTAAATAACAATTCATCTACAAATTTAGACATAGGACATCATTAGGAGTTTGGCGGTAGCCTTGCAGGTAAAGCTGACACGCTGCCACCAAACTTCCAAAAATATCCAGCACCCACGAATGGGCAATTACCGGGGTATTCTGGCCCCACTGGACCTGGTATTTGCCCTCTTGTGGGAGCCAGACCCGGTAGATCCCCATTCCCATTTGAGCCCCTTAGGGCTGAATGGGAATGGGGATGCCTGTAGCACCGGCATAGTACATTACTGTGCCGGTGCTACAGGCTTGCTGTGCTCGCAGGTGCCTTTCATTCCACCAGGTCAGACCTGGCAGAATGAAAGGCACCCGGCAGCCCAACTCAGAGTTTGCCTGTCCGGATACACCGGTACCGGCAAGTTTACCGATATCGTTGTATCCAGACCTGTAAACTCGTAATGAGGCCCATATTCTCCAATTCTCCAGTCAAGGTGGGCCTTCCCTGTGGTCTAATGGGATTCCTATGAATTTTGGGGAGGAAATAAATGGTGGGCATTGCTGAGTGTTTTGTGTAAAGAATCTTCACCATTATCTTCATCCAGGATCCCTAGTTTCTCCCATTCAGTGAGGAAAATCCATACTTTTGCTTGCAATTCCTTGATACGATGCATATTAAGTTTCTCATAGCATTTTGTGTCATATAATTGTTGATGAGCCTCCTTTATGTATTCCTGTTTATTCATCATTACAATATTACAGCCCTTATCGGCCGGTTTAATGATGCAGTTTGAAAATTGGCTTAATTCAGTGAGCACCTTCTTATGTTTCTTGGACAGATTATCTCTGGGTTGAAATCTGCTTTTTCTTCTCATGCTCTTTAAGTCATCTATAACTACATTTTGAAAGGCTTTGATATGACTAGTTGGGATACCCACAGGATTGAACTTGGATTTGCATTTCAATTTACTGTTGGATGGCCATTACAATACTTATTCCCAACTCGTAAAATTTGACAAAATCTTCATTTACTTCCAATTGTCCTCCTTTTTCCAAATTTTCTAGAGTGGAGAGGATACTCAATTCCTCAATGCTAATGTCCGTACAACCTTCCTGCACCGACTTGGATGGCTTGCTGTACGTATTTGTTGTGAAGAATATTCAGAGGCACAGTTACGCATGAAGCTGTCTAGGTCAATTATGCTATGTACGTAATCAAACCTGGCCAATGGGCACAAATTAAGCATCAAGATCAGTACTTTGATTTGTTCATCAGTGAGTATATGTTCAGATAAATTGATTACATGTTTGTTCATCTCTTCTGTGACAGTGTTGCTTATTTGCCAGAGTGCAGTGATCTCGCTAGGGGGTTGTTGGCTTTGCTTACTGTCCCTCTGCCCCATCCCAGTTTATTTCTTCCTCCTCTCCCTCTTGTGTTGAAATTGTTTCCCTGTGTTTTTTGTTTGCTCTTCCATCCCGGCAGAGTAGCCTCATTTCCTCTAAGAAATTCAAGCGTATAGATGGTTCCTCATTCTAACTTTCTGTGACATCAGATTCCGAGTTGGCATATATACAGCATTAAATAACGAATAATGAAACAAAACTACAATCACATGTACACAAAAGAGTAGCTCACAAAATAGAGACTCTTTCTAGTATCTGCATATTACATGTCATACCAAACAATAAACTAACATTCATAAAAGTAAAATCAAGCACGCATACCACAGTAATAATCAAGTAAATCTCAAACACTAGTAATACATTAATACGTTCATAAAAATCCCAAATAAAAGGGTGACTAAAGGACCCAACAATGTTATTTTATGTTTAGTCTTTAAAAATAGTTTCACACCTTATCATAGAGAGACAGAGCTATTACAAAATTCCACTTAATTTGCATAGATGAAAAAGAAACCAAGTAACAGCCCAAACTAATCTGGTTGTATACATGTTGAATGTGCTCTATGCGTTCAGCTTTCATGCACCTTACATTTCATAGATTTAACAGTTAAAGTCCAAGTCTGAACAGTTTTTACCTGAAACATTTTGAATGGATAATTTTCTGCAATGGGCAAGTGGTCAGTGGGGTAAACCGCCAACATGATATGTATGTTAACAGTTCTAAGCTGGGTTCATATTACCTTTTTCCAGCGTTTTTGGGAATGCCTAACTATTAAAAGAAAGACAAATCAATTATATATAGTTGTGAATTTTTACATTTTTAAAACATGCTTAAAGTGTGTTTGCAATTCGTTTCTGTAATTGGACAGCGGAATCGAAAAGGTAGTATGGAGGATATGTTGTGTCATACTATGTTGTCACTATGTCCTATTTTGTCATTTAAACTAGGTTGTAAATCAATCGTGTAATGGCAAACATCACTGAAGTATCAGACGTTAAATACCTACGGTTGGTTTCTGTACATAGACGATATTATTGCCACTCCACAAGTCAAAGTGCCCTTCTGCATAATCTAGAGCACACCGTGTGCAAAATCAATACTATACTTTTATGGTTGCCGGGGAATGATGATTTCGCTCATTGTCAATAATAGAGCTAATTCACCTTTCCTTATGTAATAACTATGATATATTTTTTATACATGACCTCATGCATGATACCAACATCCATTAAAGTGGTGTAATAATAGCGGTTATTATCTCATTTCTTGCCCCTTTGAGGATGAGGGCCTGCTTCAGCCCTGCCAGGATCCGAACCTCTCACTGCAGGTTGCACACAGATTTCTCTAAGCCGTTTTCCCAGTTAATGGTGTATCTCTCTGTTGAACATGCTTAAGATTGCATATGTCATCTGCTTTGCTTTAATTGAATGCAGGAGCTGCTATGTGGCGTCTGTGGAGTCCTTCACAAAGAAACGTGTTTAGAAAGAGGGCGCTTCAGGGTTACGGTGCAGACTGACTGTCGCAACGCTGTCTCTCAAATGGCTCCACCGAACTCATCCTTAACGATCTATACCCTCTGTTACCCAACTTCAACGCTATTCTTTCCCCGAGACTGCATTAATGCATCCAATAAATAAAGCACTGTATCACCCGCCCAGCGAAGGCATTCATTTTAGAGTCAAACATTAATCAATTTAAATTTATGTACTAATGCAGGCACAATCAATTTGAACTTCTTATGACAATTAACAAAGCTCTTGCTACATCCCTAAAACACACTGGCCCATCAATTATGCTTTGCATCAAACTAATGCTGATGCTAATTCCTCCTTAGGCTGTCAGCCTCCCACCTGATTGGTCAGCTGTGATGCAGCAGATCAATTAATATAAATTATACATGCACAGAAAGATGGGTTCATATCATACGCTCGTTTAATTAATTGTGTTTGATTAAATGAGGTGCTTTCATTAGCCCACTTAGCCACGAACCATATATACATCATCACAGTCCTTTTACAAGCTCAGCCGCCCAGGCATAGACCTGACACTGCGAGCTTATTCAAATTAACCAGCCGCAGCCATGCACACCACCCTGCATAATTAACAGCTAAACGGGCTGCAGTCACTTAGGCAGCAAAGAGAACTGCTCACATCCACCTCCCCAACATTGTGTAAATTGAAGATGTCATGTTAAAACAAAGGTGAGCAGCCAATGGTAATTAAACGTTCAAAAGAACAGGGGGCATCGGCTAGTAACTGGAAGGAGAGTTAACAAATGAGCCTGGTTCTAAAAAAAAAAAAAAAAAAAAGAAAAGAGGCACCCGTAGCGTGGTCTGTGTTTCTACTAGGACATGTAGATCTTCAGTGAGGTCTTGCAGGTGCCAGACCAAGAGACCCCCAGGTTCATTTCAAATGGAAATATTGGGATTCCATTCAAGTAAATGATATACCATATTTAAATAAATAACTTGTCTTTGATGTATTGAGAACTGAAAGTCCAACGCCTCCAATGTGCAAGTCTGATATTTGGGTGGTGAGTAGGAAGGTCTTGGGGTCAAGGGTACCTTTAGCACTAAGGTGTGCGTCAGGCCCTCTCACGGAACACTGCGATGTGCACAACAACAGTTTTTGCACTCGATTTCCATTTCAACAGTTCCTATAATGAGAGCGTGGCTACAAGCGCGACCTCCAACAGATTGACCAATGTAAGCTGCAACCATCTCTGGGACATTATGTGAACCCATTGTAATTTTCAATTAGCTTAAAAAAACGGTGTGCTCCGGGAAAGTTGCACAATTGCATTCCAATCAGTCGGTTGCTTTGGAAGAGGGTGGTAGGTCACTTGTGTAGTACTGTATGCATAGGTTCTTCACTTGTGCTCACACAAAATGAGGCTCTTGCTATTATGCATTGTGAACCGTTGCATGCAAATCAGGGAATGTGTGTTTACTTTAAAGCAAGGTCCCCTTAGAGAATGTGCTTCAGAGCACCCTCACCCCACAAAGGTGTCCACAACGTGTTTGCCGTATAATGGCGGAAGAGACTTGCAGCTACCCAGAGAGTAAAGGCGTCTCCTCACTCACTCCCAGCCTGTAATGAACGTTTTCAAATCCCAGGGAGCGCTGCCCACACCAAACACACATGTGGTGGGGCACGCACACCAAGGGTGGCGGGGCGACTGGTATCACGCAGTCAGAATGTGTGTCCGTGCACGGACATGACAGCATCGCAGGTGGTTGGGGTGCTCCTTCGACAGGTTGGATGCCCAAACATCTCTTTTTTGGGGCCTCCACCCCCTGAAAGTCAGAGAGCTCTTGACGGACAGAGCAACTCCTTGTCCGGCTCATCCTCTGTAGCATAGTCTTGAGTACATGCAGCTGCAGTGCATACTATCCACACTGTTCTCCATATACCACAGATTTTACTGAAATGCTGCTGATGCCGTGGCATTCCCCCTGCACCTAAGTACCGCATACCAAATAGTGCTAATATTGTCACCCCAATATATTTATATATTTGTTTCAAAGCTTTCTTTGTAATTGTATAACAGATACAGTGACAATGCATGCTTTGCAACACACATTCTATATCCTTATCTATTGTTACGGTTGTCTTCAAAGAAGACTGAAATGCTTATTTATTTATGAGACATATAGCTTATCACACGCCCAAGCCTACATAGGCACTGCACAGGCAGCCTTCCCAGAGAGGATAACATAACACAACATCGCTCCAAAAGTTGGATTGTTGTACACATAGGGCACCATATAAATGTTTCTCTCCCTCACTCACTCATTCTCTCATTCACTCATTCACTCTCATTTAACAAAATCCAATAGGACAATTCTAGGGCCCCAATGAGTGAAGGATTTTTTTCTTTAATTAAGTACCTTTTACTTAGTTTTTGTAATAGCCATAGTTTGATAGTCTTCAATGTCACAGGGAATCCATGTTTACGTGTTGCAGTGTTTTCTGTCAGTTTATATAATACGCTAATACTTTTCCACTAGCCGTTCTGTCCCCCTATAATATCCTCCCCTATTGCAGCCACTTGCCCTCAGTTCATATGAAATTTAATTTAAACTAATGTCTCTCTACACAGGAGACCCAAACCCCTTTCCTTGGAATTGATCATTTGAACAAGAGGGACCCAATTCTATTTTCTGGGGTCGGAATGAAACAAAAGGAAACCAATCATACATGTTTCACACGCCTTTCCAGACATCCATCCATATATCTTGGTAGGGATCGGCAGCATCACTCGAATTCTGCCTGGAAGATCATGGTCCTGATTTACAAAGAGTTTTTCTTCTCCGACATTTCAGCTCTGCTGCTGCCACCTCACTCCCATGTCTTTTGAATATTCTATTACATTAGTGCCACTCTTTGAACAGTCCTTTCGTATGGATGACTACATCTAATAAATATTCCCATTTTGTGTCTAAGCTCCACTTTCCTCCTTGTAGCACTCTTTATATTCTTCTAGTAATCAAACAGACTACTGGTTCTGAGGATTCTGCAGTTTCATAATCTGCACTAAAGGTGTCACCTACTTGTTGTTTCTTGTATCCAATTGATTTGCATCATTAAATAGGCATTCATATGTATAGATGTGCTCAGAGTGGGCAATTGAAGTCTAAAGTGTATTTTAACTAATGTCTCCTCCCTTCCTGTTTTGGTTAGATCTCCACATCAAAAGTTGGCTCCTTCACCTGCCTCGAGCCATCATCGGGTCCTTAGTGGTAGTTGTATCTCCAACCTTTACAATACATTTGCACACAA
The DNA here is from genome assembly GCF_040938575.1 of Ambystoma mexicanum. NCBI lineage: Eukaryota > Metazoa > Chordata > Amphibia > Caudata > Ambystomatidae > Ambystoma > Ambystoma mexicanum. The sequence continues at coordinate 145,519,085 of NC_090933.1, forward strand.
ATACACTTTACGCATATTGTATATGTTTGCCCACTCCATCACTGGGTCAGTAATTGCTGGCATGTATGGTCCTTGCACTTTGCCTTTTGTGTGTTTAATGACGTTAGGGCTGGCGAATATGTCACTTCTCTTTCCGGGTCTCCACATAAAGGCACATTCAGATCACTTGTTCCACTTTGCAGCTTCTGATATCAAGACACTGCTCCGGGTCACCCTAGTGAAATCCAAATGAAACCCTTCTTTATTCAAATGATCAGTGTGAAGCATATTGGTCAATTCCTCTCTCCTCACAGGACATTCACCATTAGCTTGTTTAGCTTTGCCTGCCACAAGAAGTTAATCTGGAGTCCTCTGATGACATAATGTAATTTCAGACATATAAACATTTTGAAGCTATTTATCTTATTTTTATTTTTACATTGAATATATAGATTCAGGTGTTTTTCATTGCAAACGTATGTGTGTGTGCGTGTGTGTGGGTGTGTATTTGAGTGTTCTTTCAAAATTGAAAATAGTTAGCAGAGTACATCAGAATATGTTCAGGATTGTATTTTTATTTTTGTGATGATAAGGATTAGACCAATCGAGCTAACACTGATTTTGGATTCTTGCGTTCGTAAAACAAAAGTAAATTATGCTTTAAAAAACATGCATATTCATTTTTACCTCCGAATGCCTAGTTGAATACACTGTGTCATACTTGGTTATGGTTTTGCTGCCCCAAAGAAAACCTAATTGTATTGGTTGTCTGTAAAGAACACATCTTATACATTTATTTGTAATATTGAAATTGATTTATTTGTAATATTGACAGGTAGTTTAACATTGTTTGTTTTAGCACAGACACCTTTCCTAATAGGGTTAAGCTTCCTTGGACTGTGTTATGGGACATATGATCCACTACATGAGTTATTGGGACAATTTGTCAATTTTATGTCTGCAACCTAAGAATACATTTGTGTTACAGCTCAGGGTTCTCTTGTTTCCCCTCGCGTTCATAGTTCATTGCCCCTTTTCGCCACGGGTCATCGCCTGGCTGCCCCGTTCCTGAGACGGTGGCTGTTGCCATGGAAATGTTCTTCAGCGTCCTTCCAGGTGGGGAAGGCCATTACTAGTGTCGCAATACGAGGAACAAGTCAAGTGACAGCGAACGCCATATGTGCTCGGAGGCTATGTCCCAAAACGCTTTAAGTAGTGGCTGTTTCCCTTACAAGCCGCTTCTGTTTGTAAGCGTTACTTGCTACATTTCTTCGAACCATTTGTACTCTGTTATCAACCTTCTACTTACCCATTATTGACCTGCCTTGCATGACATCCGGATCCTGTTCGAACTCTTGTTGCTGAACCCTGCATGTTTCACGGACTTCTTTTGCCTGTCGGAAACTGTTTTAGTCTCCTCGCTGGTGTCAACTCCCGGAAATTCTCAACATCCAGGTACCATGTCTTGTGTTGTTGGCATTCCGTATATCAATCCTGCTTGCACACGGATCATCTGTTCCGTTTTCCGTAACTGGAGAATAACTCTGCTTTTTGCATTAATACCGTGCTCCTCCCTACTGTAACCCAATCTTTCACACCAGTCTCCTGTGAGGATTACATATAAAGACTCCCACTCTACCATCTCAGTTTTCTTCCTCCGTGCATCCAGGGACGCTCGGGGTACAACACCCTACTAACCTCCCTGTTTCTTGCTTTATCCCTGTCGTTGTTCCCTGGACTCCTAAACCGTCCTCTGACTTCCTCCCTTCTATTAAGACGGGTAGGACCACTCTCCACATCTTTAGTGATAGTGCTTATGTTCTTTTCATAGTGGGGGAATTGATTAGAGCATTGTGTTTATTATTGTAGGTGATCTGATTCTGTATCCACAGCAGAGCGGCAGATCATAGAGAACAGTTCCCTCAAGTTGAGGAGTCCTTGAGTCAATTGGGCCCTTAACTTGGGCCACCGGGCCGTTACCATGCTATGGGGGGAAATAAAGCCCTGGAATGCCAGAAATAAAGACGCCACAGTGATTCATAACAGTCCATTGAAATCTAAGGCCAGCACAGAAATGGTGATGTCAGACATGAGGCATATTGTAACGCTCACCTGATTCCCACGGAGGCGCAGATCTTGACTGGGTTGTTACCGTGTCTTCAATTGTAAAGCGCAGGACTCGGCTGGTTCCCTGGGCTGGACCTCTTCTCAAGGTATGCCTGACTTGAAGAGTGAGGTGTCTGCAGGCAGAAGAACAAGGGGTTAATGAACGGTGGTTGGACGGACTTCTCTTCCTCACTCTCTCTTTCCTTGAGGCCCAAAGGATAGGTGTGCTCACCTTAAGTAGGTGAATGCTGGGCTCTCCATCCTGCGACTGGTGCAGGGGCGTGGGTACCAGTTGCAGAGGACAACTTTGAGCGCGAGGCCGTCGTTAACTGCACGATCGGTTCCTTATATGTATCTGAACACCTTTAATGAAGTCCTTTTCTCTTACAGGCTTTGGATGCGGTAGGCGTTGTTTAATGGACGCCAAAGTACGTGCAATCGCGTAAGTAGGTGAAAGGCACGCGTGAAGGCAGGTAAGTTGAATGACTGCTGATGGTTTTAAATGCACTCTTTAATATCTCTTTTTCTCTTGCAGGTTTTGGATGCAGTAGGCGTTGGTTCATGGACGCCAAAGTTCGTGCAAGCACGTAAGTAGGAAGATGGCACGCGTGAAGGCACGTAAGTAGAATGGCGGCTGATGGTTTTAAAAGTGCTCCTTACTGTCTTTCTTTATTTGCAGGTGCGGGTATGCAGCGCTTGTTGGAATCCGGAGCGTGCGTCGCACAGGTAAGCAGATCAAAATATGCAAAATGACTGATCAATGTTCTTTGCCTTTACAGGGATCGATGGACTGCCAAGGAATGCGGCATGAGGATTGGAAGATGCCGATGGATCGGGTTAGTAAAAATGCTGGCTTTTGGCTTAAGTTGGCTTTTGCTAACCTGTTGTTTTTTTTTGCTGGCAGGTGCGGCTGAAGACAGGATCCCAGGAAGGTAAGAGTTTGTTCCCACAGGTGCTGGAGCTGGAGTTTTCACTGGAAGACTGGAGCTGACGCGGTGAGCGTCCTGCTGCTGATGCAGAATAACGCGAAGCACGTTGCATCAATCGGGCGTGGTTTAAATAGTGTGCAGGAGTGCTTAGGCGTCTTCTTCCACTGCCTCGCCTAGGTAAGGAAAGAGTTCCAGTTTCCAGAAGAGTCCCAGTGTTCCTGATCCAAGGAGTGGAGCCTGCCCCACCCAGGTAAGAAAGTAGTCCCTGTCAGAAGAGGATGTGGACGTCATCTTGTTGGTGAGTATGCAGCATGGTCTGCTGTAGGTAGGTCCACCCAAGCACTTTTACACATCTTATGAGCCCGACGCTTCCAGTGCCGGGACCGATGATCTTTATGAGCCTGGCGCCACCGGCGCCAGGACAAGGTCCAAAAGGTCCCAATAGGGGCCGGCTGGTGCCCGGAATGAAGGTTATGAGCCTGCTTCCAAGGATGTTGGGCAGGTCCTGCATTCTTGGAAGTAGTGATCATGACAGCACCCCCCCTTAAGGCCCCTCCCAAGCTTGTCTTCTCCGGGGGTTTTGGTTTGTTGGGGAAAGTTTGATGAAACCTTTTGATCAGCCGAGGTGCGTGGGCATGTTCTGAAGGTTCCCAAGACCTTTCCTGGGGACCGTAACCTTTCCAGTCTATCGGATAGTATAGCTTCGAGTTGGAAATCTTGGAGTCCAGGATATTTTTAACTTCGTATTCAAGTTCTCCATTAACTTGAATAGGTTCTGGAGATCTGGTCAGTCGGGTCTCAGGTTGCATAGGTTTTAGGAGGGATACATGGAAAACTGGATGTATCTTCATGTGGGAAGGTAGGCCCAATTTAACTGCCTCTGGATTTATTATGGCTGTGATAGGATAGGGTCCCAGGTATTTCGGGTTGAAGGTGCGTGGTCCTTTTAATGGTAAATGTTCAGTGGACAACCAGACTTGGTCTCCCACTAGATATTGGGGGGCCTCTTTTCGATGTTGGTCTGCTCCTTTTTTGTATTGCTCCTTAGCCCGTTGAAGATGAGTAGTGGCTTCCTTAAAGGCTTGAGTGATAGCAGAATGTAGATGGTCTACGGCGGGCGTTCCGAGATACTGGGGTGAATCAAGGTTGGAGGTTCGAGGATGGATTCCATATAAGAGGAAAAAAGGGGTCTTTCCGGTTCCAGAATGGATTGAATTATTATAAGCGTACTCGGCGATCCAAAGGATGTCCTTCCAAGTGCCTTCTGACTGCTGCAGCATGCAGCGTAAATACTGTTCCAGAGTTTGGTTAGTCCTCTCGGTCTGTCCGTCGGTCTGGGGGTGGTGGCTGGTTGAAAGCCTTACGTCAATTTGAGCTAGTCGACAGCAATTTCGCCAAAAGTGGGAGATAAACTGACTTCCTCTATCAGAGACCAACACTTAGGGGAAGCCGTGCAACCGAACGATGTTTTCGAGGAATTCTCGGGCCAGAACTGAAGCTGATGGAAGACCTTTCAGTGGGATGAAGTGAGCCATCTTGGAGAATAGATCCACAACTACTAAAATTGTGTTATATCCGGAGCACGGAGGTAAGTCAGTGATAAAATCCATGGAGAGGGTATGCCAGGGACATGGTGGAATGTCTAATGGATGTAAGAGGCCTGCTGGTCTTTCCTTCAGACTCTTATTTTGGGCGCGCACACCACAGGAAATTACGAAGTCTCTAATGTCCTTCCTCCAAGACGGCCACCAGAAGTGTCTTTTGATTTTCTCTGAGGTTTTGGCAATACCGGGATGCCCTTCCATTAAGGAATCATGATAACAAGAGATTACCTGTTTTTGTAACTCTGCACAAGGTAGATATAGTCGTCCTTGGAAGTACAGTAGGTTCTTATTCACCGTGAAGCTTTCTCCTTTAAGTGGGCAGTTCTGTAAATCTGCCGGAGTTACGAGTTGTTTGACTTTTGCTTCAACATCTTCAATGGATTGCGCGACGACCAGACCTAGAATTCTTTGTTCAGGAATTATAGGTTCGGGTTCAGGATTGATCATGTGTTCATCAACTCCCATCCGGGAAGGGGCATCAGCTTTGCCGTTCTTGTTGCCTGGTCGATAAGTGATCACAAAGTCAAACTCAGCGAAAAATAGTGCCCAGCGGAGTTTTCTCGAGGATTGAGCTTTGGCAGTCTTTAGATACTGTAAATTGCGGTGATCTGTGATTACTGTGACTGTGTGTTTGGCTCCCAGAAGGTAATGCCGCCAGGCCTTGAAGGCGGACTTAATAGCCAAAAGTTCTTTATCTGTGATGGTGTAGTTGATTTCGGGAGCCGAGAACTTGCGGGACCAAAACGCCACGGGGTGTAACTGGTTAGTTTCTGGATCTCTCTGCGATAACACTGCCCCCATTGTAAGACTGGAGGCGTCAGTCTCAACAATGTAAGGAAGCTCTGGGCGGGGATGTTTTAAAACCGGTGCGGAGGTAAACTTGGCTTTTAGTTCCTGAAAAGCTTGCTCCGCTTCTGCAGACCACTCGAAACGTTTGTTCTTTCTTAAAAGGGCTGTAATGGGCTGGACTACTCGGGAAAAGTCTGGAATAAATCTGCGGTAGAAGTTGGCGAAACCCAACATGCTTTGGACTCCTTTTACAGAAGTTGGTGAAGGCCACTTGATGATTGCGTCAACTTTTCTTGAATCCATGTGGACTCCGTTGGGTGATAGAATAAATCCCAAAAATTCGACCTCGGTAACATGGAAAACGCACTTTTCCAGCTTGGCAAAAAGTTTATGTTGGCGAAGCCTTTCAAGAACTGCTCTGACGTGTTTCCGATGGTCTGCCTCAGAGGATGAGTATACAAGGATGTTGTCAATGTAAACAACTACACACACGTCTATAAGTTCCCTAAAGACGTCATTCATGAAGTACTGAAAGGCGGCCGGTGCGTTGCATAAGCCAAAGGGCATTACTTGATATTCAAACAGCCCATACTTGGTGCGAAAGGCCGTCTTCCATTCATCGCCCTCTTTAATTCGTACCAAGTGGTAAGCTCCTCTGAGATCTAACTTCGTATAGATACAGGCGCCTTTAACTTGGTCAAGGAGTTCAGGGATCAACGGCAGAGGATATCTGTTCTTTACGGTGATCTGGTTCAGGGCACGGTAATCTATACGGGTTCTAAGGTCCCCTTCATTTTTCGGGACGAAGAACAGAGCTGAAGAGGCTGGGGACTTTGAAGGACGGTTGAACCCGTTATCCAGATACTGGTCCAAATACTGTCTCAGGTGAAGATTTTCTGGCTCGGTAAGGGCATAAATTCTACTGCAAGGAGGAGTGGATCCGGGTATCAGATCTATTTGACAGTCGTAAGACCTGTGAGGAGGTAGAGAGTTAGCTTGATCTTTCTGGAAGACGTCTTGGAATTCCCTGTAGTCTGAAGGTAGTTGGGGATCATCGGAAGTAGTTGCTGCCAGCTTAATGTCGAGCCGAGGATAACAAGTGGGGACACACTCCGGAAACCGAATTGTCTTTGCTCGCCAATCAATTTGGGGATTGTGTTTCTCTAACCAAGGAATTCCCAGGATAACTTGAAACTGAGGGGCCTTGATCACATCAAACACGATCACCTCACAATGTCCATCTTGGCTTAACAACGTCACTTCCGAGGTGGTATGAGTTACTGGTCCGGAAGCTATTTCCGTGTCATCCACTGTGGTAATAACGTCTTTAATTGCCTTGGGACAAAGAGGCAAATTCATCCTGGATGCCATTTCGTGGTCCACATAATTACTGATTGCTCCGCTGTCAATGTATGCTTTAATAGCATGCAAACGATCCGGTCGCTCTGGGCTTATGAGGACCATTGACACTATGAAATGCGAGGTCAAAGAACTGGTTTTTACGCTCGGCAAGCGGACCTCTACACTTGTCGGGCGAGGTCGTTTCCCGGCTCTGGTTTTTCGGTACCTTTATCGGAAGCTCCCACTGTCTTCTTCGAAGGTTTCACTGGGCATTCTCGAAGGAAATGTCCTGAGTTTCCGCAATAGAGGCACAATTGCAGTTGTCTTCTTCTGTCTCGTTCCTTTTGGGTTAATGGTCCTTTTAAGACCCCTATTTGCATAGGTTCTACGGTATCAACTCCTTTGGTGGAACTCTGTGGTCTTGAAAAAACTCGAGCTTCGAACCTGGAACGATCTGCTTTCCTATTCTGTAATCTGTGGTCCAGTTGAACCACCAAGTCAATATATTCAGAACAGTCTTGTGGGGGATTCACTACCTGGGCTAGAACATCTTTGAGTTCTCCACGCAAACCTCTGTAGAAAAGCGTAATCCTCTTATCCTCGGGCCATCTGGTTTCAACTACTAGTCTGTTGAATGACGCAATATAAACCAGGAGATCCTGATTACCCTGTCGTAATGAAAGGAGTTCATTATCCAAGGCCTGCCCCTGTGAGTGTCTTGCAAACAGTCTCTCCAAACTGGTCTGGAAGGCCTGGAAATTACGGAGAATTGGGTCATCCTGTGTTACCAGAGGAATTGACCAGTCTGCAGCACTGCCACTAAGATATGAAAGCACGAAAGCTACCTTAGTCTGGTCCGTTGGAAAAGCAGCTGGTCTACACAGAAAGTGCAAGCGGCACTGATTGATGAACACTGCAAACTTTTTTGGATCACCTGAGAAGCGTTCGGGCGGAGCCAAAGGCACATTTCCGGGTAGATTAATTTGTACCGGATTAGGAGAGGTTGCTGAAGTATAACTTCCCCCCGAAGCAGGCAGGGGTGTTTGACCCACTTGCGTTTGTAACAGCTGTCTAGCGAGATCATCTGTTCGCTCTTTGGATATAATTAACTCTCTCCTCAGAGCATTTGTTTCCTGACGGGCTGCCTGTACTTCTGCTCTTAATTCCCCTAATAACTGGGCTAGTTGGTCAGTGTCTGTGGTTTCCATTGCGCCCGGGTGGGAGATTTGCAGTGGGCTTCGCGTTCTGTAACGCTCACCTGATTCCCACGGAGGCGCAGATCTTGACTGGGTTGTTACCGTGTCTTCAATTGTAAAGCGCAGAACTCTGCTGGTTCCCTGGGCTGGACGTCTTCTCACGGTATGCCTGACTTGAAGAGTGAGGTGTCTGCAGGCAGAAGAACAAGGGGTTAATGAACGGTGGTTGGACGGACTTCTCTTCCTCACTCTCTCTTTCCTTGAGGCCCAAAGGATAGGTGTGCTCACCTTAAGTAGGTGAATGCTGGGCTCTCCATCCTGCGACTGGTGCAGGGGCACGGGTACCAGTTACTCCACTGGTGATATTGTAAACCTCTTACTTGCAGAGGACAACTTCGAGCGCGAGGCCGTCGTTAACTGCACGATCGGTTCCTTATATGTATCTGAACACCTTTAATGAAATCCTTTTCTCTTACAGGCTTTGGATGCGGTAGGCGTTGTTTAATGGACGCCAAAGTACGTGCAAGCGCGTAAGTAGGTGGATGGCGCGCGTGAAGGCACGTAAGTTGAATGGCTGCTGATGGTTTTAAATGCACTCTTTAATGTCTCTTTTTCTCTTGCAGGTTTTGGATGCGGTAGGCGTTGGTTCATGGACGCCAAAGTTTGTGCAAGCGCGTAAGTAGGAAGATGGCACGCGTGAAGGCACGTAAGTAGAATGGCGGCTGATGGTTTTAAAAGCGCTCCTTACTGTCTTTCTTTATTTGCAGGTGCGGGTATGCAGCGCTTGTTGGAATCCGGAGCGTGCGTCGCACAGGTAAGCAGATCAAAATATGCAAAATGACTGATCAATGTTCTTTGCCTTTACAGGGATCGATGGACTGCCAAGGAATGCGGCGTGAGGATTGGAAGATGCCGATGGATCGGGTTAGTAAAAATGCTGGCTTTTGGCTTTAAGTTGGCTTTTGCTAACCTGTTGTTTTTTTGTGCTGGCAGGTGCGGCTGAAGACAGGATCCCAGGAAGGTAAGAGTTTGTTCCCACAGGTGCTGGAGCTGGAGTTTTCACTGGAAGACTGGAGCTGACTCGGTGAGCGTCCTGCTGCTGATGCAGAATAACGCGAAGCACGTTGCATCAATCGGGCGTGGTTTAAATAGTGTGCAGGAGTGCTTAGGCGTCTTCTTCCACTGCCTCGCCTAGGTAAGGAAAGAGTTCCAGTTTCCAGAAGAGTCCCAGTGTTCCTGATCCAAGGAGTGGAGCCTGCCCCACCCAGGTAAGAAAGTAGTCCCTGTCAGAAGAGGATGTGGACGTCATCTTGTTGGTGAGTATGCAGCATGGTCTGCTGTAGGTAGGTCCACCGAAGCACTTTTACACATCTTATGAGCCTGACGCTTCCAGTGCCGGGACCGATGATCTTTATGAGCCTGGTGCCACCGGCGCCAGGACAAGGTCCAAAAGGTCCCAATAGGGGCCGGCTGGTGCCCGGAATGAAGGTTATGAGTCTGCTTCCAAGGATGTTGGGCAGGTCCTGCATTCTTGGAAGTAGTGAGCATGACACATATTGAACCAAAAACAAGCCTAAATCACCTAGGAAAGACAGTGAGCTGGAATCAAAGGTGCGAAGATATGCGCAATGCATTTCATCAAGAAATGCCAATTTACTCAATCCATGGAGAGCTGCACTTATACTTAAAGAGACAGCAGTACATACATTAGTTCCAATGTAATACCAGATGGTGCTCCAGGCAACTAAAGTGAAGTTCATTGCATTTACAAGAAATAGAAACATTTCCTTTTTGTTTTTCCCTCATCCAAATGACAGTATGCTAACAGAAATGCTCACTGTAACTGCCCTATACATACGAACAATCCAGAAGTGATACACATGTATTTTTAAACTGCGAAATTAAAAGGAAACTTAGTTCATATGGATAAGGCACAGGTGCCTTACAAGATGTCAAGTAAATTACATTGAGTGGGAGTTTAAAACGCCATTGCTTGCGGGCTACATGAGCTGGTCATTTCCCCGAACATGAAACTTAACCTCCAACCTCCAATGTTCCTCTATTGCCCTGAAGCAAGGGGCCTGGTTGTCAACTAGCAATCAGGGCCATTACTTAAAATATAGAAAGAAATACACTGCTTAGATGTAAACCACAGTAAAGAAAGATATGGCCATGCCTGTTCTTTCAGCAGAACGACCTGAGGTCACACTTCCCATAAAATGTCCATTAGAGTTGCTATCAGGCCTTGAAGGGGGAGGCAAACATAAACATGAGTCAGACTCTGGCTGTCTCATGCATGAGGGAAAATGAAACTGAAAGCGAATAAAGAATACATTTCAGTTTAAGTGAATGGAAAAATACATATTATTGCAGAAAAAGGGCAGTGTAGATGCCACAACGGTCATTCGAGACCTTTGTTAAAGGTGACAGTAACCCCTTTGAACCATGCTATAACGATGTTTGTGTGATAAGAATCACTAAAGTTATTAATGAAAATTTGATTTAGTCCTTCCCTTGATTCAAGAGTTTTGAAAGTTGGTGTGGGGATGAAGGACATAAGTAACATGAAAACCATGAAGGGGCATATTTTTCACTAATACATCTCCTTAGTAAGTGAATACAAAATAGTATCTCTGCATAGGAATGGCGTGCTGACTTTATATTAGCATCATCTGATTTGCCTTAAAATGTAGTTCTTAAAAATATATTCATACATGTAAAGATTTAAAAAAATGTGGGTACTTGCCATGTTGATAGATTTTTAGAGTGTTGTCCATGCCAAGATCACCTGTCAAATTGGGATGATGAAGCTTTCTCCTCCTACAGCTGTCCTGACTCACTCGCCCATCTCCTTGTCCTATTAGCACACAGGTGGGAGGTGGGTAGCGAAAATCAACCAATCCCTTTCACGGGAATTATGACAAGTTTGTGATGTCATTTTCCCTATAAATCAATCAGTTTGCATTAGAAGTGGTCTTTTTGTCACTTATTCTGGGAGGCAACCTGCTGCTGAACTCTTGCGAGAAACATTCCAGCAGAGAGGCGTCAATTTTGCAGTCGAGACAGGAGCCAGGAGACATGGAAGCTGACTGGGACCCCTTGGATTATTCAAAGGAGACAACCCTTGACTGACACCCTTGCTGTCTCAGATGTGCCCTGATGCCCATTCCAAGGCCTCTCCTGTAAGTAAAACTATCCCCAAAGCCATAGATTGTGTAGGCCCTGCATTTTTCAAGCATTGTTCTAGTTGTTTCCCTACAGCCAAATATCCTGTTTGTCTGTGTAGATCCTTAGCCTGTTTATTAAAGTAAATCAATGTATTCCCCTATAGATATCACAGGCTGTGTTTTGTTGCCATTCAAATGCAACATGCTCTTCCCAGTGTGTTTTGAGATGGTATTACCATATTTTCCAAATTAATTACTCCCAAAACCCTCTTTCCAGGGTGCAAAAAACGAAATTCCCCATTTAACCCCTTCATTTTAAATCAGAAGTGTGAAGGCTGGTAGTGCCTATGCATGTGCAGGGTGCAAATCGAAATTGCTCCTTTGTTCCTATTGAGCCCTGACCAAAACCACAAAGCCCTGCATGTTCTTTTTAGGTCTGGCACAATGGATTTCCCATTGCTTTTCTTTCCCTCTTATTGCATTTGTGATTAGAATCCCAAAAACGATTTTCCCATTGTGTTCCCACTCTCTGCCACTGGCCTTCAATTCAGAGGGGTGAAGCCTAATTGATGTTTCGAGGGTGGGGGTTGCTGGGAGAAAAGTATTATAACCAAATCAGAAATCATTGTGGTTCTTGAATTGTTCTTTTTCTGTATTTGTGGGTGATTTAAAAGAAATAATTGTGACTGCATATATCATTGCTATCTGTGTGTTGGTGCCTTTACAGAAGTAATTTTTTTCTTGGGTAGCCACAGCAGAGGTGGCTGATGTTAGTGTGTTTGTCAAATTTGGTTTAAATAAATTAATAAATCTACATTCTAACAACACACCGGCCTGGTTCCTAGTCCATTGTGGCACCGGGTATTGGGGGTTGGGTGCGAGACGGGTTAGACGCCTTACCAAACTGAACCTTAACAAAACTAATAGTGCTTTAATGTGTGCACCATTCGTTGGGGAGAAAGGAACTCTGTGAGTTGAGTGTGACTGCGTAATAAACCACAACAACACGTTCCAGCCTTTGTAACAGGTGCATAACCCCACATTTACTTCTAACAATTAATGTATACACACACACACCTTTTTTATGCTAATGCTACATGGTTGAAAAGGTTTAATATTGAAGAAAGCCTCTTTTAGAACTATGTGAACTCTTAAAAAGGTAAGATTAGCGGGAAGAAAAAAATTACGAAGGAAATGAGAATTAGCCAAAAAATTTGAAAACATCAGGTAATGTTTCAAACAGAAAATAAATGTATACTATTTATTATTTCTCTTATATTTCTTTTTTTTTAAAAAGGGAACAAAAGTATGCACTTGCACTCACAATCCTATACTGAAATAAAGTCTGCCTGGTGGTGAGACTTCTTGGCACTTCACATACATAGATTCTTTAGTTCTGTAGTATTTAAGGGATTCATTTAATGCAATGAAGTAATCCCCTGTATTGGGTCAATTTTAATAATTGTACATTAAAATCTAGAGGTTTGGTAAACAGTGTGGTTTGTATGGTGTATTCACTCTGGCTAATGATGCCTGCTCAATGCCAACAAACCTAGATGGGCGTCATGAGATAATTCTACATATATATGATGTATATAAGAAATGGTTGTCCCTTAGGCAACGGTGAGTAATTATTATCAGAATTAATATATGTGTCATCTATATAACTGGCACCCCAACACATATACAGAAGATCTGTGAATAGCATACATCACACCTAAAAATATACAGAAGAATAGTGATTATTATAAGGCGACCTCGTCTATGTCTAGATTTTATGTATGGTAATTGTTTTTTATGGTCATATGATATGTCTGTATAGGAGATTATTCTTACCTTTGTATGTATAGATATAACCTTATACAAGTTAATGTGTTGTCGATATTAGTATTGTGTAAAGTATTGCTATTAAACCTCTTGGAGTTGCGTGATGATACAAATGAATAGTAGTATATTTAACTAGTTTGAATTCCAGCTTCTGTGTAGAACCCTTTTATGAAGAAAGGCAGCGCCAAACCCTTGAATTGATATATATATGTATATATATTCCCCTCACGTGATCAAGCGCTCAGTATAGCGCGAAACGCGTTGTTTGCAGGCTGCTACACCTAGGCGTCCTGTTGTTGTTCTGTCATCTCTGTGCTGCTTTGTGTCGTGCATTTGTTCTCTGCACGATGCTTCTGTTTTTTAATTTGATAAAACATTAAAGACATCAGTAATTCTTATACTGTTTCTGTTGTTTTTTCCGAACCTTCATTGAACCTGGCATCTGTTTTTTGTGCCTGCGGGAGTGCGATTCGTTTTTCCTCCCTTTCTGTTTTATATATATATATATATATATATATATATATATATATATATATATATATATATATATATATATATATATATATATATATATTATTTTCTTAACACTTTCCTTATTGGTACACTTCGTAAGACATGGTACAAGTTCAATGAAATCACATTTTTGGCAGAGACCTCTGATCAGTTGACAATCACATTCAGGCGGGATCAGATAGTAACTGAGTGTGCAAGGGTAAACCTTGGGATGGGCTGATTTAACTTATGTTTAGGGAGACCAGGTGGTATGGGGGTGTAGCTCATGTGGATAGTGAGCTTGTGGGTGATGTAGGTGCTGGCATTTTACGCAGGAGATATGACTTAAGTGGAGTGCATATATCAATGGGATGGGATGGGATTGGGATGGTTGCATATGCGCCCACTGGTCCTCCATGTTGTTTATCCACACCATATCCTTTAACCAATCGTCCTTGTTGGGTGAGGTCTATGCATCCATCGCAGTAGGATGCATAGTTTGGCCAAGAGAAGACGCAGTTGTATATATTTACACATAGCTTTTGATGTGGGGTAGGAAATGTGGAACAGGCACATTAGGGGCAAAGTGTCAACAGTTTTACATATCATTTCAGACAATATCGCACATATATCTTTCCAAAAGGTTGTGAGTCGGGGGCAGTCCCATATGGGAATATTTGGCGTTGGGAAACAGGCAGCATGGACATGCCACGGTACCCTCCCTGGAGAACAACCAAAGTCGACCTGGGGTGCAACACCTTTAGTTGTATCAGTCTGAATCAGGAATTTTATGATACTTTCTTTGTTTGTGCGCACATATCGAACCAAAGGTCATTGCGGTCTGAAGCCCATTTAGTTTGTGTGTCGTAGTGTGGTGTGGTGGAATGAGCTTGGATCAGGCAGTACACTGATGAAACATGTCTGTGGTTGTCTCCTGGAGCAACCATGTATACCAGAACAGGGTCGTTTTCGGGTTTGACTGGGAAGCAATCCCATAATTGTTTGAATCCCTTGCAGAGGCCGGCATATTGCAGCCATTGTGGGGTTTGGCCAAACATGAATTCAGGAACATCGGCGAACATTGACCCCAGTGTATGGAATCTGTGTCGCATCCAAATATTGCTGGATTTGGAGTCTACTTGCGGCAGGGAGGGGACTCAATTCCAAATTGGAAAGTCCTCATGAAATGGAGCTGACATGTGTAATTTCCTCCAAATATTATGACAGGCCAGTGAGGTGATGATAGCGGGGTCAAAGCTGCAATAATATCCACGACCACAGGTGGGAGCATCAGCGATTTTTCTCAAGTTGTCCATGAGGAGGGTGAGGGACATCCTCCAACCAGTGAACCGCAAACTGCACCTAAATCGCCATCCAGTTCAATCTAAAATTAGGTGCGGCAAACCCTCCCCTGTCAAATGGTTGTGTCATTGTCTCCCATTTCAATCTGACTGCACCAGAGTTCCAGACAGATTTGTAGATTTCACCGTCTAGTTCTCGGAACAGCACCCCATCAGGCCATATAAGTACCTTTAGAAACAAGTACAGGAGTTTAGGAAGTATGGTCATCTCCAGAAGTGCTGTTCTTCCGGAAATTGTGATGGGTAGGCGGGGCCAGCTGGCAAGTTGAGGTAGCAGTTGTGCCATGTAGGTCATGTAGTTGTGGTTGTATAGAGGGAGACAGTTGCACTCAATCGTCAAACCCAGGTATGAAATTGTTTCTGGGGCCAATTTAAAACCCTGAAGGTCTGGAGGTGATTTAGTAGCGTCTCTAAGGGGGAAGAATTCCAATTTACTCCAGTTTACTCAGAGGCCCAAAACCTCTCGGAAGGACAAAATGTCCTGCATGACAGGAGTAAGAAGCACCCCCGGGTCCCGGATATATAACGGTGCATTGTCTGCATAGAGTGAAATTATTTGTGGGTCTTTTGACATGCTGACCCCCCAGTGACTATGTTTAAGGCAAATCATATCTGCCAAGGGTTCAATGACAATGGCAAATACCAGGGGGGACAAAGGGCACCTCTGGCGAGTACCCCTACATATTGTGAACTGCAGAGATAGTTTGTATTGACCCTAACCACCGGTGATGCATAAAAGAGGGAGATGGCTTCTAGGATCCCTGGGCCGAATCCACAACGCGCCAATACAGTGTACATGAATTGCCAGGACACAAAATCTGATGCCTTCTGGATATCCAAAGTGGCAGCCACAACCTGGGCCTCGAGGCCTACCTGTGCTAACATGCCCACTCTCGATGTTCTGATCTCCTCAGACTTTCCCCTCTCTGTCCCTATCTCCACTCCTCTCTCCTGGAGTGATCACTTTCTCCTATCTTCCCACCTCACCCTCCCTACCCCTCAGGCCAAGCCACCTCCATCACTGCCACCCACCTTCTCGGTCATTTGACCCATGAAGGGCGTGTCAGTTGAGGCTTTCGCCGCCACCTTCTCACCCCCTCCTCCCCCTTTGGCTGACTCTCACACTGACACAGCCCTCTCCACGCTCCACTCTTCTATATCTGATTTTCTTGATATTCTCGCCCCTGTCATGAGAATCTGCCTGAAGCCCAAAGTCAAGTGTAACTACTGGTATGACTCAGACCTTGTCACCCTAAAACGCAAGTGCAGGGTGGCCGAGAGGAAATGGCGTGCTTCATGTTCATCCTCTGACAAACTGGCCTGCCGCCTTCTGCAAAGGCAATACCGGCTATCCGTCCTCACCAAGAAGAGAGCTCTTATCCAAGCCCACATCACTGCAGCATCTAACAACTCAGCTGAACTCTTTAAAATCTGCAAGGAACTGGCCAATCCTGCCACAGTCTCTACCTCTCCTGTCCCTTCCCAGGCCCTCTGCATGGCACTGGCTTCTCACTTCATTTCAAAAACTCAGGACATCCTGTCCTCACTCTCCTTCTATTGCCTCCCTCCCTCTATTTCTGCTCTTCCTCTGGCCCGTCTGCAGCCACCCCCTCCCGCCTTCTCTGCCTTTCCCCTTTTCTCTGCAGACGAGGTTTCTAGACAAGTCCGATCTATGAAAGTTTTGTCGAAACAGGTTCACCCCTGTTCCTCCAAAACTATCAAGGACCACATCGACTCCCTGGGTCCTGCCCTGGCTGATTTCTGTAATCACTCCTTCGCCACTGGAGTCTTCCCATCCCCCCTGAAGCACTCCCTTGTGGACCCTCTTCTATCGGCCAGTCTCCATCACTCCCTTCCTGGGCAAGCTCCTGGAGAAACTGGCCATCTCCCAGCTTAATCTCCACACTGAATCTGTTGGTTGTCTTCATGACCATCAGTCTGGCTTCAGAGCTGCCAGAAGCATGGAAACTGCTCTCCTGAACATCTGTGAATACCTGCTCTCCAACCTTTACTCTAACACCCATGCGTCCTCAACTTGCTTGATCTCTCTTCTGCCTTTGACACTGTCAACCATGCCATCCTGCTCAACCATCTCTGTGATAACCTGTGTATTACTGGTCAGGCTCTGGTATGGTTGACTTCTTTCCTCTCTGACCGACCCTCCCAGGTCCAACTTGGTTCCTTATTTATTTATGTATTTTATTTATTTATATAGCGCACAAGCAGCCCAGGGGCATTGAGGCACTGTTACTTGCAATAACTTGGTTACAGGGTGCAGGCATGATTGCGGTTGTTGACACATTATGAATACTACAAAACTTCATACTGTTGTTACAGATATAGCATTTGGTCATATATTACAACTAATATGATACGTATTCGTGCTGTTGTGTCGGGCCTTATGTGAAGAGGATAGTTTTCAGAGTTTTGCGGAAGGTGGTGAGGGAGGCCTCACCTCGAATAGTGGGAGGTAGGGCGTTCCAGTGAGTGGGTGTGAGATAAGGGAAGCTGGATCTGCCCGCTCTGACTCTTTTTACTAGTGGCACAGAGAGCATGTTGGTGTATGGTGATCTGGTTGGCCTGGTAGTGGAGATGGGGTGTATCCTTTGTGAGAGGTAGGTAGGAGCAGTGAGGTGAATGCACTTGTGGGTCAGTGTCAGGGCTTTGAATACGATCCTTTCCTTTATTGGGAGCCAGTGGGCTAGTTTTCTGGCCTCAGAAATGTGTACTCTTTTAGCAATGCCTTGTGCTGCCCGGAGAGCGTTGTTCTGTATTACTTGTAGTCTCTCTAAGTTTTTATTGTATGTTCCTAGAAAGAGTATGTTGCAGTAGTCTAGCCTAAAGCCGGTGATTGCTCTGGCTATATTGATGCAGTTCTCTTTGGAGAGAAAGGGTCTGACAGCGTTGATAAGTTTGGCATGATATGCAGCTGCGGAGGCTATTGCGTTGACTTGTCTATCCATGGATAGGCTGGAATCCAGGTAGACTCCCAGAGTTTTGACAGAATCTGAGACAGGGATTTTGATGGAGTCAATGGTGAAGTGACTGAATTGGGCATCTAGATTTTTTAGTGTGTCGGGGGATATCTCCGATATCCTTTTCTCTGCCTGTGGTGTTCCGCAGGGATCTAACCTCTCTCCCTGACTGTTCAACCAATACCTGGCACTCCTTGTCCACCATATCGCCGCTCTCTGTCACAATTTTCAGTGCTATGCGGATGATACCCAGCTCATTTTTAGGCTACCCCCAGCCTCCTCCTCTCCTTCCCTCATCTCTGACTATCTGTCTGGCACCCAGGAGTGGTGTGCTGCCAATGACCTCTGCCTTAATGCCAGTAAGACTGAGATTCTACTCATCAGCACACCCAGTCCCTCCTTCCCTGCAGCTCTCTTTCAGGCCTCTCTTGGGACTCTTCCTGCTCCCAAGTGCAAGGCTAAAAACCTCGGGGTCATCTTCGACTCCACACTCTCCTTCTCTCCTCACATCTCTGATGTCTCTAAGAAGTCACACTACCAGCTGCATCTCCTCAGAGGTATTCTTCCTTTCCTCTCCTCCCCACAGAAGCTCCCTGTCTCCAGAGCCCTGGTTCTCTCTAGGCCAGTCTATTGTAACAGCCTCTATCTAAATCTGCCTGCCTCTGCTCTCCGCCTTCTGCAACTTATCCAGAACAGGACTTCAAGACTTGTCCTTGGCCTCAAGCCCAGGGATCGTATCTCTCCAGGACTGAAATCTCTGCACTGGCTGCCAGTGGCTGAGAGGATTAAGTTCAAAACCCTCTGCATTTCTTCTGGACCTGGGGCCCTAATGCCTTCAACTCTCTCTTCCTAAATATCTTCTTTCTCGAGCTCTTCGCTCATCCGCCTTCAACTCCCTCAGGGTCAGCCGCTTCTCGAAGCAACGAGTTGGTGGTAGATCTCTCTCTTCGGCAAGGGCCTCCCTCTGGAACAGCCTTCCTGCCTCCCTGAAACTTGAGGAGAACCATCTCCGGTTCTAGAATCACCTCAAAACCTTCCTCTTTGCTTCTGCTCCCCCCCCCTGCTAAATTCTTGGCTGAAACTGCACTGGTTACCTGGCCACCCTTTCTGATCTCGGGCCTAGGCCCTGTCAGTTGCACACCTGCACTGCCTCCCTGGCAACTCCTGCACCTGGGGCCTGTTTTCTGTATCCCTACAGTCCCCCTACCAGCACTTATGTATGCACTTACCTTGTCACCAGCTGGCCATTTTTAGTTATCTTATTTATTCTACTATCCCATGTACTGCACTTTTCCCTCTCCCTTCCCCCACGCACTTTTCCCTTTCCCCCTACCCATGCACTTGCGCGATCTGAATGACACCTGGCCTAGTAAGATTGTTGTCTGTCTTTCCTTTGTTCCTCCTCCCTTGCCTTATTGCACCTCGAAACACTTGTGTATAGGTGCTTTATAAATGCCATATCATGTCATATCATATCATGTTGAAAAGGCATTGCAGATTCAGAGCCGTGGATCTGCCCGGGATGAAGCCTCATTGGTCGGGATGGATAATGTGCGGCATGACTTGCATAAGTCGAGTAGCACGTATTTTGGCAAGCACTTTCACGTCATTGTTAATTAAGGAGAGAGGGTGGTAGGATCAGCATTGGTCGGCAGGTTTCCAAGGCTTCATCAAAACCATGATGACTACCTCTTGCATGGTGGGGGGTGAACAGGACTTGAACAACTCCTGCCACACCTGCAAAATGTGGGGGGCTAGAGTTTCCTTGTAACGTTTATATAGTTCAGCCATGAGGCCATCAGCACCATGGGCCTTCCGGCAGGTTAAATGTCAATAGCATGGGTAATGTCGGTGAGGGTGATTGGGAGATCAAGCAGGGTTCTAGTGTCTTGGGAGTGTTGGCTGAGCAGTAGAGCATTGGGAAACCTGTTGACCTGCTCCATTGTGCATGTATCTTTGTTGGTGTAAAGATCTGTATAGAACTGTGTGAATACTTCATTGATGGTGTTGGGCGTGTGCACAGAGACACCAGCATCATTGGTCACAGCCACGATGCATCAGCTGCCTTTTTTCCTGGCGTGCCATGCGAGCAAGTAGTATGCCTGGTCTGTCACCCTCCCCATACCTCGTAGCCACCGCTGGGATGTCGAAGAACTGCACCTTGTGTTCAGCATGTAGTCTGAAGTTGTCACTAGCATCTTTAATTGTGTCAGCGTGACCGAAGGGGGTCCGAATTTAGACCCGACTCCAGTTCTCCAAGTGTCTCCTCGCACTGTGGTATGTTCCAAGGGATTGCTTTAAGAACACTAAACTCTGCGGACATCGTGATTCCCCTAATGTAGACTTTGCAGGTCTCCCAGAGTGTACCACGTGAAGTCACATAACCCACATTTTCCTCAAAGAATAGTCGTAAGTGTTCATCAACAGTGGATGCAAACGCAGTGTCTTGTAGTGCCAGAGTCTAAAACCTCCAGGTATTGCGAGGTCTAGCCAGTGTTGGAAGTGTTTCGGTAATGATGGCTGGAGAATGGACAGAAAAGGTGCAAGGTAGCATGCGTGTTTCTAACACCCTCTCACCCACATGAGCGTATCTGAGATGAGCCACAAATCGATATGGGAAGAGGAATCGTGAACAGAAGAATAGAATGAGTCGGATCAATCTCCCACATGTAGTGATCTACAAGCATCCACAAGCCCTAGTGAGTGCATGCCCTCCTTGATAGCAGAGGCCGCAGCGTAGGGGCTTTCTGTATGTGGGTGGATCTGTCCAAGCATGGGTTCAGGATGGTGTTAAAGTGGCCACCCATAGTATCAGTATCACTGGATACTGGACGAGTTCGCCAATTACGTCCCTGTAGAATTGAGGGTCATCAAAGTTTGGCCCGTAACCATTCATCAGTACTAACTCCCTCCCTGCAAGGGATCTGTACACCAGGAAATACCTTCCTAGAGGGTCAATTGTAAAGTATTTGCACTGGAATGGGAGGGACTTTTGAATCAGGGTCATGACACCCCTAGATTGTGAGGAATAGGTTGTTTAGAAGCGATGTGCACCTCAGTTTTTAGTGACCCCCTCGCAAGTTGCAGAGAGGGCGTGGGTTTCTTGCAAAAAGAGGATTTTGGCCTTGTGTCTTTCCACATATAAGTGCATTTTACGACATTTGACTGGGTTTACCAGTCCCCGTAAATTCCAACTAGGGAGAGTTATGTCTCCCATTGCAATACAACTTGTGCAGTAGTTTTGCCCTCAGTATTCTGAACCAACCCGTGCCCCGTCTCAATGTTTCGTTTAGTGCCCAAATCTTACTTGCCCATGTGTATGGCATGTACCAAGTGCTTTTATCATTTATAGAACAACCCCAATATTCCCTCCAACACCCCACCCACATCGCCCACAGGAATGGAACGATGATGATCCACAGGTAACTCCCACAACTATGAGCACAACATTGCATAGAGGAGGCTGGTGAACGGGCACACCTGGGCCATCGTCAGACTTTGTGTATACAGAAAACAAGGAAATGTACCAACATAATTTGTACAATGAGTTACAGAATTCCCTCGAATTGATAGTTAATAAACTTGAAGAAGTTAGGAGAATAGTTTGATATGTCCTGATGGACAATAATCTCACGCTAGAGCCACAAGTAAACGCCCTTCTCAAGAAAAGCTTCTCCCTCCTGCGAGCAGCAAAGAGGATCCTACCATTCTTATCGTTCACCAACAAAACAACCACCATCATCGCCCTAGTCATGTCCCGAGTAGACTATGCCAACAGCCTTTACTTAGGCATGCCGGAATGACTATTAAAAAAACTACAACTCATTCAAATGTGGCAACAAATACAATTCAAAACAATGTGCATCACGCACAGATCGGTACACAATGAAGGCGCTGAGTTCCTGAGAGACACACTGCGTCTACATCAACCAACAAGAACGCTCAGATCAAGCATTGACATCCACTTGGAACTGAAACCCTACAACAAAAGAAAACTTGGAAGATCCGCCTTCTCTCACCAAGCCCCCAAAGCCTGGAACAACCTTCTGAAGTACATACGTAACACAAGAAACCACCTACTATTCAGGAAACTATTCAAAACCTGGCTCTTCACATTGTAACTAGAAAGACCAGCCACAGGGGCACGTACACAACCAAAACATCTATGAACGTAGCGAGATACCCGGATCCACACCAAGCAATCAAGGAGGGAAAAACTCTCAGGAAAATATCCCACAAAGTACTAAACGACTAACTGGGAGACAGCCGCAATGCAACCTAAAAACCCATATACATAGCAAGACAAAGACAGAAACACTAGGACGAATCACCAAGAGGACCATGACCTTAAACCATAGCCATTCCCAACAGACCTAACAACAACAGACAGAGAGGGAAAGGAAGGACTACACCACAAGCCCCAAACCAGCAGGTAAGAAACAGAATGTTTCATCATTACACACTGTCCACCTACCACACAGCGGGAAGCACAATGCCCCATCACACAAACTACAACTAACAACATCCCCAAGGATGCCCACCCCACAGAAACCGATGAACCAACGGAAAGACATTCACGACAGGAGGAAACAATTGACTGAATGCAGAGGGCTCGCCAAGACGGAAGCACTAGAATGCCATATTAACACCTCTCCCACCCTGAACCATCTCAAAACCTCCACTGACCAGTGTCACCCCAGATAACAGGAAAATAGAGATATTACCAACCCAGTCCCACACCCAAAGAAAGTTTCAGACGCACCTATCAATCGAAACAATACACACTATGATACAGCGGGGTCAGCGCAGCATCAACAAAGGGAGTCGGCCCATGAGGAACCGACATCAACCAAAACGACAGGGATACAACTCTAACAGAATCAGAAAGTACCTGAATCAGGACACAGACCCTACTAACCCAACCCTCAATCTTCTGCATACTTAAACCACACAACCATCTTTCGCCCAGCAATCCGCACGCACTTTACCACACTGCATCAACAACGCAAAAACATCACCTACAGCACTCGAGGTCTCGCCCAATCCGATACTAACACCAAAACCCAGCACTCGGTATACACCGAGCTGCAGCTGCCAACAGCACATCACTTCTCCCACTCTCCTGCTCCCCTCCTCCAGATTAACCGTACCCGTCCTTCCTGTTTACAGATCCGCCAGAGCACCTGGGGACCAAATCCGTTGGTGACAGAGCGCTATATAAGTACCTTTAACATAACATAACATGTCTAGGAAACGCAGATGCTGTTACAGTTGGCTTTGTGCTACAACATTCCTCTTTCACGGTATCTTTTCCAGAGATATTGCTGTCATGCAGTCTTGAGTGACTGTTTTTTCATAACCTTTCTAATGGTAAATGAAAGGTTGCACACAGATCCCCTGTTCTATTTTTGATGGCTACTTTCGGTGTTCTGGTGTTCTTAACAATCTTGTGCTTATTGGTTTTTATGTGTTTTATGTTTTTGGGCTCATGTTATTCGAGTTCAATGGCAGAAGACAAAGGACCAGGATATGTGGCCAAACCATTGCTACTGCGAAGAGAGAGAAAGGGAGGGAGTGTTGGAAAGTAGAAAATCTGGTTTTCATGGAAACTAGCAATGCTTGTGACACAAATGGTCAAAACACTGATTGCTCATGTTAGTATTTTACGCTTCTATCTAATGTGGGGTTGGTTTATTGGATGTCCAGCAATCAGGTGTTGGTAATCCAATAAGTGCTCTTCTCCCTTGTCTCAATTAGTGCTGCGTCACTTGAGCTAGTGCACGGAGGAGCATATACACATCAGTCCTTCCCCCTGGGCCAATTTTCTCTGTCTGGTTCTCTGGAGTTGTCTCTGTCCCACAGCCATCCACCCAATGTAGGCCCCCACATCAAATTCCCCCTCGTGATTCTAGTTCCACTTTCTACACTGACTAACTATCCTGATCACTGGAGAAAAGCCCAAGGTCACATGCTTCCTCTGCAGCCTGCTTTCCTATTCTGCTGCGGTGACTTGAGCATTGGAGTGAGTGACAATAACATCACACTCTGTGAAAAAGTGTTTCTTTGAGTACCTGTTGTGCTGTGAATAGTGTGTGTTTGTTTCAGATGAATACATTTCTGCACCAGATGACCGGTAGACAGGAACCTTTTCGAATCAAGCAGGACGTTCCTGACTGGTGGAATCAGAACGCTGGGTATACCAGCTGGTTAAAAATAAATATCTGTCAATGTTTTCTCTATGCCATCTGCAGATTAGCTTTCAATAGTTTGTGTCATTCAACTGGAAATAGCATATAGGTTATGGTTGTTGGGTTAACTACGCAATTGCTTGTGCTACTTAAAGAGGGTTTATTCTAACTGTGGAAGCTTGCCTTCGTTCATGTTCCTGCACCTGATTCCCGAGTGGTGTTGGAGTCAGGATTATGTGGTAGGAGAGGTGATGCTAAAAAAGATGCATGTTTTCCAAGTACATATATGTTAAAAAAAAAAAATAATAATAATAATACACATGCCCTTTGTTGAAATCCTCAACATTTTGTTTTTTGTTCACTGCTTTATTCAGGCAACAGTACATTGGTTCTAGTTTGCCAATACAAATTTAGTGCCATTTACAATAAAGAAATTCATTGGTATGATATAATTTTCCTCTGGTGCCATTTAAAATAAGTAAATAAGGTGAAATCTTAATCAAAAATAACACATACCAACAAGAACAGTCATTTTAAACAAGCCCCTCAATGCAGATGAGCCTCTAACCCTGTATGTGCTTCATGGCCATCGGTTCTCATGGTGTGTCGGGGTTTGTCCCTCGGAGTCCCCTATCGCCATTGGTGTAGTGTGCTTACCAACTCTGTGGGTGTGTGAGTTTGTGTGCATGTGCACTTGTGTATCTTTGTTTGAGCTTGTGTGTGTGCATATATTTGTGTGCCTTAGACAGATGAAAGGCTGCCTCCCACACGTAAACTATGAATAGTGATAGATGTAGCCTCAGCAAACCACGTAGGAAATACTGAAGCAATGTCTTGGCAAATGGCCTCTGAGATGATAATCTCCCATACACCATCCCATATGTATTTATTTTTACATTTATTAAGTGCACAAAACCCTTGGGAATCGAGGCTCAGATATGACCTACTGATCTGTCATTCTTGGCACGACTCACTAATCCAGTAATATTTTTGGCGCTGGGTCTATGCTTCAGGGTT
This sequence comes from Ambystoma mexicanum, assembly GCF_040938575.1. Lineage (NCBI taxonomy): Eukaryota > Metazoa > Chordata > Amphibia > Caudata > Ambystomatidae > Ambystoma > Ambystoma mexicanum. The sequence goes on from NC_090933.1 coordinate 145,544,056, forward strand.
CAACATTTTATTTTCACCTTGGAAGTTCTGGCTTGATGCCAGAGATTGTGCCCACTGTACTGCTTGGCAGGCTCTCCTAGTTCTGCAGTAGCCCATCCTTCTTGTAACCCAATGACCATCTTATGAGGGGGAACCACAATAATGTCACATTGATAAGTCAATGCACATCTAAATGCATGCCATCACCTCTTCAATCCTCTGTTTTCCAAATCAATGTGTAAATAGACTTATGTTTGTTTACAGAAATGACTTAGATGATGCCAATCGGCCATTACTAAAGAGGTCCACATTCTGGAACACCAAAATAGGTGCTAAGCTTCTTCCATTAACTAACCTGGCAGGAGTAACATTTACCACAGAATTACCCTCAACCTACTTAGGAAGTTTAGAAGTAGCTGGAATTGTGAGCCTCGTACAGATTTCATTGTTAAATTTACAGCAAGTTAGTAATGTTAATATGCAATATGAAGAGCGTGCCAACATCTGAACATGTCATAAGGTGCCAGTAAACATACCTAAACATATCAAGCTATTGCAAGGAGATGCTTAACAACCCACTGTTATTTTACGAGAAACCTGAAAATGTGAATATGTGTTGGGATGCACGTACAGCGTCCCGGTCAGGCAAAAAGGTTCAGGATGAGAAAAACCTACTAGCATGAAATATTGCAGGACTAGACTCAGGTGGGTTCAGCAAAAGGCGTGTGTATTGTTTTTAGTTAGGGTTGACACATATTAGGTGCTCACACATAGTGACACCGAAATCGCAGCACATGTATTACTGTTGCAATTGCAGAGGTTAAAGGTGGGGCAGTGTGAAAGGCCCAGTGTTTAATTGAAGTATTTTGAAGTTATGGGCAGTAGTGAGGCACGGGAAGAGTTGACGCAGGTGTTCAATGGAGTCCAAATGATACTGTGGTAGGAATAAGTTCAGCATGTTAATATGGTAGAAGTATCACCATATTGGAAGTTAGGGTCTAATCAGAATAGAATAGAATGCAGGCCCTGATGTGGAGCTGCAGCTCTGTGTAGCTTAGCTTCCGAATCAAATCCACTTTTCTGTTCCCCAGGAGAGAAGCCAGGGTCAGAGGATCCCACAGTGCACAGATAAACGCTAATTGTATCCAGCTGCAGAGTACGAATAGTAATGGATTGTGGGCTGTGGGGATAGTTGGTAGGGATGTGCCAATTGATGGACACATTTATGGGAGCAGGGCATGCGAGTCTGTGATGTCAAAGGGCAAGGTGAAGATTTATAGCACTACTACCCTCCCCAAAGAGCAGTCATCCCATATGATTTACAAGTAGACACACAACCAAAAGCAAATATATCCCAGAAATTCACACTCGAGAGTGGTGCCCTGGTCACATCATTACTGGGCACCTGGTCTTTGAAGAAGATAAGAGGGGAGCGTGTCAGGAATGTTTTGTGATTTGGGATGGGAAGAGGAGATGTGATGCCAATAAATGAAGTACAAGGTCAGGGAAGCAACCTGTGTTCACCACAGTGTCTGTGTTGATGAGAACGCCTATTGTCTATTTGTGAAGAGTGGGCCTCGCCAGTTTACTTTGATTGCATCTGGAATGGAAGGGTGCGTATCATTTGATGGTCTCAATTTCCGAATATATCAATAATGGGAAGCCACCAATCATGTAGCTGGGTTTGCACGTGACGATGTAGGGGACCACGTGTTGGGGGATTGTGCAGAGATTAGATGTGGCCAATCGGTCTGTGGCCTATAGTGGGGGATTAGCATGTTCGATAGGCAGTAGGGGTTGTAGGTCAAATGGTCGAATCTAAATGGTCGACAGGACGGTATGCACGCATTTCACCGCAGTAGATTTTCAAAGAAAAAAAAAAACGCAATGAAAAAACCCACAATGAAAAATACCATGGCGAAATAACGTAGAACCGACAGGACAAATGGTCGACACCAAAAGGTCGACAGGTCAAATGATCGAATTTTTTTTGTGTTTGTTTTTTTTACATTTTTTTTTTGGGGGGGTCCCCCCAACCCCCTTTTTTTGCTAAAAAAACCCTTTTTTTTCCCTAAACGAAAACCTAAAAAATAGATATATAACTAAAAAAAAAATGTGATCATTTGTCCTGTCGACCAAATTGTGTCGACCATTTGTCTGTCGACCATTTGACTAGACACCGACAGTAGGCAATGAGGGTGGTGGGATGATGTTGTATCGCATTATTATGTCAGTATGTTAAGTATGGCCTATCAGCCTATAAAAGATGTAACCCTTTGAACATTCAGAGAGCTCCATGTCCATTTCATTCTACGAAACCGCCTCAGACCCTTCTTGCATGTAATAAACCTTGTTTTCCCTTGCAAATAGGTGCAGTGTTTCTTTGGCTCTTTTTCATTATTTTTCTGTGCATTACTTTCCCTTTCAATTTGGTGACCCTGACTCGATGTAAGAATCTCTGGGAGGTAAGGGGTATCCTAGTCAGGCATACTGGGGTGCAACCCCCACATGCAGCGACCAGTCCCATGCGTGACTTGAAGAGGTTCACAGGTGCCATGTTTTCAGAAGGCCTGCCTGCTCTTTTGAGCAGGGAACTGCTCCCAGATTGTGTAAGTCTTTGACAGGACCCTATATCGGAGGAGCTCGAGAGAACGCATAGATGTACGTGCACTTTGCAGGAGAAAACAATAAGAGGAGAGTGGCTATGTGTTGAGTGATTTGCTGGTGAAGGGATGGAGTGTGAAAAACCATGTGTTAATATATAGCAGTTTTATATAGGTGACTTCACAGCATAAATTATGAGGAAAGAGATGAAGAGGGAGTAAACAGTAATGTCTCCAATTGTGGGGGAAAGACAGTGCTGCAGAATTAAATGAATGATGAGGTTCAGTAGAGGACTTGGGATCTCTCCATTCTGCAAAGGGAGTGGAAGGAGGTAAATACCTTAATTCCAAGACAAGGGCTTAGAGGAAGAGTCTACACTATTTGTAAGTAAATATGATTTTGTTGTGTGGGCCCATTTTATGGCGGGTCCAGGATTCCATCACCCAGCATAAGAGAGTGTAAGGAAGTAACTTTCCTCATTTTGAATGGGAGACTTAGGAAGGGCATAAACCATTGTGTTTATAATTGTAGCGTTGATTTAAGATATAAGGTTTTTTTTGTGTTTTTGCGGTATGGAGTGGTGGTATTTGGGTTGTGTGGAGAGAGAGTGTTGTGGTGAGTGTGTGGGGAAGAGAAAGGGGGGTGGAAACAGGGAGTGTAGTGTGAGGAGTCGGAAATGAGAGCCAGACACAAGGTTGTCATGTTTTTACCAAAGATATTTATTAAAAGAAAAAGGGTTGGAAAAATGCTCTCTCACCCTATGCTAAGCAGGAATTTAACTGCCTATAAACGACCCTCACACTATAAATAAATGACAATGTGCAAGGAAATTATGTTCAACTGATCAACAAGTGTTCACACCAGAAAATAAGTATAATTCCAACAAAAATGTTCTCCAAACCGGACACTCTTGTTTGCAGAGGGTGGATCCCTTCACATGGATTCTTTATTATAAGAATAATAGTCACTTTTGTAAACAGTTCCTTGGCATCTTGTTTGGAAAATTTGATGTTTTTGGATAATGCTACAATCATTGTTACATACATGCAAGCCTATTTAAAAAACGAAAAGTACCTTATTACTGGAACAATAGGAAAAATCATCAAACAGCATAAGAAATGGTGAGTAGGCTATGTGAGATCTTCTGATAGTATACCTCACAAAAAGTTCTAAGTCTGGTTAAAACAGAAAATGCAAGTATATAGCCAGGAGTCACACTTGGTTGAACTTGCGACTAAGAGGTTCAGTGCGCGTTATTGTGAGTATTGGCAGACACAGACTTCTAAACCCCTCTACATAACAAACTCTCATATATTCAGAAATTATTTGTTAATGAAATTTAACTTCTGTGATACCCTTGAAGTAGTAGGGTTAAGTCTACAGAGATCTCGTATTGATAGATTGTGTCACCTATGTGAATGCAATGTGGAAGAGACTCTAGAACACTTGCTTGTGCATTGTGAAAGTCTAATAAAGATTTGAACATCCTTTTTAAAAGCAACTGATAATATATTTGAAACTAATGACACATCATTGTTATGGTCATGTTTTTGAAAGAAAATTATATGAATTTTATGTATTTTATGGTGACATCTTATTTGAAAATAATGATGATTTTTAAAGGTTTGCTATACATTTGCTATACATTAAGAATTTTAGATTGATGTTTTAGAGAGTTTCATATTAATTGTATGTATGGCCAAGGTCGACAATTATGAGCACTGTGTAATCAAACTCTATGGAAACATGTTGTTAAGTATATCTGATTTTCAATTGAAATGTACTAGTGTATGTGTAATTTGTAGTATTTGTGTTGTACACACAAAGCCGTTGGCTAATGAGTATATTACTAATAAATGAAAATGTAAACATTTCCTTGGCATCTGGTTTGGACTAACAAGATTCCTGTTAAGGGAAGCACATCTTTAACAGTCTTTCTTTAATGCTACTTTCTCCTCGTTCTGAAAAGCAATGTCTTTAACATCCAACTTTCCAGGATTCAAGAAATAAATGGCAATCTTTCCTTTAGCATTTCTTGGTGCTTGCAAATTGCCTGGTTTACTCCCCTGCCAGGTTGTTTTAGGCAATGCCAACTGCCTGGTGTATTTTCCTGCCAGAACTCTTTCTGCCATGTAATTGCCTGGTATACACACTTATCAGGTCTTCACTTATGAGTTTCATTTGCTTGCTATAGTCCCCTGAAAGTGATATATATATATGTTTTATGTAATCCACATGAACCTCACACAGCCCCATTGGAGGCCCCGCTGTCCTCTGATCTTATCGCATCGGAATTTTCGCTTGTTACGTTGTGATAATCACTTGTGAAGTCTGAAGTCACCGCAGAGCTTGCCACAGATTCCAATATACGAACAATAAACTAAGATGGCGGGTGTCTCTGAAAATAAGATGCACTGTGCGCTTTACTGCAGCCAATGGTCGAGCACGTCAGATATCCGCGGACATCATGCAAGTCGCTTGCCCAATCTCTGTCCTGTTCGCAGAGCGAACAGGGAAGTGTGTCCGCAAAGCGGACACAGATATCACTAATTTTTTTCACTTACATTTTTGTCTTTTTTTTTTTTAAACTACTGGACGGATTTACACCAAATAAAAAAAAGCACACTTTCGGGACCAAGCCGCTGCTCCTGCTGCAAATTTGGTGTAAATCCTTCCAGCGGTTTGGGCTGTAGGCGTGAGCAAAGTTTTGTCCCATTATGTCTATGGGGAAAAAAAAGTTTTGGGACCCCCCCCTATAACTTTGCCCCCCCGGACCAAACCTCACCAAACTTTGCAAATAAATTCAGAGTGGGCCATATACTTTTTTTTGCAAAGTTTGGTGAGGATTTGTCCAGGGGGAGCGAAGTTATAAGCCGCCCAAAAAGTGCTCTTCCTATGGAAACAGCAACTTAACCATAACTACATGGCCACTACCATATATTTTTTTTAAGTCTCTTTCCTTATAGATACATATGAACTGAGTATATTTAAGAACTGGCAGAGAGAAAACAGAGTATATTTAATGGTTAACTTCACATGCAACATTGTGGCTTTCACTATGTGTAGTGGATGCAAGACAATTGCAGTTAGAAGCTGTGCCCAATTGCATTTAGAAGTGGTCCCAACTGCATTTAGAAGTTGTGCCCAATTGCAGTTAGAAGTTGCGCCCAATTGCATTTAGAATTGTACCCATTGCATTTAGAAGCTGCGCCCAATAGTCTCTTTGAGAAAGATGAATTTAGAAGTGTACCCAATTACATTTAGAAGTTGTGACCAATAGCCTCTTGGAGAAAGCTGAATTTGGAAGTGTACCCAATTGCATTTGGAAGTTCACCCAATTGCATTTAGAAGTTGCGCCCAATTGCAGTTAGAAGTTGCGCCCAATTGCATTTAGAATTGTACCCATTGCATTTAGAAGCTGCGCCCAATAGTCTCTTTGAGAAAGATGAATTTAGAAGTGTACCCAATTACATTTAGAAGTTGTGACCAATAGCCTCTTGGAGAAAGCTGAATTTGGAAGTGTACCCAATTGCATTTGGAAGTTCACCCAATTGCATTTAGAAGTGTTCCCAACTGCATTTAGAAGTTGCGCCCAACTGCATTTAGAAGTTGCGCCCAATTGCATTGAGAGGTGTTCCCAACTGCATTTGGAAGTGTTCCCAACTTCATTTGGAAGTGTACCCAACTGCATTTGGAAGTTGCGCCCAATAGCCTCTCTGAGAAAGTTGATATTTAGAAAATGTACCCAATTGCATTTAGAAGTTGCGCCCAATGGCCTCTCTGAGAAGGCTGAATTTGGAAGTGTGCCTAAGTGTACCCAATTGCATTTGGAAGTTGTGACCAATGGCCTCTGTGAGAAAGCTGAAATATGGAAGTGTACCCAATTGCATTTGGAAGTTGTGACCAATGGCCTCTTGGAGAAAGTTGAATTTAGAAGTGTACCAACGGCACGGAATTGCATGACGTACATAATTATGCTTTGGAATGCAGGAAATACATCATACCACACCCCACGCTTACTCTCTCCCTTACACCACCACTCAACTAGAACACAGAGATACTATGACACCATTCGGTATAACTGTTCTCATATCAACATCTCCCGCTCACTCCCATCACTCTGAGTAAACATTGCTGGTTTCGCACCCCCCAGCCAGGCGTTCTCCTCAGGCCTAACGCAGCCACACTCGATCTGGATAAAAGCCGGCCAGAGCAAACACATACTCCTGATCTCTCAACCACCACACCTACCGCTAAGAAGCAGCTACCACTTGAATTCCGCACCAGCTGCACACATACCTGGTGCGCACACGCACTTTTTGGACTCTCTCAACTCTCTCTACTGACCTGAACCTCGGTTCCCAAGGGCGTTCAACCTACCAGCGCCTTCAGACCATACCAATGGTATATAAGGCGCTATATAAATGTAAAATAACATAACATAACATGAGGAGGTGTCTTGATGGATAGAGAATGGTGAGCCCTGTAACTATGTCTATATCTCTATTGATAATACTGCACACATTATTTTCTAAAAAGCACTAGCACTTTATAAATAGTGAATGTGTACTATTGAGTAGCACATGCACTTTATTAAACAGCAATGTTTGCATATTGTATAAAAATATGGATGCCCTTTGAACGGTTTTACAATTTTGGAAATATGTATGTGGTCAGAATATATTCTGAATATTGTTATCCGGATATTAGCATCCGTACTATGTGAATCAATAAGAAATCAGATGTGTAATTGCACTAGCAATGTGATTTAGCAACTGCACTTGAGGTGTGCTATTAGAAGGTATTAGACTGTGTGGGGCAATATTGCGGCTTTCTCTTGACTTTAGGTGAAACGAGCTCCACGAGGGAGCATTTAGGCACCGGAGTCAAAATGTTAATTCGATCTCTGTTAGCTTAGCATGATTTAAATATAGCACACTTGTGCAACATTCTCACGATCAATACATTACATTTGTAAGTATGTGTTGGTAAAGCGACTGTGACCACATGTGTTCGCAATACCCACAATAAAATGTTCAAATTTAGATTATCAATATAGAGCCACTAGGCTCATGTGAGCATTAGGCACTCAAAGATGACAGATTGTAGATCCCCCAGATACATAGAGTACGAACGATTAGGAAAGTCTAGCTTTTCAGCGAGTCATGTGACTGCGGGACGCAAACAAGCGGAAACAGCCGCAAAGCAACACAAACTTTAAATAAATGCGAGATTACGGCACAATGGAGAATGTTTAGCCTGACAAAGCTCTTGCAACAGAGCGGAATGCGTGGCGATTTTCACCCGGTGGGTTGAGTTTCATGGTTTTATACCTGGTCTGCATTAATTGGCATAGATACTATGATGTATTGATGCTCGTGTGTATTACTATTAAATAAATTTATTTTTTTTTCACCAAGTTTGTCTAGCTTGAGTGGGCATCTGTTTACTATCTCACTTATCAGCAATTGGGAGCGGTGAGCGGAAGTGGATGGCATAACATAATTTTGAAATGCTGAAAGCTTAGCCAAGCTTTAGCCCATATGCACCAGCTATTGTAATATATATATATACTTGCTGTCGTCACAAGCCTATAATGTTCAAAGTGGCACTGTCACCGGAACACGCTAGGGTTCCGTCTGGCTTTGGGCAGACTCACCGGCTTTCTGCAACATCTCCAGTCTGGTTCATGCTTCTGCGGGATGCTGCACACACCTGCTTTCCAATCTGGAAGCTGTAGATGATCTTGCAGCCTCCCTCCATTTTTCGCTGATTCCAAGTATGTGTTCGCGATTCCACGTTGCTTCCCTTTAGGATCCTGAATGGAGAACAGCAGCTTCTCGACTCACAGAGTGCCCAAGACCTTCTTCACGCCTCTCAGTGTCTCCAGAGTACTTCAGTCACTGACTTAGCATCTCCGTCATGGTGGCCTCATCTGCTCTGCCACGCCGTTACGTGATCTTTATCAACATCTTCTCCTGCACTGCCTCTCCGAATAGTGCACTTGCCAGGTTTAAATTTCCCACATACAGGTGCTTTGGAGAAACTACTAGACTGCACCTTGTGGTTCAGGTTCTTGGTACATGATTCAAACTCCTGCATCTACCTCATCTCATTGCATGGGGAGGAATTATGGGAGTTGTATTTCATAGATGTTGTTATGGCATTTGAATAGTTCATTTTACTCTTTTTATCTAAAGCACATTTAGAAAAAATAAGGTTTATGTTTGAGCAGTGAGAGTTTATGTTATGGTTGTGTGTTTGGCCAGAGAAATATGAAGAAGATAGGTCACTTCTCCTACCAGTGGGAACACAAATGTGACAGAATGCCATGAGAGTCTGGGGCATCAAAGGGTCTTCCTCACTGAAAAGGGGATAAGACTGCGTCTCGTCCAGTGAAGTCATGACATCTCACCAGTAGCTGTCTCCTCCTATGTGATCCTCCCTCATAAAGCTGCCCCCAGCTGGCCACATGGGTGGCGGTCACTTTCGGGGAATCGATAATGACTCCACTGGATTCATCACAGTGGGTAGTTTTGGGAGGGGATGGGGAGAATGGCACTGATGGATTGGTGTTTAAGAAGCAAAGGATTGTAATAAATATGAAGTAGAAGTAACCATGAGTTCTCTTACCCCACTTGAATACATGTGTACAGCGCTCCCATTGTATAGGGAGAAAATTATGAAATATTACAAAGAGTGGGTCACTGATACGAGAGGAGAAATTTACAAGCTATGGCCTGATGAAGGAACAAATATTTAAGATGTTCTCTGCCACATGTACACACATATTTAGCGGAAATGTATAAGGGGAAGGAGTTGAGAAATAGAAAAGGTGGTGGAGTATTTAGAAGATGTCGCCAAGGACTTTAAAGGTGGAGAAATTGCAATACAAGCTCCCTTTGTTACTCCAGTGATACCCATGCAAGCCTGCAGCCCCGCCACCGCAAGATGGTGGCTACCCAATGCAAGCAGCAGCAGGTTACACTCACCCAGATAATGTATTCCACATAGCTCCACGACAGCTAGTGCCCGCAAACTATGAGAACATCCACCATCCCATAACCCCCAGCAGTGAATGCCTCATGCACCCCATAAGTTATGGAAACAGAGAATAAGCCACAAAGAGATTTAGAAACAGTGCTTCGAAGGATAGAGGCAGAGCTTGTGCAAGTAAGGTTAGATAGGGGAGAGGGACAAAGAGCGCCAATGGGCACATATGAACGGGGAACATGGGATATTTTATTTAGGATTGATAGTACTGTGACAGTGATCAAAGTTTACACAAAGAAGTAGTGGAACTATGATCCCTGCCCCCTCTCCCACAAAAACACATCGCGATGCCCCCTCCCACACGCAATCCAAACCCCCAAACAAGCACACCTGATGTTTAAGGGAATGTTCAGTGCAGTGCACTGAAGTGCACGTTTCAACTTCTTCCTACACGTTTATTTTAAAACTAAACTCTCCGACAAACCCTCTGACCATAAGGACAATGGAGGCTGCATCAAGAAGGGCCTTGCCACAGAGTCTCTCTACCACAAGCCTTCAGGGGAAGCATTTTGACTACTAGGTAAGCCCACTTGGACTGGGCACAGATTGGGGTAAGTGCACTCCTTTTGTTTTAGCGCTAAAGGATGTAATTTGTGTCAAATTCCTTTTTAGTGTGCTATTTAATTTGGAGTGCCACCAACAACATTTTTGTCTACGCAAGGCATAATTAAAGCTGGGATACTTGACCATTCCAAAATGTTCATCCTACAAATGACCACCGGAGTGCTTACTGTTTGATGCATGAAGCCCTTGTGATTGGCTGAGCCCCACACATCAGCCAATCAGGGAAGCCGGGAGGTGAATGCCGGCCCCCACCAAAGGCCACTGTCTGTATCTGTCTGGGCCTGGGAGGGCTTGGAGGGCCTCGTCCTCCTTTCACCCCCTTAGCACATCATGGAGCAGTCAGCAGGCATGAGCCTGTTACCCAACAAACTTGGGCCTCTGGAACCGTGTAACCTCTCCAGAATACCTGTGACCCATGGCTGGACATTGTTATTTCCATTCCACTAACCTAAAGATCTGTTGAACCAATGTGTGCCTGTGCCAATCTGCCTTCCTTGTCTTAGTTAATCCTGCTTTCATTACATTATGTGTCTCTTGTGCACATTCAAATCCTGGTATGTTTTCTTTAACATCTCTGCACCCCATTTTGCATTGCATTCTGTGTGTCTTGTGCAAATTCGAATCCAGATGTGTTTTTTATAAAATAAATCTCTGCACCCCATTCTGCATTGCATTCTGTGTCTCTTGTGCAAATTCGAATCCTGGTGTATTTTTGTTTAACATTCCTGCACCCCATTTTGCATTGCATTATGTGTCTCTTGTGCAAATTCGAATCCTGGTGTTTTTTTTTTTTTTAAATCTCTGCGTCCTTTTTTGGTACTAAAGTATTCCCAGTGCATCTGTTTTCTGGCTTCCCTTGGCTACTAGGCTGCCTGGTAAGTTTGTGCTCGTAATGTGCTGTGCAGCCCCTCCTTTATTTTCCTCCTATCCTTCACTTCCCCTATGGAATTCACCCTCTCCCCTATCTTTTCTAACTGCTATACTATCACCTATCCACCTGCTCTCACGAGGTTTGATGAACAAAGCTTATAAAAGACCACTAACCCTGGCCTACCGATTGCAGACACCTATGTCAGTGCTATTTCCAGACATATTTTCAGTGATGTCCTCTTTTCTGTCCCCTCTCCAGATTTATGGACTCCTCATCTTACCTCTACTCTTTCTCCTCTCACATCTTCACCCATTAATGGTGGCACTAGATGGGAAGTACTCTTGGTGAGCTTCTCATCATACAGGTGTATCATTAATGTCTATCACAATGGCACTATATTTTCTCAGGGTCCTCAACCCAACCTGCTCCTCTTTGACCAGAGCTTGCCATCCTCATCAACTTCCTTCCCACACCTGCTGGTCCTTCTTCCACTCTCTCTGTCCCCCTTCTGCATTACCACACCCCTGTACCGCTCCTCAGAAAACATTCAAAGGCAGTGTCTTCTTGCATCTAGCGACACTTAATACTCGCTCTGGTATCAAACACTCTGCTGACATCTGCCTCATACTTGAAGACATTGACCTCAATATCCTCGCTTTTACCGAAACATGGTACAGTGCCAGCTCAGTCACTGTTTTTGACTCGCTTCTCCTTAATGGCTATAAGATCATCTCCATGCCACACCCTAACCGCGCTGGCGGTGGGGTTGCCCTGATCTTGCCCGAGTGGGTCTCTTCTTCCCTCATACCCACCCAGCCTTACTCTTCCTTCGAGAGCGTGGTTTGCAAACTGGTCATCTCTCCCACTTCCTCCCTGACCATCGCCACTATCTGCAGGCCACCCTGCTCTATCACCATGTTCCTATCTGAATGGGCTGATTTCTCCTCCTCTCTCTTCTCATCCACATCTAAACTTCTTTTCCTGGGTGACTTCAATGTCCACATTGGCTCCTCAACCATGGCATCCACTCTCTTCCGTGACCTCTGTACCTCGCTCCCCCTCTCCATTCTCACCTCTGGTCCTTCCCATTCATCTGGACACAACCTCATTGCCATCATCCACACTGATCTCTTGCTCTCCGCCACATTCACCACCTCCTCTCCTGGTCAGACCATAATCTCCTCTACTCTCACTGGGCCCCTCTTTGCCATCTGACTGCACCTCCCCCAGCCCTGCCAACCTTGTTCACGAACATCTGTCCGATGAAACGCGTGTCAGATGCTGCCTTTACATCTACTTTCATTCCCCCCTCTTCTCCCACTGCAGACTCTACCTCTGACTCTGCTCTTAGCAACCTCTATCTTGCCATCACCAACATTCTCGCCATTCTTGCCCCAGCCATGAGGATCAATCTGAAATATGCCTCCAAGTGTAACACCTGGTACGACTCTGAACTTGCAGCCCTGAAGCGTAATTGCAGAGCTGCGGGACGGAAGTGGCAGACCTCAGGCTCATTTTCTGACAAACTGGCCTAGAGCCTGCTTCAAAGGCAATACTGACTCTTCATTTGCTCCAGGAAAAAGGCCCACACCCAGGCTTGCATCTCTGGTGCATCCAACAACATGGTGAAGTTCTTTAAAATCTGCAAGAGACTAGCCAAACCTTCCACAGTCTCCACCTCACCTCTTTCCTCACAGGCCCTCTGCAATGCACTGGCCACCCACTTCACTGCAAAAACCCAGGAGATCCTGGGCACCCGTGCTTCTCTTTCTCACACCCATTCCCCACCCTCTTGCCACCCATGGTGTCCATCCTCCCCCTGCCATTCTCTCCTTCTCTACTATCACATATGACGAGGTCGCTAGAGTAATCCACTCTATGGAGGTCTCCTCCAATCAGGTCTCCCTTTGTTCTTCCAGAACTATCAAGGACAATATTGGCTTGATTGCCCCACACTTGCTGATTTCTGAAATCACTATTTTGCTACTGGGTATTTCCCCTCTTCCCTCAAGCACTCTCTTTTGTGCCCCTTCCTGCAGACCTGTCCTGTCCAACTAACATCGCCCCATCTCTATCACCCCCTCCGTTAGGAAACTCCTGGAGAAGCTGGTCTTCCCCCAACTGACCCAGCATATTGAGCTTGTCGGTTGCCTTACAACCATCAATCTGGATTCCAAGCATCCAGAGGCATGGAAACTGCTCTTCTGAACACCTGTGAAGAACTGCTTGCATCTCTTGAGTCTAACTCTCCTGCTGTTTTCATTCTACTTGATCTATCCTGTGCATTTGACATCCTCATAAAATGGCACCACCATACCTTAGGTATCTCGGAGCAGGCACTGTACTGGCTGACCACCGTCTTCATTGATCGTCCCTCCCAGGTTATCCTGCGCTCTTTCTCCTCGCCCACCTCTATCTCCATTTGTGGAGTCTCCCAGAACTCCAACCTTTCTCCCTCTCTCTAACATCTATATTGAACCACTTGCACACCTAATTTCCACCTAGTCCCCTCACTTCCAGTATTATGCAGATGACTTACAATTCTTCTTCAAACTTCCCTCTCATCCTTTCCTCTCCTCCTCCATCATTCCTGACTGCCTATCTGCCATACAGTCCTGGTGTGCCTCCAATGATCTCTGCCTCAATGCCAGCAAGACTGAGATCCTTTCCATGGGACTTGTGCTCCCTCTTTCTTCCCCTCACTCTGGCCACCTTCTTTGGAATCTACCCCTTATTCTTCATCTGAAGCCAAAAGCCTTGAAGCCATCTTCGACTCCTCTCTTTCCTTCCTCCCTCCCATCTTGAACCTTGCCGAGAAGTTCCACTTTCAACTCTACCTTCTCAAAGGAAGCCTGCACTTATTTATCGCCAAATGACCACTCACACCAAGTGATCTCTGTCAGTCACTTAACAGTTTGCAATTTACTACATAGCACTTCCCTCCTTGTTACTCCTAGCACTTACCCCCTCCCTCATTCCTCTCTCTCTCTCTGCACTTGCATGCACTGAATGCTCACAAGGCCTAGTAAGACCGCCTCTCTCTTTCATTGTTATATCTGCCTTTCATTCCCATGTTCACTCCCTGTTGCCCTGTGGGTGCTTTGAAACACACTTTTTAAATTAAAAGTATAGGGACAGTAAAACGTAAAAAAGAAAAGTAGAGGAACACCGCTCCCAACAGCTCCTGCCCACTTCAACCACTGTTCTGTGATTAGGGACATAAACGTTGAAATGGAGGATACTGGTCGCAATGATGAATGGTATCGAGGAGAATCACCACGAGCAAGGAGTTGTGTCAATCAGATCATATGCTGATGCAGAAGTAGCAGAGGAGAAGGAATGGGAACAAACAAGGAGCAAGGGGACAAGGTGCCACCCAGAGTGAGACCAAGAGTAGAGATTTTGTGGGGCATGAGGATGAGAGCTCGACCAGGTCTCAGGGTGGTGGGTATAGAGAGGTTATGGGGAAGAAAGTTACTGGTGAAGCAGGTAGAAATACAGTTTCCATTGTTGCATAAGGTCCGGGCAGAGCACAGAATGTGCCTTGGTCACACATGGATAGAAATAATTTGATAAAGGAATGGCAAGTGGATATATGCGCTTGAGAAACAGACAGCATTCATTACACTAGCTGTAGGAGACATGAAAAGAGTGTTTGCTGCAGTATTAGGGGATCAAGTAGATAACATTTGGAAAAAGCAGGATATCCAGGGATACTAAATGGTGATGACAATCATCATGGGGCACATTTTAATGACTGTCGGGCTAGAGTGTGGATTGCCTCAAGAGATGCATATCCTGATAGATTGGATATACATTTGGTTATGGCACATACTATGAAGGACGATGAGGACCCAGCACAATATATATTACATATTCAGGAGATGTGGAGGGCTGATACGGAATCATGAGAGAAGACAATTTCAATTTCAATATTTTATCACATGCTGAAGAAGGGACACCCAAAGGAGGTGCAGAATGATTTGGAAAAAGAGGTACAGGTGCCCCTCTGCGAGACCAAACTCTGCCTAATGACCTGTTCTATGGGAAGGTAACGACTCAAGAGTCCACAGCCTCATTTTTATTAAGGTAGTAGGGATTGGGGCTAAGGGATGGGCAGAGATTCAGGCAATAATAGTGCATCATTGCAAACAGCAACAATAGAAGAAAAAGGAAGTAGTGGATAATGTGCAGAAGTCTGAAGCAAATTAGTACAGAAGAAATTAGCAAAGTGGAGTATAAAAGGAGCAGTGATCAAGGGCGTGCCTGTGGGGGAGGTAGATCCACATATGGCGCTGGTGGAAATCAGGGCGAAGCCAGAAAGGGCAGGAAGATATTAATGCTATCTAGACAAGAGAGCACACCATGTTGGGAATCAGGGAGGTTATTCAAGAGGTAGAGGGGGATTTCAAGGATTCCGAGGAGTAGAGGAGGAGGATTTGGATGGATGGGGCTGAGATTTTGGGGTCAAAGACCATGTTGACCATGTGAAAAAAGAGTAGTATGGGATGATGGTTCCGAGTGACCCGTATGGAGGTGCGCCCGTGAAGCAACCCCTGCAGGGACAACAGCCCCAGTGTCAGTATAAGGTGCCATTACCACAACAGTTGCAACCACAGCCGAGGCAGCTGCCAACATTAAATAGCGCATCTGTGTATGCACATCAACAAACACAACAGTCAGCACCACAGGTGTGGGATAGATATACCTTACTGCATGGCATAATGACACAAAATCAGGTAGCGATTGTGGTGGGTGGTAAACCCTTTGTGTTGCCTAGATTGAACACCCATCCAGATAAGGACAGCCCAAAGAGAGCATTGCTGTGCCTAGTTCTATCAGTTATTGCCGACCCAGAAAGCGGGTAGGTGTAGAGATAGGTAACAAATCATTTCTTTATATGGTTGGCACAGGTGCAACAAAATCATGCATAAAGGAAGGATGCTTCCCCTTATCAGGGAACATAATGAACATGCAAGGGTTTTCTGTGGCAATATATTTGGTTTCATTCATAGAAGACTTAGCTATCAAAGTAGGTAAAAAAGAGGTGTTAGCGCCACTATATTTTTCGACTACAACTCCGGTGAACTTGTCAGGCAGAGATCTGTTAAGTAAGTTGAACATGACAATATCACTTGATTAAGAAGGGGTAGTGTGCTCCACACCAGGAATTTGTTATGCTATGGTTTTGGAGATAAGGCAAGCATTGTACAGTGACAACACCACTAGAGGAATACTATTACAGTTAGATGTGTTTATATACGTAACAACTGTGTTATTCAGTTGGATGTCAGGTATTAGAAACACACTGTGGAGGGTGCCGTCAGAATTTCTGATTTGGCATGCAGTGCCCCCAAGATCATGCTTCGGGTGCCATTGTTTTGCTAGATTTTTAGCGGGTGTTGATTGCTAATTACAAGGTAGTACTCATAGGGACCGAAGAGGATGGAGGTGAGTGGCAAACAGTTTTGTGCATTGACCCGGCTCAACCACTGACCGTGGTGTCAGATGTGCAGTTGTTTGAGGATGCTGACGATGCCAGTGAAATGATCCTGGAGGTTTGTATTCCATGTCAAATAATAATTCAGCATAGGAATGTCCTTTGTCCTATTCTTACTGCTAAATGCATGCCAGCACAGTTACAGGAGGATTTGTTACAGGTCCCAATCACTTTATGGACGGACAACCCTCATGATGTAGGGCTCTCACAGAGCACAGGGGCAGTAAATTTCAAATTGAAACAGGGAGCAGTGTTACCCAGAGTCAACAGTAACCGTTGTCAAGAGAGGCAGATGAGGGAATACATGAGACAGTTGTTTTGCTATGGCAGCAGGGTATTATAGTACTCCCAGAGTCTCCATTTAACACAGCGATACACGCTGTCAAAAAAGCAAAAGGGTCAGGTTGGAGGATGTTACAGGATTTTCACTTGTTGAATAACATTGTTGAGGTTGAATTCCCAGTTTTATCAGAACCTGCCACGATCCTTTGTAATATACCAATTTTGGCCACACACTTTAATGTAATTGATCTAAAAAATATGTTCTTTTGCATTCCATTACACCCCGATTCTCAATATCCTAGAGCAGTTACCTGTCATGGACAAAGGTTTCAACACACTAGACTTCCTCAGGGGTATTGTGAGTCACCCAGTATTTTAACAGAGTATTACACATGGATTTGGCCAATATAGATTTACTGAGTAGGGTAATATAGTATGTAGATAACCTTTAGTGTGTAGCACAGCAGAAGAATTGTGTAGAGGAGGTTCAATCACACTGTTCCAATTGCTTGCATACAAAAGATATAACATGCATAAGGACACAATTCAGTATTGTCTGAGAGAGGTAGTGTATTTCGGACAAATTATATCATCATATAGGAAACAGGTGAGACCAGAAAGAGCAACCACATTACACCATACGCCACAGCCCATTCCAGTAAATAAAATGCAACAGTTTCTGGTGCTGTGTAATTATGTTAGAGCATGGCATTTTGATTATTACACAATCCCCCTGCTGTAGACATTTAAGGAGGGACAGAAGACGAAAGGATCACTTGCATGGACAGGAGAAATTGTAGTATGCTTCCAGAAGCTCAAAGATGCGATAAGGAACACACCATTATTGGCAACCCCTGATTACACAAAAGAATTATATTTGTTTTCACATTCCAATGGACAAGTGTTGATTACTGGACTGGCTCAGCACACACCTCATGGGCACAAACTCCAAGCATATTATAGTGACATATTAAATTCAGTGATGCAGGGTCAGTTCCCTTGTGAACAGGCACTGGCTGCTGCAGCCTTTGCCATTGAAAAATAATCACTATGGGGTGCTCGGTCACATTATGTGTAGAGCATGCAGTGTTCACAATTCTTGAAAGGTTTAAATCCACCTTGACTACACAAAGGGCCTTGGCATATGAAATAATGTTGTCAAGCCCATCCATTCAAATTGTTAGATGCCAGTACAGTAAACCTGGCCACGTTTATCACAATTCCATTTACGGAAGGAGAGGAAGTGTATGATTGAGTCACTCATGAAGACCCTCAAGACAATTTAATATGAGCTGGAAAGCATGCTCTTGAAAGAGGGTGAGCTCCTCTTCTTTGATGGGTCATCGGCAAATGATCAGGAAACAAGCCAGAGACAAATAGTTGCAGCAGTGGTATGCCTTGTAGATGGAGAATATTAAGTTATCATACAGAAAATACTACCAGCACACTGTTTGGCTCAGGCAGCAGAACTTATGGCATTAATTGAAGCATTGGAAGCATCCCACGGATGCTTAGTGACCATTTGCTTTCATCCTATGTACATCACCACCACCACTGTACATTCAGGGTTATCCAGGTGGCAAAGGAGGGATTTCAGATGCCTGAGGGCTTGGATGTGCAACTTGAGGCCTTATTAGAGAGATTGATTCATGATTTATTCCACACAACGATAGTAGCAGTCATTAAATGTGCCACTCATACTCAGATAGAGACTTAGTTTAAATTGGCAATGATGCAGCAGACAAGGCTGCCAAAGAAGCAACATATCACAGGGATCCAGATGTCACTGCATATCCTGAAGTGGCAAACAATCAGTTAGAGTTAGCAATCCTATACACAGCGGTACATGAAAGACCTTTGCGTCACACAACATTGCTCACAGTAATTAACTGATCTGATTTGGAGACAACACGTTCCAGATAAGGCAGTAATGCCATGGGAGTTGCAATGGTTGTTTTTGAGCACTTCACTACCCAGCACATGTTTCTAAACAGCATTTTGAAGCTGAAATTGAGAATGACTAATTTGTCCTGCAGGGAGAATCCTGACCCTTCCTGTTTGCCACACCTTTTAAACCAAAGGACCTCAGCTATACATGTAAAGACGTCATACCTTGCCACCCATTCATAATGCCCATTTTACCTCTAGATGCAAAAAATAGAACAAACTCTAGACACAACACAAATCACCACACTCATTCACAGTTATGCACATGCACTTTATATTCAAACTCATCAGCAAGAACAGATTATCAATCACACTAATTCACTTGTTGGATAACAGTCCACTTGCATTAAGCATTTGCATTGGGCACATGCAAACATTTGAGAAAGACACACTTCATATCAATAAGCATTTTGTATTGGGTATATGTGAGAATAAAAGACAAACACACTCTGCATCAAAAATCATTTTGTATTTCAATTGTACTTGTGATGTTCTCTCCCAACTGGGACATCCCAACTGGCATTCAATTGTGATGGAGGCAATGCAATATGAGTACAGTTTCAGCTCTTGGTTGCCCCCCTTACCTTGCCTAAAATTATATTGGTAATAATAATATGAGATTATGACCACCCTCTTTGTAGACAAACAAACCCCCATCTAATACTTTGTATTCAGGCTACCCCATTGGTACCTCAAGGACTAAGAGAGTCTTGCCTGCATGTCCACTCTGACACCTTACCAATTGCCTCTGCAGACATTGGTCTTAATTGATTGTCAACCTATTTATACTCATGCTCCAAAACAATGTATGGGCTCTCTGCCTTTCAGAATGGTTGCTTCGCCTTGCCCTTGGCTCGCCAGGACCTTGTTGCAGCCAAGTAAGATTCAGACCATCTCTGCCAGGAAACTGCCAGGAAATGGCCCTGGATTAGAATTATGGACTTCAAAATGACTCTCTCTGCAGCTACACTGTTCTGCGCCCAGCCGATGGTCCTCGCCAGACCCAGCCACACAGGACAAGCCCTCACCCTGCAGCCAGCCAGAAGCAGCACCTCTCTCTCCCCAAGAAAAAAACACCCCTCCTTCCTCCTTTCTCCCTATTGTAAAACTCCTTCTCTATAAACTGCTGTACATTTCTTTAAGATTTCTCTAATATTTCTTTAAGATTTCTCCTCCCTGCTTCCATGATGTCTTCTGTCACCTCCCACGCCCCTCCCCCCTGAAACAGGCCTTGTAATTTACCAGCCCCTAGCAACATTTGGACTACTTTCTGCTTAGCACATGATACTGTGGTCCGGGGACTATGGTGCACTCCATCTCCTCACTCCTTCTCTTTTCTTGCTTCAAACAATGAGTGCTTATTTTCAAGGATCATTGCAATGTTTCAATGCATGCTCTGAAATTTGCCCCAAAATTGCTGTGCAAAGCTCTTCTTGATTTTATGTTGTTTTCTGAACCATTATTTTCTGAAAGCGGCAATGCCTGTGTTCATGACCCTGCCACGATGAAAAACTTCTGTGGCCTGTGGCATAACAAATCTGGCACAACACTAATTGTTAGTACCAAATGTTGCCACCAATATTAAGTGTTAGTAAGTACACATTGAAAATACTGCACAAACACTTCAGCTTCAATAAATATCCTAACATGTCCCTCCTTCTCAATGATCAAACATGGGAACTCTACAGAACAACTAACCTACCAGGCTAGAAACCTTGTGTCCCATTCAGACGTAGTTTCTTCTTTTACATGACTCAACCAAGTTGAATTATTATGTAACTTATTGTCACTAACCATACCAAGATGGTAAATATAGGCATGCCTACAATCATCAACCCCTTCTCTGTCCACTCGAATGTTCCCCACATGTGTACATCCCCAACTGCCAAAACCAGATCACTCACTGTTATATTGTCATTTTGTATATTCAATTTGATTGTGTGTGTCTCCTTAAAAGAGGCAATAATCATATTCATGTATTTTAAAATGTGCTAGTTATAATGTGTCTACAGATATGGACACAGGCCTCTCCGGCGAATGGACAAATTTTACTCGAACCAGGGTCAGCGTCACGCATTGTTGCGGAAGATGTTCCAGATTCATTTTAGGAAATAGGAGGCTTTTATATCAGAACATTTATACTAGTGTAAATCCAGATTTTATATTAGAAAGAAGGTTTAATGTGACATAGATCTCCTCAAGTGAAACAAGAGTGGTGAAAGAGATCTTGATGCAGCTGGAGAAGACCTTTATGAGAACAGCCGGTGTTAAGAGAAAAACTGGGGCTATTGTAGGGACAACTGTGTCAACAGCAAACCTGGTGTCAGTGATCACATTGGGGGTCAAAGGCACAGAATTAAACAAGACTTGAAAGTGTTGCGACAAAGACTGGACAAGGTTAGAGTGGAACAGACAGATCTAGTTCAATATGTGAACCAAAGCAGTGTAACCCTAAATGAACAATCAATGATGTTAGAACGTAGTATCAATGTAAATGTTAAGCAGGAGGTAATTTTAGAAGATATACTGAATTTTGTGAACCCAATGGAAATGCTACTCACTACATTTGTGTGGGAGGTTCAAGATGGGGTATCTCAGTTGATACACAGTAACATTCCATTGTGTTTCATTTTGTGCAAAATCATCTGGCAAACGATAGCACAGATAACTCGAAGAATAATAGGAACAATGCAGGAAAAGATTGCCTTTGAGATGGGAAGTGCGATGCCCCTGTACATAGATATGGAGCGTGTGGAGGTTGGGTTTCTCTTGCATATTCCATATATCACCCCAGAATTGATATTTCAAATCTAGATAGTACATAATGTAGATTCTGGTAGTATGATAAATACAGAAAAATTGTGACTCCTGAAATGGTCGCCTTTCAAAAAGGGGAGACAGGTTTGTACCTCATTCCAAAACTAGATATTTGTGTAAAGTTCAGAAGCAAAACTAAATCTGCCCAGGGAATCCATTTATACCTGATACAACAAATGTGCTATGTGGGATAAAGGCAGATCAGAGTGTTACAGATGGATGTGTGATATCAATAAGTAATCCAAAATCTGAAGAGTTAGCGCATGCAACATTAATTAAGCTCAGGTGGATGGTTAGTACATGTGTGGTGAATTATACAGTTACATACCTCAATCATGGGTAGTTTATTGTCGGGCCATTGAAGTACAATGTGTTTATCTTAACAGTACCCAAGGATACCGTGGAAATGGTTGGTGATCTAAAGTTGTTCCAGGAAGATGGTGATTTATGGGTATCGGGTAATAATATCGCCATATATATGGTCGCCGTAAATAATATCGCCGGGAAAATGTTGTGGCGATATTATTTGGGTGACCATATATATGGGGACAGGGGCAAAAAAAAAGTTTGGGGGTTGCGGGGGTGTCCCCCGCATGTTCCATGCAATAATGTTGCCACAAAAAACGCCAATTATTCGGTGATATTTTTGCATGGCGAGATTTTTGTGGCGACATTATTACATGGAACTGATTTATGTGAGGGGAGAGTAGAAAACATTGAGTTATTCCAAAGAAACAAGTTCCCTATGGATCCTAATATAGAATACCTCCTCAAACATAAGGAAGCAAACACAATCTAATTGAATATAAAAAGGGCAATTGGGCCTCATTACGAGTTGTCAGGCAAACGGTATAAGTGTCGGTAATAACGCTTACCAGCACTTTTACCGGACCGGCCAACTACAACTTTTGAGACAGGGGTTTAGGTAAATCTGGCCCCTACCAGCAAAATACTGAGTGTATTACTGGCACGGCCAGTAATAGTGGCAATATACCCGCATGCAGTCATATGGGACTCTATTGAATGGGGATTTACCGTGTATACCAACACTTAAAATCTGAGGGTAATACCGGCAGACAAGTGCCAGTAACAGTAATTGCATTTACCGCCATTCCGGCAGATTTTTTGCTGGTATACCGGCAAACTTGTAATGAGGCCCCTCAAAGTGAGCGATCTAGGCTTGGCAGATGGGGATGTTCATACATGCAGGACATTGCACTGAACAGAGAAGGGGTTGGTAATTATAGGTGTGTCTATCTTGGTATGGTGAGTGACACTTACAATAACGTCATGAAAAAGGAGAACATATGTCTGAATGGGGCACATGATTTCTAACCTGGAAGGTTAGTTGTTCTGCAGAATCCCCATGATTAATCAGTGTCCTTTGCAAAAAAGGGTGGAGATGTTAGTATATTTATGAAGCTGAAGGGTTTCTGTGGTATTTTCAATGTGTAGTTACTAACACTTACCATTGGGGGTAATATTGGGTACTAACAATTAGGTAAATTTTTTAGGCCACATAAGTGTTGGCATCGTGGCAGGGCCACGAACACGAGCAGCACCCCTGCTTCTTCACTTCTCACTATTTTAAACCTCTCATGCAACACCTTCTACTCTATAACTTTCTTTTAAGATTTTGCTAAGATTTCTCCTCCCTGCTTCCATGGTGTCATCTGTCACCACAGCAAAACCAACAATATAATGGCTGAAAGATTTTGAATAATTCTTAACCTCTGGCATTGTCTGGGCATACCTGTCCAACTCATGGTGACTAAAGCAAAACAAACGAGGTGGTGGCTGGAAGGTTTTGAGTACATCTTAACCTCTTAACCTCTGGCATTGCTCTGGGCTACCTTCCAGACCATCGTTCTTCGCCTGCCAAGCCATTACAGAAAGGGGAAAGACCATATGCAAATCAGGCTTGGTCCCAGCCCCAAAGGGGAGATCCAACCCAAACTGCTAGGTCACATCACTTCTGTACGAGACCACAAGCATCCCAAACATGTTTTGGCCTCATTGGGCCTCATCAGTGAGGAGTAGCTTGGGTCTCTAGGCCCAGCAAACACAAGACCCATGCCTGGGCACATCCATCCCACTCGGGGTGACTAAAGCAAAACAAACAAGTTGATGGCTGGAAGGTGTTGAATACATCTTAACCTCTGGCATTGCTCTGGGCAACCCTCCAAACCATTGTTATTCATCTGCCAAGCCATTACAGAAAGGGGAAAGACCATATGCAAATAAGGCCTGGTCCCAGCCCCAAAGGGGAGGTCCAACCCAAACTGTTAGGTCACATCCCTTCTGTACGAGACCACAAGCATCCCCAAACATGTTTTGTCCTCATTGGGCCTCATCAGTGAGGAGTAGCTTGGGTGTGTAGGCCCAGCAGGCACAGGACCCACATCTGGGTGTGCCCGTCCCACTCGGGATGACTAAAGAAAAACAAATGAGGTGATGGCTGGAAGGTTTTGAATGCATCTTTACCTCTGGCATTGCTCTGGGCAACCCTCCAGAGCATTGTTCTTTCCCTGCCCAGCCATAACAGAAAGGGGAAAGACCATCAGTGAGGAGTAGCTTGGGTCTTACCAGCCCTTGAAACAGCCCATGTAATTTTGCAGCCCACAGCGACCATTGGACAACGTTCTGCTTAGTACGGCATCCTGCAGCCCAGGGAATTTGTTACACTCCATCTCTTCCTTCCTTCCCTTTTCCTGCTTCAAACAATGAGCACTTATTTTCAAAGGCCATCATATTGTTGCAATGCATGCTCTGAAACTTGCCCTGAAAACTTGCCTTGTAAAGCATTTCTTAATTTTACATTATTTTCGGAAGCATTATTTTCTGAATGCTGCAATGCTGGTGTTTGCGTCCCTGCCGTCATGCCAACACTTCTGTGGCCTAACAAATCTAGCCTATTCTATTTACCCCAACCCTAATTGTTAGTACCAATTGAAAATACCACACAAACCCTTCAGCTTCATAAATATCCTAACACTCCCCAACTTGCAGGAATATCTCAACATGTTTGTGGCAAACGGCACAGTGTGTCATCTTTACAACAATGGCCAGATGCTCAGAATGCTGCGTGGCATGTTGCCCTATCCTATTGGGCCATTTTGGGAGCTTCACATCGACTATGTGGATATGATCAATAGGTGCAGTAATTATCGATACCTTATTTTTTGTAGTGGGTCTTTCTCCCATTGGGTTGAGGATGGTCCCTGCACATAACCTGATGCAAAATCAGCTGCCAGATTTTTGGTACACAAGGTATTTCCTTGGTGGGGGTGTGCGAGGTCCTAAAATCTGATAATGGAACTCACTTTTTTAATGATCTTTTTAATGAAATAGAGTCCCTATTGGGTATAAAGCACAAGCTGTGCGAGATATCTCATCATTAGGCCAACTGGATTGTAAAAAAGATTAACAGATTTTTGTTGTGTGTGATACACACTCCATGACCTTAATGCACCTCACAAACAATTCCACTGAAAATCATGGGAATAAACCTTCCACAGATTTCACTTCTATCCATCAGCATGTTCAATCTGTTTCAGCTTCGGTGTGCTGGTTTTTCATGAGGAGTAATTTGTGTCCGATCAATGGAGTCGGAAAGATACTGTGGTAGAAGCAAGGTCAGCGTGTTAATATGGCAGAAGTTTCACCATATTGGAAGTTAGGGCCTAGTCAGAATAGAATAAAATGTAAGTCCTGATGTGTAGCTGTGGCTCTTTGTAGCTTAGCTCCAAAAACAAATCCCCTTTTCTATTCCCCAGGGGAGAAGCTGAGGTCAGAGGCACTCGGAGTGCACAGATAACCACTTATTGTATCCAGCTGTAGAGCATGAATAGTAATGGAACGTGAGCTGTGGGGATAGTTGGTAGGGATGCACCAAATGAAAGACAAATTAATTGGAGCAGGGCATGAAACTCTGTGTTGTCAAAGGGCAAGGTAGAGATTTAGACCACTACTGCCCTATGCAATGAGCGGTCATCTGAAATTAATTACAAGTAGACACAAAACCAAAAGAAAATATATCCTGGAAATTCAGACTCGAGAGTGGTGCCCTGAACATATCATTACTAGCCACCTGGGGTTTAAAGGAGATAAGGGGGAGGCTTGTTGGGAATGATTCATGATTTGGGATAGGAATAGCAGAGGTGATGCCAATAAATTAATTACAAGGTCAGGGAGACAACTTGTGTGCTCCACAGTGATGCGAAGGCTTATTGTCTATTACTGCAGAGTTGGACTCAGCAGTTTACTTTGATTGTGTCTGAAACAGTGGGGTGGACATCACGTGATTGTATCAATTTATATCAATAATGGGAATCCACCAAACACTTACCTGGGTTTGAACATGATGATATAGGAGAGCACTGTTTAAGGGAATGGGTTTCGATTAGATGTTGCAACTTGGTCCGGGGACTTTAGCGGCAGGGACTATAGTGGGGGATTAGCATGTTCTATAGACTGCAGCCAATGAGGGTGGTGGAATTATGTTGTAACTCATTATTATGTTAATATTGTTAATTATGCCTTTACAGACTATAAAAAGATGTAACACTTCGAAAAATCAGAGAGCACTATGTCAGTTTGGTTCTACTGGACTGCCTGAGACCCTTTTTGCTTTTAATAAACCATGTTTTCCTTAGGAAAGAGGTGCAGTGCTTATTTGGCTCTTTTGACTACTTTTTCATGCGGTTCTTGGGTTACTTTCCCATACAAATGTCTGACCTACCATTGGAAGTATGTTTTCAGACACAAATTACTCCTCATGAAAAACCGCCACGCCGAACCTGAAACAGATTGAACATGCTGATGGATAGAAGTGAAATCTGTGGATGGTTTATTCCCCATGATTTTCAGTGGAATTGTTTGTGAGGTGCATTAAGGTCATGAAATGTGTATCAACGTCTACTGAGTCTGCTTTTGAACTTCTGTCCCTCTACCATGATAGCTTTATGTGTGCAGTTGTGACAAATCAACATCTCCAGCACTCAGAAGATGGTGCAGTGGGATGAAGTCTGTTTTAAAATGTAAGATAACTCATAAAAAGTGAATCATATGGATTTGGTGTCCTTACAAGCTGCCATTCTCTACCATTTCACCGAAAAAGGGCATTTAAAAGCTGTGTTATGGAAGCAATTGTTCTGCATATTTTGTTTGTCTTTAAGAATAAGTCATCAAACAGCACTGTTTGTGTTTCTTCGATGTAAGATGGTTTGCAAATGCTGTACATCCCCGATCCCTCTCTCTTCTCCTGCCTTATTTGTTCCCCTACTTTCTGATACAGGATGGTGAGATCATTCTTTTGACTCTATGGTTTGGTGTTGTGGAATACACTCTGGCACATGGTTCTCTCCTGTAGGGAGACATTTCTTGATCGGGGGGCCTTACTGTACACGCATGTTTATGTGCTAGGGATGGCATATCTCCTGCACTTCGTGTTCAGTGGAAGAAGACAGCCAACACAGTTCCAAGCTGGCCAACTTTGGACTGCCTCACCACCATCGATCTTTCTATAATGACCCCCACCAATCGTACTTAAACACCCAAATCCCACACTACCTCACCTCTCTGTATTCTCGCCCACTTGGACTCAGCCCTCTGCATTCCCACCTATCCCACCTCAACCCTCTCTGCCCTCACCAATCCTGCATGCCCCTTTCTACCCTTCCCACCCTCATCAACACACCTAACCCACTCTGTTTCAGCCCTCTCTAGCCCCACACACCCTATCTCATCCTCTCTATCCTCACCCCACCTAAACCAACAAACCACGCAACCTAACCTCTCTATAGACTGCCACCCACCCTGCCTTACCCCTCTCTGCTTTAACCCATGCTACCTCACCAATCTCAATCAATGCTACCAACCGACTCTCGGATACCAACCCACGCTACCTCACCCTTCTCTGTCGACATAATAAAACTCTTTCCATAAACTGCATACATGTCTGTCTACTATGTCTATAACGATTGTTATATATCTACAAACAATAACTATTCAACATTTTTTCCTGCATTTTTGACTAAAAATGGAAAATGCAATAAACAATTGAAAACACCAAAAGAAATAACATTGCCAAAGTTTGATATAAGAATACTATTATTAAGTCATGTGTTGCACAATCCCTTAGTTAGCTATGACAAGTATTGTTTTAACAAAAGATTTCTTGGGATTCTGTCCTCAAGAAAGATTTGATTTTAAATTTATATATGGAGCCTTTTGGAGAATTGGCTGTGAAACATAATATGCATTTGCATCAATACGCTGACAGCACTCTGCTTTATATTAGGGTATCTTCTTTGTATGATATGTATCGACCTCCGTTATTGTCTGCACAACATTGAAGATAGGATTGCTTCTATTTTTGTTTGTTTTTATTGAATCAATCTAAGACAGAGCTTTTATTACTCTCTCATTCACATTTAGTTTCTCCTATTCACAACCCGTTGGATTAAGCAAATATTCCAGTAATCCAATATGTGTTTCCCCCTTAATCTAAAACCTTGGGTTTCCTCTTGGAATCTCGTTTGCCTTTTGCTTTTCAAATCAACTCACTAGTTAAATCAGCCAATTTGTATTCATTTTCTTTAAGAGCAATACAATGATGTGTATCCCATGCTCAATTTTGTTTACTAGGTCAATCATTAGTTGTATCCAATATTGATATTGGTATTTCATTACTGTTGGCACTTCCTCAATCTTCATTGGCACCTTAAAAATCTGTGTTTCATGCTACCGCTAGGTAGACGTTTGGTACAACAAAATTTGATAGAATTACTCCTATTTTGAAAAGTCTTCATTGGTTTCCATTAGAAGCACACATTTAATTTAATTAGCATCACCTTCAAAGGCAGTCATGGGTTGACTCCCTCTTACTTAGGGATACATTGAAAATCTGTGGAGTCCCAAGAAGTTTGCACAGTCAGAAGTGGTTACTTCTTGAGGTTCCTGGGTTTAGATGTCAGTTCCCTGTCAGAGATACTTTTCAGGTGCTGCAGTTTCACGTTGGAGATTTTGTAACCCAAACTCAGCTATGCAATATTTCCCGCTACTTGGAGTTTAACTTCATGGTTCTGGAATTCTCTCTTTTAATCTTGTTTGCCTCTTTTATACTTCATTGTCTTATATCCATGTTTTCAATTGCGTTTTGTATTTCTCTTATATGTATTAGTGTACTACAGCACCCAGATGCACTTTGTAATAAAAAAAAGCTAGCAAGATAGGAGAGGTTATGCAAAGAATGAATTTAAAGACCAGGAGCAGAATTTTGAAAAGGCATTCTTGTTGCATTGAAAGATAACCACAAATAGCAAAGCCCACTATGGCTAGTGGTGCCACTGTTAGCGTGCTGTGTCTTTCCTTCCTATTGTGCCAGTTGGTGTACACTAATAACAGCAAATGATGAAGATAACAGCATTTTGACAAATGTCATATCAGCCCTGCGCACGTTACATACTACTATGGAGAAGGAGAGTAGTAAAGTAGTGGATGAGAACTGGTAACATTGGATCTTCTCATGGGTGCCTACATGTCAGGGAAAATATTTAAAGTAGTAGTACCTCTCATTATTGATGTCCCTCTGCATTCTACAGATAGTATTGGTATATTGTAAAGTAGTAGGGAAATAATAAGTACAAACATACATAGTTTCTCTTACACTTGGTACTTTAGGAGGTGCCATTCTCCCGGTACACACTGGTACACAAACAGATGAATCCCTTGGCACAGAGGAAGTTAGAATGGTCCTGATAGAAAGACCCATCAGAGCTCTTCGAACTAGATTTACACCCCTATTTGATCCTCAAAAACTACAGTCAGCACGTATGGACTGTGAAGGGGATGGTGACTGCGGCTTTATAACCTGTGACCCGGAAGAAAATGTAAAAAGAGGAGGCAGCTTGAGAGGAGTCTGTAGAGCTTGGGCCTCAAAGTACAGATATGATAGGACGAAGGGAAGAGTGTTCTTGGTCAATAAATTGATCACCAGGGGATTGTTATAGTGCATATATGACCAGTGATGTACAAGGTCATGCCCCAGCAGTTTCCAGATGAGAAAGGGCATATAGAATAAGGAAGCCTGCAGCCACCATGATCATTTAGCGAAATATAATACACGTCGGATAGAGTTCATTTTTGCCATACTTTAGGGAATTAGTGTTACACTATAGGGAAGGATACGTTGCTGAGTACCCAGAGAGGGAGTAGAGCAAATGGTGGTAGGCAAAGGTAGGGCACATGTGAGAATATTGAACATGACAAGAGGACTGTCATTTTGAGTGAGCAATCCCCTGCAATATTCGTAGTTAAAATACACAGCACTGGAGCTTAAATCGCGGAATAAAGATTTTGTTGGTCCAGGACTGTGTTCCGAAGGCTGAAGAAGCAATGGTTGAGAAAGGAGAGAGGTTGTGATCGGGAGCTGAAACTGCATGAATTGGCTTTCCCAGAGTTCAGCCTGGATATGCAAAAATTAGTCCGTTTATATTGATGGCAGAGTGGAATACACAAAGCTTTGATCACCAGGTGCACACAGTACCATTGCCAAGGATACTATAATAAAAATGCACAAACTCAACCCTCCATGATAGGAGAGGTTCAGTGTTGTGAGAAACCTGAGGGTGTCTCCCTAGACAATCCCTGGGGGATCTGTCATCCAGGTGGCCAGGACACAGCCATCGCTATTTGATCCATTTCCTGGGGATGGACCAGTGAGGGAGGATCACCTGGATGGGGGAAAGCGATGAGTGAGACGCGATATCCCCCTTCCTTCAATACCTCTTCCCCACCCTACCATCATAGGACATTTGAGAACACTGCCCCCCCCTTTCCTAACACAATCACCTTCGTACAACAGACTAACACCACAGCCATTTACCTGACATGTCCCAATACAAGGGTCAGGCAAAGTGAGGCAATTGACGAGAATCGCACAGACCTGATGGCCCTAGCCCTTACCCACAAGGATAAAAGGTGGCACAGTACGACCAAGGCAGACTGTACAATGAGACAGCTATCCAGACCAAACAGTTCAAGAGGAGGAGAAAGGCGGCGAATATCGAGAGGCTGACAAGGAGAGACACAACCTTGTGCTGAAAGAATCGCAAGACCAAGGACAATAGCCAAAGTGTGCTGCAGCAGATGTCAATGGTACACAGAGCGTATTGATACTGAAAAGCCAGAGAAAGGGAGACTCCTGCTTCTGTGGTACTGCCCTTGAATCCAGTAAAGAGGAAAGCCAAGTGGTTCATCACAGCCGGTGAGTCGAAGGAAGAACTGATAAGGACCGGGCTGTGGTGAATGAAAGTCACAAAGTGGCAAAGTGAGAGAGGTTAAAAAAACTGTAACATTGTAAAGGAGAGACCAGCTGAAAAGGGTGAAAGACAAAAGAAATATCAAGGCTTATTACCACCAACATGAAATATGCCAATCATGAGTTCAGAGATACATGTATTATTTATTTCTGTACAGATAGCTATCTGGCTCCCAACACCTCGCAGTGTATACCAGCAGACACCCTGAGGGGAGAGAGTGCTGGACATTACAAAGCATGCATCTTTTATACACAGTCCCGGTTACATCGACCAGCGCTTCTCAGAGTTAACAATTTGCTAGGGTTCATACCCAGTTCACATGACAAATACAGCAATGTTGTCTTCAAACACTTGAGATGTTTTTCTGTACAACAATGGCGACATTTGCTTACCGGCTTAAAGTAACTTGAGTTTCAAGAACAACCACAATGGATTTCTGTAAAAGCACACAGTTCAGCTATTCTGTGTTCTATTCCACTGTTTGAACAAGGATGAAGCTATTGGTGCAGTCAACATCTAACTTGCTGTTGAGTTCAGCTCCAAGGTTTCTTAGTGCAGGACAAACATTCTGCTTTCGGCAGCCTCAACATGTTGACATAGTCAAAAATTCATTTTGCTCAGCTTGAGCCAAAAACACAATTTAACATGAGACAGAAAACAGGACTTTAATCAACATGATGGATGATTCTAAAATGGCAGAGAAGTCACCTTTTACTCAGGTTAATTCGGACACAGATTTCAGTGTGATGCAAATGTACTTAGGCCAATGTTCATTATCAAGCGGTATTATGTGAAATATGGTTTTACAAACCCTCCTTTTGGCCTAAGCCAAGAGCATTTGCTCAACCATTCTTACTATTCAAAGCCGACGTATCATCGTCAGAGCAACCTGAGTCACTGGTTTCAGAGATATCAATCGCCATTAACTCCTTGATGGTAATATCCTGCATTACTAAGACATTGGTAGCTTTTTCAGGTATATGTATCTTAGGTCCTAGTGTACCTATGGCTTGTGCACAACATCCTACTATCATAGAACAAATGACAGGCAGACATTGTATACAACAACAGCAGAACAGAAAAATGGCAAGGACTACCATTAAGACTGCAAAGATTTTCCAACCCCAAGATTGCAACAAGTCCCAGAAACATGTGCTAATATTCCAGTCTCCCTCTGGGACATATACTTCAGGACTTAAGGTATGTAGATTCTGAATTTCCTTAAATATGGTGGGAGAGGAATCGGGTACAAAAACACAGCATGCAGATCCCACCATTTTGCATACTCCACCACGCTCAGCCAGAATGATGTCTAACACCATCCTATTTTGAAGAGCCACTAATCTAATTGCTTTTAGTTCTAACATCATGTTATACAAAATATTAGTGGTCCTATTGATGGTTTTCTCCAATACCCTTGCTAGTTTTTTGATATCTTCGGAATTCATTATCTGTCCCCAGAATGGCAGAAAGGATTTGGCAACATCACACAAGACTTGTGAAGGAGAATCACCATTCTCATCATCCCTCCTTGGATGAGTTTAAGATACGTCGGTGGTGGTGGCGACATATACTCCTGGCAGCAATATACCCAAATAACAAGTACCCTCCCAATCTCTGGATAACCACGGATAGGCCTCATTGCCACAAACAAAGTAAACAGGGTCTCCTACATACAAAGGCCTATCCTTACTGGTTAGAATTGCAATGTTGGTACAACCCTCGAATGTACCCATTGGTTGAGAACCTTCTCTTCGTATGTAGAATGGAACGGAATTGGGACTATGATTGATAGTATAGGAAGGAGGAATGCATCCCTATTGCCTATGGGAGCCATCTTGAAGGAAATCAATGATTGAAAATGTCTAGAGAGTCTGTCAGAAGGCCTAATAGAAGAAATATGGTGGGAGAGGAATCGGGTACAAAAACACAGCATGCAGATCCCACCATTTTGCATACTCCACCACGCTCAGCCAGAATGATGTCTAACACCATCCTATTTTGAAGAGCCACTAATCTAATTGCTTTTAGTTCTAACATCATGTTATACAAAATATTAGTGGTCCTATTGATGGTTTTCTCCAATACCCTTGCTAGTTTTTTGATATCTTCGGAATTCATTATCTGTCCCCAGAATGGCAGAAAGGATTTGGCAACATCACACAAGACTTGTGAAGGAGAATCACCATTCTCATCATCCCTCCTTGGATGAGTTTAAGATACGTCGGTGGTGGTGGCGACATATACTCCTGCAGCAATATACCCAAATAACAAGTACCCTCCCAATCTCTGGATAACCACGGATAGGCCTCATTGCCACAAACAAAGTAAACAGGGTCTCCTACATACAAAGGCCTATCCTTACTGGTTAGAATTGCAATGTTGGTACAACCCTCGAATGTACCCATTGGTTGAGAACCTTCTCTTCGTATGTAGAATGGAACGGAATTGGGACTATGATTGATAGTATAGGAAGGAGGAATGCATCCCTATTGCCTATGGGAGCCATCTTGAAGGAAATCAGTGATTGAAAAGGTCTAGAGAGTCTGTCAGAAGGCCTAATAGAAGAAACATTTAGCTTGCTCCTATTTGCAAACAAAGAACATCCTAAAGGTGTTAAAACTTGCTTTTCAAATTCATTAAGATCAGTCCCGTCAAAATTCCTGGTGACACTATCATTCCAACGGCCAAAGAATAGTGCGCTAAGCAAAGAGTAGACAGCAGTAGTTAAAGTGAAAGGATGAATATACCACCCCAGTCCCTTTTCCCCATGTTGCGGTACATGCAAACAGATCCAGCAGTTTGTCTTATTTAGGATGGCATGGGTTGCATTCATAATTAGCAAAAGAGTGTTATTATGATAACCCCCTCTGTGTTGGAGGTCTCGAGGAAGAAGAGTGTGCATATGCACATAAGGTGGAAATACAGTGGAGGTACTTGCAGTCAGTAACTAGACATCAAGCGGATGCACATTTTCTAGATACCAGAATCCAAATGACAATGTAATCATAGAAATTGATACTATTGTAACCAGTAACCATTTGGTTCTCGAAGACCATGACCCTTGATGGGCAGATTCATCATCAAAAAAGTGACCAACATCCTTTTTAGTACGAGTGGCTTTTACAACGGGCATTGTTTCTCAGTGTACTTTAAGAAGCCTCAGTGTTAGGCTTATTTTAGTTCATCCGGCGGTGGCTCCTGACCACATGGCCTATGTTGATTGAAGGTAACTTTGCCGGTCCCTGCCTCTTATTTGTATTCAGCAGAGGAATGATGAGGGACTGGCTCAACAATGGTTTCTTCTGAGCACAGTCTATGCTGCACTTTAAGTGGTCGCAGAACGTACCTTAAGACTCCAGGTTCGGTGTGATCCGTGAACAAAGTGTTGTTCTTTTCTGAAGCAAGATTGCTCAATGATGAAGAAGAATTTGAAGAAGAACTTGAAGAAGCAACCATCTCCCCAGGCCCCATGGGCACAGGAATGATTTCTGTGACAACCTTGGTGTCAATTAGAGCAGGCTCGTTGTGAGTATCAATATCAGCAATTCCCTACTCCTCTCCTTTGTCGTAGGTCCGAGGAAAAGGAATCCTCTTCACATGTGCTGCGTGGATCCAGTGTTTCTTCCCTGCCACTCATACGGTCAGTCTGTGTGGCCAAAAGGACTTGGTGCTGTCCCTTCCAGCGAGCTGCAAGACAGGAGCCCCTCTCAAAGTACTTGATTAGGATCCACTAGCCAGGTCGGAGTCGATGACCTGGGCCCTTGTATTCTACTGGGAGGGCTTCTTGCACCTGTTGATGAATCAAATACAAGTTTTGAGTTAACTGGTCACAGTAGTCAGAAAGAAGCTGGTGTTTGACATTCTACAACAATTTGGGTTTTGGTATATTCCATATATTGGCTGGCCGCCCCATGATGATTTCGTAAGGGGAGAGCCCTGTCTTTGATTGTACGGTCGTCCACATTGATAATACGTCTATTGGGAAGGCATGAGGCCATTTCAAATTACTATGTGCACAGACTTTTTCTATCTTATTCTGCAATATTCCGTTATGGAGCGTGCCTGGCCGAAAGGAACCATTTATCGAACTGTAATCATGCGCATACTTGCAGGATGACAGCAGCGATCAAATGTGGACCATTATCAGACCAAATGACTCTCGACAAGCCAAACCTTGTAAAATATTCCTTAAGCATGGCTTTCACCATTGACATTGATGTGGCATCTTTTAGAGGAAAAGCTTCAACCCATTTACTGAAGCCGCAGATGACTACTAAAACATACTTATAGTTCTGACAACTCTCCATTTCAATAAAATCAAAGTGAATAACTTCAAAAGGCATGTGGGGGGGCAAAACTACCCTTTGGTGTTAGTGTTCCCTTTCCAATATTATGCTGCAAGCATATCATGCAACTCTGGACAAATCTATCAGCAGTCTTCTGAATATTAGTATTGTACCAGACAGGATCTAACAGTTTGCACATCTTTTTGGCAGATATCTGCGTTGGACCATGAGTCATTGTCACCATAGCAGTAACATAGGCATGGGGTAGCATCCATCTTTGCTTCTCATTATCCACCCAACAACCCTCATCATCTAGACTCGCTGGACCCTCAGCCCCCTGTTTAATTTCATCTGCAGTAGCGTCAGCCTCAATTTCTTTTATACAACCAATTCCTTCATTTATCATTCAAGTGTCAGTGAACCCTTTTGTTGGAACAAACACATACATTTTGGATTTCAAATCGATGGCAGTCTGTTGGGCTATTCTGTCAGCAAAAGTATTTCCTTTTCCTACATCATCCGTCACCGTCTGGTGAGTGGCACACTTCATTATTGCTAACTGTGTAGAACACTCAAGTGCTGAAAGTAACTGAACTATTAAAGTGCCATGCTGAATCTTTGTTCCATGCGAGGTCAAGAGGTGAACTACCCCGAAGACATATTGGCTGTCCGTGTATATGTTCACACTAAGCCTTTCAGAAAGTTCACAGGCTCTAATCAACGCAATAATCTCTGCGACCTGCACAGAATTATGCAGAATATTTTTGGTCTTCCACAATAGTGCTTAATGTGGTGATTGTGTAAGCAGCAGTGGATGTACAATCTGTGAGTTCAAAGCAGGAGGCATCACAAAACAGCTCCCCTCTCACTTAGATCAATTCTGCCCTTAGTTTCTTGTTCTGTGGTATAGAGGCAGCCAGGTGACATTTTGTCACTACAATCAGTTTCTTGAGGAAGTGACAATAGTTCGGCCAGATTTAATGAGCAACATCTCGTAATTTAGATATGCAGAGCAAATAGAATCAGCTCGTACCTTGTTAGTCATGCTGATGTGAGATGTTGCGTCTGTTTAATAGAATGTCTACAAAGTGGGGTACCATCACGGTTAAAGAATGACCTAACACCATACCCACACTTTGTTTTACAGATGCAGCGGCAGCAGCTACAGCTCTCAAACATCTCGACAAAGCGCATGCAACAGGGTCTAATGTGGAGGAAAAATAACTGCATGGTCTATTCT
This sequence comes from Ambystoma mexicanum, assembly GCF_040938575.1. Taxonomy (NCBI): domain Eukaryota; kingdom Metazoa; phylum Chordata; class Amphibia; order Caudata; family Ambystomatidae; genus Ambystoma; species Ambystoma mexicanum. Next base: position 145,580,525 of record NC_090933.1, read on the forward strand.
TGCCCCCATGTTCCTGCGTTAAAACACCCAAAGCGCATCCATCACATTCATGCACATACGACACATAGATCTTTTCATAATTTGGTGTGCCCAAAACTGGCGCTGAACACAAAGCAGCCTTGAGCAGATCAAAAGTGTTCTGGCAATCCATGTTCTACGGTAAAGACAAAGAAATTACCTTTGTTGTCAGTGCCAACATAGGTTTTATCATTAATGAAACATTTGGGATCTACTGTCTACAGTATGAAGCCATGCCTATTAAAGCTCTGACCTCTTTCTGTGTATTTGGGATAGACATGCTAGAGAAGCTTTGTATCCATTCAGGTGTCAGACTTTTTCCCTCCTTCGGCAGGAGGTAGCCTAAATAGGCGACTTCCTGTTGACAATGCTGAAACTTTTTAAATGAAGCCTTATGCCCATGTTCTGTTAAATGAATAAGCAGTAACACAGTGCCCTCCTTGCAAGCAACTTCAGAATCTGCAGCTCGAAGCAAATCGCCTAGGTACTGAACAGGTTGCAAGTAGAAGATAACTCAAGCATATCAAGTTGTTCTTTCAATGCTCTACTATAGATGTTTGGACTCTCAGTGTACCCTTGTGACACATGAGTGAATGTAAATGAGCACCCCCCTAGGGTGAACACGAACAAATATCTGCTTTCAACGTGTACAGGAATACTGAAAAAAGAGTTTTTCAAATCCACAATACTAAAATGAGTAGCTGTAGCTGGAATCATGGTCAATATTGTAGTAACATCGGGTACAATCGCAAACTGTGGAGCAACAACCTTATTAACTGTGCGCAAATCAACAATGAACCGAAAAGGAATCGCATTATCCCCTTTCTTATAAACTGGTAGAATCAGATTATTACACACACTCCCTGCAATTTCCTCAATTACACCAATATGTACAAAATCAGAAATAATACTCTTCAAAGCCTGTTCACCTTCAACCGAAATCTTAGACTGCAGCATACCTGGTTTCAACACAATTTTAATTGGTTCAATTTGTAAAATGTCAACGTCATTGTCATTAACTGCCCATAAGCATGTCAGAACCAAATTCAATTTAAGCGGTAAAGGTCTAGACAAAAATTGTGGAACAGAAGTTTGTTGAGGCGAAATTGTTAAGTACACTCCATTCGGAGAATAGTAAATTGCAGCATTCAATTCTTTTAATAAATTTAATCCCAACACATTTTTGACACAATTTGTTGTCAAACGAAATGGACATGAATCAGTGAATGGCCCCAGTGAATTTGGTACCGGCCGAGAGACCGGACTAACCACTGGTGTACCAGAGGACCCTACAGGAATGTTGTTCTGCCCTGACAATGGAATATCTGGAACCTGTGAATGATCAATAGAAGACTTCTGTGCTCCTGTATCTGTCAAGAATAGATGTTCCCTATTCCCCACCTTCATCTCAATGTAGGGCCCTTTCTGATCGACGGGAATAGGTACCGGTTCCAGACTCTGCTTCGGGTTGTCCTAGCGGAACAGTATATCATCAAATGCAAGCTCCTCAGAAAAATAGACAGTCGAAGGATTATCGAAAATGCTCCTACTATTAACACTTTGTTGCTGAATGTCTTGTGAAGGTGTCTGTTGATTCTGTGCAAACTGAATTCTACCAGGACCCCCGATCCCAGGACGGCCTCTGGAACGTCTACCCATGGCACCATATGTGCTATTCGATCTCTGCTGAAGGATTGGGCATAGTGCTCGCCAATGACCTTCCTGTCTACAATATGCACATTGGTTCATGTGTACAGGGCCCAGTTGTTCATTACCCTGTGGTGTAAATTGACCTCTAAACTGTGCATTCCCACCTCTGGCTCCTCTAGGAATCTGCTGCAAAAATACTCTAGTTTTCAAGTCTCCCTTCTTCTTTTCCACTCACTCCTTCTCTGTATTAACTCTATTTTCATAGTATTGAGCCATATTCAATACTTCCGATTGTGATTTTGCTTGCCAAGTGCTCTCAAACTGGCATAATGTGTTTCAATAGTAGTGGCAGGTGTTCCTGCTGAGGTATCAGCTGGAATTTCTACTTTCAGACCTCCCTGTTCGGTTTATTAAGCAACAAAGCTAAATCAAGTGACAATGGGCCTCATTACGACCCTGGCGGTAAGGGGTTAACGCCAGCGTTAGCTGCGCCGACCCCTTACCGCCAACTACGAGGTCCCTTAGCGCCATGGCGCTTTTAACACCTGCTTTTAGCAGGTGTTAAAATCCATGGCGCTAAGGGACCATGGAGTTAATTACGCCACCGTAATTTACGGTGGCGTAATTAACGCCTTCCCCACTCCCATTATGCCCTATGGGGCAAAAATGGGAATGGGGAAGGGTAAATGGGGATTGGGGACTTACCGCCCCGCCGACCTCGGAATGGGGCGGTAAGTCCGCCAACCACCATGGCGTAAACATAGTTTACGCCATGGTGGTAAAGTCACGGCCCAGGCGGTAACTTACCGCCTGGGTCGTAATGAGGCCCAATGTAGTTAAAGCAATATTGGATGAAAATGCTCTCCTATAAATGACCATCAAATCTGCTGGACAACAAACTTTTCTCTTCATAAACGCATGATATGATATGATATGGCATTTATAACGTGCCTATACACAAGTGTTTCATGGCGCAACGAGGCAGGGAGGGGGGACAAAGGGAAGACAGACAACAATCTTACTAGGTAAGTGCATGGGCAGAGGGGAAGGGAAAGTGCAAGGGGAAAGGGAGAGGGGAAAGTGCAGTACAGGGGTGGTAGAATAACAAGATACATAATAAGGGCCAGCTGGTGGCAAGTGCAAGGTAAGTGTAGACTAGTGCTGGGAAGGGCTGATGTAGGGATACAGAGACTGTCCCGCAGTACAGGGGTTGCCAGGGAGGCAGTGCAAGGGGGAGAGTGGCTGGGCCAAGGACGGAGATCGGTGAGAGTGGCCCAGTTGCAGATTGAAATACTGAAATGTATGAAAATAGACAGTGATTGTGAAAGACTTAGGTTGATTCAGCTGGTGTATAATAATGAATTATTGAGGAATGTATTTATTGATATATTGGAGAAATGTTTATATAATGTATATGCTATATTTGTATCATTGTATATTCTGTTGCCTTTATGGCATTCATGCCGAAATAAAGTATTTTATACTCTGAAATATATAAACACAATTGTACATCCATAAGAGTTAGTACACCTTCAAAAGAAGGACAAGTGTATATGGAACAAAGCAAACTACAGGGCGTTTACCTGGCATTTGCAGGGACAGTTTGTGAAAGCAGGCCGTGTTTGAGAGTACATTGGGGTCTTGTTCTCCTGTTACTTGAAAATGGATGCGTACATGTTTATCAGCTTGCAAATGTCAGCTCCTCCAGGCAGCAGTGTGGACTAATGGTTCAGCTTTTTTAGTTTCATATCCATTGCATTTGGAAGATATTTTCGAGCCACACAGCCACAAAGACAAAGAGTTTATTCATAAAGCCCACGTTAATTGGCTTTTAATATGATAACATTTGGCTATTTACCCAGCTTCGTGTTGGAAGTAAAGAAGGGCATATTCTGAAGTTTTTGAGAAATGTAATAAGGTGATAATGTTTTTATTGCTCAGTATTTACTAGTTCTAATCACTTCATACGGCTAACACCAAATAAAGATTTTTATTGAAATGAATAAAAGCTGCCTCCATGAATGCACGGCCTACACTTTCCATAACGATTTGCAAATGTCCACGTACACAAGTGGTCTAAGACGCCTGCCACTGCCACTTGAAACAAATGCAAAAATGGAAGTCCCACTTTTATTGGCTAGATTCATTTATATAGCCATTAAACAAGGTGATCTATAACATTGGATGGATTCGGACTACTATGAACATACCGATATGCAATTAAAAGTAACATCTGTATCAATGAAATGACAGGTACTCAAAACAGTATATACATTAAGAACGACAACTTTGAATCACTTTGTATGAAACATAATAAGTAGCTTGTCAAGAAGGATGTATTCTGCTGTTTCTTTCTGCCAGTGGTACAGATTGTGGCTCGGAGCCATCAACTAAAGTACACCATGCAATCAAAACAGTGACACCACTCCACAGAAGCCTGTTCTGATATGGAGAGCTCAATGTGGTCTATAGACCTTCAGAATTGTATTGTCCTACACATGTTAGGTTTCTCTAACATGTGACTAATGTAGTTTGTCTTTTTATGAAATTACATTGTTTTCCTTTAGAAATGGATTTGCAGACTGGAGGCACCACAGCTGTCAAAAAAAATCATAGAGCAGGTCAATTTGGGTTTGTTTTCATTAAAACACTTTAACAGGCCTGTGCAATGGAAAGTGTCTAGAGTTTAGTGCAGGCTCTACTGAAATTGTTACGGTCATGCGCAGAATGACGCAGCACATCTCTTCTCAAACAAATGTCAATCTGTGCCACACAACCGCAACTGTAACCGTTTGCAAATGTTTGGTTAGAAGTAAGTAAGAAAGTAGGGCGCTGTCATCAATCCTAAGGTTTTTCCCCCCCTTAAAAGTGTGCACTGCTATCTTATGTTATGTGAGGTTTAACAAGCTCACCCCCATTCACTCAACATCATGGTGCAAATGTGTTGCAGGCTTGCTGAATTTGGGAGTCTGGGGGGAGGAGGGCGATGGCCCCACTATGGTGGCTACAGTCCTAGTCTGTGGCCACTGTGGCGAACCAGGAGGAGTCAGACTGAAGCACGACATTTCAAGGGTGTTTATTCAACTAAACAAATGCCTATCTAATAGCGATTTTCCCACCCTACAAAACTAGTGCTATGGGTGCTTGTCTGTCATCAAAATCAAAATAGTCCTTAGTCCAAACCTAATCATTATCTGACCCTAGCACTGTGGAAAAACAACATGAATACACAAGCCAAAGCAAGAGCCTGTTGCCTTAGAGCTTAGAGCTTAGGCTATGTCTGGCCAATTGTCCTTTGGATCTCTCTCTGGAGACAGTTTGCAGTTCAAATAAAAAGAGTTCAGAAAATAAGTGTTATCAGTCCTCCTGCTATCCTCTTCAGATAGGCTTGTAAGTCTCTATATAAATGAAATGTCTCCAATTCATTATGCAGTGGAATGTTGATTAAAACCACCGTTTTCTCTTCTCCTATGAATGTTCCAATGTCACTTATTTCTTGAGGACTCTCCAGGTCCCTCTGGCTTTCAAGTTTCCTAAAGCTCTCCGATTATATATGTGCTTCTTGCCAAAATGCAATGTGCTGGTTTCTAGAGCTCCCGTAACCCAAAATTGCCACATAAAATAGATGCCTACTGGTGGCAGTAAAACTGCTGTTTAGAAATGGTTCTTACCCATCCAGGTGGGGTGGCATCTCCCGCTGCAACCCAATTGTGACAAATGCAGCACATAGGATTGTACTGCGTCAGATTGGTGGCTGGAAGCAGTGGAGGAGGTTCAGTAGTAGTCCTTGATGATGGGTTACCAGCTCACGATTCACTTGTTTCTGATGGTGATGTAGCTGGAACGACAGTAGATGTGGTAGGGACAGAGGTGGAGGTGTTTCTAAGATACCGCCATACTGACTGGGGTCTGTGGTTTATGTTTAAAATGAGCTAGCCGGTATGACTCACCAATGTCATTCCAGTGAACTCTCACTATGTGCTGAATTAGTACGGAAGTCCCCAGACTTTTAGATGGTGCAGACGCTGGACACATCTGCAGTGTTTTTAGGCAAAAAGTGCACATGACATCCTCTACCTCCTTCCGGCTATGGTGTTGTTGCACCATAACATATCTACAGCTGTTCGCTGTTGTCTTCATACTGCACTGCTTCCTGCGGGTGGGTAAAGCAGTAGACACCCAAACCACCTCCTCATCACCGTTGTATTTGGATGACATGTCGAACAGGGAGGAAACTGCAATAATACATCACAAAAAATAACTTTGCTACATAAATGAAAAAACTTTTTAAAATAACAAAAATAATGAAGTAAAATAATAAATATAGCTAAATCACCAAACACAAGACACAGGAAAGAGGTTTTGGGGTAAGGTAGGGCAAAAAGGAATTGGAAAAATTAGGTTTGCAAGTTTGGACATTTCTTGGAGGATTAAATAGATGTGTCAGGAAACAAGATCAAAAAAACAATGAGGAAAAGTAAAGGGTCTTCATAAAAATATCAAAGATATCTGCAGGTAAGTCCACAAAGCAATCACTGATCGCTTATCATAACCGAGGTTATGAAGATTACCTGTGAGCACAGCATTGACAAATCAGAATGCCTTCTGTGGCTGCGTGGGTACACATGACATATATCCATGTCAATATCCTCAACCAATAACAGCGTGAGCTGCATAGACGCGGCTGCCCCATGCCATGTCAATAAATCCACGCGTGTTGCACTGACAAATCAAAATGCAAGCTTCGTCTGCGTGGGTACACATGACATATATCTGCATATACATCATCAGCCAATGACAGCGCAAGCTGCATAGACAAGGCTACACCCATGCTGTATAACGAAATCCAAGCAAGCGGCATTGGCCAATTGGAACGCGTGCTGCAGCTGCGTGGGTACAAATGACATATATCTGCTTCAACAATGTCAACCAATGACAGTGTGAGCTGTGTAGTTGAGTCTACTGGATGCATGCATGTGGTGGCTGCAAAGACGGCCCCTGCCACCTGATTGGCCTGGAATATCCATAGCTGCAGATATTCACCACACCCATAGCAAATCACTTAATATTTAACATTGCTTTTGGTTCTTGTTAGTGAACCCATGTTCTGAGTTACGGCAGGACCTTCTGGCTCTTATTTTTCCATCCTTTTTGCCCACTGTGTACCTAATCCTCTTTCTCCTTGTCTTGTTATTTGTTATGTTTGACTATTCATTGTTTTCGTTTTTTTTAAAAACATGTGTTATGTTTTGTGGCACTATCCTTTTTGTGTTGTCATTTTTGTTGTTTTATATTTTCCTCCACTGTCAGACTTTTAACAACATGTCTGACAGAAGTGGCAACAGTGAGGACGAAGTGGTTTGGGTTCTGAATCTGTCCCCGCTGCAGAAGAGGCCTACTGGAATGAAGACCTATTCAGACAATTGGAAGTACTTCTGTGTCAAGGAGCACTGTTCCAGAAAGGAGGCCGAGGAGGTGCCAGAAGCTGCTAAGATGTAACCCGTCCACTGTTTCAGCAGAGAACTTGGGCACATCTGCCCTTACAAATCATCTAGTTCATGTCCACTGTAGTGATGTTGTTGATGCATAAAGGAAGGCCTGGGAACACCATAATGTGAGGATGCATGAGCCTTGTTTGTCACGTTAGCGAGTATCTGCAGCTCTTGCATCAGCAACTCCATCCAACATTGCAACACCTCCAACCACAGTAGAAGCCACTACTTCTCCAAGTGGCACCTCAAATACAGCTGCTGCTATCTACCAGCACCCAATTTTTCAGTGATGAAAATCCAATGCCCCATATACCACGTGGGTTGTCCCGGGAGGTGCCATTCAAGAGGATTGGCAAAAGACTGTTGGTAAACATCAGGTTCATTGCCAAACCTAGTTTTATTTTATTTTAACCAGACATTTTTTCCTCCTTTTTTGTTGAAAAAAAACGAAATAAGTAGCCCCAAAAATGTATGTTCCCTTTTTTAAATCCTTTGGTTACATGTATGATCCTATTGCTTGCTCCTTCCCTGTTCCATGCCCCTTTCGATCTCCTAAAACAGCCCTTTAAGTTAGAAAAATAGATTAAATGAAACACAGACTGCAAAAATAGATCACAAGGTCTTATGTCATCTATTTTATGCAGTTTATGTTACTGAAATGTATTTTTCAGAATTGTGCTGCTCTTCTTACGCACCAACACATGACCCGTAATCGCGTCAACGAGAGGGCCCAATCAGGTGGTGCAGTTCGACCAATCACATTTAGACCTCCGCTTATGCACTTACACATGACCCGTAACCATTTCTAAAGCATCGACCAATTATGTGTTGAGATTGGTAGGCATGGCTATGACGATAACCCATGTGTCTGGAATGGACCATCATAACGTGTGCTCCTGTAATGCAATGACACATGACTGATAGATTTGCCTAGAAACCGCACTACCTTATTGGTAGATGGGCGTAGCCGTGAATATTCACCACACTCAAAGACAACACCTTTACTTTTCCTCATTGCTTTTTCTTCTGAGTACTGATCAAACTCCTCATTTTTTCCGATACTTCTTTGCCATTCTTTATCCATTTACCCCTTTCCTTTGTACTGTCATGTGTCCTGTTTTTTCAATTCATTATTTTAGTTAGTTCTTTTTTTTTATATTTGAATTTTTAGTGGCATAGTATTTTTTGTCGTGTCTTTTTTCATTTTATTACATTTTTCTCCCAGTTCAAACATTACACAATATGTCTGACCAATGCAGCAACAGCGATTAGGTCATTTTGGTGCTGAAATTATCCCCTCCCCATAAAATATTTTGCGGGATGCAAAAAACTGCAGACAGATGGAGATACTTTATGCTTCAGCAGCACCACTCTCTAAAAGAGACTGAACAGGTACAGTGCAGTATCTGCAAGAAAAGGCTGCACCCTGGACCATCTCATGTACCATCACAGAGCTTGGGGACATCCGTCCTCGTTCAACACTTAGTCTGAGTCCACTGGGGCGATGTTGATGAGGACTACCGAAAGGCCTATGAGAAACACAAAATACAGGCACATAGGGCGAACTCTATGTGTCATCAAACAGCTGTTGTGCCATAACCTACTACAGCAGCAACCACCATGGCAACCTCTGCACCATTCACTGCCACCACTGTACCTCCCACAACCTCTTCTGGGCCCGGCCTCCCCCACTGCTGCCCACATCGGACCTGAATGACTGCAAAGTTTTGTGAAGACAATGCCAAAATTGGGTCACAGTGAGAGATGCCACCCTAGATGGCTCGGCATGGGCCCTTTCAGAACACCAGACCCATTGGCACTAGGACTATACATTTTGTTTTAGTGGCAATCCCTCCCCCCTTTTTGTAAAAATATAAATAAAAAAAAACCTCAAAAACAAAACAATTCTCAAAAAATAAATGTTCCCATGTTTGTAATCCTTTGTTACATGCATGAATACTAATGTTCTTCTCTTCCCAGTCCCAGCCTCCTCCTTCCCTCTCACTCAAAACATCCCTTTTCAGGGCCACCCTCAAAGTTATAAAAATAGACAAAATAAAACACAATCTACACTAAAACAACACAACGTATTAATCTTTTTCATGCAGTTACTGTTGCTGAAATGCATTTTTCACAATGTTTCTTTGTAGTCACAGGTATCGAGTGCATTGACTTTTAATTATAGCCACTGATACCAAAGGCCCCGGTGCGGCCTCAGTATAGCCGTGATTAGGTATGTCAGGAGGCAATTGGTGATCAGGGAGCTACGGCTACGACCTCCAGTCATTGCTGAGATTATCCGCGCCTCAAAACTTGCCATCTCGGATGCCGTGGTAGCCGTAGTTATGAATTTATGTTTAAAAAACAAACTATTATTTACATATGTATATATTTGAGTATTCAGTAGTCCTTGCAAGTAAAATGAGATATATAGAGTGTAAGAGATGATGCGAGTAGGGTACAAAAGTATGAATGGATTCAGTAGTGATAGGGTAGGAGGGTGGGGGACAAGAGGGTGGGGGTAGACTTCATAGGGTTAGAGAGGGTGTGGGTAAAGTGTACGGTTGATGGAAGACACAGTCGGGGTATGATGGTGGTAGAAAAGCTGTCAACTGAGTGGCTGAGGTCAGTTATTGTTGGGTAAAGTGTGAGGGTTACATGTTAAGTATGGGTACTTAATAGATATGATTAGAAAGGTATAATTTGCGCTCTTCTGTCTGTCAAAAAAAGAAAACATAATTAGTTGGAGAATATACTTTATGAAATACAATTAGTTACAGTTATACATATATGTTGAATTTTTGTGACCCCCCATATGTAATGCATTAAATGCACTATGCTTGATACAACACTTGTGCGTACTACACTGTGGTTGTATTCACATATGATATTCATTGGGGAAAAATCCAAGGTGGAATAGAAAAAGGCATACGCTGCCTCTAACACATCGATAAGATAAATGGCTGTGAGTATAGTGGGTGGGGATACGCTCAGTGGGTATGCCTACACAAGGTGCAATAGGGTGGTTTAGAGTACAGAGGCTTGAAGTGCAGTGGGTGGGGGAAATGAAACTAGAGTAGGGTGGCTTAGTTTAGAAAAAAGGGGTTAGAATGGGTTGGATATAAAGAATGACGGTATGGTGCGCATTGGTATACAGAGGATGAGGGTACAGTGCATGGGCAGGTATAAGGGGGTGGGTGTCTGAACAAAGCATTCACCCCCCCTGACAAAAAATAATATGGCATGAACAAAACTACTGTGCAGGATCGGCAAAAAAACTATGCCGCAGACCATCTAACGTCCCATCACAGAGCTTGGGGACATCTGTCCTCATTCGAAACCTTCCACCCATCACTTTTGTGGTCAGTTTGTTTCTCCTTGTGAGAGAGGGTATGCCCAAACGTGGGTCCCTTGCTCGCTGCGCCACAGGGAACCAGGCTGCACCTCACTGAGGAGGTCCAACAAGGCCGAAACATGTCTGGGGTTGCTTGGTTTTCTGTGCAGAGAGGACCTGGCCTAGCAGTTCGGGCTGGGCTGCTACCTTCGGTGGCGGCAGCTGCTGACTGATTTGCACATGGCTAGTCCCCTTTTGCAATGGCGCAGACGGGCTAAAAAACGGTGGTGTGGAAGGTTGCCCAGAGCAATTGCCAGTGGTTTACATTCATTCGAAACCTTCCACCCATCACTTTTGTGGTCAGTTTGTTTCTCCTTGTGAGAGAGGGTATGCCCAGACGTGGGTCCCTTGCTCGCTGCGCCACAGGGAACCAGGCTGCACCTCACTGAGGAGGTCCAACAAGGCCGTAACATGTCTGGGGTTGCTTGGTTTTCTGTGCAGAGGGGACCTGGCCTAGCAGTTCGGGCTGGGCTGCTACCTTCAGTGGCGGCAGCTGCTGACTGATTTGCACATGGCTGGTCCCCTTTTGCAATGGCGCAGACGGGCAAAAAAACAGTGGTGTGGAAGGTTGCCCAGAGCAATTGCCAGTGGTTTAGATTCATTCGAAACCTTCCACCCATCACTTTTGTGGTCAGTTTGTTTCTCCTTGTGAGAGATGGTATGCCCAGACCTGGGTCCCTTGCTCGCTGCGCCACAGGGAACCAGGCTGCACCTCACCGAGGAGGTCCAACAAGGCCAAAACATGTCTGGGGTTGCTTGGTTTTCTGTGCAGAGGGGACCTGTCCTAGCAGTTCGGGCTGGGCTGCTACCTTCGGTGGCGGCAGCTGCTGACTGATTTGCACATGGCTGGTCCCCTTTTGCAATGGCGCAGACGGGCTAAAAAACGGTGGTGTGGAAGGATGCCCAGAGCAATTGCCAGTGGTTTAGATTCATTCGAAACCTTCCACCCATCACTTTTGTGGTCAGTTTGTTTCTCCTTGTGAGAGAGGGTATGCCCAGACGTGGGTCCCTTGCTCGCTGCGCCACAGGGAACCAGGCTGCACCTCACTGAGGAGGTCCAACAAGGCCGAAACATGTCTGGGGTTGCTTGGTTTTCTGTGCAGAGGGGACCTGGCCTACCAGTTCGGGCTGGGCTGCTACCTTCGGTGGCGGCAGCTGCTGACTGATTTGCACATGGCTGGACCCCTTTTGCAATGGCGCAGACGGGCAAAAAAACGGTGGTGTGGAAGGTTGCCCAGAGCAATTGCCAGTGGTTTATATTAATTCGAAACCTTCCACCCATCACTTTTGTGGTCAGTTTGTTTCTCCTTGTGAGAGAGGGTATGCCCAGACATGGGTCCCTTGCTCGCTGCGCCACAAGGAACCAGGCTGCACCTCACTGAGGAGGTCCAACAAGGCCGAAACATGTCTGGGGTTGCTTGGTTTTCTGTGCAGAGGGGACCTGGCCTAGCAGTTCAGGCTGGGCTGCTACCTTCGGTGGCGGCAGCTGCTGACTGATTTGCACATGGCTGGTCCCCTTTTGCAAGGGCGCAGACGGGCTAAAAAACGGTGGTGTGGAAGGTTGCCCAGAGCAATTGCCAGTGGTTTAGATTCATTCGAAAACTTCCACCCATCACTTTTGTGGTCAGTTTGTTTCTCCTTGTGAGAGAGGGTATGCTCAGACGTGGGTCCCTTGCTCGCTGCGCCACAGGGAACCAGGCCGCACCTCACTGAGGAGGTCCAACAAGGCCGAAACATGTCTGGGGTTGCTTGGTGTTCTGTGCAGAGGGGACCTGGCCTAGAAGTTGGGGCTGGGCTGCTACCTTCGGTGGCGGCAGCTGCTGACTGATTTGCACATGGCTGGTCCCCTTTTGCAATGGCGCAGACAGGCTAAAAAACGGTGGTGTGGAAGGTTCCCCAGAGCAATTGCCAGTGCTTTAGAATCATTCAAAACCTTCCACCCATCACTTTTGTGGTCAGTTTGTTTCTCCTTGTGAGAGAGGGTATGCCCAGACTTGGGTACCTTGCTCGCTGCACCACAGGGAACCAGGCTGCACCTCACTGAGGAGGACCAACAAGGCCAAAACATGTCTGGGGTTGCTTGGTTTTCTTTGCAGAGGGGACCTGGCCTAGCAGTTCGGGCTGGGCTGCTACCTTCGGTGGCGACAGCTGCTGACTGATTTGCACATGGCTGGTCCCCTTTTGCAATGGCGCAGACGGGCTAAAAAACGGTGGTGTGGAAGGTTGCCCAGAGCAATTGCCAGTGGTTTAGATTCATTCGAAACCTTCCACCCATCACTTTTGTGGTCAGTTTGTTTCTCCTTGTGAGAGAGGGTATGCCCAGATGTGGGTCCCTTGCTCGCTGTGCCACAGGGAACCAGGCTGCACCTCACTGAGGAGGTCCAACAAGGCTGAAACATGTCTGGGGTTGCTTAGTTTTCTGTGCAGAGGGGACCTGGCCTAGCAGTTCGGGCTGTGCTGCTACCTTCGGTGGCGGCAGCTGCTGACTGATTTGCACATGGCTGGTCCCCTTTTGCAATGGCGCAGACGGGCTAAAAATCGGTGGTGTGGAAGGTTGCCCAGAGCAATTGCCAGTGGTTTAGATTCATTCGAAACCTTCCACCCATCACTTTTGTGGTCAACTCATTCAACAATTAGTCCAAGTCCACTGGGACGACGTTGTCCATGAGCAACACAAAATACAGGTACATGGGGCGAACTCTGTGTGTTGCCAACAGCTATCTTGCCATTACCTTCTACAACAGCAACCACCATGGCAACTACTGCACCATCCACCTCCACCACCGTATCTTCCATGACATCCACCAGGACCTAACCTCCCCTACTGCTGCCCAAATCAGATCAGAAGTGGTGTAAGGTTTTGTGCTGCAAATGTCACAATAGCATCATGGTGGGAGAAGCCACTTTCCTCCAGAGAAAATGTGAACAAGTTCTAGAAAATAAACCTTTAACCTCAGAGGAATTAGTCAAATCATTATTTTAGTTAATTTATTTCTTTTTTAAAAAAGATTTTTATTTTCAGTGGCATAGTGCTATTTCTCATCTCCTTTTTGATTTTGTTTACATTTTCTTCCCAGGAGAGAACTGCAGACAGATGGAGGTATTTAATGATTGAGTTGCAGGGAAAGTTTAGAACAAGAACAAGCAACTAAACCTTTAACCTCAGTATTCTGCATAGAAAAAGGAACACATTTGAATATGAACACTGTTCTTTTAAAAAATGTTTTTCTTTCGCAGCATTTTAGCGGAACTTAAAAAAATGCACACGTGAATTAGGAGCCCCATTTGCGCCTTATTTACAAGTAAAGACAAAGCAATTGGAAAATATTCTACAATAATGGTAACTGGAACATGATGACAGCAGATGTACTATTTTGGCATTACATCTAATCTGATAGCAGTGCTTATAAAACAGTGCAGCTTTATAGAGAAATGTGTTATATTTTAGGGATAGCGATAACACTGCTAATGCACAGGTGATTGAACAGGATTAGCTATATTTAATTGCATCTCAGTAAAACACTAACAATGCATAGGTGTATAAGCAGCACTACCATTTTTCTAATTCTATAATGTTAAAAAGAATGCACTTTCCAAAAAAAATGGTATGGTACAATTAACTGCCAATTGATATGAGCAGGTGAAGAATAGTAGCAATTTATGCAAACTGGTAGCAGAGGTTAATATAGCTGACACACATAACACTGCAAATACACCTTTAAATAAGTAAATCTTTACTGACACGTTCACATCAGCCACACACTCAGCATGTGCACAGTGTGGGTTCTGCAATCAGAATGAGAAAAGTTTACAAAATGGTGGCTTTTATACTTTCCAAAATCAATAGCAGAAAAAGAAGACTATAGTAAACAAAGTACTAAAATGGCTGACACATTTTCACTGCAACCGATCAAAGGCAAGTACAAAATTACAACGGTAACATCAACCAATTGCAAACACCGAAACACATAAAAAAAACGTTGTTTCCAACAATCTTTTCATAGCTCGTGGCTATTCAACCCACAGCTATAAGTACCCTGATGTAGCCGCGGACACACACATTTTTTATTAACTCAAAAACAGCCATTGCCACGCTTTAAAAGTTCAAACCATTCCGCATAATTTACAGTACTCCCACATTGTATAGTGGAAGCAGCCGAGGGGTATAGCGCACACGTTTCCTGGTCTGTGGCAACAACTTCAGGTCCATTTTCCTTTCCTGGACACCTCTGTTTGCCGGTGATTGTGTCCAGTGACATCTTGGAGTCCTGGAGCAGCTGGGATCTGACTTTGGCTCTCTCTGGGAATTTTGGAGACACATAGGCCCGCAATGCGGAATCCTGCCTATACAGAAGTACTCAGTTAGAAGGGTGACTGGCCTTAAACTAACATCCAGGCACTCTGCCATTTCACTTTTGCCATCCTCTGTGTTTTAATCTTTTTCTTAGGGGGTGAAGAAGGAGCCTGGGCAAGAAAAACCTAATTCTGGGATACCAAATATAGACCTTTTAGCACATGGTGATCTTGTGAGGACCCCTATTTCTAAAGAGTTGCGTCTATTAGAGGTATTGCTTAGTAGTGAGCGAAGGAGGCAGCACCTCCGAGATAGGAGAAACAGCTCCAGCACTGATAACAAAGTATCTGATCAACCTATGGCCTTTCCTATGTCATGTGTGGAACAAGACATGAAGGTTGTAAAAGAGAATACTGTCATTTTGGGGAAGCAGACTGATGCCCAGGGAGGTGTAGTTAAGAGTAAACAAGGTGGAGACATTGTGAATTTAACTACTACCAGGCTGGTTCTGAAAGAAAGTCCCATGGTTCCAAGGATCTACATATTGGCAAAACACACATGCCCATGATTGAGGACAAGATTAACTCTAAACCTTCCAGCCATCACCTTTTTGTTTTGCTTAATTCACCCGGAGTGGGGCAGTTATGCCCAGACATGGGTCCCGAGTCTGTTGGCTCTACAGACCCAAGCTACTCCTCACTGATGATGCCCAACAAGGCTTAAACCTGTCTGGGGATGCTTGTGGTCTTGTGCAGAAGTAATGTGACCTAGTAGTTCGGGCTGAAGTACCCCTTTTGAGATGGGCCCAAGGCTGATTTGCATATGTTCTTTTCCCTTCTGTAATGGCTTGGCAGGCTGAAAAACCATGGTCTGGACGGTTGTCCAGAGTTGTGCATGTGGTTATGATTAATACAAAACCTTCCAGCCATCAGTTTATTTTTTTGCTTAAGTCACCCGAGAAGGATGGGTATGCCAGATGTGGGTCCCAGGCCTGCTGGGCCTACAGGTCCAAGGTACTCCTCACTGATGACACCCAACAAGGCTGAAACATTTTCTCCATGGGTGGAAGCCTTTATTGGAGATCCCAAGTCACACACAGCACTGTACTACCTACTAGCCATCATGATAAATTCACCTACAACTCAGAGATAGATGGACAATGGAAATGCTTATGTTTATGTTTATGTTTATTGAGTTTATATAGCGCTTTACGCCAAAGCGCTTAAGGTCAAATGTCATGCCTTTGCTCCAGGAAAATGTATTTGTCTATAGGGCTGTGCTACTTTATGCTTAGCATTTTCAACCCAAAAAAGACAGCTCTCAATGATTCATACAACTGCCTCCATATTTCACCTTTGTTCAGGGTCATTAGTACATTATAGTCCGAATCTGTATAGGTGGAACACCTGGGAGAGTTAAGTTAACACCAACAAAGTTATAGTCAGTTTAAAAGGCTCGTAAAAAAAAGTCACTTTGCTGGTGCTCGCTTATTATGCCCCAGTTTTCCACCTTGATATTTTCAGACTATATGGCATAGATGATGTATTCTTCATTAGTAAAGGAAGTTCCTTCGTGTAAGAGCATGAGACAAATGGGCTCATTATGGGTCCGGCGGTAACCGTGCTGGTGATACCAGTGGTTTGCCGCCGGACCCATAAATATTTACTGGCACCTGACTTCCTAGTGCCTTTGGTGGATTACAACCCCAGCGGCCCGTAAATTTAAGCACCGGTTAAATTTTAAGTCTCCATTTCCATAGAATCAGTCCGAGAGTAGTCTATGGGAGTGGGTATGACGGAAGCACCGGCACCGTTGCTAACAGTGCTGGTGCTTCTGTGACGGTCTGCCCACCGTGGCGCTGTGCCCAGCAGGGTCAGACTCGTTGGCTACGGCGGCTCAGGCAGGCAGACCTGTAGTATGCCGGTCCAGAAACAACTGTACCAGTAAGCTTACCGACACAGTTGTTTCCGGTCCGGTAGGCTCAGAATGAGCCCCAATATGTTGCTTGACAAGCAACAGAGATATATTGCTATAGTAGCACAGTTACTGAACGAATGCACAGTATAGTAAACAAAAGGAAAATAACATTTAGTTAATAAAGTTGCCACTCAGTCATGAATTGTTATGAACTAGGAACATGTTTGAGATGCTGGTTAAGCAACAAGTTAGATGATGATACAATGCACTTACTTCAGAGAATCTTTGTAACATTTAATTGCAAAGACAAGTGCTGGGTTTAGCCTTTCTGGTTATTCCTGTTTTCATCTGTACACAAACCAAAATGTATTTTTAATAGCAATAAACAAATTACAAAGTATTCATTTAAATATCTAAATTCTTTGAACTGAGGTAATTAAACAATGTTGGTCTATCAGCTTGTACATCTGTTTGCGGTTCACTCGCCTTATCTGCATTGGTAATGCCTGATCATTGTAATTCTATCCAAAGTACATGACATTCTCTATTATTCTTAGCCTGTTGGGTGTTCCCTTTTCATAATGAGCCATCTGGCTTGAAACAAAAAGGAATAGAAGGGACCCACCTCGTTTGCTTTGTCAGCATTCACTATAGTTTAGGCTATCATCTGTAAACTCATCTAAAGTATGCAGCCTGAATTTCTTTGGCATTTGGTCTTGTGTCTCTGTTGATATTCAATCAATCAATCAGTCACCATTTTGACTTGCATAATTGTGAATGCAATAATGAACATAGGAAGTGTTTTAGTTTCTATAGATGGGCACTAGTTTAAGATATGGAAGGTGAAGCATCAGCCATAGGATGCACATATTATTATAGTGTATTTTGTGTTATTATGAACTGTATATCATGTACAGTTATCAATCAGCCTCAGGGCATTTTATAATAAGAATGTGTGAGATAGCCAAATGGAGGTAGCCGTATGGTAGGGGTTATGTCTTCCCTTTGGTTCTATGCATTTCAATTAACAATCCCTGTGTATTGGGCACATCAAGAAAGGAATACTTATCCCGAATTCCCGAATATACGATTCATATATATATATATATATATATATATCACCATCAAAGAAGATCCTTGTATAGATATTTTTCTTTATCTATCAGCCATTTCTCAATGTATACTAATTGGAAATAAAATATACTAAAGGAGGAACCCCTTCAGGACAGTTACTCCCTGGGGTAGTAAAGAAATCTCTACCTTCAAGAAGGATTTAAGGAGACAAAATACAAAATACAAAAGTAGAGAAAGTAATCAGCTACACCAAACTAATATCACAATATATACATTTTATTAATAATCATTAAAAAACATCATAAAAAACATACAGATGCTAAAACCTAATAAAATATAAAGTGCAAGTGACACCAAGCAAAATGCTCACAATTGAATTGTAACAGTTCATCGATAGTCTTTCAATAGACTAGAGCACAACTCCTATTGACACCTTAGTATAGCACATACAGGAGAGGGGAATTCTTAGTCAATAAAGACCCAAATACTCAGACCAGTAGATCTAATCACTGGTGTTATGCCTCGACATGTTTCAGTTCGTGTAATTTCTTTAGAACTTTCTTCAGGAGGAAGTTTTTGATCTGTCACTTTCTCTTTAACATTCAATGTGGCACTTCATCATTATAAAGTGCTCAAACCCAGTTGGTGCTGCTGAAAAACACTTAAAAAAACTCTGTAAGTCTACGTATTCGCTACAGAGAAAACAGATTCAATCTGATTTAGCATGGCAAAAAGAGAAGCAAATACATCTTTTACCTAGCATCAGGGTGGAAGTAATACAGGGGAAGGCTGGGTATTATTCAGTCTTCAAGCACAAGGTGCACCCTTTACAGATTAAATTTCTGTGGAGATACATACAAGTCGTATCAAAAACTACTATTTAGAACCTACAAAAGCCAAAACGTGAGTGTGCGCCCATATCCACATTAACATATTTCACCTTCAATTTTGAATCTTTCGATTTTTAACCCAAATAGAGGTTTATAATAACCAAAATGTAATCGCTACATTATCTCTAAATAGTCTTGATTGCAAAAGACAGAACACATACTGCTGTGGTGACTCACATGGCAAAAGTCAGTGAAAAGGTGTTATCAGGTATGGTCAGGGGAGGAGACATTAATCAAACCACCTCTCTCCTTGGGGTCCGGTTTGAATAACCAGAATGTCTTAATGTACTCTCTGAGGGTGTCATGATTATGACGTATTGATATTCTATTCCTTCACTAGGTTCAGAGAGGAATTAAGCCACCAGAATGGGGGCTAACATCCACTGAAATAAAAGTAAAAGCGGATCTTATAAAAAAGTTCTTGTCTAGTAACTACAGAAACCTTGTTCCTGTATTCTAACTAACAGCAGCCCTGCTAGCAGCTGGTATAGACTGTGAATGACACACAAGTGTCTCCACAGCATAGTATTTTGCGTGCCCTCAAAGTTCATAAGCTTACCTGCGCTGGCGCTTGTTGGTTTTGCATCTGACATGTGCCGCGGTTAGAGGGCGCTACTCAGGAGGTTCGTCTTGCGAGATGATGTAAAAACGCATCCCCTTGCTACCGTGGCGAGAATGCGCGCATATTTTAAATGCAAACTCCCGACAGCCTACGGGAACAAACACAACGCCATCGGCCATAATGAGATAGTCACAGCAGGGAGGAGAAAGTCCCTTGTTTGTGTCCATGCAGTCCAGGTCTGCTAGTAGAAAAAGGAGTCCTAGTGGTGGAAAAGTGTACTGCAGGGTGAAAATGTAGGTTTTCCACCATTCGATGGCTCAATCATTTATCATAATAGCAAAGAGAATGTTAAAGAGAAATTCAGCACTAATGTGGTCCAATGGCCAAATGCTGTTCAAGAGGAAACAGAGCAGAAAATGAACCAAATGTCCAAATGGGCACAATATAGTGTATCCACACACTATCTAGACGTATTTAACTTTGTGCCATTCAATGGCATCATTTAACCCATGGAGGTTGCTTCGTGTTTGGAAAATGAGTTGCTGTTCTTTCTGTAATAGTTTTAAATTTTGAATTGCTAAGGTGTCAGCTTTCACCACGAAAAGCACTGTCCAGCTAAAGCTTTCAAAGCCATGTGTGAAAGTGTTTTACCATCAGCGCTTGGAGTGTTTTATTCTTAATGCAACTCTTATGTTCATTAATCCGAGTTTTGATTTTACGATTGGTCTTCCCAATGTAATGGAGACCACAAGGACACGTGACCATGTATACTACATGGTCAGTGTTGTAGTTCGAGAAGGATTTCTGAGTCCAAACTATGTTATGACCTATGTTGACTTCCTGGGATTTTGATGTCGTTTTACAGGCCACACATTGCCCACATGGGTAGTGGCCTGTGACTGGTGCAAGGCCCCATTGACTAGTAATACTCGTCTTGGGCACTATACAGTTATGAAATCTACTTTTACTAACTCGATTACCTATAGAGGCAGATTTAGTGTAAGCAAAGAGAAGTATAACGGGATCAGACTTAGTAGTTTTTAACACTCTCCATTGTTTAGAAATAATCTTCCGAATGGCCAAACTGTGATTGGTGAATGTGTTCACACACACTATTCTATCTTCCAGGTTTTTTTGGGTTTATCTTCCAAAAGAGCTTGTCTGTTGTTATTAAAAGCACGCATAGCTGCCTTTTTGATAAATCTCTTTGGATAGCCTCTATTCAAAAGTTTCGCCTTGAGGTGTTGAGCTTCCTTTTCATAAGACTCTCGGCTAGAATTATTACGTTTTAGCCTTAAAAATTGCCTGAAGGGCAAGTTATCCCTCAGGTGTTTAATATGATGCGTGTGGTAGTGCAAGAGAGAATTCTTCTCTGTATCTTCATGAAAAAGTCTGACTCTAATTTTACCATTTTCATGGTATAGGGTCAGGTCAAGAAGATTAGTCGCCTCTTGTTCTATGGTAAGAGTAAATTGAAGATGTCTATTTAGGCTATTGAGCCAATTCAAAAATTCAGCTGCTGTCTCTCGTGTGCCATCCCATATCACGAGCACATCGTCAATGTAGCGTGACCACGCTATAATGTTACTGCTAAAGGGATTAACCGCAAAAACAAACTGTTTCTTGAAAAATTCGACATAGAGGTTGGCCAAACTTGGGGCCATGGTGGCCCCCATGGCAGTCCCCTATAGTTGTTGATAGAAAATGCCCGCAAATTCGAAGACATTTTTAGTAAGAGCTAAAGAGATGCACCACATTATGAAAGAAGTGGGGACCGGATCTGAATCCATTCGGGTCTGAAGCAATTCTTCTATTTTCTCCAAAGTGTCCTGTTGCGGTATATTTGTATACAAAGACACTATATCGAGAGTCAACATTAATTGAGTATCTAGATTCTATTCCATGTCCGCAAACTTGTTGATCACATTTTTAGTATCTTTTAAATATGATTTCCTCATGGAGACATCCCCTTTAAGGTAGTGATCAGCAAAAATTTAAAGCGGTTCCAAGATGGAGTTGATTCCTGCAACAATGGGCCTGCCCGGTGGATTCGCAAGAGTTTTATGAATCTTGGGAAGGCAATAAAAACATGGAATACTCAGGTTTTTATTGATCCAGAAGTCACTTTCTTGGGGCTGATCCATTCTCGCGCTTTAGCTTTAGAAACTTTGAGTTCAATCAGTTGGGCTAGCTCTTGGGTTGGATCCCCACTGAGTTTTTTATAGTAGGCCTCGTTTAGGAGTTGTCAATTACATTCATTAACATAATCGATACGATTCAGTAGCACTATTCCACCTCCCTTGCCAGCTTTCTTAATCGTGATAGACTCATTCTGAGCCAAGTTTGTCAGAGCCATGGTTTCTGATTTAGTGAGATTTTGAAACACTTTCGTATTTTTTTGTTTGAGTTTAGCAACTTCAGCCAAAACTCGCTTCTCAAACACCAGAGACTCAGGAGAAAAGGAATAAGCAGGGGGGTGAAATAAAGAGAGGGGGCGAAGGCCAGTATGGTTCACCATATTATTGGAACTCGCTTCGCTAGGTGAAGTGGGGAAGAATTACTTAATATGGATCTTCTGCATTAACTTGTAGAAATCTGTGCGAAATTCAAAGGAATTGTGCGTCTTTGTCTTCACGAAACCCAGACCTTTCTCTAGGACAGACCGTTCTTTATCTACTAGGACATAATTCGACAAATTTACTAGAAGCGACTCCCGCTCCGTGTTTGTTTGTGGTTGGCGTTCCAAGTCCCTCTGGATGGGCCTTGGTATAAAAAAGGTCTCTGAGAATTGGTTGATATGAAGTTGGCATTGCCTCTCCCTCTTTTGGGTGGTCCATTAGAACCTCCTGCAGTGGGGTCATCTGGATCATTCGTACTGCTGTTGTTGCTACTACCATAAGAAGTAGCGTGAAAACTGACTCTTCTTGCCCTTAGTAATTGGAAATGCCAGCCATCATGGATGATATGGTGGTTACATACTAATGGTAAACAATAGTCACATCATGTTCCTATAACAATTCCCATCTCACTAGACTTTGCTCCTGCTAGACATTATGACCCTGCCATTCTGTAATTAATGTACCAGTAATTCAATTTACTGCCATCTTCTTGGACTGGGAGAGAACAAGTTTGCTGGTGGGGTGTCATGAGTGACTCCGACCTCATCACCCTTAAACGCAAGTGCAGGGTGGCTGAGAAGAAATGGCGTGCTTCATGTACATCCTCTGACAACCTGGCCTGCTGCCTGCTCCAAAGGCAATACCGGCTCTCTGTCTGGACCAATAAGAGAGCTCACTTACAAGCCCGCATCTCTGCGGCATCTAACAACTCGGCTGAACTCTTTAAAATCTGCAAGGAACTGGCCAATCCTGCTGTACTCCGGAGACCCCTGGCCGGCCCATAGAGCTGAGGTTTACTCCGAAAGTACTTTAAAACGAGATAGCTGCACCCTTGTGATGGATGGGAGTGCAGATTTATTACTCCAACACCAATCAATAAGGACAACTCAATGGCTTGGCAAAGGGAGTCCGTTTAATGACAAGTACAAAAAACAGGGAGTCATGGAAATCAGGAGTGATGCGATCGTCCATCTCGCTTCAACTCCAATGAACTTCATAAAAATCATAGCATTTATACTGAAAACTTGTCATAATTGACGTATAACACTCAAAAGTTAACATGCAATTCTATTGGTTAGGAAAAGGTAACTTTAATATAGGTACTATATCTGTATATGGTAACGGAGTGAGGGGATTGTATAAACACTGTCAGGTGGGCGTCTAAGCCCTTCCTTCAAAATGACTACTGTAGACACCACTAATAGTACAACGTCCCATTGGCTCTACTATCTATAGGACCCTAGATTAGTTGGTCCATTTTGATTGGGTTGGCACCAACCCCATGCATAAATTTCCACTTTGCTTAGCAGCACTCAGAATGGTCAGCCAGGTGCAGGGTGCCCCCTAGTTACGCAGCCTTTCTCCAATTAAGGTTACAATCAATCATCGCTTCAGCAACTATGGGGGTCATTACGACCTGGGCGGTAAGGGATACCGGGCACCGGTAAGGAGACCAGTGCTGGTAACCTCTTACCGCCCTAGTCAAAGGTCCCTTGGCAGGGACCGTGAGGAACGTGTGGTCTGACCACACGTCCCTTACGGGTCCCGCTAAGGGACCAGGGTGCTAATGACGGGCTTGCAAGTCGCAAGCCCATTATTAGCACCCTCCCCATTCCCATTGAGCCCCATGGGGACTCAAATGGGAATGGAGAATGATTTGTTCAATGGAGATTTACCGGTCCCGGCATTTCATCTCTGGGTGTCATTCTCGGGTTGTCATTTCTTTTACTTGTACGTCAGTCCGTATCCT
The DNA here is from genome assembly GCF_040938575.1 of Ambystoma mexicanum. Classification (NCBI taxonomy): domain Eukaryota; kingdom Metazoa; phylum Chordata; class Amphibia; order Caudata; family Ambystomatidae; genus Ambystoma; species Ambystoma mexicanum. The sequence continues at coordinate 145,604,184 of NC_090933.1, forward strand.
TGTGACATTACCATTCATCTTCCATCAAGACCTTTTTGGTTTCTTCCGGGACTGTACTTAGGCAATATTCTTTTCGTCTCATTTGCTGGTAAGGTTTCCTTAGTGGATACCTTACTGGCCATTGTTTCCTTGGTATCGGTACTTCAATTGGTGTTGCTCTCTTAATAGGTACTGGGCAGAGCCCTACTGCGGCTCTCTGTTGATTTACCTGCTCATCATACATCACATAATTTGGTATGAACATTCCTTTTACTTCAAAATGGGAGCATTGCTTTATTTGGGACCTCCTCTACACTCCCCCCTCTGGGCGATTCATCGACCACTTTCACCTCCGTCTTTGGATTCAACTTGCTTGATTCTTCTGTATTTATCTTCACTCCATCGCCTGGGTTCATTCCTTCTTCCTCTTCGGGGTCTGTACATGATAGTTTGAAGAAGTGTCTCTTTGGAGTTCATATTTTTATTACTCCTTTCAGGCTTCCTGCTGTCCTTACATGTTCGTCTTTATTCCATGTCATTAGTTGACATTGTCCATTTGGGCTACAGTAGACCCGTCTCCCTACATAATTTCTGTTCTTCCTGGGATAGAAAAACGTTGTTCCTTCTGGTGCGTAAATACTGGTCTTCACAAAGTCTCTTATTTCTTCATCAGTCAGGTATTTGGGCTTCCATCCTGGCTTGACATCAATCATGATCTTCATCCATATGCCTTTCTTTGCAGTCTTCTGGCATTGCAAGATTATTATCTTGATAACACAAAATCCTAGTAATATCATCACAAGCAGAGCTCCCAAGAACTTGAATGCATCTGCCATCCATTGTGGGATCTATGAAAACAGTGATCCAAACCAGCTGTCATCATCAACTTTGTCAGTTTCATTGATCATCTGGTTCTGCAGGTTTGTCAGCATACCTATGGCCTCTGTTAAGGTCCAATCTCCTCATCGTGAGATGGTATACATGTGCAACATGATTCTCCGATTTTTGCACAAACTCCTCCTTCCATGGCTGTGCTCATGTCAAGGACATATCTGTTCTGAAGAGTCATCAGTCGGTTGGCTCTTAGCTCTTCATTGATCGCATTGAATCATTTTATGGTCGTGTTGATTGTCTGCAGCAACTCCCATCTGGTTATCTGCAACCATTTAGTATTTACTCCAACTTGGATTCTTGGCATAAAAATCATTGTGAACACTGATGAGGTGAGGCTGAACAGCCTGTGTTCACATGGGATTGCATGAAAGGCTTCTTCTGATTTTGCAGAGACATAATTCTCTCTCTTCATCCAAGTTATCAGTTCCACAGATCTCTTCTTCCTCAGCTGAGCATCTGCTTTTGGAAAACTGTCAATATTCAGGTCACTTTTCGGGATCACTAGTGCTGAAACGTGGACATTCACTATTGTGCATATACCTCCCCAGTCTCTTGGCAGTCTTATGTATGTCTTGGATCCGCATGCCCAATAATGATCCATAATTACTGCAGTTCCATGCACAATTCCTGGAGCGTCACAAACTCGTCCACAGTTCTTATTCTCTCCCATCTTTCTGGTGCCATTATTCCTGAAGCAGAATGTTGGGCTTTCTAGTGGCACTATCTGCAAGGTTCCTCCTCTGTCTTCGACCCATGTCAATACTTTTTCAAGTTTCGGCCACAATTGCTTGCAGCCATTCTGCATGATTTCAACAGTTTCTTTGTAGATCCAGTGATCACCCATGCTCTACAAATCACCACTCCTTTTTCCCACCCATCTGGTGAAAGCACTGTTCCCCAAATCTGCATTTGGGCTCTATTCTTCCACTTTCGAACTTCCTCTGGAGTTTTTCCTTGGACAGTTAGTGTTGGGTTCACTTCCCATCTTATTCCTGCTCCTTTAACTCCAGGATTCTCGTACCTGATCACATGATTCCTACTATGAGCTCTGTTTCTTGTCTTAATGTCTTGAACATAATCATCTTCGTCGGTATAGGCTGTTTCAGTTGCCCATATTAATGAGGCATTACTACCCATAAACTGGCCTCTGGTATTGCATATTGCTTCGTGTGACAGACAGTGTTTTGTTTGGACATCGATTTCTACAGCTACGAATATATTAGATTTCCCCATGCTGTATGGTAGGAGTGCACAAACAAAGCATTCCCCTTCTGAATTTCGTCTTCCAACTTTTTTTATATGCTTGTACCAAATGTTGTTTCCCAAATGTGCTGTGCTGTCCAGGTAGTCATTTAGTTCATCGTCATCTCCATGCATGCTTCTCTTAATTCTTAGTGTTCTTCTGTAGTTTGCTATAACTACATTTCTGAATGCATCTGTATGGCTCTTTCTTGCTGGAAGATTGTCAGGTATCCCGGTCCATGGTGCAGGCTTCCTCATCTGCGCCATTTGAGTGGACAAACATCTGGCAGATTTTTCCCTCTCTTCATACATCCTTCTCGTGCTGGTTACAAATACCCATTCCAACCACCCTGACACTGGTCCGGTGTATGGTTGTGTTGTAGAACGTGTATTTGTCCCTTGTGTTGGAACATATATGTTTGTTACTACTGTCTGTTGGGTTTTATTCTTCAGTTCCTCTCGTATTTTCCTTTCTCTGGCTAATGACGGCCGTACTGCATCTACTATTAGTTGTGCTTGTGAGATCTTCTTTGAGTTTGTCTTTGTCTCCCTCAGTGTTGTCTAAGGAGTATTTATCATTTTCATTTCTGTTGGTTTTGTCTCCAATTCTTCATGTCTTTCCACAATGTCTGTTGTGGAGGTTCTTATGGCAAGCAGTATCTTCTTTTCTACTGTTTGGGCTTGTGGTTCTGCAGTCATTGATACTAGGCCTGCTTTGTGTGCATTCAGTGTTTGCATGCGTGTGGTTGTCAGTAACCTTTCTTCATTCATTCTTTGCCAACCCTGTCTCCTGCTTTTCTGTTTGTTTGTTACCACAAGTGTTTGTGTATCATTGCTAATCACATCCACTTCAAGTTCATTCACTCCACCATCAGATCTTCTAGGGACTGGAATGAATATGTAATCTGGGTACTTTTGTGGGTTTCATGCATGCATCATTAGGTGGGTGCACTGGAATTGGAACGCTTTGTGCACCAATAAAAAATGCAGTTCTGATCGTTAATGACAGTAAAACAATGATGAATTTGATACATAAATACATTATGCCCCTGTATGTCAGGCTGCAGCATTTACTTCCAGAGAAGTGTGGTCGTCTTTCCCCGGTAGGACCAGATTGCTGCTCTGGACCCCCATCTTGATAATTTGCCAAATGCCAATTTGTATTGTGCTGCTTTAAACAATAGTGTCTTTCGAGTTATGGGTTTTAGAGTGTCAGGTGCTCCACAAGTGACCCCTCTCTTGCGGGTGATGGATTGTCTCTTATTTCAGGATACAATTCCTTTGCTAGACTATGGGAAATAAATCAAATCGCAAACACTTCGGTAAGTCCCTTTACTGTGCATGTTCAAAGTAAGTAAGCTACCAGTCCACTGCTCGGATTTGCTTCAGTCCTGAGGACATATTATATGCTGATCAGAATGAAGAAATAAGGACAAAATAACAACAAATGCAATAAGTGAAGTCCTTTACACTGCTTCCTCGATCTGTCCCTCGGTGGAAGTCTTTTGGAATCTCCCCAGATAATTCTGCTTATGGTTCGAGAGTTCTGCTTGGAGCACAATTCCACGCAAAAGCATGCCCATCTGTGCAACATTAGCTGGATCTCTGTTGAATGTGAGGACGTCAACATCGATCGGTCTCCCCACTAGCTCTGGAAAGTCAGTGACTAGGCGAAAGAGGACATTGTGAGCCAACCTGCTGTCTTCTAGTGACAGGGACATCCGTCCTGTCTTGCTGGGGTTCAGGATTATATGTTCTCTCCTTGATGTAAACAATGTCTACACTGCCCGGTCACATGGAGTGTGACTAGGATCATGATTTTATTTAAAAGTTGGCTTAAATATTTTGTATTTGCTAGGTCTCGAAGAAACGTGAGTGTGTCTGTTGTTCTTCCGACAAGAGTTGGATAGTCTTCGATTAGGCGAGAAAAAAAACATTTGTTGATAAGCTCCATTTATTTCCGTCTGTGTTTGGGACATTTGGTTACTTCTCATTATACTCTGGAAGTAGGAGAAATTGTTTGGTAATGACAGTAAGCAGTCTTCTTATTGTCTTTTCGTTCTCAGGATCTTGAAGAAAGTCAGTGACATTTGTGAGCCTCCCTACCAATGATCGGTATGATCTTAGCACTAGATCAGAATAGGTGACCACATCCTTGGTGATGTTGCTACTGCGGGATACCATAAGTGATTCTGAATAGGGTCTCGGTGTGAAATGAGTCGGAATATTGTAGCTGCTTCCAATGTAAGTGTCCTCGGTCAAAATTTGACATATTCTTTTCTCATCAAGGCTTAAGTGTGCCTCAGTCCAAAGTTTAAAGTCAACAGACTGGCCCTCATTCCGAGTCTGGAGGTAAGTTCCGTCCATTAACAGCATAGTGCAAATAGCGTGTCCGAGCTGGCAATAGGCCGCTAAAAGCGCACTATTACGAGTTTGAGGGCACGAGCTTTGCGCCATGCCAGTAATGGATGTAGCGCCATGGCGCAAAAATGCCCGAAAAACCCACTACCGGCATGAAACACACCGTAGCGAACACTACCGCCATGGAGCAATGCGGCATTAGCGGTGACCGTAAATAGCGGTCACCGTTATTTACGGTCACCGTTGAATTGCGGAACCGGAAATAGCGTCATCGCACAGGAACTGGAAGGAGCATGGCGGCCATCTTTAAAAACACAATCCACTGCCATCCTCACCAGACAGGACACCTGGCACATTGTTGACATACCGGAGAGTTACCACCACTACTGAGGAATGCCCAAAGCGCTTAAAAACGGAGCTGCCTGCCTCCGAAAGGAGCGGTTCAACCCTGACGAACTGGGCACTAGTGGCGCAGAAGGTGAGCGCTGTGGGCAACACCCCCCGCAACACAAAGGACTGCCGCAAAAGGTGGGACGACCAGCGGCTGAGGGTGCAGAGCATCCTCTCTGCCAATAGAAGCCAGGCCTTGGAGAATGGTGGAGGGTCAGGTTCACCCATGAAACTAATGCTGTGGGAGGAGACCTGTGTGGCCATGATAGGCCCCAAATCCATCAAAGGGGTTGGAGAAATGGAGTGTGGGGCAACGTCATCCGCTGATGGAGGTGAGTGTCCAAAGTCAATACTGCCAATACCAATGTTATGAAAGTCACTGCTAAGGTTTGGCCAAGGTGTCACAGCATGGCCGGCCACACCCCCCCTGTAAATCATGCCGAAGCAAGTGAGACCCAGGCTAGTACCAGGTGCGAGGCCGTAACCTATCTGACACATACCACACAAAGTGGCCCATTCCATGAGGCACACAGGGCAGTTCATGTAAACAGTGTGCATTTTAGACAGCACAGTACCCGGCCAACATGAGTGACACAGACATATGCATGCATCTACCACCCAAGTATTGAATTATGTGCCGTTCCCCACTGAAATGCCGTTAACCCACAAGTATCTGAATGTGCTATTGTAGCCATGTGTAAATGCTGCCTGTCAAATCATCACTCATGCCGTCCCTCTCTTCCACCCCCACAGGCAGTGAGCATGACAGTGAGGAGCAGGAGAGCAACCACCCCAGCACCTCCAGGGGCCAAGGCAGGGGCCGCCGTCTCCCAGCCAGGAAGACAACACCTGGACGCACACCACCGGCTCCTGCAAGGCCAGTGGAGGGTGCACCAGGCCCATCCCCACCCCACCCTCACCCCACCCTGCACTGGTGGCAGACACATGCCCTACGCTGCGGTCTGAGGAGTCGAGTGTGGCTGGGGAGGTGGCAGCCACGGCCCCCCTCGATGTTGCCGACAGCCCCAATTCCATCTGTGGAGCGACTGAGGAGGACACATTTGAAGTCGTTCACACCCCTGATGCCCACTCCAAACCCCAGGACTCCTATAGTGACTCGGGTGAGACCGACACACCTGAGCTATCTAGCCCAGGAGCAACACAGGGACATGCCAGTCATGTGGCCAGTTCCCTTGAGGAAGCTCCGGAAACGCATGTGAGCCCGATCCCCAGCAGGACCACAACATCAGCCGTAGATGCACATCGGGCCCTGATCACTGACTTCATGCAGGACAATCGGCAGGCCAGGGAGGAGTGACGGGGTGAACTGAGGGCACTGAGCCAGGTCATAACGGACAGCACCAACCAGCTCTGTGAGGTCCTTGGGCAGATAGCAGATGCTCTGGAGGCTGCACATCCTGCACAACAGCCCCAGCATGAGGACACCTCCTCAACTAGCAACTCGACCCAGACCAGCCCGCTCCGTCGGTCGCTCCATACGATGCACCACCAGGAAATGCCTCCCCCTGGCTCGGGGAGCGCACAGTGACAATACTGCCATCGACATGTGGGCTATGTGGACCCTATGGGATTAGTGTGGGGTTGTTGTGGTGGGGGGGTGAGGGTGTGTTTGGGAGTTGTGGTGGGAGGGGGAGGAGGGTGAGCGTGTGTTTGGGAGTTGTGGTGGGAGGGGGAGGGGAGTGAGGGTGGTGGAGGGTTTGTTTATCTCGTTGAACTTTGCACTTTAAATACACCAGTTGTTCATCTAAAAAAAAAAACAGAGTGGACATTCATCATTGTGCTTGTGTCATTTAATATTGCACAGTGCATAGTGTACATGTATCCCCACACCCAGTTCCCGATGTCCAGACAACCTCACACCCTCTGCTGACTTGTGTGTCAGAAATATTGTCCAATCAATGATAGCCGCACAGCACATTCCTTCTGTGCATCGGCACTGTGATGCTGTCCTGCCACTTCTTCCTCCTCCTCCCCTTCTTCATCATCAGGTGTACCAGTTCCATGTTAGGGGGCACGGGCACGTTCCGATGGATGCACATATTGTGCAGCATTACACATGCCATGCTGATCTTGTGCACCTTCTCATGGCTGTAGATGAGTGCCCCACCCGACCGGCTGAGGCAACAAAATTGTGCCTTCAACAGGCCAAAGGTCCGCTCAATCACTACACGTGTACGGGAATGGGAACAATTGTAGTCCTCCTCGTGCCTGTTCTCTGGGTTTCGGACAGGGGTCATGAGCCACAGCTTAAGGGATATCCACCATCACCTGCATGAGAGGGGAATGAAGGTAAGTGTTTGTACATTCATGGCGGACAACTGTACTGGTCTTACATGGCAGCAGGTGATTTCTGCCCATACGCACATGTCCCTGTGTGTATTGACCCCATTTCTGGCCCTGCTATGTGTCCTGTGCAATGGAACGATGGAGGGGGTAGCATCTTCAAGATGGGTTATGGTGTGCACTCACAGCTTGTTGCACGTGCATCGTATATGCATGCAGCAGTATTGTAGTAAAATCATTGATGTGTTGTGTTCTGTGAAATTTGATAGTAGGGAGTGTTGGCTGTAGTCACTAGCATATTCGTCATTCTGCACTGATCAGTACCATGGTGACTTGCAGCACTCCTATGGGTGTGCGGAACCAGTGACACGCTGTGGTATCCCTGTTAGGCTCACTTCAATGCACTCCCAGGGATGACTGTCCTGTGTTGTGAAATGCTGGAGGCAGCGAGATAGTGCATATGCAGTGCATAGTGCAGGATGCCCTTACGGTGTCTGAGGGCCGCCGAAGAGTGGTGCATGTGCTGTGGGATGTGGCCTGGTTACCTGTTAGTCAGTAGTGTTGGGTGTCGGCCTTACTTCATCACTGTGGGATTTGGTAGTAATGTGCCGTTTCACTTGCTTTGGGGCACAGTGTACAGAGAGGTGCACATCGTGCACTGGCGCCAACATTTCCACCTAGGTGGAGTATGCATCTCCCCTCCCCATTCCCACCCAGGTGGGGTATGAAGCCACCACCTCACAACCCAGATGCACTGCTATGGCCCAGTCAGGCAACTCACCAAGTAGCCAGGCACGTCATCCAGCATATCACTCCATATAGCATGGTATCGTGGAGTTCCGCAGGACCAAAGAGTCATGAGTTGATCCTGGATATCGTTCACAGCAATGTGTGATGATCTTGCTGGCGTTGCATGCCATCTACACGTTGATGGAGTGGTATTGCTTGCTGTTGTGATATGCCACCTCCATGGAATGCGGGAGCACTAACTCCACACGGGTCCAGTCGAGGGTACCTATACAATTTGGCATGCCTGCCAGTGTATGGAAGGCAACATTTGTATTGAATATCTCCTGGTGTCATGATGCCTACCCCCGGAGCACCCGGCCAGGCCCAGAACCCCCGGGAGCAGGCATCACGCCCCCGGGTAAAGGCCCAGTGGCCCTTTATAGGGGCTCTTTGGACTCTGTCCTGGCGCCGTTGGCGCCAGACTCATGTTGGACAACAGTCATGGCGCCATAGGTGCCAGGCTCATAAGGGGAAGTGTTTGGTGCACTTACCTGAAGCAGACCATGCTGCATACTCACCTGATGCAGACCATGCTGCATGAAGAACCAAGCCAAATGAGGCTTAGGAGGGACTATTTTTCTGAAGGAACTATTTTGTTACTTGGGTGGGGCTGTGGAAGAATACTCACCTGGAACTTCTTCCAAGGCTATTTAAGCCACGCCCGGACAGCCACGCGTGCTTCGCGTTGTTCTGCATCCCAGCAGCTGAACGCTCACCGTGTCAGCTCCTGCACCTGGACTCCAGCCACGCCCGCCTCGAACCTGGAACACCTGTAAGGAAAGAAGAGAAGAGAAAGGTGAAAACCAAGAACTTATTCAACCTTCTTACCTGCATCCGGAATCTTCACGCCAGCATTCCTGAAGGAAGACTTCCATTTAAAAGCACCGCATTGCTCGCTGCAGCACTGCGCTTCACTCACCTGTTCCCGAGACGCCGCCCGGCTCCATCGCGGCTCTCAGCACCGGTCACCACATCCCTGCACCTAGGGGAGAGAAGAAGAGACAAAAGGTGAGCAAGGGAACACAAGAGGAAAGCCGAATTTTCATCCATATTACTTACCGGCTTTTCTTGGTGAACCATTCCACATCTCGGGTCGGCGCCGCATCTTTGGCAGGTACCGCATCCCGGCCCCTATGGGGAAAGGACAAAAGACATTACTGGGGAATTATAAAGACATTTAGAGGGGTCGCCCTCAGCACTAACTCACCTGATTTTACCACCGGCAATTTAACCCCTCAACGCATCGCCTTCGTTCTGCACCTGAAATAAAGGACAGATCACAGGTTAGGAAAAAACAACATAAAAGGAGGCTCACACTTGAACTTTTGCATCTTCATACTTACGGCGTATCGCTCAGAAAAGTCAAGTGGAATTGCCAGCGCCATTCTGAAAACCAGTGAAGTAACTGGACGAACGCGCGCCCCTGCACAAGAAGCAGGATGGAGAGTTCATCCTTCCAAACCATAAGGTGAGCTTAAACCGGGGGTTTTGGAGGAAGTCAGAGAAGAACGAAGGGGGGAAGGGGGGACCAAGCACACTATTCAGCAGACAGTTAATCCCCTTTCTCATCTGCAGAAGGATATTCCTACGGGCCAGACCAGCAAGATTTGGGGGTCCTGTTCAATCGGTGGTCCGAATTCTGCGCATCACGCTTGAAGAGGCCACAGCATCCCAGACCAGACCAGCGCCTCTGTGGGAGCCAGGTGAGCATTACACCTGGGGAGTCTGTGGTAGGGATATGTAGTCCCTTGTGTGCTTGAGGAGGGCATCCAGCACTTGGTTCAGTATCCGGGAAAATACGGGTTGTGATATGCCATGCATGTGCCCCACTGTGTGCTGGTAGGTGCCTGTGGAAAGGAAGTGGAGCACAGACACTAACTTCAGTAGAGGGGGGATGGCGGTGCATATTTCAGTGAGGCTCACTATGTCGTTGTGTATCAGGTCCACTATGGTGGTGATGGTGTCACGGTCAAGCCGATACAGAGTGTGGATCTGCTCTGGTGTTAGGTTGAAGGGGGGGACTCTGATGCGAGGGATTGGTGGCTGCCGGCGTGGTAACGGTGGCTGCACTGGTGGGGTATGCTGGGCCTGTCTCACCCTCCTTCTCCTCCTGTGTCTCCTCTGTGGTGGGGGGTGTGGTTGTTGTTGTTGTTGTTGTTGCTGCTGCCTTGCAAGCAGGGCCTCCAGGTCCAGTAATGCTACTACTATTGGTATCATCTTGGTATGGGAGGTGGTGTGGTGTGTAGGTGTGCTCCCTTTGTGCTGTGTCAGACTCCATTGCCTCCACCTTTGCTGATTGTGTGCACCTGTGGCTCTTCATAACACTGCTCACGGTGCTTAACACCTTCTCTGAGATGCTGTTATTTACTCCATGCCGGTAAGGTACTTTCAGGCTTCAGTAGGACGTTATTTGCATGTCCGCATGGCTTGTGATCAGCTCTGGTTTACGGCATGCCGGTAATGCCGGCATGTTGTGTGTCGCGCGCGTGCCTGGACCACTATTTAGAGCATCATAAAGTATGATGCTGTAAATAGTGGTCTGGTTGGTCAGAATAGCCCGTAGCGGTAAGCGATGCCGGTAATCCATTACCGGCATCGTTTTTACCTTACCTCAAACCTCGGAATGACCCCCACTATGTTGTGGCTTAATCGTGCAATTTTCTTCTTCACCCTGCAACTAGGATGCATAGAGTGTCCGTTTTTATGTCCTTATACCCTTTCCTGCTTAGAGGAAGTGTCCAATTAAAGCCACAATTTGCAAAAAGTTATTTGTCTTGGTTTGGCTGGTCATGCGTCCTGCCTCCTTGTCATGTATGTTGTCTGCACATGCTGTGGTTCTTCCCCATTGCTCATCGATTCCTCTCATTGGGGTGCCGGCAGGGGGCCTTCTCTGATGTAGGGTTTGATATCGGCGAGAAAAATCCAAGCTCTCCTGCCTTGTAGTTTCACTGCGGATGGGGCATAGTTCTCCACCGTGAAGGGACCATTAAACCTAGGCTCGTCCCACTTTTTCCTTGTATGATTCCTCACAAGGACGGTGTTTCCAGGGAAGACGGAATGTACACAAAGTCCTTGAGCTGTGTCTGTAGTAGTATCTCCTTCTGTGTTCCGTGCTGCCCTGCACCCTTTTCGTCGTCGCTGAAGCTTGTCTGAAATTACAGTAAGGCAAGATGTCATGCAGTTCAGATAGTTTTGCATTTCAGAGCCTAAAATTTCTCCTGTTGATTGGGCATCACATCTAGCTCTGTCTCGGGGTGTCAAAGGAGTTCTCATTCTTCTTCCTGTGGCTATCTCGTGTGGCATAAAATGATGGTCAGAACCAGGTTGGTTCCTGAAGTGCATACAGTGCCAAAGAAAGGCAGTGCAACCATCCCTTTCTTAGAGTAAGCTTAAACTTGGCTATCCTTTTCTTTGACAAGTAGTTGAGCTTCTCACAGAATCTGTTACTTTGTGGATGATACACTGATGAGAACTTGTTCTTTATGCCAAGCAGCAAGCTAATCTGTTTGAATATTGCATTAACAAAGTGAGGGCCATTATGTGATCTCATGACCTTGCACACCCCCACCTGGGGAACACCTCTTTCACTAACAATTTGGCCGCATGGTAGAGTCTGTGTGTGTACATGGACCTGCAACAATCCATCTAGAGAATGGACACACCACAACAATTAAGTATCTGTACCTGTTACATACTTGAATCATGTCGACACAATCGATATGCAAGTGCTGAAAAGGCCCATTTGGCCCTGGGATGACTCCTCTCATTACTTTTAAAGTGTGCCCAGCCATGAATTGCTGGCAGATTATACAGTTTGCTATGAAGAATGCAACGTGCTCAGCTAAATTCGGTATGAACCAGTCTTCTGCGAGTGTTGCTGCTAGATTCTCTTTTGACTTATGTGCCGGATAATGTAATTTCTCCAACGCTATTTTCAATAGGGCTACCTGCATTACTGGTTTAGCCAGAGGGGTTTAAGGAACACCCTCGACATCTCCAAATATTCTTCTAATCCTGTGGTGCCTCCCCTTGGAATTCCATTAGCAGTGTTTGCCCCAAATTACTGTAACTTTCAGGTGCAGTTCTTGTAACCATCATTCACTTGTTAGCTTCCAACTTCCATTTCCATGATCATTTCACCTTTGGATGCCATACACGTGGCTTCCGTGGCTGCTGCTTAATTTCCGCGTGAGATAAAATCTGTCCCCTTCGTGTGGGCGGTGCATTTCACGACCACTATGCCCACTGGGAGCTGTAGTGCCTTGATCAGCCTGTCGAATAAGGCTGCGTGCTGCACTGGCGTGCCATCTGCTCGGAGATAGCCTTTTCCAGCGTGCTATGCCTGCGTGCACTGTTGACATCACATAGCTGGAGTCACTGTACAGCATTACTTCCTGGTCTGCGTGATTCTCAATGGCGAGTATCAACACCCATAATTCTGCAGCATGTGATGAATAATGAGATGGTATTCGCGCACTAATAAGCACTCGAAATTCTCCATGTGCTGTGTGCTTCACCATAGCAACGCCAGTATATCTTTGTCCGCCACTTTGATGGATCCTCGAACACCCGTCAATGAAGATGATCTCTCCTCCTGCCAAGGCATTTTCTTTCACCCTGGGGATTTCATCATAGAATTCTTCATAATTTGCACAGTCATGTATTGGTTCTCCTTCAATGACTGGCTCTGCTATAAACATAGCTGGGTTGACTATCTTGCATCAGACTACCTTAATCGATGGATTTGATATGATCACAAATTAACAAGGGGGGTCCTGGGAGTCCCTCTGCCAGACATTAGTCCTGGTTGCGAGAGACTTACCCAGAGTCTTTAGCTCACTATCTTTCACAGAGAAGAAATATCCTAAACATATCAGTCTTTGTCCTGCCCTGGGGCTGTCCAGCACCGAAATGCTAGGCAATTCTCCTCTGAACAAGAGTACCAACAGCATCCCCAGACACGTGTTTCGGTCTGGTTGGACCTCATCAGTAGGGAGGAGCTGTGCCTCTCTAAGAATAGTGAGCAAGGGGTCCACGTCTGGATTCCCCTAGTAACTTAGGGTGAGACCCAAAGTTACTTGCATATGCAAATTAACAAGGGGGGTCCTGGGAGTCCCTCTGCCAGACATTAGTCCTGGTTGCGAGAGACTTATCCAGAGTCTTTAGCTCACTATCTTTCACAGAGAAGAAATATCCTAAACATATCAGTCTTTGTCCTGCCCTGGGGCAGTCCAGCACCGAAATGCTAGGCAATTCTTCTCTGAACAAGAGTACCAACAGCGTCCCCAGACACGTGTTTCGTTATGATCACTTCATAATCAGAAGCTCTCTGAGATGTCAATGGGCCCTTTGGTTTCTCTAGAATGGCAAACAGTGACTGCTGGACGTACAACGTCTTGGAGCATCCCATCACAATGGTTGTAGCCTTCTCTATGGTGAACGCTGCAGCAGCTAAACTTTGTTCACAAGGAAAATGACCACTCATTACTGGGTCCAAATTCCCACTGTAGTATGCCAGATGCTTGTACCCCAGTGTGGTTCTCTGTGTGAGCACTGTCGTCATAACGCTGCCATTTGTGTTTGAAAACCAGTAAAATTTCTCTGCATAATTGTAGATCCCTAGAACTGATACTGTGCAAATAGCTGTTTTGAGTTCAGCAAATCCTTTCTCCATGGTCTCAGACCATTTGATCTTTTCTTTCGTTACTTGGGCCTTCTTTAGGGCCTGAAGTAAAGGCTTAGTGTAAGAGCTATAGTCAAAGACCCATGCCCTAACATAGTTGCATAGGCCTAGAAAGCTCTGCATCGGTTTTATCGTGTGTGGCTTAGCCATGTTCAGCATGGCTTCAGCCCTTTATGGGGTCACTCTCTTTCCTTCATGTGAAATCAGCTGGCCTATGTACAGCACTTCTTGTTGACAATATTGTAACTTTTCCTTGTCAACCTTATAACCTTTCTTTGCCAGTATAGTCAATAGCTGAACAGAATCGTACCTGCATTGCTCTTCTGCGGTGCTGCAAATTAAGATGTCATCCACGTATTGCAGGATGACACTTTTTAGTGCAATATTGCTCAAGTCCATCTGCAGGACTCTGTTGAAAATAGATGGAGACTCACAATACCCCCGGGGTAGTCTCGTGCTTTTCAGACGCATCTGTCTGAAAGTGAATGACATCAGATCTTGTGAGTCACGGTGCAACGGAATTGAGAAAAATGCATTTTTCAAGTCAATCACTGTGAAATATTTTGCCTCAACAGGTATATTTCATAGAATTGTTGCCGGGTTAGGGACTAAAGGGAACTTGGCCTCAACAATATCATTTATTGGGCGTCAATCCTGGATTAGCCTCCAAGACCCTCCCTTTGATTTCTTGATCGGATAAACCGAAGTATTGCATTACACCTCTGACGTCACTAAAATGGCCTGCTCCATCATAGCCGAAATTGTCTTAAAAATCCCTTCATCTGCCTCTCTGGACATGGGATATTGTTGTGCTCTTGGGAAAATTGTTCTTGTTTTCAGTTTAATTTTTACTTCTCCCACCCCTTTCAATAGGCCTACGTCATAGGGGCCTGTGGTCCACAATGAGACAGGTACCTGGGTCATGTCACCATCAAATTATTCAGGATGGTTTTGTGCCAACAATATTCTTTGAGGTACTTCTCTTTTGATCATTTTCACCCAAAAGGTGAGGTTCACTTCCACTATTGTCTCTCCCATATCTTCTTGTTCTTCAAACAGATCGTCATTGGTGACGTCAGTCAATCAATATCCTCTTCAATGGCGATTACTGCGCACCATTGTCGGCCTTCATCATCATAACCATCAATCAAGGCCACTCTCCCTCGTACTGCAGCTTTGTGTATCATCAAGGGAAATACTTGTCCCTTCTCCTCATGCATGGGTATTCTTGGCCTGAATAGGAATTCATCAGGGGTTCTCATGATTCTGTCTGCAAGGCCTGGCAATCCTGCCATAAGCACACGCAGGCCATATGCAAATATTTCTGTCCCTAATGGTATAGCCCTCATGGCTGTGTGTCCTGCATATGCTCTGATTATCTCGCATACATTTGAATAGTGCATTCCTGGAGTTGAACATGTTATGCCCTCCTCCGTGTACGAGATTGTCATGTTTAAGTTTGTCATTAAATCTCTACCCAAAATGTTTACTGGGGTCTGACATGAATATAGTAAAGGCACATTCATCTCACATTCTCCTATGGAGATTGGAAGTGCATTTGTGAAGGGAACATGACTTGTAGCTCCTGTAAAACTCTGAGTATTTATGGCTTTGCCAGACAAAGAAAACTTGCCTTCACATATGCACGAGCGTGTAGCACCCCTGTCAACTAGGAAGGAATATTCTTTATCTCCTATAACGACATCCACCCTAGGTTCCCTGTAAGGGTCTGGTATCACTGATCGGATAGAACACATCAGGGTTCCCAGTGACTGTCCTAACCCATATACAGTTTTGGCCCACTGTGTGCTGGTGGATTTCCCCCATTCCCATTGTTACTTCCCATTCCATGGTTCATGGTCTGCCCTGTGCTCATCGTCTGTGATAGTTGCAACGGTGCGTGTTGGGATTGTCCTTGTGGGAAATTCCCCATGCTCTGAGGCTGCACACCTTGTTGTGCTCCTGGCGCTTGTTGTTGCACTGTGTGATTCTGTGCACTACCCTGCTGTAAAACTGCATGTGGATTTGCCATGCCTGCTCCTGTTCCTTGGCTGTTCTGCATCATGCCTGGTTTTCTGCATGTACGTGCTAAGTGCCCTGTCATTCCACACAACCAACATACTGGTGTTGGTCGGATCATTCGCCCATTTGACATATCTTGATTACCATTTTGCATATTTTGAAAACCACCTTGATTATTTTGGAAACCTCCCTGATTACTCTGCCATCCTCTTCCCCTAAATCCTCTTCCCGTGGGGTAAAACCTTGTATTGCGATGATTATTCTGCAGTGGATTCGTCACCTGCTGCTTGCTCGGGTTCAGCTGTGCTAGTTATAATGGCTCCCTCAAGAGCATATTTCAACAATTTCTTCTACACCAATTTCGCTTCCTCGCCTTTACTTGCAGCTTCCTTTTTGTGATTCTTTTCTTGCAGCAATCTGCAATAGTATGCGATGGTCAGCTGTATTTCAGCCCAAGGCTTGTCCTCAATTCCTACCAATTTCTTGAGCTGTTTCTGTACCAGCTCTGGCAGCCCTTGGCACAATATATGGTAGAACACAGGTATAGATTTCATCCAAGATTCATGGGTCTCGAGCTTCTTGAAAATTCTGTATATAAATCAACGGATCCTCAGACTCTTTCATTTTTCGTGTCATTATAGCTCCCATATCGGTAGTATCTGGGTATAGCACTCATAGAGCGTTCCATACTGCAGCTCTACAATTGTTAAATGGAGCTCTGTCATGCAAGGTATTAATTGTGGTTACAACAAGGTAGCCTGCTTGTGCACACACATCGTCTACTCTTTCACAAAGTATGGCGATTAGGAGACCCTTAATATTCGCTATAGCTAATGTGTTCCCTCCTGTCATTTTTTCTAACTTGTGTATTCACTTTACGACTCCCGATGTCAGCATTGGAAGCTGGTTTTTCAAATGTTCTCGATCCATGTGTGGCCATGGAATGTATTGTGGTCTTACTCCCCCCTTCTCGAGTAGCGGAAATTGGGATGCATAGTCCTCTCTCTCTTCTCTCATTGTTCTCCTGTCTATTGCAGGGGTAAAATTCCCACATCACTGTCTGCTTGCCAATGTCCTGAGCCTGTCTACATAGGGCGTTGAAGACACCCCCCTCAGACCGTGAGATACTTCTTCATGTCGGTCAGACTGCGTGTCTCACTCTGATGCCCTCTGTCCAGACTCGCAAGTGTCTGACCATCTTATTCCTTTTTCCCTTGGGAGTCATCTTTCACTCCATCTCTCTTCCTCATTTTCCTCGGTCTCCTCCCTGTCCGAGTCGGACATTGTCTGTGCCCAACTAGTGCACACTTCTCGTGTCTTCTTTGTTCCTACTTATTTCTAGTCTATCCACGGATAAGTCTCTATTCCCACTACTTCGGGAGACATCTTCAGTGTCGGAAAGCTGAGTGCTCTCCAGGCGCTCGCCTCCCCCAGCCCCGGTTTTTTTTTTCTAACCCCATTTCATCATATATTCTATTGATCATTTCTCTGATGCTTCTGGTGTCGAAGTCATCTTCCATATTTGACCTAGTTGTGTCTGGTACTGAATCGTACACAGGAAAGAATTCTTCAATGTGTTCCCAGTCTACTACTGGAGCGGGTTTTCTTACCTCTTTCCCCAGATATTCAAGATTGCGTGCTCTCTGTCTCCACTTACTTTCTATGCCGTCATCAAATTCTCTGCGCTTCCTCGCCTCTTCTCTTACTCTTTCTTCTTCCTTTTTCTTTTCATTTCTACGTTCATCTGCCCTTCGAATTTCCTTATCTCTTCGTCTCTTTATTCTTTTCTCTTGTGTCCTTTGCTCTTCCTCTGAACTTTGCTGTTCCTGTCTGTCATGATCATTTAATTCTCTTTGTTTGCGATCAAGCTGTCTTTCTAGCTCTTCGCAATATAGCTGTTCTCGCCTTTGTCTGTTTTTCTTTCTTATTCTTTCGTCTCTTAACTCCTTCTCTTTCCCTTTTCTCTGTACATCATCTAACCTCTCCTTTTGTTTTGCTTCATCAATTCTTTTGCCATCAAGTTTCAATAAAATGTGTCCTCCCATCCATTAGTTTTTTGCAAATGCTATATCACCAGTTCTGTCTCTGTTTCACTTCCATCTCTTCGCTTCTCTCTCTTTGTCGAGATTATGCGCTTGTCTGTGCCTAATCCCTTCTTTCATCATCGTGCCTCCCCGTGTCCCATGGGACTGTGGAGGTAATATCCTTATCCTTATATTTCCCTTGATTTTCATCACTACTTTGCATAGGTGACTCATATGCCGGATTGCTGTATCCCGTGGCTGCTTTAAGCTCTCTCAGCGGGTATAGTCCCTTGTCCTTACTTTCTTCACCCTTTGTTTCGGACGTGGCAGGTGGCGTGGTAGGCGTCTCACCCCCCTCTGAGCATAAATTAAGTATCCAATCTATTGGTGGCTCCTCTTCCTTTCCTTGTTCATACATTCTCCAAAGTTCTAGAACAGTGAGGCGTTTGTCTAACGTTTTGCCCGTGTATATGGCATGCAAATATGTCGTCATGTGTTGCAAGACAGCTTTAGATAAGGACACACCCTGTGGCCATAGCATAAACATCTTGTGGGCGGTTCCTTTAACCCACTCTGTACTGTATTTCTTCAGTTTGTGTTTGCGTTTTTCGGCAACTGTTTGCATAAGTGTGTCAATGGAGTTATGTCCTCCATGCTCAAATATGTTCCCTTTCCTCTTCTATAACACTTGTCAACACTCTTGTGTGGCATAAACAGTTCCAACAATATGAGCGAGCACCAAACACTGCAAGCTCCAATACAAATATTTTTCTCAAAAATGTATATCTTCTAATTTACTCGAAAAACATCAATTCATATGCGATATTATCTCAGCTATTCAATCTCGTAAAATTTAAATCAGTTTTCTCAAGGAAATTTTTCGATGTATGACGTTACAACAAAAAACATGTAAGACAGACGCTTAACAGACTAGATGAACACCAGCTAGTCACAGATATCTCTGCCTCTAATTATTACCCCTTTATGGAGTCTAAACGTACCCTTTTCACGACGTCTTTAACCGTTGTGGTAGTCTATTCGTTCCCCTTTAGCTGGGACTCTGGGTACACGTTGCTTCTAGCCGCTTGTATTAAAAGCATAGGAATAAGGAGAATCCTCTCACTTCTCGGGTGTCTTCCCCAAGTATCCTCTCTCTTCTCGGGCGTCCTCCCCGGTAACCTGTATTTACTTAGTTATTTTTGAGTCATTATCCCCTTATATATATAAATATTCTTCTCTACATCTAATTATATTTTCTTTTCTTTTCCCACCTCCCCCCGTTACCTTTTCCCTTTACTTGTTCTAAAGCATGCACTTTTGCCAACACATTCAATCTTTTTCACTCACCGTTCACATGGTTCCTCTCTGGACCCTCGGGATCACCGCCTTTGTTACCTCTTCTTCGGCTTTTCACCCGTTCAGCTGCCTGTAGGAATGGGAAGGGGTAGCGTGGAGAACACGGGTCCCTTCAGGCCCTGGTCTGCTGTTTTTCTTACACTACCAACTGTCTACGGGGAGCTTCACGGTCTACTCAGCTGAATGGCAAAGGACTGTTGATATTGCCGAAGACCCAGAGTTACTTTATGTCGACAATTCTAATCAATAATCGATAGTCGATAAACCATCAATCTCTGCTACCTAGTGTACTCCAGAGACCCCAGGCCGGCCCATAGAGCCGACGTTTGCTCCAAAAGTACTAGATAGATAGCTGCACCCTTGAGATGGATGCGGGTGCAGATTTATTACTCCAACACCAATCAATAAGGACAACTCAGTGGTTTGGCAAAGGGAGTGCGTTTAATGACAAGTAAAAAAAATGGGGAGTCATGGAAATCAGCAGTGATGCGATTGTCCTTCTCGCTTCAACTCCAATGAACTTCATAAAAATCATGCATTTCTATTGGTTAGGAAAAAGTAACTTTAATATAGGTACGATATCTACATATGGTAACAGAGTGAGGGGATTGGATAAACACTGTGAGGTGGGCGTCTAAGCCCTTCCTTCAAAAATGACTACTGTGGACGTCACTAAAAGTATGACGTCCCATTGGCTCTACTAACTATAGGACCCTAGATTATTTGGTCCCTTGTGATTGGGTTGGCACCAACTTCATGCACAAATTTCCACTTTGCTTAGCAGCATGCAGAATGGTCAACCAGGTGCAGGGTGCCCCCTAGTTACCCGGCCTTTCTCCAATTAAGGTTACAATCAATCATCGCTTCAGCAACTATGTGTCATTTATTTCACTGTAGTTGGCCTCGAAACTGCATCTTCTGTCTGGGAAAGTTCCGATATCTCTGCCTGCTCAGATGGTCACGTGCTTCCCACACCATGACTTTGTCTAGTTTCTCTCTATTTGTGCATTTGTTTCTTATTCGGTTTACCACCTGCCTACGCCTCCTTATTTTGACCTTTCAGAGACAGGATATTCTGTTCTTAAGTTTCAATGATATGTAGCTACTGTTCGTTCCTTCTATTGGTATGACCTTGGTTTCTCCTGGCACAAGTTGTATCTGCTGAGTTTCTGTTCAGCCGTCTCTTCTCGTTTTGTTAGAATATGAATCTCTGCTCATTCCGCCTTAAGTAACCTGGGTTGATTCTGCTTCATTAGAAAAGTAGAATTACACTTATAATACTGTGCTTCGATTTGAGGTAGATTATGTATAGTGGCGCTTGCCGCACTATTCTTCTACTTAGCATTGCAAGCTGCATTGTTTTCTTAGCTTTCTTGCGGTTCCAAGCATATGTACAGGTGTTAGCTGATTGACTATCTTCATCCTGTTTACAGCTTCAGCTTTGTATTTCAACATCGTTCTCCCCTTTTAGGTTCACAATATCCTTATTTATGGCGTTTTGTGTCTGATTGTCATTCTCGGGTTGTCATTTCTTTTACTTGTATGTCAGTCCGGATCCTTGTGACGTCACCATTCGTCTTCCATTAAGACCTTTTTGGTTTCTTCCGGGACTGTACTTAGGCAAACTTCATTTCGTCTCATTTGCTGGTAAGGTTTCCTTAGTGGATACCTTATTGTCCATGGTTTTCCTGGTATCGGTACTTCAATCAGTGTTGCTCTCTTAATAGGTATTAGGCAGAGCCCTACTGCGGCTCTCTGCTGATTTATCTGCTCATCATACATCACATATTTTGGTGTGAATGTTCCTGGTACTTCAAAATGGGCGACTGGAGTGAAGGATTTATTTGGGACCTCCTCTACACTGCCACAGTCTCTACCTCTCCTGTACCCTCCCAGGCCCTCTGCACGGCACTGGCCTCTCATTTCGTCACTAAAACTCAGAACATCCTGTCCTCACTCTCCTCCTCTCCCCTTCCTCCCTACCCTTCCTTTGGCCCTTCCTCAGCCATCCCTCCTCCCTCCTTCTCTGCCTTTCCCCAGTTCTGCCCAGACAAGGTTTCTAGACAAGTCCAATCTGTGAAAGTCTCATCAAAACAGGTTCATCCCTGCTCCTCCAAAACCATCAAGGACCACATTGACTCCCTTGCTCCTGCCCTGGCCACCTTCTACAACTACTCCTTCGCCACTGGAGTCTTCCCTTCCCCCCTGAAGCACTAACTTGTGCACCCTCTTCTTAAGAAACCATCTGCCGACCCTTCCTGCATGGCTAACTATCGCTGCCATTCCTGGCCAAACTCGTGGAAAAGCTGGCCATCTTCCAGCTCAATCCTCACACTAATCTGATGGTTGTCTCCGTGATCATCAGTCTGGCTTTAGAGCTGCCAGAAGCACAGAACCTTTGCTCCTGAACATCGGTAAAGACCTGCTATCCAACCTCGATTCCAACACCCCCTGTGTCCTCATCTTAATTTATCTATCTTCTGCCTTTGACACAGTCAACCATGCCATCCTGCTCAACCGTCTCCGTGATAACCTGGGGATCACCAGTCAGGCCCTAGCATGGCTGACTTATTTTCTCTCTGATTGACCCTCCCATGTTTAACTTGGGTCCTTCCTCTCCTCTATCTCTATCTCTACATGTGGTGTTCCCCAGGGGTCTAACCTCGCCCCCTGGCTGTTCAACCAATACCTGGCACTTCTTGCCCACAGTTTTGCTGCGCTCTGCCCCCACTTCCAGTGCTGTGTGGATGGCACTCATTTTCAGGCTACCCTCAGCCACCTCTTCTCCCTCTTTCATCTCTGACTGTCTGTCCACCATCCAGGAGTGGTGTGCGCCAATGATCTCTGCCTTAATGCCAGTAAGACTGAGATTCTCCTCATCAGCACACCTGCTCCCTCCTTTCCTGTCACTCTCTGGCTGGTCTCTCTTGGCCCTCTTCCTGCTCCCACCTGTGGGGCAAAAATCCTCGAGGTCATCTTCGACTCCACACTATCCTTCTCTCCTCACATCTCCGACATCTCTAAGAAGTCACACTACCAGCTGCACCTCCTTAGAGGTATTCTTCCTTTCCTCTCCTTCCCCCAGAAGCTCACTGTCTCCAGAGCTCTGGTTCTCTCTAGGCTGGACTATTGCAACAGCCTCTTTCTAAATATGCCTGCTTCTACTCTCCTCCCTCTGCAACTCATCCAAAACAGGACTGTGAGACTTGTCCTTGGGCTCAAGCCCAGGGATCGTATCTCTCCAGGACTGAAATCTCTGCACTGGCTCACAGTGGCTGCAAGCATTAAGTACAAAACCCTCTGCATTGTCCACAATGCCTTCTGGGGCTTGAGGCCTCAATACCTTCAACTCTCTCTTCCCCAATATCTCCATTCATGAGCTCTTCGCTCATCCTCCTCAAACTCCCTCAGGGTCAGTCACTTCTCTAAGCAATGCGTTGGTGGGATATCTCTTTCCTCAGCTGGGGCCTTCCTCTGGAACAGCCTCCCTGCCTCCCTGACACTTGAGGAGAATCATCTCTGGTGCCGGAAGCACCTCAAAACCTTTTTCTTTGCTTCTGCTTTTTCTCTCTCCCCTGCTGACTTCCTGGCTGCACTGGTTACCTGGCCACCCTCTGAGCTCAGTGTCCAGGTCCCCTCCCCCGCCAGCTGCACACCTGCACTGCCTTCCTGTCAACCCCCGCACTTGGGGACTGTTTTCTGTATCCGTACAGTCCCACTACCAGCACTTGACGCCTGATGCCTGCACTTACCCCTGCACTTGCCACCTGCTGGCCTTACTTTTACTTACTGTTATTTATTCTATTTTTCCCATGTGCTGCACTGTCCCCTTCCCCTTGCCACGAACATTTGCGCGTTCTGAATGACACTTGGCCTAGTAGGATCACTGTCTTTCTTGCCTCTGTTCCCCCTCCCTGGCTTTGTCGCGCCTTGAACACTTGTGTATACGCGCGTTATAAATGCCATATCATATCATGTTATTTCGACTTTCAATTCAGCTCTCCCGTATGTTATTTTCCCCAGTGTCTTTTGGTCTTGGTAGTGCAATACCACAATCAGAAAAGTTCCAAGAAATCTTCCTCTTAAAGTAAACACGTTTTAACATCCCCTTTTGTCAGGGTTAATCTTGACCATTCCTCATTTCAGAGTGTGTTCACTTTGTTGCTTTATAAAAAGACATCAAACATTTCACAGAGACTTTCCAGTGGGTTATTTCTTTTTCGCCGACCACTCGCTATTCTGTATCTCTGGTTTCACAGTTATCAGTAACTTAAAAATGTACTACTTATTTGCTTTCTTTTGCATCTCATTAAAATGCACGCAACCTTCAATTGTGAGGTACACTGTTGCGGCTTCAATCTTTCCTTGACACAAACCGGCCTTTCATGTCCTTCGCTAACTCACCGGTTGTGTGCATTCCTTTTTTGTCTCTGCAGCTTTGATGCACAAGTCAAGGTTGATACCACAGGCTTGGCCTCACCTCCCCAACTCTGTTGTTCACACGGGAGGGTCACTGGCATCCTTGAAACTCAATGCAGGTTTCTTCTTGTCTGGGATTTGCCTTTCTCCATGTATTCTTCGCAGCTTCCCGGAGACCACAACCTCCTGCAGGGATCTTCAGGGTTTCCCTATTCTTCGCTTTGGTCCCTCGATCGGGCATCCCGCTCCACTTGGTTTACATTTGCCCCAGAAGATCTGCTCCTTCTCGTGTCGCACCTTGACGGGACATGTCCAATTGGATATATAAGTGTTAGCCTCTTTACTCTCAGTCGTCCTATTCCTTGGCCCAGTTTTTATATAAAAAGGGGGGTTTGAATGTGGGAAAATCCTATAAAATACTATGAGCATGGGAAAGGGGGGGATACCGCATCTCCCCATTGATTGCCTCACCCACACTCCCTGAAGATCTCCCACCCAGGTGATCTTCCCGCACTGGTCCACCTGCAGGGTCTGATCCAAAGGCGATGGCTGTGCCCTGGTCATCTGAGAGAGAGATCTCTGGGGAATAGTAAGTGAGACACCCTTTGGTTTCTCACAACAATCACTGTCATGTGACCTGTTCTTTTTTCAATGCTGGAGGGCCTTTTTTACACTTACCTAGTGTTAAGGGATAGTTAATGGATAGTGTTACTGCAGTCAGTAGAGCTGGAAACAGTCGGGCCTTATTACGGATACAGTGGTGCAGTAAAACGTGGAGGTAAATTAATGGTTAGTCAATTACTGCTCCTTCAGGGTCACATTACTGCACTGCCATATTATGTGTTTCAATGGAAAGGTGGAGGACAAACCTCAAGCAAAATGTTGTGGGTAAATCATTCACCTTACTGCTGCAAATGTTCAGAATTATGACAATAATAATTCTTAAAAGTTCCCCTTGGAGTCCTATGGGGGACTAATGCCCCTGTGTCATCACTTGTTATCGGTGTGTTAAATCCAGGGGACCGTGTGATGATAACAGTACAACGATTTGTTGGTACATTTGTGGATTTACCACTGATTTATTGCCAAACTCATAAGGAGGCCCAATGGTGCCACATCAGCACGTTTTCTCAGTGTCATTAAGGGTCGAATGTAATGCTGGTAAGTTTATGTATGTGGTCCAAGAATTTCCTCGGCAAATGATTTCATTCACTCAATGTAGGCTATATGTTTGTGACCTTTGTCTGGGTTGAAACAATTACACATTTTGGAGTTTCATGGTGTGCTGAGTGCTGGATTACTAGTCACATCTGACTGGTTGAATTTGTGGTCCTGCTGCTCCACTGATATTTTGAACTTTAAGATCTTACATATTATCTTTGAAACATTATTTACATAGGTCAACAAGTAGGTTGGTCTTTCTCTCCGATCACTTTAAAAGCGGCATTTCCTACTGCGTTGGTATCAGTAGTTTCCAGAGTCTGGTGCATGTACTCAAGTGGTTCTTAATTTCTATGTAGCTCATCTAGATCATTATCATCAATATTCTCAGAATCATTGTGTGCGACTTTTGAAGACCACAAACTTGCCATATTCATCTCACCAGCACTGTGTGTTGTATATCTGGGTTCATAATGCTTCTCTACACTGTCTACTGTGTCGACAGGATCATCATGCGTCTGTGTATCGTGTGGTGTGTCTTCTGGCTCATTAGTAGAAGTAATCTGCACCCCTGCTCCCTCAGCTCCCTCTGCACCAGAGACAGTGCACTGAACCTCATCCTCCGACATTATATCTGACGTTACTATCAATTATGCAGCAAGTGCTTCTGAACGCAATATTGCTTCCTTCAATATCCCATGCTCATTTCTGGACTCCCAGGTGCAGATAGCAGCCTCAGTTGCTGATTTTAAAACACCCCCTACCAGCATGATCCCCCAGTCCCTCTCTTTCCACATTTAGTAGCTCCAGACATATAGGCACTCATGCTGGTTAAATACAATTCCATCTAGCCTTAAAATAATTTAAAGACAATTCCAGGCACGCAAAATGAATTTGGACTGGGCACAAAATAACAACAGACTCCGTTACAGCCACTGAATGCATTCACTAGACAAAAAAATGTCATAGACTTTTCATTAAAAAATCTAAAATATTTCATTCTCAACTTTTTTTTCAACATGGCTTTTTATTGTGGTTTTACAAATAAACAAATGCTGTGTACATTATTCACGTCATAATACAGTGAAAAACAATAAACAAAGTACAAACCACAACCTTACGAGAGGTAAACAAAACCAGGGGGTATCTCAGGGGGTTTCGGGGGGGGGCGGCCTCAGTTTAAGGTTGGAAACGATGAGGACTGTCTCTGGGGTCGGCAGTGGGTCGGGCTACTGTGATTCAGGACCCGCTGAAGAATGGGTGCTTTTGGGTGATGCAGAAAGCTTCCCTGGCACCCCGAGCTGGGGCACGTTTAGCTTTTAGTCATCTTTCGCCATCCAGCGGAGGGACGGTGGCTGCATGGCCACTCCAAGGAACTGTTGTGCGTAGTCTAAGAAAGGGGCCCAAATGCTGTAAAACTTGCTTCTGTTCCCAAAGCGGAAGGCAGTGATCTTTTCAGCTACAGCAATGTCCCAACACTTTGTCAAGCACATGGGAATCTCTGGGCCCTCAGGGAGTTTCGACAGCCTGGATATTGAGATTTTTGCAGCTGTGAGCAGGTGTGTGTAGAGGTCCGCCAGTCGTCCCGTCATCGGGAATTGGCCCTTGCCCGTGTCACCCAGTAAGACTATGCCCGGGTCCCATGGGACCGATAGGCCGGTAATTAGTCTAATCTGCTCCAGGACCTCTTTCCAGAACTGGACCATCTTCGGGCACATCCAAAGGAGGTGGAATAGCGTCCCAGTGTCCATGCAGCCTCTCCAGCAGTGCAATGGTATGGCCGAGTAACACTTATGTAGGACCTCCAGTGTCAAGAACCATCTATAGCAGACCTTGATTGCCCCCTTCTTGTTAGTAACACATTTGGAGCTCCTATGGGCCCTCGTCCGGTTGCGGTTCCAGCTTGCCTCCTCCATTTCTCTGCCTATGTCTCGCTCCCATCGCACCATGTAAGGCTCCTTTGGATCGGAGGTCCCTCTGTCCAATAGCCTATACAAGGTTGAAATGTTCCCCTTAGGCGGCATCACCATCAGTGTTCGTTCCAGCGCCATTAGGTCCCAGCTTCCATGCGCCCTTATCGAGTTATGAGACAGCCAATGTCTGTGTTATGCATGGCTAAAACATACGCTTTCCGGGACCTGAAACTTCTCTTTGCAACCCTCGAATGTGAGCAGGGTGCCGTCTGTGAAGAAGTCGGCAATGCGCCTCAGCCCGCCTGCCTTCCATCCGGTGAAGTTGTTTGTCTCCAGTCCTGCGGTGAAGTCGGCGTTCTCCCAGATCGGGGAGATCAGACGGAGATCAGACTCACCGTGTTTCCACAGTTCCATTTCCTGGCTGCCTTCTTCCAGCACTCCACTATGCTTCTGGTCGCGGTAAGGGGCTCAGCGTTTGTGGGGTTTCTGGGCCAAGCGATGTGCAGAAGGGATTCCAGTGGGTAGTGGCTCCAGTCTTCCTCCAGCTTCAGCCAGCGGGATTTGTTGGTGCCTGATTGCCACGTGAATGCCACTGAGAGTCGAGCCACCAGGCAATACCTGTCCACCTCTGGGACCGTCAGGCCACCGATTCTAGGGACCCTTCTGGTGATGTGTGGGTTTTTCCCACCCCATATGACTTTCAAAATGTCTGCTTGCAGTTTCTGCCTGTCTTTCTTGGGGATAGACACTGGAAGGGCCAGGCAGTGGAATAGCAATATGGGCACCAAGTTCATTTTTACTGCTGTGATCCTCCACGTCCTAGATATCTCCTGTTGTTGCCAGCAGGAAAGGTTCATCAGCAGTTCTTTAAACAGAGCCGGCAAGTTCACTTTGTAAGTCTGCTCTATATTTATAGGGAGTCGAATGCCCAGATAACCGAGGTGGGTTCTGGCCCATGGAATAGGGAAGCTGGCCGCCAGAGAGTCCACCAGGGCCCTAGGGATGTTAATACCCAGAGCTGTAGATTTCTTAAGTTTGATGGAGAATCCTGATGCTGCTATGAATCTGTCCAGTTCCTCCCACAGGGCTCTGAGAGAGGTTTTCGGATGGGTTAATGTCAACAGCACGTCGTCAGCATATAAGGCGGCTTTGTAGGTTTCGTCTTTGACCTCAAGACCTCAGACCAGAGGGTTTTGGTTAATCCTGGAGGCAAACAGTTCCATGGACAGTGCAAAGATGAGGGGGGACAGGGGACACCCTGTCGAGTGCCTCTGGCTATCATGATCCTGGGGGATTTGCGGTCATTTATTCTCAGTGTTGTGGTGGGGTGCTGGTAATTTGCCAGAGTCCACTTCAAAAATCTTGGCCCCACACCAAAGTGCTTCAATGTTTCTTCCATGTAGCCCTACTCGAGCAAATCAATTCATTCACAACTTTACAAGCAACAGGTATATAGTATGGCCAGAGAAATTTGACACATTCAGATAAAGACATATCCTCCTGCCTCACTACTTTTCTATGCAAGCACCACGAATTTGGACCTGCCAAAAAACAATGACACACTCAGTAACAGACAATGAATGCATGTATTTTGGTACAAAAAGATGCCGCATTGTGTTACTGCCTCTACATGTAATTTGGTGCCTGCCATTGCTTCCAACCTATTCTCTCATGCTCCTTTCCCTCAGTTTGACAAGCAATAGCACACATGTTTATGCCATTCTAGGATGCCACTGGTAAACTTCCATCCTTAGTAATGGGATGGCACACTAAGTTACAGGCACTGAATACAATCACCTCCTGCCTGTAAAAATAGGAAGACAAGTATTTGGAGAAGCCGCAAAAACGCAAGCAGCTAAAGCAACTGCTTTCACTCTCAAGACCCAAAATATTTGTAAGAATTCTTTCCCAAAAATAAATATTTCATTCTTTTGAATTGCAACTTCAGATGCAACTAGTGTTTTTTTCTGCCCTAAAAATATTCTGCACTTGGTTACAGCCAATAAATGCACTCTTCTTTCTCCCGCTTCCTCCAAAGAGGTCTGTGGGGCTCTTCATCTAAACCTGACAAGTAATGAGAGAAGTATTTACTTAGAGCTAATTACGTAATGGTACCAGAAAATGTTGTCTCATACTTCAGCATTCTACCTCTACTGCAATTAAGTCCCATTTTAATGTTCTTCCTGTCCCCCAACTAAATCCTACTTCAATGTACTATCCCCCTCTCAAATCCCTAAATAAAATCCCTCTTCTAACTCTCCCTCAACAAAATAGTATAAATATTATAATTATCCCTCAACCAAAACCTATTCCCAACAGCTGTGCAACTTCCTGCCTCCCTTCACAAGATTGATTCAGAAACCAAACTATGAATGTCATATGTATTAGTCCAAACCAACCAAATCACCCAGCCTGATCCATGGAAATTTGCAATTTGCCTGAGATGGCCAAACTTCCAGTGCACTGGTCTGAAGTGAAATATGTTCTCCAGGGCTCACTGCCCATGAGAGATATTGTATCAACCTTTTTTCTAAATTCTGAATAATGTCGTGCTGTAGCTGAGTTTTGGCAGACCAAAAAGGGTGAGGTGAACCTTTACCTCCCTGTCTGAACTGAATGTGTCTCCTCCACGCGTGGTGCAGTTAAACCTCATCGAGGCTCTGATTTTGCCTGCACATGGACACTTTTCTTTATTTCTTCCTTTGAATGATGACCTTCTCATGAGGAGACAGGGGAAAGAAAAAAGTGCAATTTGACTTGAGGCTTTGGGCCATCATAACGATACACGTGTGATGCATGAGGTAGGCCTGCCGAATGTTATTTCTGACACTGCACATAATCATATGCCAGGAGGCCAGGCTATTTATTTATGTGCTCCCACATTGTGCCTACAATCAAAGTCGAAACAGATGGTGTCATTGTCTTTCACTGTTACACAACTGGAACGCTTTATTGGATTGGGCCATATCTTGGTTTACGCCCATGCGCGATTTGCTCCAGCAACGCGAGAGACTTATGGGCTCCAGAGGTAAATGGTGCAAACGCATCCTTTAGCACAGTCAGACATTCAGTCTGTCAAAGGGCACATCGAGCTGTGATCGGAAGAATATAAGAGTCATGCGCATTGTATTGCTAAATTAAATTAATGTCGACTTAATATGTACATTTGTCACGACTCCGAGAGGAAGGCAAACATTTTCACCACAAGCAGCAGATGTTTGCTTTATGTAATGTCAACATGTGACTTGTTTTTTCCTGGTTCGTTTCTCACATGCACATTCATATGCTGTCCCTTTAGACTTCACCTACTGAAGCCTGACTAATCTGCTTTCTTTGCTAAAGCATGCATAATATGCCTAAGCATTGCTAATTCAGTGTTTAAAAATAAATTACACATTTAGGGGAAGCAATTAACCCTGCGCTTCCACAGACTGCTGTATTACAGTACATGCACTGTAGCCGCAATAGTTGCCAGATGGGGTTTCTGCTCTCCTCTGCTCTTTGCAGAGCACTCTGAATAGCAAAAGCAACATATTGACTGCAACCCCCACTGCATTATACGCCCAGAAGCTAAAATAATATGATTAAACAAAACACAAAGGTGTTGGTGATAGTAAAATCATACAGCATGTTTTACCAACTGCAGGATATTCCGTTGACATCTCATGTGATGCCTACATATGCAGTATCTCTTGCGTTACCAACACTTACAGTTCGAGATGACGCCATTACAAATGCCGTATGAAGATTATACGGTTTGATTACAGTTTAGAATCCTGTATTCCAAAATATAATGGCCCTAGTGCCTGTCGGGTGAGGAGAATACTGGCAAGTGGTGTACAGTTATAGCAAAAATCATCAGATGTACACTATGGGCCCGATTCATTGATTTTTTTGCATGCTTCAAAGTGACTTTGCACAGCCTACACATACACTGATTCATGTAACTGTGCAAAGTGTGTTGGCCATATGGAACAACATGGTGGGAGTGAGGACCCTGATCAGGCACATAATGAGCAAATGGTAGCTGCGTATGTAGACAGGCTGTGACTGGAAATGGAGAAGAGATAGAGGAGAAGGATGTTGAAGAGGACCACTGTTCAAATGAGTAACCATCACCCCTGGGTCAAGCAATCCAAAAATGATGCATGTCCCCACAGACTTTTGTGCCCACTAACATACATCCTCCACAATGTTGTCTCCCTTCACGCCATGCCCTTTCTTATTTTGCATCCCCAATTTTACTGACCCCATCCTCACACCAATCATGGCTACCACCACTTCCAAAAGCGGAGTTCATCTGTACAGGGATGCGGGGGAAAGTGTGGCACTATCATGAATGCATCTGGGCTCTGTGGGGAGGTTTGGTTCTCTGAATTCCAGCCGGGGCAGAATTTTGGTGGACTTAGACTCTGACAGTAAGGGGTATGGGACTCTGAGGTGAATCTGGTGTGAGTCAGTGCTATGTATTAATACAAAACAAGACAAAGAGACTCATTTGAGCAAAGTTTTTCAAGGAGAGCCCTTTGGATAACCAGCATGCAATAGATTGGATGCAGAATAACTCTAATAACAAAAAAGCGAACCAACTCAGGAAGATGGCAAAGTTTTCTGTTTAAATACCAATAGTCTAACACAGGGAGATATAACAGACATCAATTCATGTTGGCTTGAGCTCCCAGTACATTTTACAAAAATCACATCTGTATATTAAACATTTGTCATTCGGGACATCACACTATGTGGCAAATAAGAAAAACCTACGAGGGTTTGTGATACTCTCAAGGGGAACATCTAAGTAGTCTTTCTGTAAGGGCTGGGCTTGTGATTGGATATCTACTGTCAGGTGGACAAATTATGCCTACCTCTAGTGCAAGTCATCTTGAGCACTATTAAGTGCATGGTATCTCATTGGCTCACAAACTATAAGGCCCTTCATTATATGGCCCTCTACAATTGGTTGGCACGCTTGTGCCATGTTTGGAACATTCAGTTCACTTAGCAGCACGGAAGCCCAGACCCAAGTGCCAGGAGGTGGACTTGACTTTACCTCCCCACCCAATTAGCCCAATGGCTCTCATCACCCATACCTTCTGCCATGAAGATTGTCTTTGTACTTGGCCTTGCAGAGTATTCTTGTCTCTGGGAATATAAAGGAGTTCTAGATCTTCAAGCTCAACTCTATTTCCATCCTTGGCTCACGTGATTGGAGACCATGATTTAGTCCATTTTGCAGTAATTAAATGGCTTAAATGAATAAAACTTGGCATGCTTGGTGTTCTTTCTTTGCACCTTAACAAGGGATGATTCAGCTTCTCACGTTCACCGCCTTCAAGAATGGATAATCGGCCTTGGCTGCTTTAACTTTGACAAAAGGCCAGACAGTCTTGCCATTCATTTTCACGATCTCAGCTAATTTTTTCTGCAACACAGTTCTCGGCCTTTCCTCTCCATGGGTCCGAGCTTACTAAATTCATGACACAGATGTCCAGCTTCTATACAATGGTGGCTCCACCTACAGTCTGTTCACTACAAAAAAGCCAGCTTCTATGATCACTTAGTCTACTTACGTTACATCATCTGTACAGTTATTGGACTGTTTGCATTTTCTGCAGTGTTTCTCACATATGCAAGCTTCTTTTCCCGTATGAAGGTTTACTGGATTCTTAATGTTGTCATCAGTTTCTATAGGGTTGATGCATCCTCTTCAGCCAGTGTTCTTGGTGTGTCATGCTCGTCTCTTGTGACCAGCTCCTCTTTTACTCATTTTCATATTCCTTAGGGGAGTTCCTCAGATTATCGTCTCTTCAGGAATACATTTGATCGGGTTTTATCAAAGGGTTCCTTCTTTAGAATATTCTGCAGGGTATGGTGCAACTACTGGTGTCAAGCATGGACCAATCTCAGGCTTCAAACATACAAGAGGTAGGGGGGTCCGACTTCGAGCAGAGGCATTTGGCTGTTCCTCTACACTGCCCCTCTGGTTTATTCATCGACTACCTCTTCACCGGTTTCCACATATTGATATTTTCTCTTGAAGAATTGCTTCTTTGGAGTCCAGATCTTCATCACCCCACTCATGGTGCCTGCTGATTTAACATGTTCATCCACACTCCAGGTCATGTAGCTGCACTGTCCATTCGGATTACAATAGACCCATCGTCCTACGTACTTCTTATGATTCTTCAGATATAGGAACTTCAATCCTTCAGGTGCTATGATGCTGGCCTCTATATATTTTCTGATATTTTCACATGTCAATTCTTTGGGTCCAAACCCTGATTCAACATCGTTCATGATCTTCATTTCTACTGTCTACTTTGCTGTCTTCTTACACTGTGTAATTATTATCCTAATCATACAGAATCCAAACATCACCATCACTAATACTGCTTCAAGAAATGTGAAGATGTTTGCCATCCACTGCAGCATGCATTAGAATATGGACAAAAAAACAACTGTCATCTGTAATGTCCTCTGTCCCATCATCCATCCGGTTATGCAGGTTTGTCAGCAATGTTATGGCCTCTGTCAAGGTCCTATTCTTGTCATTGTGAGAAGGTATGAATTTACAACATGATGGCCCAATTATGGCGCAAACTCCTCCTTCCATCGCTGTTATCATGTCAAGGAGATATCTGTTCGGCAGACTCATCAGTCCTATGGCCCGCAGCTCTTCTTTGATAGCATTGAACCCCTTTATGGTGGTATTAATTGTCTGCAGAAGCTCCCATCTGGTAATCTGCAACCTTTTGGCATTGGCCATTGTCTGGATCCCAGGCTTGAAGATAGTTGTGAATATTGAAGCAGTCTTGCTAAAC
This sequence comes from Ambystoma mexicanum, assembly GCF_040938575.1. Lineage (NCBI taxonomy): Eukaryota > Metazoa > Chordata > Amphibia > Caudata > Ambystomatidae > Ambystoma > Ambystoma mexicanum. The sequence continues at coordinate 145,637,542 of NC_090933.1, forward strand.
AACCTGTGATCATACATAATAGAGTCATATGCTTCTATTGACTTGGCAGATAAATCATTCTCTCTCTTGTTCTGCTTGAGAAATTCAAACAGCTTCTCCTTCTCAAATGGGCATCTAGTTTTGGAAATTCTCCAATGTTCAAGTCACTTTGAGGAATCACTAATGCTGGAACATGGATGAGCACCAAGGAACACGTACCTTCCCAATTCTTGGGCAGCTTCATGTAGGCCCTAGGCCCACAAGCCCAATATCGATCCATCAGGACAGCTATCCCTGCTCGCATCGTGAAAATATCAACTGTAGTTTTGTAGCCTTTGTTATCTCCCACATGATACTTTCACTGTCGTTGGACGCATAATGTTGCATTCGCCATTGGGATCAAAACCATCAAACCTGATTCATCTTCTACCCATGTCCGTAGTTGGGCATGTTTGGCCCATGACTTCAAACATCCATCGTTCACGCTCTGCACCTCTTGCACATATTCTGCTTTTATTAGATGAGCTGTGCAGGACATCAGACCTTCTTCCCATCCCTTTTTGGATTTCACTCGTCCATAAACTAAGACTATAGTTTGTTCCAAACATCTAGGTCATCCATCTATTTCTGTCTTATTAGGGCAGTTCAGTCTCTTCAGCTCTGCAATGACTACCTCTTCCTGTCCTGTCGCATGATAAGTAAGCATCTTGCTCTTCCATTCAGGTTCCCTTTTCATATGTGTAGTCCTGATATTATCATCCTGTAATGGAAATGACCAGTTCGACCTACATCGTAAAGTGGCCCAACTTCCCTGGAATTGTCCTTTGGTCAAGCATGCTGCAAGATGAACGAGGCACCTGACATTGTGTTCCATAAATTCCCTGGAGATTAAAGTATGTACTGTATTCATGGCGTAGGGCATGAGAGCACAGATGTAGCAACTGTGCTTAGATGATCTCTTTCCCACATTTGTCATATGCTGATTTAATTTTTAAATGTTTTTATTGGAATTTAATTAAATACAGTTATGCATTGCAGTGTATCACTTTCTGTTCAGATCATGTGACTGTGCCAAGTTTTAACAGTAACCTTCAAACAAACAAAACAAACAGTTTCCTACAAGAGTCTTAGTGTGTTGCATTGTGTGCCCAGGTGGGCTTCCCGTCGTCCGGGGTTCAGTTCTTGCCCCCATTCTCATGATGGCACCAACAGCCATTGCCCATTAGGCAAGAACGGATAGCCAAGTGGGCATGGGGAGGTGTGTTTCACAATGTGTGGTTCGTTCAGGGGGGTCTGTCATCAGATGGGTGAAACATGTTCCACACCAGTACTTTCCATGCAACCCATTTGTCGTTGCGAACGAGTTCCGATCTGCTGACCGTTTCCATCCACACCTTGGTTTCAGCCTCTGCCCACCTCTCAAATTCCCTGTGCCATTTTTGATATTGTGGCACGACCCTTTTCCAAGACATGGCAATGGTTATTTTGTCCAGGATGCTTGCGAGGTCCATGAATCTGAGCACATGCTTATATTTTCTAACCCTCGGGTAGACTCCGAGCAGGCACTCCTTCGGTGACCATTCGTACCTGACTACGCCAGCTGCTCTGCAAGTTTGTTCTATCCGCGTCCAAAAAACCCTCCCAGAACATGTGTATCATGTCAGCTCCCTCGCTTCCACACCATGGGCATCGTGAACTGGCACTCTTGTTGAGGGTGGCTATCCTGTGTGGAGTCATGTAGGTGCGGTATAGTACAATCAATTGTATCAGTTTGTAGCAGTGGTTCCATGATACTGCTTTGGGGTAACTCAATACCCGCTGCCATTCCTGTACCGTTATTGTTGTGCCCAAGTCTATTTCCCACTGTTCTTTTAGCGCTGTGCTCTTGGGGTTGGGTGCATCTATGAGCATACTTTACAGTCTTGAGACTGGTCGCCAGCCATCGCTGAGGTTGTGCATCAGTGTGAGAATTGGTTCCGCTTGCGAATCCTCCAGCCAGCCCACCCAGCTATCCTTGGTCACCCTTCAAACCCGTTGGTACCAGAGGAACTGCCCACCCGGGACCCCTTCCCATTCCTTTATCGAGCTAAACTCCCTGAAGGCCCCCCTCGTCGTACATGTCCCCCCATGTGTATGTCCCATTCCCCTCCCATCTTCTTAGCATCACCATGTCTGTGCTGTCTTGGCATGTGTCCACCGCTATTGGCACTTCTGGGAAGTATGAGTGTGCAAGTTTTAATAGAGCTCGTGTCCTCCTCCATATTTTCCTTCCTAGTGTTACCACCATCGGAGTGTGATCTGCCTCCCCGAGTGTTACCCAAAGTATTTCCTTCAGCTTGGCGGGAGCCACCAGATCTTGTAGGAAGCAAGTTTCTGAGGCGGACTTGTCCGCCAGCCATTTAACCGCATGGCTGAGTTGGGCTGCTAGATAGTACTTTTCCAGATTTGGCAGTTTCACTCCCCCTGGTCGTCTGGTAAGTGTAATGTTGTTAGTGAGAGTCTATGGCGAGCGGCAACCCATAGAAACTCCCGAATCAGTTTTTTCCCGTGCTCAAAAAAAGGAGGCTTTGATTTAGTAGTGCACATTGTTAAAGAAATATAAAAATCTCAGCAGGATGATTATCTTGGTGATGGCCACCCTGACTAGTAGAGGCAGCAGTAACTTGGACCAAAACCTCATGGAATTCTTCATGCCATGCACCACTCTAGCTGTGTTATGTTTGTGTATTTGTTCAGGCATATGTTTTATGTTGACCCCTAGATATTTAAACAAGTCAGTTTCCCAGCTGAGTCCAACTGCTGGAAGTGTGCTGGGGTCCCTCCCCTTTAGTCCGTCTATTGGAAATATGCAGGATTTAGACCTGGTGAAGCTGATTCCGGACACCTTGGCGTAGTTGTCCAGTATGTCTAGGATAACTGGGATGTTTAGGTGTGGGTCCCTCACATATAGCAGCACATCGTCCACATAGAGTGACAGTAGATGCCCCACTCCCCCAACCCAGATACCAGCATCTAGATACTGTTTCCTGAGGTAAATCGTTATTGGCTCATGGCCCAGGACGTACAGCATTGGGGACAGCAGGCAGCCCTGTCTGGTCCCCCTCTTTATATCCTAGATTGCCGACACCAACCTCCCGATTTTTACCCTGGTCTTGTGGTTAGTGTATAGGATTTGGACCCATTGGAAGAAGACCTCGCAGAATCCAAACTTTCTCAGTGCCACTAGCAGCCACTCCCAATACATTAGTTAAACACTTTAATAGCGTCTAAGGAGAGTATAGCGTATTCCTTTTGGGATCCCTCAGTCTGTGCCAGAATGTGTTGCAGTCTGCGCAGATTTAATGCAGTACTACTGCCAGGTATGAAGAAGCCTGTCTGATGATGTGTTGAGCAAGTATGGTGGTAAGGATTTTGACATCATAGTTTAACATCGCCAATGGGAGATAGGAGTCGCAGTCTTCCGTTGGTTTCCCAGGCTTGGGTATCGGGACAATTAATGTTTCTCTCATGAACCCTGGCAGTTCCCCATTGGTGAATGTATCTCGGTAGAGCTCGAGTAATACCGGTGTGATGACAGTTTCATACGTTTTGTAGAACTCTAGGGGGAGTCCATTGCTACCAGGTGTTTTACTCAAGGTGAGGGACCTTATTACCTCAGCAATGTCTTCCTCTGTTATTTCCACATCTAGGGCCTCCCGGTGTGTCACCTCTATTTTGGGGAGGCCTATTTCCTCCAGTGTGTCCAGAATGTCTGACTGCGCCACTTGATGGTCGTGGCTATATAGGAAGGAGTAGAAGTCCCGAAATGTGTTGTTTATTTCCTGTTGTGTTTTGTCTATTGTGCCTGTTTTGTCTTTAATTTCCATGACCTGATGGCGTGGGTGTTCCCTTCTGCATAACCATGATAGCAGTCTGCTTGGTATATCTCCCTCCGAGTGTGCTTTGGCAGTTTTTACTGAATAATCGAATTTGGAGAGCCTGCCCCATGCCATCTGGCAATTTCCTCACAGCAGTGTTAGTTCTCCCTCCTCCTCCCGTGTCCCCTGTGGATTAGCTTCCTTATGCTTTATCTCCTCCTCCATTTTTTCCAGTTCCGCCCTTAATGTTTTCCTTATGCCTCCCGCTCCTGTGATGGCCTCCCCCCACACCACTACCTTCATTGCTTCCCAGACTGTGCCTCATTGTTCAACGCTGCCCACGTTCACCTCTGTGTGATCCTCCAGTTTGTCCCGTAGCCCTTCAGTAAAGGCCTGGTCTGTCAGGGTGTCTGATGACATGCACCATGGCGGTATGGGTGGTCTAGGCCCCCTCTCTTTCCACATCGCCAGCAGTGGGGAGTGGTCCTAGATTGGCCTGCCCAAGTATTGCACCGAGTTTATTTGTGGCTGGTAGTGTTTGGGTACAAATAGGTATTTGATTCTGGTGTTTAGGGCGTGCGGCGCAGAGAAGTATGAATAGCCTCTGTCTGCTGGATGGAGTTCCCGCCACACGTCGACCAGGTCAAGGCATCTATCAGCGTGTATAGCGCACCTGTTGCTGGATTGCTTCTGGTTGCTGACGATTTGGATCTGTCCAGCTCCCAGTCCCTGTCACAGTTAAGATCATCGCCGCAGATACAGAAACTGTCTTGGTGGTGAGCTAATTTGGCCCCAGTGTGTCAAGGTGCTTTGGGATCCCGTAATTGGGGAAATATGAGTTTATTATGCAGACTTCTGCCAGCTCGATCCAACCCCTCACCACCAGGTATCAGAACCTCCGGGTCTGCCTCCCAGCTCAGCACATTGAATGGAACCGTTGGACTTATCCAAATGAGTACCCCCCGGGCATACTTGGAATAGGGAGCCCCATAGCACTGCCCGTCCCAGTGGTCTTTCACCGCCCTCATGGTTTGCTTTGTCAGGTGAGTCTCCTGAAGCAGTGCGATGGACACCCTTTTTCTATTGAGGAAGGACTTTACTCTATTCCTGTGCATGTAAGCGCCCAGGCCCGGACATTCTATGATACAATTTTAATTTCGTTGGCCATTCCAGTGTGTATGTCCCCACCTCCGGACTTCACGGTCCTCTAGACACTGACCCCTTCTCAGCAGTCTTACTAGTCCCCTGCTCCAGATAGCCCTCCAGCCCTTCCAATAACATTCTTCAACACACCCGCACTTCATGTTGCATATCTCATATTGTGTAGGAATCTCACCGTTTAAGAATCCAAAACAAACCAGAACCAAACAAACTTTTAACCAAACCAGAATTAGGTAACTGTGCTCAGCAGCCACCTTACATCCGTGGTGCTCCAGCTCCCCTGCAACTGCCGAACCCTCCAGGGTCAAGGCATGCAGGCTCTGATGTGTCAGCAACTGGCCGATGCTGAACGATTCGTAGGGTGTGTTCATTCTCCCCATCGGAGGCACTCGCCTCGTTCCTGCCTTATAACAAACTGTAGCGCTCTTCTTAGTTCTTTACTTGCTCCCGTTGGGACTTTCATAGCTATGTTCTGCCCCACCCCCCTTTCATCTATTAGGACTACTGATCGTCATGTGACTGCCTCCTTGCCATCGTCCAAGTTGTTGTGCTCCAGCCACATGTTGGCCGCACCCAGAGTTTCTAGAAAAACAGCACGCCCTTTATAGAGGACCTTGAGCCGAGATGGGTACATCAGCATGTACTGCAGATTCAGTTTCCTGAGTTTCAGCTTAACCGGTACGAAAGAGTTCTGGGCCCTCTGCACCTCTGGGGTGTAATCCAGGTATATAGCTATGTTGGCATTATCCCGGTGGATCACGCCTCCTACTCTGGAAAATTTCAGGATCATTTCTCTGTCACAAAAGTTCAGTATTTTTGCTATCATGGGGTGGGGGTGCAACCCTGGAGGCAGCCTTTTTTGCAAGGACTTGTGGACCCTTTCAACTGTGAACCCCTGTGACAGAGAACCTGCTCCAATTTCCTGCAGTATCATGTTCTTAACAAAGTCTGTTGGGTTGGACCCTTCCATCCCCTCTGGGACTCCCAGGGCATGTATGTTGTTGTGCCGGGAGCACCCTTCCGCGTCCTCTGCTCGAGGTTCCAGCATCGCGTTCTTCCTTTCTAGCTCTGTTAGCGTCCTCCCCAGGTCGCCAGTAGTTTCTGCCATCTCCTTTAGGGCTGTTTCGGCCGTTGTGACTCTCTCCGTAAGGTTTCTCATGTCTTGTTTCTCATTGCCTTCTTCCACTTGAGCAGAAGCTCACCTCACGCCATCCTAGCTGCAGGAGCAGCACCAGGCACCCGAATTTACATATGGCTGAATAGGTAAGCATTGGGTACAATATTTTTGTGCCCTAAAGCCCCTTATGAATCTATTGCCCTAAACTACCCTGATGCCTCCAATGCGTACTACATTTCCTGCAAGACCAGTGGATCTACTCGACGTGACTCCAACGTTCGTTTCCTCATTGTTTTCACTTTTTAAGAGCACTCGACTTCATTAAGGGCTTTGAGGGACTGCCCCTCCGTAAATAGCCACCACTTTATGCTTCCTCCACCCCATGTAGACCTAGGCATCGTTGTGGTCACAGGAACATGCGGATTGGCTACTGTGGAAGTTATTAGCCAATTACAAACACTGACAGGCGAGCGCCGGCCCTCGAACTAAGGCACGAGAAAAAAGGCTCCTGTCCCGAGCCCTTCTTCACACTGCCTTCTTCCTCCTGAGCAGGAGCTCACCTTGCGCCATCCTGGCTGCAGTAGCAGCACCAGGCACCCTAATTTACATCTGGCTGAATAGGTAAGCATTGGGTACAATATTTGTGTGCCCTAAGGCCCCTTATGAATCTATTGCCCTAAACTACCCTGATGCCTCCAATGCATACTACATTTCTTGCAAGACCAGTGGATCTACTCGGCGTGACCCCAACGTTGGTTTCCTCATTGTTTTCGCTTTTTAAGAGCACTCGACTCCATTAAGGGCTTTGAGGGACTGCCCCTCCGAAAATGGCCACCACTTTATGCTTCCTCCACCCCATGTAGACCTAGGCATCATTGTGGTCACAGGAGCGTGCGGATGGCTACTGTAGAAGTTATTATCCAATTACAAACGCCGGCAGGCGAGCGCCGGCCCTCGAACTAAGGCACGAGAAAAAAGGCTCCTGTCCCGAGCCTGTCTGTCGGAGCCTTTGGAACAATGAATGCACAGATCTCTCTCTGAACTTCGGATCAACAAAGTGTGAATACTTCAACACTTTGACATTGTTAACCACCCATTAGCCATAGAGGCTACTCCTCGCACAAATCAGCATGCCCTATCCTATCCACTTACACTTACGTGATGTTATGAAAAACCATTGACTCAAGCTACGTTGGCTTTATGTGGATCGGGCAAAATCGCCACTAGTGATGCTCTACATACCGAAATTACCTAACTGTATTAACCATTGTTTCCTGCCTTGGCACCAATACTGAATTATATAAATTTCTAATCTGCCAACTTGTACTATTCACTGCCTGCCGCCAGGCACTATCTGCTGCCATTCACGTGTGTAGTGCCAGACTGCTTCAATTACTGTCTGCCGTCTCATTATCATTCTGCTACTTCCCTCTCTCTGAACCGCCCAATTGTATTAATGATTGCCGGGTGCTTCAGCACTACTGTGAACTGCCATTTGTTCTACCCCCATGTACCATATCGGCACATCGATAGGCTGGCATTTCTGAACTGCTTATATCCTTAGCCAGAGCATGCCATTCCAGCACCAATGTTGCTTCATAGTAATGGAAGTAGGAACGCATTGTGCGCTACAGTGGTACCACTGTATATCCAAGCCCGCACTGCTGTTCTACTAGACTGCATTCTGTATTAACTTACCCTGTAATGTTTTGCACAAAATGTACTAACCTACATGCAAGTGAAGCTTCCCACGTGCCGACATAGACACTTGATTCAGTCCATTATGTACCTCTTCAGTCACTACCCCATCTCACAACTTCAACCTTTCTGTGGGCCTCATTACGAGGTGGGCACAAAGGGATACCGGGCATCGTTAAGGACATTGATGCCGGTAATCCCTTTGCGCCCTATTCCGAGGTCCCTTAGTGGGTCCCTTCCTTAATGCCTGGTTTTACCAGGCATTATGGACGGGGCCCGTTAAGGGACTTCAGAGCTAATAACGGTACCACAATTTGCGGTACCGTTATTAACACCTTCCCCCTTCCCATTGAGCCCTATGGGGGCTGATATGGGAATGGGGAATGGCTTTTTCAATGGGGATTTACCGGTCCCGCAAAGGTCTGAATAGACTGGTATGTCCCCATTGAACGAAGGCAGACTCGGTACCGGTATTGGAGGGTGTCATGGCTCAAATAGCGCCATGACTACCTCCAACCTCAGAATGAGGCCCTGTGTCTTTACAAGTACCCTGCATTAGCGCACTGTGCTCATTGCGCCACATGAAGCATACTGTATCAGCTCATTGTATGTTTTGCTTTAAAAGTATCCCGCACCTATCCATCCTACTCGCACGTTACACTAAGTAGACTGCATTAATCTATTGTGCTCTCTCACCAACAAAAATCGTACTAGATACTTGCCTTCTCTTGCCACTTTCTCATGTAACTTGCCACTGTGATGAAACTGCATTTTGATTGCCCCTAACTGAAACTGCATTTGGTTGCCTCTAACTGAAACTGCATTTTGTTGTCCCTACTGAAACTGCATTCTGATTGCCCCAACTGAAACTGCATTTGGTTGCCTCTAACTGAAACTGCATTTGGTTGTCACCTGGCTGAAACTGCATTGTGATTGCCCCTAACTGAAACTGCATTTGGTTGTCACCTGGCTGAAACTGCATTTTGCTTGCCCCTAACTGAAACTGCATTTGTTTGTCACCTGGCTGAAACTGCATTTTGTTTGTACAAATGCACCGTCACTATGCACTGGCAAAACCCACGCTCAGTGGCCAATCACTCTGCTCTGCAACGTCTCTTCAAGCCACTCTTATCAGCTGTGGCATCCGCTCTTTACCTCACACTACTCCTCACAGCACTCACCCATAAACCCGCCCCATTACACTACCAAAGTTATGGCCACCCCTTCTCTCTCCACAAACCCTTACCTCAACAACCCTTCCCTTTGGCTACAACACTTTGCCACTAGACATGTTCCGAACCAACCATGCCTGATCCCAATAAGGAATTCTAGACTTGGCGCTAGACTCATTCATGCCTCTCACCACCTCCTAACCCCTACCCGACACAATAACCACATACCACCCACCACCACTATGACACTACTCCATCCACATCGACCTTAGTCAAGAACCTCGCCACGATCTCCTCTCCTGCACCCAAACAGTCTATCAAAGTGTCTTTAATCAACGCCAGATCCCTCACTGCCCATGCTCTAGATATAGCAGACCTTATCATAACACACAACCTCGATTTCATCGCCATCACTGAAACGTGGCTCCATGCTGCCTCAGGACCACTACTCTCACTACCATCCCAGTAGTATATAATATCATTAGACACGACCGTAACACCAGCCAATCCAAAGGAGGTGGCATTGCCATCATCCATAAAAATTCTCTAAACTTCCGCATTTCCACTATGCACAAATCTCTTCAGCAGAAGTGCTGACAGATAAATTAGCCCTCACCCCAAACCAGACTATTACGTTCCATCAGGCCCACGATCCACCTTCACTGAATATCTATCCTACATACTTACAGACAACACTAAAACCAAATCACAAATCATTGCATTAAGTGACTTTAACTTGGGTCTCTCAGACTCCAATGATACCGCTGCCCTTGCTATCAATAATCTGCTTACCAATTCAGGCTTCACACAACATATCAGCGAGCCTACACATGCTAAGGGTAGAATCCTTGACTGGTTAGCCGACCTAAACTGCAAAATTAATGTTGAATCCAACAACCCTTGCACTTGGACAGACCACCACCTAATCACCTTTAACATCCTTGCCAGAACTATCAATATCACTCCTGACGTTGCACCTGCGATCTCCACCAGAAATAAGCACAACATAACCTGTGAAAAACTCCTCCCTCTACTCTTTCCTACTCTCAAGGAACAGGCACTTTCATGCACTGACCCCACGGTCATGGTTGACACATTCAACCAAACCATGCTGAAATCTCTAGACCACATTGCCCCTTCCAAACTTAGAAAGCCCAAACCTCGAGGTCACCTCAACTCTTGATTCACACCCCAGCTAAGAACCCTACGCAAAGAAAAAGGTAATCTTGAAGCGTGCTGGAAAAGTAATCCCACCGAAACAAATAAAGCCAGTATTATTCTTGCCACCTTAAATTACAAAGAAGCCATAAAGCAACAAAAAAAACACCTACAACAAACACATTGAACAAGCTAAATCTAATACCAAAGAGTTGTTCAGAATACTAAAAGAGCTGGTAACCCCTGTCACCCCACCCGACACATGCACCAAATAGAGCACCTGGTGTGCTAATATTCAAAATGCACTTCTGGGGAAAATAGCTTCTCTCCAAACCAAAATGAATGACAAAAATGGCTCCAGTTTAACCCACTACCCAATACCCATACAGTCAATAACAACCCTAGCCTTGATGCATTGAAACCTTTCAGCTTCTCACCTCTATCCGTCACAGAAATTGAAAATATTATTAACAGCCTCAAACCCACCAACTGCCAGGGAGACTCATGCCCCGCTCCTATTATTAAGGAGGCCTCTGATGACCTAGCTCCCTTCATTATTACCCTCATAAACTCCTCATTCAGCTCTGGGGTTGTCCCTGACAATCTAAAGGATGCCTGGGTTATCCCGCTCCTGAGAAAAACATCACTGGATATTAATATACCAACCAACTACAGGCCCATCACTATAGTGCCTTTTCTGCTAAAAATCCTTGATCGAGCTGCCTACCTACAGATCCAAGAATACCTTGAATCTAACAAACTTTTGGGATTGAGGCAATCCAGGTTCCGCCCGCAGCACGGTACCGAAACTGCCCTCACTGATCTTAAAACCGAGATCGAAGACTTAAAAGATAAGGGCAAACTTGCCCTCCTACTCTTACTTGATCCTTCTGTGGCTTTTGATCTTGTAAACCACCAAATACTCTGTCAACACCTCAAACTAGCTGCCCACTTCTCGGACAAAGTAACGGTCTGGATCAGTTCATTTCTGGAAAACAGATCCATGAGGGTCTTCTCGCCCGCTGCCGCAGCTAAACCCTCACCGATCACCTTGTGGAGTACCACAAGGTTTGTGCGTCTCCCCTACTTTGTACAACATGTTTACAAAGCCACTATTCAATATTCTGGACTATCTGGGTGTCACATATACAAATTATGCTGACGACACCCATATACTCATCCCTATCACAGGAGACTATACCTCTGACTCTCTTGCTGTTAACTCCATCTAGCAAGTCATCCAAGCCTGGATGGCGCAACACGGACTAAGTCTGAATGACGAAAAGACAGAGCTCCTCATCCTCGGCTCTCACCAAAGACTTATCAAACTAAACCCCCTGTTTAAATCCCTCACTATCGGTGGCAACACCATTAAGATCTCCAAGGACACTAAAACACTGGGCATCTATATTGACTCCACCCTATCCTTGACTAGACAAACTAACGCAGTCTCCTCCGCTGCTGCTTACACTTCTAAGCTCATCATAGCCAGTCGCCCTTTTCTATCTCCAGCCAACTGTACTACACTAGCCAGGACCCTGCTGATGTTAAAAATGAATTACTGCAACACCCTCTATCTCAGCACTAACCTCTGCAATATCAATAAGTTACAAATCATCCAAAATAACACCATCAGAGCCCCATATTCCCAGAAACCAACATATCCCGGACACCAGACGAAGTATTTGCTGGCTCTCAGTAGCGCAAAGAATATCCCTGAAAACACTTGCTCTCACACACAAGTGCCTCACTAACCAAGATCCTAGCTACTTGGCCAACAGATTCTCCATCAACACCTCCATCAGACCCCTCAGAAGTGCCCAGACTAACGGCCTATCCATACCTCGCTTCAATCTTCAAAGATCTGGCAGGACCAGCTTCCCAGTAATGGCGGCCAAACTCTGGAACTCGCTCCCCTACCCACTAAGAGCTGAACCATCTTTCCAGAACTTAAAAAACATGGCCAAAACCTGGATATCTGACCAAGACTTGCCCCCCTCCGCCCACTAGCCAGCATCACCCTTCTGACGGTTCTCAGCTTCACCCATTTGTAAACATGCAACCAGCTATCCTGTAACATGAAACATGTATGTATATAATCTTCTATGTAATTCTTTGTAATTCTTTGTAAATACTATGTAAATCTTTGTAATGCCTTGTCTGCTCTTACCATGATGTAACCTAAGCAAGCGATGTGCCAAATCCATCTGGGCCTGGTGCGCTTTATAAATAAATAAAATACAAATACAAATACAAATTTTCTCATCAGTTGTACATCCGATTTTACCTCCACGATCTGTGTATCTATGAAAGTTCGTAGGGCTGTGATTGCTTTGAGCACCTGGTTCTCCTTGGTAGCAGTGTCCCCTTCAGGCTACGCGGCCTGTGTGTCTGGGGCAGTTTGTGGTTGACCCTTCTGTCTGGCAGCGTTGAAGGAGTCCATGATTGTTGGGTACTTCTTGTGTTTTGTGGAGGGCATGTCCTCGGCAGTGGTTGGTCGTGCGAGGAGTGTCGGCTTTTCCTTTCAGGGGTGCACTTTGCTGCTTGTGCGCCCGTGAGTGGGGTCCCCGGATTAATTCCATCAGGCGACTTTCCTTGTTGCAGTTTGTGTCCTGAGTTTTATGTTTTTTCAGGCCGCACATGGCTGTTGAGTTTATGGCAATTTGTTTGGTGCCCCGGTATTGTATTGGTGGCCCCCTGGCTGCGGGTTCAGGTTCCACTGTGTTCTCCGCTGCACAGCAAGCCGCAAGTCCCTCAGTTTTGACCAGTGCAGCGTTCTAGATCTGCCCAGCATTGTTTGTACATTGTTGTCACCCCCTCGTGGACCCCCCAGGTCAACCCCACCGTGTGCCTCTCAGGATCACAGTTCTTGCACCTGGCTGATGTTTCCTTGTGCCAGGCACGGCTTGTGGGGTTTTGGTGCTGTTTTGTGGTGACCTAGCACCTTGTTAGTGGTGACCTGGCTCCGGGTCTGATTTGTGGTGTGCTCTCCAGAGCGCGGTGGTCCGTATGCCTAGTTTTGTGTGGTGTAACAGTTTTGGAGTGCTCCGTGCTGTCTGTGCGCCGCAGTCCCTCATGTGAGGGGATTCCTCAGATTGATTTAGCCGAACGCAACTCCTTGTTGTGGTGTGCACTTCTCCTGTTTGTGATTTCCTCAGCCTTCGGCAGCCTGTTGTAGTTTTTGCATTGTGGCAAATTGCCCCAGAGTTTTAACGTTGGTGCCCCTGGCCAAGCTAGAGGTGTGTTGGTCTCTGCGCAATGTAGTGGGCAGTGTTCCCCTCTGCCCCATCCAGTGTTGTGCTCCTGGTCCACCCAGCTCTTCTCCAATGTGTGCGGGACCCTGGGGGTGATGGCCCAGTCCCGGGTAACTTACTGTTGTGCGCTTCTGCCTGCGCTGGGGCCTAGTCCTGGGCCTCCCTTTTTGGTCTGCAAAGGGTGGTGGCGGGGTGATTATGTTATGTTATGTTATTTTGCATTTATATAGCGCCTTATATACCATTGGTATGGTCTGAAGGCGCTGGTAGGTTGAACGCCCTTGGGAACCGAAGTTCAGGTCAGTAGAGAGAGTCAAAGGTGCATGTGAGCACCGGGTATGTGTGCAGCTGATGCGGTATTCGTGTGATAGCTGCCTTTTAGCGATAGGTGTGGTGGTTGAGAGATCAGTACTATGTGTTCGTTCTGGCAGGATTTATCCAGACCGAGTGTGGCTGCGTTAGGCCTGAGGAGAACGCCTAGCTGGGGGTTGTGTAACCAGCAGTGTTTAGTTAGAATGATGGGGAGTGAGCGGCGGATGTTGGTATGAGAACAGTTATACCGAATGGTGTCATAGTATCTCTGTGTTCTAATTGAGTGGTGGTGTAAAGAAGAGAGTAAGCGTGGGGTGTGATATGATGGGTTATATGCTCTTCAAACGTTCCCTGTATTCCAAACCATACTATGTACGTCATGCAATTCTATGCGCTCCAGTTTGTTCCATGCACTCTTATTCAATTCCATGCACCCGAGTCTGCTCCACACAGTCCGGTCTGCACGATGCACTTATGTACTCCAGTCCGCTCCACGCGCTCCAGTCTGCCCCACTCATGCACTCTTGTCTGCCCCTTGTCTGCCCCGCGCCTGCACACTTGTCTGCCCCGTGCCTGCACTCTTGTCTGCCCCGCGCCTGCACTCTTGTCTGCCACGCGCCTGCACTCTTGTCTGCCACAATTCAGGTGGCAGACACTCATCCGTTTTATGCCCTCACACGCACAATGCATTCATCTGTTTTGCTCACTCACCCGCCCTACGCACTCTGACTCACGCATACATTCCTGACAGCCTCATGCATGCACTCCTGTCAGCGTTATGCATGTACTCCTGTCCGCCACTCGCACTCCTGTCCGCCACTCGCACTCCTGTCTGCCACTCGCACTCAAAACCGCTCTATTTACTCCAATCCGTTTCGTGTATTCTGTGTTGATTTATGTAAGCCATCTACATATTTCATCCGTGCTATTCCGTGTATTCTGTTTTATGCACTTCGTCTACAAATTTTGCCCGTAACATCTTCATAAATCATTAGTTCCATTAACCTATTTCACCTGTTTCTTCCAGTTGTCACCTGTTTCATCCACTTATGTCACCCGTTTCATCCACCTACAGCACCCGATCCATCCACCTACAGCACCCGATCCATCCACCTACGGCACCCGATCTATCCACCTACGGCACCCAATCCATCCATATACAGCACCCGTTCTATCCACATATGTCAGCCGTTCCATCAACGTACGTCACCCTTTCCATCCACGTTCTGCACGCGTTCCATCCATATATGTGATCAATTCCATTCACATATATCATTTGTACTACACATGTAGAATTCATCCACATACTTCACTCGTTCCGTCCGCTATACTCAATCGGAAGCTCTACGTATTTATCCATTCTATGCACTCATCCATACTGTGTAATGCAATCTGCACTCATTCGTTCTACATACTCATCCGCTCTACGCAACTCATCTGCTCTACGCAACACGTCTGTTCTCTCTAGCTACTTGTTCACTCCACTCTAGGCGCTCATTCGCTCTAGGCACTCATTAGCTCTAGGCACTTGTCCGTTTTATGCCCTCACATGCGCTATGCATTCATCTGTTTTGTTCACTCACCCACTCCACGCACTCACCCCCTCCATACACTCACCAACGCCACGCACTCATCCTCTCCACGCACGGACCCCCTCCACGCACTCATCTGCTCCCTGCACTCATCCGCTCCATGCACTCATCCGCTCCATGCACTCATCCGCTCCATGCACTCGTGCTTTTCCACGCATTCGACTCATCGGTTGCTCGCACTCATCCGCTCCCCGCACTCGTCCGCTCCCCGCACTCATCCGCTCCATGCACTCATCTGCTCCATGCACTCATCCGCTCCATGTGCTCATCCGCTCTATGCACTCGAGCTTTTCCACGCATTCAACTCATCTGCTCCCTGCACTCGTCCGCTCCCCTCAGTCGTCCAGTCCCCGCACTCGTCCAGTCCCCGCACTCATCCGCTCTATGCACTCATCCGCTCTATGCACTCATCCACTCTATGCACTCATCCGCTCCTTCTATTCATCTGCTCTGTGCACTCATGCTTTTCCACGCATTCAACTCATCCGCTCCTTGCACTCGTCCGCTCGCCTCATTCATCCGCTTGCCTCACTCATCTGCTCGCCTCACTCATCCGCTCGCCTCACTCATCTGCTCCCCTCATTTGTTCTTCTATTCATGCATTCTTCCACTCAGCGCATTCATCTGTTCCAGACGCTTCATCCATTCAAATTATTTCATCCACGCCATTCACTTTGTTTGCTCCTCATGCATTATATCCATTTCAGCAGTTTAAATCTCTTTACTGTTTCCCTATGATTTATACTTATTATTCACTTCATTGTTTTGATCTACTTTACTAATTTACTTCTGTTTGTCATTCTAGTTTATATTCAGGGTTTTAGCTGTCAATTTTTTCGCATCAGGTAGTTTGTTGGATTGGTGTCATTGAGATGCCGTTATTCTGTTTGGTTGGTTTGGTACCGGTTGGCTCCAGGGAAAGAGCCAGGTTTTCAGCAGTTTGCGGAAAGACGTTAAATCCTCAGTTAGGCGGATGTGGGGTGGGAGCGAGTTCCACAGGGTGGGGGCCAGGGTTGAGAATGATGAACCGCCCAACCTGACTGAGTTTGTCTTAGGTATGGCTAGGAGGCTGGCAGAGCTTGATCTCAGTGTGCGTGGAGGGTCATAGGGTTTTAGCTTGTCTTGAAGATATTGAGGTCCGGTTTTATGCAGTGCTCAATGGTTGATGCATAAGGTTTTGAAAGTCACCCTTCGGGCTACTGGAAGACAGTGAAGCATCTTAAGGGCTGGGGAGATGTGGTCCCTTGGGCCGAACGCAAGTAGCATTTTGGCTGCCGCGTTTTGTGCCCTTTGGAGTTTATTCAGTTGGTACGCGTGGACTCCGTGGTATAGGGGGTTTCCGTAGTCCAGTCTTGATATAACAATTGATTGGACCGCAGAGAGTCTGTTGGGAAAGGAGAGCTACAGAAAGATTCGCCTTAGGGTTTTAAGGTGATAGTGGCAGGACTTTGAGACGTTGTTGACTTGGCGCGAGAGTGTTAGGTCAGAGTCAAGGGTGCATCCAAGATTTTTTACTGAGTTGCAGGGGGTCGGTGAGTTGCCCATGGCGGGTGGCCAGTGTAGTGGGTGCGGAAGAAGTTCGGAGTTGCCACATACCATGATTTCAGTTTTGGAGGGGTTTAACAGGAGGTGGCTTTGGATCATCCAGAGTTCTATGTCGAGGAGGCAGGAGGCCAGGTCAGGTCGGGAGTTGGGTTTTGAGCTCAATAGTTTTAGAATGAGTTGAGTGTCGTCAGCATAGTTGTAACACAGGATGTTGTGAGAACTAATTATTGGTGGGAGGGTGATCAGGTAGATATTAAACAGGAGGGTGGATAGGCATGCTCCTTGTGGGACTCCTGCGTCCACTCATCGGGCTTGGGAGGTATAAGTGGAGAGTATTGTTATTTGGTACCTATCTTTGAGGAATGAAGCTATCCATTTAAGAGCAGTTCCACAAATTCCTAGGGAGTGGAGGCGGTCTAAGAGGATTGAATGATTGATTGTGTCAAAGGCGGCAGATAGGTCAAGAAGGATTAGTGCGGCGCATCCCGCGGAGTCTCCCGTCATTTTAAGGTCATCCCATATTGAGGTTAGGGTGATTTCAGTTCCGTGACGGGCTCTGAAACCTGATTGTGCGGGGTCTAGGAGATTGTTGGCTTCGATAAAGGCATTTAGTTGAGAGTAGGCGGTTTGGTCAATGAGTTTGGCAAGGAATCTGCTGTTTGAGATGGGACGGTAGTTTTTGGGCTCGAGAGAGTCGAGAGAAGGATTTTTAATTAGTGGTTTGACATGAACCGTTTTGAATGCGTCGGGAAAGATGCCAGAGGAAAGGGAGGCATTTATGATGGATCTTGCGTGTTCTCCTGCGCAGGTGGATGAGAAAATCTCTTTGAGGGTTGTGGCCGGGCATGGGTCCAGCGGAGAGCCAGATGGTTTGCGGGCAGATAGGAGTTTGAGAAATTACTCTGGTGATATTGAACTAAAGGATTCAAACGTTGGTTGCGCAGTGGTCGTAGCGGGTGGGCTGGCCGATATGGGGGGAGTATTGCCTGGTGGATGTAAGAGAGCCAGTTTGGTGGCTAGAGTATTTGTTCTTTTGAGAGCCGTGGTGTAAAAGTGGAGGGAGAGTGAGTCGCACAGTGATTGTGAGGGGGTCGGGACGGTCGTGGTGCAAGCCGGTTTGGTGAATTCAGAGATAATTTTGTGGAGTTCTTTGCTAGGGTTTTTGCAGTTTAGGATTCGGGAGTTGTAGTGGGCTTTTTTTGCTTTCCGGAATTTCTGCCTTGTACTGATAGAGGTGACGGGCCAAGGTGGCCCTGCTCTCCTTGGTTTTGTTTTTCTGCCATTTCCGTTCTAGGTATTTATATATTTGTTCAGTGGTCTTCAACGCAGGAGTGAACCATCTGGGGAAGAGGCCACAGTGGGTAGACAGTTTGCAAGGGGGTGTGAGCCGTATTAGAGATGCGTTGAGCCATGAGTCAAAGGCGTCAGGGGTTAGTTGTTTATTGAGTTGGCAGGTAGGTGGTGGAGATTGGAGGAGTGCGTCGGCTAGGTCCAGGACGATTATTAGTTTTTTCCAGCATTTGCGTAGATTCGGTGGTTCTGGTTTGAGTACGGGACAGGGGTCAGGTGAGCGAATGGCGAAAGAGAGAATGAAGTGATCAGACCAGATGATGGGGTGGGGGGGTTTAAATGAATCCGGGAGTTGGAGCTAAAGATGGCATCAAGAGTGTGTCCTTTTATAGTGAGTCGGGCCATTTATGTGTGGCTAGAGGTTAATTGCGTCTAAACCGTTAAGCAGAGAGTGAGTCATAGGGTTGGTGGGGATGTCAAGCCATATGTTTAAGTCTCCAAGATGGGTGAGATTGGGATGGTTTAGTTGAAGGGTGGCAATAGAGTTGCAGAGGTTGTTTGCGAATTGTCTATTGTAGCCAGGAGGCCTGTAGATTATTAGGAAGCTGTGTGAGTGCGACGGGGAGAGGGATAGTTTAACGAGGAGTGATTCGCAGGAAGGAATGGAAGGTTGGTTGTCGATGATTGAGGCGTGAAAGAGAGACTTGAAGACAAATGCTACTCCTCCTCCTCTAGATGGACAGTTCAGTGGGATGAGGGAGTAGTCGGGGAGAAGGCTTCACTGGCGATTGGGGCGAAGTCGTCAGAGAACCAAATTTCGGTGAGGAAGACCAGATCTGGTTTGTCAGAGGAGGTCAAAGATACAGTGTCTATTTTTTGCTACGGATCGGGCATTAAATAGGATGCAGTTCACATCGGGAGGTTGGTCTCGGAGCAGGAGCGGAAGGGGGTGGTGGCGGAGAGAGAGGAAGCTGGAGAGGGGTAGGGTGGGAGATGATCGATGGGAATAGTGGGCGAGCAGAAGAATTGGCGGGTTTCGGGCGGGATTGGGTGGCTGCGTGTGTTAGGATGCTTGGGTTTGGCTTGGGGGTTTTGAAGGTGTGGTGTGGGCGGTTAGGAGTTTCAGTTGCAGTAGGGAGAAGATAAGGGGGAAGGAGGTGATTGGGGAAAAGAGGTGGTGGGTCGAGACAGGGGAGGCGAAGAGTGCTGAGATATTGAGGGGGACCAGGTACTATTCCTCTTTAGTTTCTTTATTGCAATTGGTTTGTGGGAGAGGGGGATGTGGCTTCTGTTCTTGCTAGGGGTAGGTGTGCAGTTTTTAGGGAGGGGAAAGGGTGCGTTCGGGGGAGGTGGTGGGGATTTGTGGGCAAGGGGTGCGGGGGATGCTTACAGGGCGGGGGGTGCCCACTATGATAGTGAGGGGAGCGGGCATGGTCAACGTAGGCTGGTCGGCGGTGGAGTTCGGGGGAGGAATGGTCTTAGGGTGGTTGGTTCGCCATCATGCCCCTCTGGCTTGGTGTTTGGAGAGGCGAGTGGTAGGGAGTGCAAAGGAAGGAGGGATGATTTGGGAGGGGGTGCGGGAGGGAAGGCAGCTCAGGGAGTGGGGACAGATCACGGTGGTCGTTTCTGACAGACTCTGGTGATATTGGACTAAAGGATAGTTTTACAGTTTTATTGGACTTTATAAGTTTGGCTGTATCACTGGCTGTGAGTAGTCGCAGAGGCTATTGGGTATACTTCTAAATTCAACTTTCACAGAGAGGCTATTGGGCACACTTCTAAGTTCAATTTCTAAATGCACTTCTAAGTTCAACTTTTCACATGTATAGTATAGAGTTTCAAAATGCAAATATGCTACAGATAATGAATTTACACTGGTGATGCTTTGTTAGATGAGTGGAAGGATAGTATGCTGTGAAGTAATTGCCTCTGGCCCTGCCCTTGCCACACTTACTTGTTGTCGGCTTCTTGCTTCTCCTGCGGATACCTGCAGATACAACCTGGTGCCATCTCTGTAGGAGCCGTCCTTTGCCTCGGGTCCTTAGCCACAGGGGCTACCGGGCAGAGGGCTGCCCAGGGAGGACTAGCAATGAAAGGGGGGATCCTCTGGACTGGACCAATCAGGGGCAGTGTGGGTGGGTTGGGAGGCGGGAGGCAGGGGAACATGGAAGAGGGTGCAGAGTGGGAGCGGGGTGGAAAACCAAGGCACCGAGGGGCCTCAGTAGAGATCTAAGGGCCCGGAATGGGCTGTAGGCAGGTGAAGAGGGCACAAACACTCACTGGACTTTCCAACTGCAAATGGGGCCTGCGGCAGCTACTCGGCTGCTAGGCCTGGCGCACACGGTCCTCGGGACCAATCAGGGGCAGTGTGGTCTTTTCGATGTTACTGGCTTCGTAAAGCGTGTTGCAATTGTGTGGTGTCCAGGCACTCTGGCAGAGCTATAAAAAAATGTCTCCACCAACTTTTCTTTTAGCCACTTGTTTTATAATCAAGGTTATTGTGTAAGTGTTTGCATCTTCTCCTTGCACTGTAGTACTGGAAAAACTATCACTTTTACCTTGCACATATTAGAAAGGCATTTGCACTGATAAAATATATCCAAATACTCATACCATTTTCCAGCTGTTGCCATGTTGTGGCCAGGTAGTACCAATATGGCCGTATCTGTCTAATGCCTCACCAACACTGCAGTGTCCCCCAAGGATCTTGTACAGCCCCCACCCGCTATAACCTCTTCACAAAACCCCTCTTCAACCTACTTGACTCCTTGGGTGTTGCATATACAAACTATGCAGACGACACTCAAGTACTTTTACCCCATCTGGACTCTATCACCAAGACGCCACGGCCCTTCACAACATCTATGCCACTATCCAAGCTTGGATGGCAATCAATGGCCTCTGTCTTAATGGGGAGAAGACTGAAATTCTCATCCTGGGCCAGACAAACACATTATCGAAACTAAGCCCCCATACAACAACTTCAACATAGACAACTCAACCATCTCTGTATCATCCTCTGTCATGACTCTAGGTGTTCACATTGATGCAAATCTATCGATGAACAAACAAGTCAGCGCCATAGCCTCTGCATCAGTGTTCAGCACCAAACTCATCAATGCCATTAAACCCTATTTATCCACCCCCAACCGCTTGGCCATAGCTAGAGCAACTATAGTAGCCAAACTCGATTATTGCAACGCCCTTCTAGCTGGCACCTCCACCAAAAACATTCACAGACTGCAAACCGCACAAAACAATGCCCTCAGAGCCGCCATGAGCATCCCTAGAAGAGACCATATATCCCACGCCAGACGTGAAGCCTGGTGGCTCCAGGTCAAAGACTGTATTACTCTGAAAATCCTCACCAAATCACAGGTGCATCAACAAAACCGCTCCAGCATACCTATCTGAAGCAATATCAAGGACCACATCCACTCGCACCACCAGAGCTCAGTACACCAACCAGCTACACATACCACGCATAAAGAGAGCCACAGCGGGAGGTCTAGGCTTCTCCTATATTGCACCAAAACTCTGGAACTCACTCCCTGCCACCCTTAGTGCTGGAACCTCCATCTCTGTCTTCCGCAACAACCTCAAGGCCACTCTCCTCAACTAGCAAGTGGAGGACTGCCTCCTCCACTTCTGCCATGTATATTGTAATATAACACAAATGTAACATAACTATATTGTAACCTGTATATATACTGCTAATGACTAAGTAACTATATTGCAACCTGTATATATATTGCTAATGACCATGTAACTAAGTAAACCTCGTCTGCCTCCTCCTCCCTCCACTTACTGGTTTTTTCCTCCCCACCACCCCTCCAGCACTATCTGAAATGTCATCAGGCCTAATATGCTAGTCGCTTGTTTTGTTCCTCCCCTACCTTTCTGCACCTCTCTCCCTCACCTCTTGTTTTTTTTCCGGCTCTACCAGAAATGTCATCAGGCCTGTCTGTTTCCATTTCCTTACCACTCTCCCCCTCCCTTCCTTATCTATGTTTTAGCTCCTGCACTATCTGAAATGTCGTCAGGCCAAGTACGATAGTTAATTTCACATCCTTACTGTTCATGGCCTGTAAGAATGTCATTGTTTTTTCCCTTGTTCCCTCCCTTGCCTTGAAGCGTTTTGAAACACATTGTGTATAGGCACTGTATAAATAAACAATCATATCATATCATATCATAACAAGTGTCCCTCGGGCTGTTTTGCGCTATATAAATACGAATAAAACAAAACAAAACAAACAAAACAAACAAAGGCCAAACCGGTTGGCTTTTCAAATGCTTGTTTTCTTCTAGGAGTTGTAGATACATATATATGAAGGTAAAAGCACAGTTACCAGCCACAGAATGCAAAGGAAAACTTTAGTTTATAAATAACTCCCAAGTTACTTGAATATGTTGGCATGCATGAGCTGGGCTTATGACATGAGCACTCATTGCCTGCGTTTCCCTAGTCCTCGTACCAGAAATTACCATGCATCTTAAAGGTGTTCTACCTTTCAAGACAACATACCCAATCAAGATTCCTAATTTTCCCTAGGCCCCAACCCGTGCTCTTCCCGTTTTGTCGCTCTCCTTCTGGACAACGACTGAGGGGCATGTCTAGTAGGCTCCCTGGTGGCACTGGTGAGTATGGTTTTCCCGCCTAGTCCATATGTCGTCTCCCCATTACAGCTCTCTCAAGTCCACCCCAGGCGTTGGACCCGGAATGCAATTTGAAATAGGAGGCTGACCATTGAAAGGGCAAGCTTAAGGAAGTTGTGACTGGACTGGAAGGTAGTGCTTCTTCTTTGGTCCACAGATCTCTGTGCTCCTCCACGCTGGCTTCTTATGCTCACCATTGGGCCTCCTGCATTTCCTAGTGTAAGGTACATGGGGTCCACCCCTAGAATGTGGGGAGGGGTCTCTTTCCCAATTCCTACACGAGGGGTTTGACTTGGGCCTGTCCTTCCTGAGAGCAAAGTGGGGCACAATTAAGCCATTGTGAGACGACAGGGTGGTTGATTGTGGGGAGGGGTCGTGCAGGTCCCATTATAGCTTGCCTGCTTACGATTTCTCTGCCTTTGCCCTGCAGCATACCATCTCAACTCACACACTTTGGCAGGTGACACACACCATTTAAGCAACTCTTTTACCCGCCAAGTACATTACACTCCCATATAAGTAAATGGGCTTTCGCGATCTGGCCCCTTGCGCCCAGGCTAGCTCGCTATGGATTCTCTAGAGTGGTCCGCCTGCATCCAGCATATCCCAGCGTACCTTACTGCTGCCCAGGAGGTCCTCGCAGTGCTTCTCCTCTTCGCTTCCCGGGTGCTGGGGGTGCTCGTGCTCCTTCAGCCTACACCAGTCGGTCCTCAGCCAGGACGAGACTCTCCCTGTTTGCCTGCTGCCAGTGGGGTTGCATCGCTGTGCCCTCTGGATAGTGGGCATGTCCTGATGTCAGGTCAAGCGCGTCTGGTGCTTCTTTCAATCCGCTTTCTCTTGCATGTCTTTTGGCAGCCCAACGCGTGTTTTTGGGCAGTTTCGGTACTGCCCTTGCTTCGTCGCCTGGCGTTCCGGGCTCCCCTCTCAGGGTCAGCTCGTGGTCCCACACTAGTATGTGGGGGGTTCAGGCAGCCGCAGCAATAGGTCCCTGTGTCCTCCCCAGATACCCCAGATACCGTCTTGGTGTGCCGGGGCTTGCAGCGCCGGCTTGCATTGTCTGTTTTCGTGTGCCTCGGCTGCTCCTCCCCCTCACCACCGGGCCGGAGTTGCGCCAGCCATCTTGGTTCCCGGGGGTCCCTGCTTTGCTGTCATTTTTCTCCCCGTCCGTTCTCAGTTTTTTTTATCCGTGTGGCCCAGGGGTTGGGGAATCACTTGTTGTGTCCGCTGGTGTGAGCAAATTCGCGCAGATTAGCCTTTTTATAGGTCAACGCAGGATCTTTTCAGGATCTAGGCAGGAGCCACGAGTAAACGCGACCTCACGGCATGAACGTAGGCCATGGCCTCATTTTTCAAATGCTGATACCACATATTATTACCCACGTGTGCTGAATTATCTAAATAAATATTTATTCCCTCATTATCTTCCCCTGTATTTCTACTATATCTCCCATATGCAAGGTATGTGTAATGACCACAAAGTGAATCAAAAGAGTTTTCATAGTGGGGAGCACCATAGGGTCCTTTGTCTCAGCAGAAGTACCAGTATGATAGAGAGTGTGAAAGAGGAGGAATAGAAAGACAAAAAGAGTAATCGTACCAGCAAATACTATGCACAAGACCATAGACATCCCCCTTTCGCGCCATCCTGGTAGTGGCTGCACTTGTTCCTTCTCCAGAACTCGTGCCATATTCTAGATGTCCCATTTTTACAATAATCATTACATTTTCTTTACAACTGTAATTGTAAAATGTGCTATATTATTGCAATGAGGAGTCTTCTGATCACAAGACCATGTTTAGGATCCTGTAAAAAATTGTGACTATCAACGTCGATTCTGACAGGAGCAGGATAAGCTTGAAGGACAAATACAAAAACAGCAAGCACAAGCCGATGCACATCATTATCAGTGAGTACCATAGGGTTTAACTTCTTAAACAGGTACGCACCAAGAAATTAATCTTGATACTGAGCTTGTTATCAATTTCTGATCAAGAGCTGACATTTAGGCATAACCTTTATACGTCAATGGGTTTGTAGAATTCATTTTTGGCCTTCTAAAACTCACTGCAAACCTTTGTACTCCTGCTAAAATATCTACAATGAGCATCACTTCAGTTTTAGTCCAACCTAAATCTTTCACATTCGCTGGTCGCTGCCTTATAGTCCTTCTTCATCATCGATGCACACGTTGAAATTCTTCTTATCTTGCTTCTGGATCGGCAAAGATGGGAGGGTGGGTCTCACGTTTTTAGACTTTCACATCTCCTAAGTGAAGGTAAGCTTGTCTCCCTTGGACCTTCACAGCTAAAGGGGTTATATTGTCAACGCAAAAGGGACCATTAAAGTGTAGCTCATGCCACTTCTGGGTAGAGTTCTTTATGAGGATTAAATCATCAACATACAGCTTGAGTGCTGATAAAAGTCCAGTTGTGCTGGTTATTGAATTGTTTTCATCTGTATTCTGAGACCGACTCCCCTGGCGCTTGAGTTGCTCTGAAATGAGAGAGATGCTAGAGATTACACATGTCAAATAGTCATTTAATTCATCACGTAATGTTTTATCTACACTCTGGGTATCACTTCTACTCCTAGATGGAGGCGTAAAAGGTGTTCTCATTCGCTGCACTGTCATTACCTCTTGAGGGGTAAGGTGGCGATCTGAGCCTGGCTGATTCCAAAGAACATATAAAGCTAAGCTAAGGGTATGCAATATAGTCATACCTTCATCAACGTTAATTTAATCTTGGCAATCATTTCTTTAAGGAGGCTGCCAAGTCTCTCACATATCCAATTTGCTTGTGGGTGATAAGCAGAAGAAAACTTGTGTTTAATATTAAATAGAGGCCCTATCTGTTCAAATACCCCATTAACAAAATGTGGCCCATTGTCGGATCTCAGCACTTTACACACACCCCATCTTAGGAAGACATGGTGCACTAAAAACTTTGCTGAGCAAGTGGCATCAGGGTGTGTACACAGACCTGCTTAGATCAACCTAGAGATGGGACACACCACCACTAACAGATACCCATATCCATTACACACCGGCAGCATATTGACATAGTCAATATGTAAATGCTGAAATGCACCATTCGGTCGAGGTGTTACCCCCCTCTAATTGTTCTCATTGTATGCCCAGCAGTAAACGTTTGACTCACGATGCAGTTTTCTATAAATAGTGCAACGTACTCCAATACCTTTGGAATGAACCAGTCCTCTGTAATCACTGCTGCAAGACTCTCCCTAGTTACATTCGTGGGGTAATGCAGCTGTTCAAGCGTGACCTTTATTAGTGCTATTGGCATCACCAGCTTTCCAGTGCTATCCAGTCGCCATAATGCTTCTGTGGGGGATAAAGAGCACCCCCTTAGTTTCTATATTTCCTGATCTTCCTGCGGTGCACTTCCTTGAATCTCCATTAATTGGGTCATCAGCAATGTATTAAACCCTTCTTGCACTACCATGGTTACAATCACTTTTTCTTTAATACGCGGAGTATCGAAACTGGAAATATCTGGAGAATATGCAGCCCTTTTGGCCTCTTTGTGTGCAGCATCATTTCTGCAAGATATCAAATCTGTTTGCTTAGTGTGAGCTGCACATTTAACGACCGCTATGGCCACTGGGAGCTGTAGTGCCTTAATAAGCCTGTCCAAAAAGGATGCTTGATTAACTGCAATGCTGTCTGCACGGAGGTAGTCCCTCCTTTTCCAACATGCTAACCATGCGTGTGTAGTTGATGTCACGTAGGCAGAGTCACTGTAAACCGTCTCTTCCTTCCATTTGTGTTTCTCGAGCATGACAGTAAGTGCTACCAATTCTGATGCTTGTGCTGAAAAGTGATATGGTAGCTTTGCACTTGCTACAACTTCAAATCCTCCATTTAATCTGTGTCTCACTACCGCTGCGCCAGAATGTCTTTCCCCACTAGGCTGATCAATTTTCGAAGAACCATCAATAAAGAGAATTTCCCCTCCTGACAAAGCATTTTCTTTAACACAGGGTATTTTATCATGAAATTCAACACAATTAGCACAGTCATGCACCTGATCACCTTCTGCTACTGGCACAGCTATAAACATGGCAGGATTCACTATTTTACAACTTACAATCTTAATCGTCGGATTCCAAATCATCACATTATATGTTGAAGCTCTTTGGGCTGTCAAAGTACTTTTGAGTTTCTCGAAAATAGCAAACTGAGCATGCTCCACCAAAACGGTCATAGAGCAGCCATGACAATACTAGTTGACTTCTCAATTGCGAATTCAGTGTCTGGTAAAGACTCTTTTCAAGGAAAGTGTCCTCTCATAACTGGGTCAAAAATCCCACTGTAATATGCTAAAGTCTTGTACCGCAAAGTAGTTCTCTGTGTCCCATTTGTGTCCCTATTCTACTTTTACTTTATTCACTTGTACTTTCTTTAAAGCTTGCAAAAGGGGACTCGTTTATGAACTGTATTCAAACACCCAGGCTCTAACATAGTTGCATTGCATCAAAATCTGTTGAATCTCTTTTACTGTATTTGGCTTTGAGGTTTTCATAATTGCCTCAGCTCTTTCAGGTGTCACCTTTTTCCTATCATGTGAAATCAGCTGCCTGTGTATAACACCTCTTCATGGCAGAATTGTAACTTCTACCTTGTATCCCTTGTCTGCTAGAATAGTCATCAACTGAATAGAATCTTTCCTGCACTGATCCTCCGTGGTGGTACAAAATAAAATGTAATCTACTTACTGTATCACCACACTCTTAAGATCAATGTTGCCTAAATCCATCTGTAAGACTCTTTTAAAGATTGATGGGGACTCACAGTACCCCTGGGGCAAATGAGTATGTTTCAGTCGAGTTTGGTGAAACGTAAAGGAAGTCAAGTCTTGTGAGTCCTTGTGCAACGGGATCAAGAAAAATGCTTTTTTCAAATCGATCACCATAAAATATCGAGCTTCCACTGGGATTACTGCATAGTTTGTTGCCAGATTAGGAACTAAAGGAAATTATGCTTCTACAATCTGGTTAATCAGTCTCATATCTTGTATGAATCTTGATGACCCTCCTTTAGATTTTTTGATACACTGTGGTATTACACAACGATTTTGATGGCACCATAATTCCTTGTTTCATCAGTGCGGAAATATTCTGAAATATACCTTCATCAGCCTCTCGAGACATATAATGTCTTGCTCGAGGTAAAATCACCCCTGGTTTCAGCTTTATTTTATATTCCCCTATTCCCTTAAATAGACCTATGTCATACAGGCCTGTGGTAGAAAGGATGCTTGGCACCTTCTCCAAGTCTTCCTGAAAAAATGCTTGACGCTGCCGCATTATCGCCATTCGCTGCGAGACTTCCCTCTTCTCTATCCTTATCCAGTGTGTGATGCTCATAAAGAACACCTCTTTATCGTATGTCCGATCATCCCTAAACATGTCATCATCAGTGATGTAAGTCAGTCTGTACCCTTCTGCAAGATCTATCACTGTTCTATATTGTCCACCCTCATCTTCCATTCCTTTGTGCACTGCCATTTCCCTTCATACCATGGCTGCTTCTAATTCTATAGAGATTGTCTGTCAACCCTCTCCATCGATAAGTATTTGTGGTCTAAACAAGAACTCATCAGGTATCCTCACAATCTTTCCTACTAAGCCAGGTAGCCATATCAGTAGAATGCTCACGCCATACATACAAATCTCTGGCTCTACTGGAATGCCTTGCAGAACCACTTGCCCTGTGAATGCCAGTAAAAATGAACCCATGTTTAAATAGTGCATTCCTGTAGTGGAGCACACTAGCCCTTGATCAGTGAACGAAATTGTCATGTTAAGTTTTGTCATCAAATCTCTTCCCAAAATGTTAACTGGCATCTGTTGTGAATATAACAAAGGAACATACATGTCACACTCTCCTATAGAGACTGGTAATTCGTAAGTAAAAGGAACTCGACTTGTAGCTCCAGAGAACCCCTGAGCATTCATGGCAATTCCTGACATTGGATATTGTCCCTCTCGTATACATGAACGAGGAGCCCCAGTGTCTACTACAAAAAGGAAAAGATTTGCCTCCTTTCGTCACATTGACCCTTGGCTCCTCTTGGGGGTCGATGTCACGGATAGTACTGAACACATCAACTCATCCTTTGAGCTGTCCTATTGTGGGTACAGGCTCATCCCAGTCCCTGTGAAAGGATTTCCTCCTACCACAGTGACGTCTTCCATTCTGGGTGGCAGCAATTGTCATGTGTTTGTATACTGCTATGTCTGCATGGGGGCTTGTTGCGACTGCCCTTGCGGTGGATTCATTTACACTCACTCTCGTTGCTGTACCTTCTGCACTCACAGCATCTGTGTCTGATACAAGGTCTGATCTTGGGCATAACCTTCCCTAATCTGAGTGCTATATGGTGGAGGATAAGCTGTCCCCCACTGTGTCATTCTGTGCATTCACTTGCCTCCCACGTACATGTGCAATGTGCTCTGTCATCCCACAAGTCCAACATATTGGAGGTGCTCGTCTGAAGTTCCACTTGGTTAAATACTCCCTGTGTATTCTGATTCTCATTCCTTGTATTCTTAAACCTACCTTGATTATTTTGTAATCCTCCTCTTCCTCTATAGCCCATGCCTCTGCCTTGTGGCATGAACCCATATCCTTCTGGTTCATCGGGTGCTGATTATTTACCTGCAATGCACCCATTACTTCCTGCATTCCCAATCCTTCTCTGATTGTCAATACCGCCCCTTCTATGGGAAATGTTGACCAATTCTTCTGAACTAACTTGGCTTCCTCGATTTTCCTAGTCTCCTCTTTCTTTCTATTTTACTCCTGCAATTGCCGGCAGTGATGCAGTATCATCAGCTGTATCTCAGCCCATGGTTTTGCTTCCATTCCCACTTGTTTCTTCATCTGCCTCTGCACTGGCTCAGGCAACTCTATCCATTAAATGTGGTAAAATAATGCCACAATTTGTTCTCACGGCTTGCGAGTTTCAAGTTGCCATTTCTCCTGAATATCCTGAATATAAGCAATAGGGTCTTCATCTTCCTTCATCTTACGTGTCATAATTGCACCCATATTTGATGTGTCAGGATAATGTACCCTGAGAGCCCTCCACACAGCTGCTCTTCAATTATTAAACTGTGCTCTGTAATGCACTGTGTTTTGTGCTGTAACATTTCAATACCCTGCTCTCCTCCATATGTAATTCAGCTCTCTCCCTATGAATAGCTACCAGGAGACCTTTCATGTCCTCTATGGCCAGCGTGGTTCCTCCTGTCATTTTTTCTAACTCTTATATCCATTTCCCAGCACCTGAAGACAAACTCGGGAGTTATCACCTTAACTTATCCTTGTTCATCTGTGACCATGGAATATACTGTGGTCTTGCTGCTACTTTTTCCAATAAGGGAAACTGAGTAAACCCCAACCCACAGTCGCTTCCATCATCAGCCTATCCATGGCAGGAGCGATCATCCCTGACACTGTACTTGATGGTAGCAATCTTAACCAGCTCGCATATGGTGATGATTCTCCATTCTCACTATACAATCGTCTTCTGGGAAGCTCTGGATATGCTATGGGATTTGGCATCCTATCCTTAGGTTATTCCATATCCAACCATCTTACTTCTTTATATATCTGCAGGCTTCCTTTGGGAGCGCACAGGCTCCCTCCTTCTATCCTGAGAATGGAGTCTCTTTCCTCGTCTGAGATGTACTGTCCCCAAGAAATGTAACTATCATCTCCTTCACCCTGGTCTAAGTTCAGTTTGCTTAAGGACAATGCTCTATGTTCGTAATGGAATGGAATTCTTTCATCGCTTTGTGATTGAAATGCTAGGGTTTGATCCCTCCTCCCTCAACTTCCATAGTTGCCATCTTCCTGTAATTCTTGGTAGGCTTTATCAATCCTGTCTCCGATGCTCCCCACATTAAATCTTTCTTCATCTGTGACAACTCTAGATGCCACTGAAGTTGCTTCCTTTATTGGATGGAACTCTTCTGTTCTGCCCTATCATATTGCTGGGCTTGGCCCTACTGGTTCCTTGCGAATGAGACTGGCATTGAGACCCCACCGTCTCCTTCTTTGTTCAAGTGCTTAATCTAGTTCCCTTCGTTTTCTTGCATCCCTTCTAATTCTGTCTTCCTCTTGCCTTTTTTCTTCCTTCCTTGCTCCTTCTCTCCTTTCCTCTTCTTCCCTTTGTGTCTGTATTCTTTTATCCCTTCATTTCTGCACTTCCTCCTCTTCTCTCTTCCTTTCCCTTCTATCCCTGTCTTCTATCGCTCTCTGTCTACTGTCATGCTATCTTTGCACTTCTGAATGTTCTTCTTTTTTCTCTTGCTCCTCCAGATACATCTGCTCTTGTCGTTCCGTTCTTCCTTTTCTTCTCATCTTCTTTCAATATCTTCACTCATTCTTTGTCCCTTCTATCTTGTTCTTCCTTATCTTCTCTTTGCCTTACTTGCTCTATACTTTTCCCATCTAGCTTCAATAATATCAGTCCTCAAATCCATTCATTCTGCACGAGCCTTACCTCGTCAGCTCTTTATCCTTCTCTCCTTTCCATCTCTTAATTTCCCTTTCTATTTCTGTTGGTATATTCAACCGCTCGCTCTTTTCTTCTTTGTCTTGTATGATCTTACAGATCTCTTTTTTTCTCTTATTCTCCTCTGGACTATCCTCAATGCTGTAAGCGGTAGGTTCATATATTGGATTACTATACCCGTCACCGCTTTCAATTACTTTAAAGGATACAACCCCATTTCTTCCGTACTATCGCCTTTTACTTCAGGTGAGGTAAGGGAGCTGAGGGCTTAACACCTTCCTCTTTTCGCTGACTAAGCATCCACTCCTCAGGTGGTGGATCCTCTCTCTCTTCCTTGTACATTTTCCAGAGCTCTAGAATCACTCACCTTTTCTCTAATGTCTTCCCTTTGTATGCAGAATGCAAGCATGTGGTCATGTGTTGCAATACCGCTTTTGACAGTGATCCCCTAGCAGCCACGGCATGAACATCTTATCTGCGTGCCGTTCAGGCATTACGCACTATACTGTTTGAGCTTGAGAATGTGATATGGCAGTGTCTTGCATAAGTGCATCAGAGGAGCATCCCCCATAATGACAAGTCTCAATTGACTGTCAATACTTAACAGATTTATGAAATACCATTTATATTTTTGCTTATGAGCGCGCACCATCAATCGCCACTCAAGCCTCTAATTTCTCAATTAGCTATCTCTAACTTTGGATTGGTACCTACCACTTCGCTAGGGTAGTTACTATACCACCTGAATCCTTTTCAATGACTTCACAACTTCTATCGCTCTTCGATATTTTTACTCAACAAACAATACAGAGAACAGTCAACTTTCATAAAACACTGTGATGACACATTTTTCTCCCTTGCCTTTTCTTACTACCCTGTACAGGGTTTAAGCTGTCAGTTTACATGAACCTGTTCATGCATTATATTTTTCTGTTCTACTCCCACTGGAGTTTAAGATTTTTTCTTCTATGCTTCTTTGAGCTAGGACTCTAGGTGCTTTTCTCTCTTCACAAAATGTTTCCTGTTACTCAAAAGTTATCACAATCCCATCCCCTTAACTTGCCATTCCCCTTAGTCTACTCACCATTCTTTGTTAATCGACTTGAGGCCTTTGGTATTGTCTCCTAATCCAGCTGACCACTTTGCCTTCCGTCCCCAGGGCACTGGTGGAGACTGTGCAGGGATCTCAACAAAGGAGGACATGCCCACCGTCTTGGTTCTTCTTGCAACATTATTTGTATTCAGCCGCTCTCCAAAGGAAACCCTGCTATATTACGGCTAATGGCAGAGGATGCCCGATCGTCCAAAACTCTGGAGACAAACTAGTTTGGATCTTTAAACCATCGGGCATGCTACCGCGTAAGCTTAGAGCCCTTTGGATAACCCACATGCAATGGATGGGATGCAGAATAACTAGGACACCAAATAATTGAAGCAACTCAGGAAGATGGCAAAGTTCTCTGTTTCAATATCAATTTTCTAAATCAGGGAGTTACAATGGACATCAACAGATGTTCGCTCGAGCTCTCAGTGTATTTTACAAAAAAATCACATCTTTATACTAAACATTTGCCATAGGTGACGTCACACTATGTGGCAAATAAGAAAAATCTACTAGGTGTTGCGATACACTCAAGGGGAACATCTAAGTATACTTTCTGTAAGGGGTGGGCTTCTGATTGGATATCTACTGTCAGGTAGACAACTTATGCCTACCTCTAGTACAAGAAAATGTTCAATACTATTAAGTACACAGTGGGCCTCATTACAAGTTGTGCGGAATGTGTTTAACGGCGCCGGTAATGGTGCTGGTGCCGTTAAATGCATTACGCACTATTACGAGGTTCCCTCGCAGGACCCGATGTGGACGTCCGCGAGGGAACCAGGGAGCTAACAACGGGCTCTCTTGTAATGGGCCCGTTGTTAGCTCCCTCCCCATTCACATTTAGCCCTATGGGGGCTCAAATTGGAATGGGGAAGGTCCGGGTTCCCTAAATGGGGAAATACTGGGCCCTTCATACTCAGAATGGCCCGGTATTTCCCCATTCACGGAACCCAGATCCGTAAACGGTTTGGGAGTCAGCCATGGTGCCAATAGCGCCATGGCTACCTCCAAAGTCGTAATGAGTCCCAGTATCTAATTAGCTCACCAACGAAAAGGCCCTTCATTATATGGCCCTCTAAAATTGTTTACCACGCTCGTGCCATGTCTGGAACATTCAGTTCACTTAGCAGCATGCAAGCTCCGACCCATGTGCCAGAAGGTGGACTTGACTTTACCTCCCCACCCAATTAGCCAAATGTCTCCCATCACCCATGCCTTCTGCCATGAAGATTGTCTTTGAACTTGGCCTTGCAGAGTATTCTTGTCTCTGCGAATATAAGGGAGTACGAGCATGCACTATCCTTATTCTAGAACTCCAAGCTCAACTCTATTTCCATCCTTGGCTCACGTGACAGGAGACCATGATTTGGTCCATTTTGCAGTAATTAAATATCTTAAATTAATAAAAACTTGGCACGCTTGGTGTTCTTTCTTTGCACTTTAACAAGGGATGAGTCAGCTCCTCATGTTCACCGCCTTCAATAATAGATAACTGGCTTTGGCTGCTTTAACTTTGACACCAGGCCAGACAGCCTTGCCATTCATTTTCACAATCTCAGCTAATTGTTGCTGCGACACAGTTCTCAGCATTTCCTCACCAATGCGTCCGGGCTTACTAAATTCCTGACACTGATGTCCAGCTTCTATACAATGGTGTTTCTGCTTGCAGTCTATTCACTACATATAGCCAGTTTCTACGATCACTTAGTCTACTAGCATATCAGCATCTGTACAGTTATTGAACGGTTTGCATTTTTTGCAGTGTTTCTCACACGTGCAATCTTCTTTTTGCATATGAAAGTTTACTCGATTCTTAATATCGGCATCAGTTTCTATAAGGTCATGCATCCTCTTTAGTCAGTGTTCTTGGTGTGTCACACTACTCTATTGTGACGTGATTAGCTTCTCTTTTACTAGTTTTCATATTCCTTCGAGGAGTTCCTCCCTCAGATTATCATCGCTTCTGGAATACGTTTGATAGGGTTTTCTCAGAGGGTAGCTTTTTTCCAATATTCTCCGGTTATGGTCACAACTGCTGCTGTCATGCATGGCACAATCTCAGGCTGCCAACATACAGGAGGTAGGGGGCTGGGACTTCCTAAATAGGCATTCAGCTGCTCCTCTACAGTAACATAGTACACCGCTCCAGACTTGTGTATGGGTGTGATATAGATACAATATCATATTATATCATATTATGGGCTTAGTTACAATGAAGCATACAATTTACAATTATTAATTCCTAACCCCTAACCTACTAATCACTAATACCTTGCTAATAGTTACAACCCAGTCCAATGCTCATTGGTGCAAAACATTGGTGCAGATCAGGGGTAAACATTGTCCCATTGCATGAGATTGCCAGCACAGGCCCTGCAATGTTTCTTGGAAAATAAACGCACAAAATCTGCTTCTGCAAGGATAATGTGGAATGTGAAAAGTCACATTGCTCAAAGTAGCCAATTGTTCATGTCCTGCTGAAGGAAGCCAGCATAGAGAAATTTCACCTTTGGCATTTGCTTGCTGTCATAAATCTCTGTGGAAATATGGCAGGCAAAACATGTGTTCTCTGGAAGCTTCCAGGAGTTTTGGTCAGAGGAGGTGGTGCCTGATTGATATTTCACAGCAGAGTCAGGGGCAGGCAATTCTTAAACTTTCCATAGGGTAATTTACAATAATGGGTAGGTTGAGGAAAGAGCCTTTAAAAAGGAATGTGCAGAGAGAAGGAAGGAGAGACTGTTTCTTAAAAAGACTGTCTCTTGGAGGAACAGGCTGTTTTTGCTGACTATCACAGCTTTCTGGTTTTGTTCCTGCTGCAGAGGAAGAAGGGAGCGTTAAGGGGGAATCCCCGGCATGCCTCACAGAGGGCACACTGAACCAATGCTTCGCTGATTTGGCTGGTGTGAATATTTCATGCATTATTTAGGTGAGAAAAAAGTACAAACCAACGGAAATGTGTTACTTAAGTTGACATAATTGAAATCAGTCCTGGCGCCATACATGCCAGGCTCATAGACTTTACTTACCTCATGCAGAAAATGCTTCAAATGAATCCAAGCCAAAGTGAGGCCTGGATGGGACTATTTTACTACAGGGACTATTTTTTACTTGGTTGTGGTTCTAGGGACTTCTTACCTGGAGCTACTTTGGAGGCTATTTAAACCACGCCCGAACAGCAGCACATGCTTCGCGTTATTCTGCATCCAGCAGCGTAACGCTCACCGTGCCTGCAGTCAGCATCCAGTCTTCAGCCACGCCTGTCTCGAATCCAGAGCTCCTAGCAATAGAAGAAAGAAGAAAGAAAGGTTAGAAAAGAGATATTATTTCAATCCTTACCTGAATTCCGGATCCATCACGTCTTCGAACTTGAAAAGGACATTATTCTACACGCGTCGCATCGCCAGCTGCAGCGCTGCGCCATACTCACCAGTCCTCATAGCATTTTTCGATCCGGCGCAGCCTCCATCATTTTCTTCACCCAATTCCACCGTCTAGGGGACAAAAGAAACATAAGGTGAGCCAAGAGAGCCAACAAATACAACCTCTCCACCATAGACTTACCTGTTCAACAACCGGAGGCATTATTCTGTAACAAACCGCAACTTCTTACGCTGCACCTGTAAGGAGAGAGAAACCAGCAATTTAAATACACGCATCTTTTACCGGACAGTGTTGGGTAATACAGACTCTTACCTGAACACAATCAGCTGCCACAAGACAATCTTCCCTTGGATCCAGCTGCAACACAAGAAAGGAATGTACAAGAGTGAACATCGGACATATTGAACTCTTTGAACTTTATACTTACGGGTAATCGCCTGGAACCTCGGAGTCAATATTCATCCGGAACTCTTCCAACGCCTTCAAACCAGTGAAGTAACTGGTATCTACGTGCCCCTGCATTTCACGGAGGATGGAGAGCTCATCATTTAAAAACATAAGGTGAGCTTACTGAAAGTGAATATCGGTGGGGAGAACAGTGGGGTGCCATTACTAGAATCCACGGGTGGTTAAATCCCTTTCTCCACTTGCAGGAGAATACTTCTACGGGTCAAGCAGATGAGATTAGGCGGTCCAGTCCAGTCTGTCATCTCTGCACTACGCTTCACGTTGGAGGAGGTCGTAGCTGTCCAAATCCGATCGACGCCCCTGTGGGAGCCAGGTGAGCGTAACACCATGGCTCTCCATAAAGTACTTAGTGCCTTAAACGTTTACCTCTCCTTATGTTGGGCTTCTAATTCTTTTACCTCCCTCTCAAGTGCTGTACAGTGGAGTTCACTTTCTCTGAAAAAAAGCAGTTGGTTGAGATATAAATTCTCCACTGACTACACCTTTACCTGCATCCCAGACCCCCCCAGTCCATTTCTTCTGTGTCATTTTCTTTAAAGTAGTCGCTAATTACCTTCTCCATGTGGGATCTCAGGGCCACAACCTTAAGGACTAAATTGTTCAATCTCCATTGTCTGGGGACCTCCTTTGGGGATCTATTGAAGTCTATCTGGAGGGACACTGGGGCATGATCTGAAAGATATTGCATCCCTTTTTCTATTGTCATGATTCTGGGAAGTAGAGTTGCTGACACTAGTATCATGTCAATTCTTGAGAATCCTCTGTGTGCTGCTGAAAAATACATATAGTCCTGTTCGGTATCATGGAAAACCGCCACATTTCAATTAAGTCTAAGGGCCTCATTACGAGTAGGGTGGTAAGGGATACCGGGCACCGTTAAGGAGACCGGTGCCAGTAATCCCTTACTGCCCTACTACAAGTTCCCTTAGCGGGTCCATCCTTCAATGCCTGGTTTTACCAGGCGTTATGGACGGGACCCACTAAGGGACTTCAGAGCTAATAACGGCACCGCAAATTGTGGTACCGGTATTCGCTACTTCCCCATTCCCATTGAGCCATATGAGGGCTCAAATGGGAATGCGGAATGGTATTTTCAATGGAGACTTACCGGTCCAGCAAAGGTCGGACTACACCGGTAAGTCCCCATTGAAGAGAGCGGTGCCGGTACCGTTATTGGAGGCAGTCATGGCGCAAATAGCGACATGACTACCTCCAATCTCGGAATGAGGGCCTAAGTCTCTAAAATATTTCCCGAAAGCCTTTTGGAATTTGTTGTCATAACTTTTAGAGGGTTAATGTTTAGTCGTCCAATGTGGGGTCCATAGCAGAGTTAAGTCACCACCTATCACTATCACTATCTGACCCTCACACCATCCTCCAATTTTCAGCAGTAACATGGTCTTATACTGGTCTT
Organism: Ambystoma mexicanum; assembly: GCF_040938575.1. NCBI lineage: Eukaryota > Metazoa > Chordata > Amphibia > Caudata > Ambystomatidae > Ambystoma > Ambystoma mexicanum. Next base: position 145,675,251 of record NC_090933.1, read on the forward strand.
GCCTTTCGTTTGTGGATTAAAGTGTGACTAGGGTAAATGTCTGATCCTCCAAAATACCTTTAAGCACTAAATTACTGCCCTCTGGTTCTCTATACAGGAATGTCTTCCGGAACCCACTCATGCTACACAACAGAAACCCTACCCCCGTGGTCTTTGTGCCACTAGATGCATAATATTGAGTAGGAAACAGTCTATGGGCCATTTGTTTTTTGTCCCTCTGTAATAAATGTGTTTCTTGCAAAAAGACCACTGAGGACTGCAGCCCTATCAGCCTCTGCTTGATCGATCAGCGCTTCATTTGGGAGTTCAATCCCGGAACATTCAGGGTCATAATAGTCAAATCAGCCATTATCAAACTTCAATTCCCCTTGTCTCTGAGTGTCCTGTAAGTTGTAATTCTCATCCCACCTGAAGGTATGGGCCATCCCCCCATGTAAACTATTCCCCTAGAGTTTTTCCCAAACTTCCCCCCAACCCAACATTAATACAAAACTGTGTTGTATTCGCAAATTGTGTATGTCTGTCATACACATTTCAAAGCGGGCTAAACATCCGTTTTCCACCCCCTTACCCTCCTTCGCTCTGTTGCTCAACCAGGTGGAGCCTGATGCATCAGACCCCATGGCAACCCATAGCTCACATCTGGTTGTTTGTCCCTTTCAGTTAATCTCTCCAGGTGGGTCTCAGCTTCAAGTTTCCTCTGGTAAATGGGGACCTTTCCCTCTGCCCTTGGGGCAAGGATGGACCTGCTGCCATCCACCCTTCCTGAGCATATGCTGTTGACGTGGCCCCTCCCCCCCTCTCAGGTGATGCTTATTCCGCAGAGTGAGGGTCATGTTGTTACATTAAGGCTTTTTGCCTTTGTACTCAAATCGAAGGCAACACAGAAAGGTCCATCTGTAAAGTTTACCCTTCTGCTGCAACCAGGCCTTCGTCATCATCAGGCGCTTAAGTCACAATAAGGTTGCAGGAGCCACATCTTGATACATTAGTATGTCAGTTTCTCTGAATCTCAGTGGCTCCTGTTTCCTTGCCTCCTCTATAATCTGATCTTTCAGTTCAAAGAAATGTACCATTGTGAGCACATCCTGTGGTAAATTCATCCTTTGCTGGTAGGCCGTACAAACCTGATGAGTTATATCCAGGATGATCTCCTCTTCTTTCGTGTTAGCAAGCAGATAGTGGAATAACGCCTCTAGATATCCTTCCAGGTCACTGTCTGGGAACAATGTTGTATCCCATGCAGTCTAATGTTATTATATCTGGACCTATTTTCTGAGTCCTCTTGTTTATGCACCACACACTCCATTTGTTGTTCCATTGCAGCCATCCGTTTTGGTAATTGCTGTTGCTCAATGCCTTATTCAAATAATGTTGTCTCAGTTTCATCAACGTTTTTTCCACTGCTACTTTCTGTTTATTGAAGTCTGTTATTAACTTAGTGAGATTGAGGACAAAGTCCTTCAATTCCTGCTTTATTTCGGCCAAAATTTCCTGAAGATCGGAGTGCCTCGTAGGGGGATCAACTGCATCAAGTTGCTCCATGGTGACTTCCGCTGAGTGGACCTGTGCAGTTGTTTGCTGATGTCATTTCAGCCCCTCTTATCCTTGCATCATTGCCTTGATATCACCTGACTGGAGGCCTGTTTGTTTATTCTCCTGCTTGGGCATCTTACTGCTATGCGCAGCCCTCAAAGTCAGATTCCCTCTTTTTTTTTCAGATAGTGGTACTTTGCCAGTTTATCAGCAGCGTATCTGCACACTTTTGGGGGCAATCCTAATAGTAGTAGTTCCCTATATCCAGGTCTTATCCTTGGTCCAGCAACCATGAGAGTGGTGCCTGTCTACTCCCCCTCCGCTCCCACGATGGGAATCCGCTTCAGGGCCAGCCTGGGAAGTCCATGGATTCAAGTGTAATGAGCTCACCAACCCCAGCGATGTGGAGGCAAATCCCACAAGGGCGGTATCCAATGGTGGCAAAATGAAGTCAAACTTTCTCTAATGAGAGAGGGTCCATCAGCCAGGGGCAGGTAGATTATGATTCCCCCATGTAGTGTTCCTTCTGTACCTCGCCTTCACAGTGTTACGATTCCAGAGCGGGTGGTGCCATCAGCTGTTCCCGGCCTCCTGCATTCCCGGGTACCCGCTGCAGGAACCTTCTTGCTGCATGCACACTCTTTGCAGTCCTGCATGGGCCAGGGCACGGTCCTGGACTAGCGTCTGGGTGGAGTTCATATGCTGGAGGTGGGAATCACACGCTATTCCGGGGCTTCTTGGAGCCCGTCTGCCATTTTGGATGTGTCTCTCTTTCTTTGACGCATTGAGGTTAGTGTGGTTGCGCTGCAATTTTAAGCTTCAACCTTGCATGAAGTATTTGCGGGGAATTTCGATCCCCATAGGGTTGCTTTACGAGCGTGGCTGGGTGAAATTCAGGGTTATTCGGGGGGTGAAAGGGGTGGCTGACAGCACGGAGCTCGCAGAGGCATCATGTGTCTCTGTCAGCAGCTGGCCACGCCGCGTGGACATGCTCTCTTACAGTGACTTGGCATTTTTACTGTCAAATCCAACAAGAGTAAGTTCATATATGGTAATATTGCCGTCTGCCTGCATATAGCATTAATGTACATGGCCGAGCGCAGGTCTCCCATGCTACCCCTTTGGTCTCCCTTGCAAACCCTAAAGAAAAATATATATTTTTTCTTCTTTTATTTTTTACAACATTGAAGCTCCTGGGCTCTGGCCAGCTCCATGTGGCTCTTTGTTTCTGGAGTGACTGGCTTGCTTGTTCAGGACTCTTAACAAACAGGAGGTTCCACAAGTGTCACACTTTGAGCAGTGACCCCAAATAAGAAAGAATAGGAATAACAAACAATTTATCTTTCTGAAATTCTATACAATAAGTGCTAGGCTCATTAAAGGTTTATTTCTGGCACACTTCAGGGGTTGAGTCACTGATATAGCTTGTTCCTAAACACTGCACATTCACAATGCAGACAAAAACTTCCAAAAAGCAATTAGAATAGAATAAGCATCAAATTTGGAATATCTATTTTGCTTTTTGCAAGTTGCAGGTATAGCATGTTTTTTTCTGCCAGTATCTCTGTTACGATCATCACAATGATATGATATGATATGATATTTTATTTGTTTCGCGCTCATACACAAGTGTTTCAGAGCGCGACTAGGCAAGGGAGGGGAACAGGGGAGAACACAACACAACAACGATTATACTTCGCACCGGCGCACTATTTTTCAGCCCCTCAGTGTTTATCAAAACATATGTGAGAGCCACATGAGTACTTTTCGGCCCAAAACGAACTCTTATCAGTTTACGAGCTCGCTTACACTCCACCACCTTGGTACATGCTCCTATGTTCTTAGACTATTAACAATTGATCGGCCACCATATCACTCAATACGGCCTAATGTAATCAGAGGTCGCGTGAACTGTAACAGCTCATTATCTAATGAAAAAGCATCTTTAGGTTCCCAAAATAGCGACGTGTGCCCCAAAACAGCCTAATACGCTTGTAAACAGCTCACTCTATTCCGAGATAGCCTATTATGCTGTCTAACTGCCTACCATGATTCATTTCTATGTGTTAGCCTACAGCAATCCAATTACCATCAACGTATGATCCCAATGGCATTTTACTAACATGTTTCGATTACGCCCATTCACTGTACTGTACCGGCCTTGTCTGACCGGGCCCGCTTACTACACTGTATTAGTTGGACTACCGATTATCACAAACTATGCTGCCTTTGCTTACCCTGTAACTGCTTGTGACTATCCTGCTGAGAATACCACGCTAAATGTACTAACCTCTATTGCGTGCTTAGGCCTACCCAATCCAGTGATTTGCCCATTCCTGTGATTTTTCGCATCTGCACAAATGTTGAATCAGCCTACCACGCTAATGTACTAGCTTCTATTGCGTGCTTAGGCTTACCCAATCCAGTGATTTGCCCATTCCTGTGATTTTTCGCATCTGCACAAATGTTGAATCAGCCTACCACGCTAATGTACTAGCTTCTATTGTGTGCTTAGGCTTACCCAATCCAGTGATTTGCCCATTCCTGTGATTTTTCGCATCTGCACAAATGTTGAATCAGCCTACCACGCTAAATGTACTAGCTTCTATTGTGTGCTTAGGCTTACCCATCCTTTTCATTTCTCACTTCTGTACAAATGTTGAAGTAGCCTAACTTTGCATTAGCCTGATACTGTGTTTTCAGGTTTGCCTACTCCACTGATTCCACCCATCCTAGTAAACATTGGATTAGCATGTGCGGCTAAAGGTAGCCTCCTCTTACAGACCCCCCCAGGATTTCATCTACTTCTGAACTCCTCTTCCAGGTATGCTCACCACAGCTCACAACTTCAGCACCTTAGGCACACTACCGTTACTCAACGTCCTCCTGTGTACTGTCAGACCCTCTCCCTCTAACCCAGCCAAGCCTGACCAACATGAACCCAGGCGATTCACCATACACCACACAATCCAGCACCTCCACATTGAGCTCTCTAACCAGCAACCCATGCAACACTGATTCCAGAAACACCAGACTCCGATCTAGATTATCCAAATTATTAGAACCTCTTGCCACATCTCTGTTCTTGGCCCATAAGAAAACCAATCACCTCTCCACCCACAATACTACATGTTACAACCCCTCCCTCAATAAGCCATGTCTCCATGCCACCTCCAAGCATCATACTACCAACCTACGAAAACAGACTCGAACACCACCTCTACCCCTACCACAGTCCCTCTCCCCATTCCTCTCAAAGGAGCTTTAATAAATGCCAGGTCCATAGTCGCTCATGCCACAGAGATTGCTGACCTGATTTTGGCAGAAAACCTCAACTTTCTCAACATTACTGAATCATGGCTTCATGATGCAGCAGGACCCATGCTTTCTCTAGCAGTCCCAGACAGCTACACAATCCTAAAACAGGACAGAGAAAAGACGCGAGGAGGAGGCATTGCCATTACCCAATCCTGCAAAGTCCTCACAGCTAAATTGCCATTAATCAACTCCCAGACCCTCACTATTCATCTAATTTACAGACCACCTGGACCCATTGGGACTTTTGAGAAGGACATCTACACCATCCTCTCCAACAACCTCAAAACCTCCTCTCAATTACTACTATTAGGCGATTTCAATCTGGCCTTCAACGACCCACTGGATAAATATGTCACGTCCACTGCCAATATCCTGTCCGAGCTCGGCTTTTCCCAAAAAATCACTGCACCCACTCACATCAAAGGGAGAACCCTTGACTGGGTAGTTGATTACAACTGCACTGCTAACATCACCTCCATCTCCCTGCAACCGTGGGCGGACCACTCCCTCCTGTCCTTTGTGCTACAACCACCAGACCTCTTCCCACGGTCTCCCCCATGGCCCCACCTTGGCTAACTAGGAACAAAAGAACATTACGGTGGACAAACCTATTCCCGCCATTCTCCCTACCCTCAATTCACTGGATTCAGAAACGCTTGTTAAGGAGTACAATAAAATCATGCTAACATCGCTTGATACTATTGCCCCACTTAAACTTAGACCTAGTAAACGTAAAGCCCACCTGAACATGTGGTTCACCCCACAGCTAAAAGACTTACAAAAAAAAGGAACTGTGAAACTTCCTGGACACTACTTCGTTTGGAAGCTAATATAATTAAACTGATTGAAATCTCATCCCAATACAAAAAGGAAATCTGCCTTGCCAAACGCAACTCCTATAACAAATACATCTCTCAGGCTAACTGTAGCATGAAGGAATTGTTTACAGTCATTAAGGAACTAGAATCACCCAACCCCACACCCGACATCTGCACCAAAGACAACATTTGGTGCTCAGATATCCAACAGGCACTCTCTAATAAAATAGACACCCTCCAAAATAAAATAGCCATAAAAAAGCATCCCTAATTTCTCTGTCACGGCCCAACATGACTACTCCTGACCCTTCCCCTAACAAAACCGTATCGGACACCTCGACTGCCCATTTCAACTTCTCCAAAACCTCCATACTTGAGGTACAAAAAATTATTCTTTCTCTCAAGCCTTATAATTGCCAGGGCGACCCTTGCCCAGCCCAACTCATAAAGGGCGCAGCGAGAAAACTAGCCCCTTTTATCTCCAAACGTATAAATGCCTCAATTGCATCCAGTACCATTCCCTCCAACCTCAAACAATCGTGGGTGCACCCACTGTTAAAAAAGCAAACCCTTGACCCACTTATACCAACCAACTACTGACCCATTACAACAGTACCCTTTCTGATAGAAATACTGGATAAGGTTGCCTACCTCCAAATACAAAAATATCTGGAACTCCACCAACTTCTAGGATCACATCAGTCAGGCTTCCGCCCCCAACAATGAACAGAGACTGCCCTCATTGACTTGAAGAGCCAAGTCGATGAGCTAAGGGACAAAGGGAAAACAGCCTTCCTTCTCCTCCTTGACCTGTTGGCTGCATTTGACCTTTTGGATCACAAGGTCTTATGCAATCACCTAGACTCAGCTGCCAATTTCTCCAAAGAGGCCATAGTCTGGAACGAGTCCTTCTTAAGCGACAGAACCATGAGGGTCTTATCCCCCTCGGCAGCGGCAGACCCATCCCTATTATGTGTGGGGTGCCCCAGGGCTCTTGTGTCTCCCATACACTTTACAACATATTCACCAAGCCCCTTTTCGATGATCTGGACCGTCTTAGTATCACATACACCAACTATGCAGATGTGATACCCAGATTCTCCTCCCTCAGATGTTAAGGATTTGGCCTTGCTTAACAGAGCGTACCTCATCATCCAGGCATGGATGGTGACCCACGGTCTATGCCTGAATGATGATAAAACGGAGCTCATCATCCGGGGCACCCCTACCAACATCATTAAATTGGGTCAGGATTACTCATCCTTTATAATCGATGGTAACCTCATTAAAGTTGCCAAGGAGGTAAAGACCCTTGATTTCTAGCTGGATTCCACCCTCTCCTTCAATAAACAAGTGAATTCCATGGCCACAGCCACCGCCTACACTTGTAAGCTTTTTAGAACCGGCAAACCCTTTCTCTCCGAGGACAGCTATATTATCTTGGCCATAGCCCTCATCCTCTCTAGGCTAGATTATTGCAATGCCCTTTACATTGGAGCTAATAAATCAATAATCCAGAGGATCCAAATCCTCCAAAACAATGCCCTCAGAGCAGCACTCGGCATGTCTAGAAGAACTCATACATCGGTGATTAGGCGCCAAAACAACTGGCTAACTACTCTCAATAAAATTCAGTTCAAAACTGCATCCCTAACCCATAAAGCCATGAACAACGCTGCCCCCAGTAATCTCATGAACCGATTCCACAGAAGAATTACTAACAGGCCCATGAGACTAACACTAACTGCCTCACAATCCTCAGATTTAAGCTATCTAAGGTAGGTGGCTGCAGCTTCCCCGTCAAAGCGGCCCAACCTTGGAATTCCATGCCACCTAAAATCAGAGAAGACCAACCCTACCTGAATTTCACACTCAACTTCATCGACTGATTAAGTCCACCGTTCATTAGGCCCACTTGCCCCCGATCTAGAAATCTGGACTAGACAGTTTACCCACTGCTAACGCACAACGGACAGTTCTGTTCATTCTTCAGCATATCGCCTCATTTATACTTGCTTACTGCATTTATACTTGAGCCTCACTGTATTTATTGATTCTTATTTATCTTCTATGCCTGTATTTTGTAGTATTATTGCTGATTCTTACTTAGCCTCTATGCCTGCATTACTGCTGACTACCATGTGCTACCTCTTGCAACCCAAGCTCTGTATATCCTTGTACCTTTCCTGCACCCTGATACCTCCGGGTCTGGAGCACATTAAAAATGAATAAACAAACAAACAAACAAACTAGGCCCAGTGACATTGAGAACGTGCAATTGCATGGGAAAGAGAAAAGGGAAAACGTGCATGGAAGGGGGAGAGTGCAAAGTGTGGAGCAGAGGAGAGCAGATACATAATAATAAATAACATTAAATAGAAAATGGAGGCAATAAACAGTGGTAGTGCAGCCAGCAAGTGGCAAGTGCTGTGTTTAATTCAGCAGACCGGATAAGTCTTGATAAGTGCAGAAAAAGAACAAAATGGGGGGTCTGTATGGGTACAGATACATTCCCCAGTGCAGGGGGTGGCCAGGAGGCAGTGCAGGAGGGTGGCAGTGTGGACATGTACATGGGCCCTGGGGACAGAGGGTGACCGGGTGCACAGTGCCAAGAGAGAACAGATCAGCAGGGGAGAGGAGGAGCGAAGGCAGAAGCAAAGAGGAAGGTCTTGAGGTGCTTCCGGAACCGGAGATGGTTCTCCTCAAGTTTTAGAGTGGCAGGGAGGCTGTTCAAGAGGGAGGCCCCAGCCAAAGGTAGGGATCTACCCCCAGGTTGTTTCTGTGAAAAAGTATTGACCCGGAGGGAATTAGAGGTAGAGGAGCAAAGAGTTCGAGAGGGGAGGTATTTGCGGAGTGATAGCTGAAGGTATGTTGGCCCCAGGTCCCAGAAAGCCTTCTGGACAATGCAGAGGGTTTTGAATTTAATCCTTGCCTCCACTGGGAGCCAACGACATTCCATCTCGGTGTCCTCAGTCAATTGACAAAATCCTTGCGCTTTAAAGGTTGTGTACTTGTGCAGAAATGTTTGACCATAGCACAGAAAGTGGCCCTTGATTTAACTGTGCCACGATTAGTGCTTTGTTGTAATGTGTCTATATTTCCTATCTCCATGGCATGCTGTTCAGGATGTTTGTTTGAATGCATGAGGTAACGGGTGTCCAGAGTACGGGGTGCTGTGTGAATGTGCTGCTTTCCCTGCGCTACTCTAAATTCTTTAATACACATTTATGAACCCTCCCAATGGAATGTATTTTGCCAACTTCTGAAGCCTAAAAAGTAGATCCACGCAGGCTTGACCTGTGACCAACTTTGCATCAGACCTGCAGATGAACTGGCCTGCTGTTAAATCTCAGTTACCATTTTAATGGTATCCACTACCGAGTGTAAATTGCTTTGTGACTTTGAGAACATTCAGACATGTAATTGCTCATTTTGCTATAGCCAGCACAATAGCTATAGCTGGTAAGATAGCTCAGTCAGTTGAGCACTCACTGCTACGATGTGGGTGTTATCTGCAGATTGCTGGTTTGAACCTCGGCAAGGCCAACTTAGTCTTTTATTCTTCTGAGGTTGATAAAAGAGTACCAACACAGGTTGGATGATATTGTATGTACATTTGCTCTATATAAATCGCTTAAGCGTAAGGGCTATATAATAACACATTATTATCATTTAGCCTGGAGCTCTGCTTGCATTCACTGCAATATAGTAATATGCGCCTATGATATTGATGATACATATGGTGATCCATTCTTGTATGAAATGTATATCACATTACAGTGATATTGTAACCATATTTTTCGCAGTGTACTTAGGAACAATGCTATGTGATGCCACTGCCTGTTTGCCAAGTCGGTGAAAGGTCCCGCTTCCTATGATGTCACTTTGGGATGGGCTCACTTCCTGTGATGTCATCAGAGGTCAAGGGTCATGTATTGTCCCGTCCATTATCCCTGGGATTTTTGTGAAATGACATCCCTGCAGTCTCACCTTTCATGACAAACATCGTACTGACCTCTTTCCTCTCTGACCGACCCTCCCAGGTCCAACTTAAGTCCTTCCTCTCTGCTATCTTTTTCTCTACCTATGGTGTCCCCCAGAGGTCGAACCTCTCTCCCTGGCTTTTCAATCTATACCTGGCACTTCTTACCCACCTCACTGCAAATCTCTCTCCAACCTTTAGTGCTATGCTTATGACACCTAGCTCATTTACAGGCTACCTTCGGCCACCTCTTCCGCGTCTCTCATGACTCACTGGCTGTCTGCTATCCAGGAGTGGTGTGCCACCAATGACCTCTGCCTTAAAGCCAGTAGGACTGAGATTCTCCTCATCGGTACGTCGGCTCCCTCATTTCCTGTCACTCTCTGGCCGGCCTCTCTCCTTCTCTCCTCACATCTCAGACATCTCTAAAAGTCACACTACCAGCTGCACCTCCTCAGAGGTATTCTACCGTTCCTCTCCTTCACCCAGAAGCTCACTGTCTCCAGAGCTCTGGTTTTCTCTAGGCTAGACTACTGTAACAGCCTCTTTCTAAATCTGCCTGCCTCTACTCTCCACCCTCTGCAACTCATCCAGAACAGGCCTGCGAGACTTGTCCTTGGCCTCAAGCCCAGGGATCTTATCTCGCCAGGACTGAAATCTCTGCACTGGCTCCCAGTGGCTGCGAGGATCTAGTTCAAAACCCTCTGCATTGTCCACAAGGTCTTCTGGGACCTGGGGCTCCAATACCTTCAACTCTCTGTTCCTAAATATCTTCCCTCTCGAGCTCTTCGCTCATCCGCCTCCAACTCCCTTAGGGTCAGTCGCTTCTCCAAGCAACGAGTTGGTGGTAGATCTCTTTCTTTGGCTGGGGCCTCCCTCTGGAACAGCCTCCCTTCCCCCTGAAACTTGAGGAGAACCATCTCTGGTTCCGGAAGCACCTCAAAACCTTTCGCTTCGCTTCTGCCTTTTCTCCTCCTCTCCACTGCTGACCTCCTGGCTGAAACTGAATCTGCACTGATTACCTGGCCACCCTCGGTTCTCGGGCCCAGGTCCCTCCCCTCCAGTTACTCCCACCTGCACTGCCTGCCTGGCAACCTCCCGCACTTGGAGACTGTTTCTGTATCCCTACAGTCCCACTACCAGCACTTGACACATGTTGTCTGCACACACCTTGCGCTTGCCACCTGCTGGCTGTTACTTACCTATGTTATTATTCTATGCACATGTACTGCACTGTCCCTCCCTCTTTTCCCCGCACTTTCCCCCGCCCCCATCCCATGCATTTACGAGATCTGAATGACACCCGGCCTAGTAGGATCGTCGTCTGTCCTCCCTTTGTTCACCCTCCCTTACCTCGTGGCGCCTTAAAACACTTGTGTATAGGCGCGCTATAAATGCCATATCATATCATGCTGTGCTTCATCACTAGTTGCATGCCCTATATGGATAATGGGCTCTTTGTCAACCTCGTCTGGTCTGCAGGAGCTTACAGCTCTTGCTCTGAAAAGTGGAATTTACACCCTGCTGCTTAATGGCTGCTGCTGTGGAGATTAAGGATGGATTGCTGTTTTAAAAATGGCTTCTGCATTTCGGATGTTGTGCAAATGCTAAAAAGATTATTACCACACGCAATATAGAATGTTTCTGCTTTTGCACAATTCTTTTATCGCTTTTGCAGTTGTAATCCTATAATCGGGCAATGTTCCAGAAATTTCTGCAAGTACATGTTCATGTGGCATACGAGAGAAACTTGTGGAATGCTGCAAACCATGCAATGAAGGCAGATGAACCAAGTTAATTCCTTTAGTGACATTTAAAGTACTCTACTTGTCTGATTCACAAAGCTTTTTATAGATGTGAGTCTGATTTGCACCGGGAAAACGTGTTAATTATCGCCAACGTAATTCACAAAAGGACATACACATGATTAACAGCGCAAGTTGCGAGCAGGAAATCGGTTTATATATGGCATGATGTTAACTCTGCATGTGCCTAGCTAACAGAGACATATTTTTACTGGCGACTTGAAAATTGGGAAATTCGCCGAGTGGATCGGGAAAGCCAAATGTAAACAAGGGGGTCGTCAACCCAAAAGTATGCGCCGCATCTACCCGCAAAGCACATTTGTATCCGTGTAATCAAGGTATGAGTGATTGAATAAAGTAGAAAACTGCAACAAATGTCCGTTTGACAGCATGCAAATAAATGACAAGAGTGACATGAAAAATATTTGCAGAAGAGAGAACATGTAATAAAACAATTATAACGTGTAAACCTCCCTCCCCCCTTTTCATTGAGAATAGCACTCACAAGTAAGTCCATATTCTGAGGCATAAAATATGGCCATTGCAGTTCCAGCAGGCATAACCTTTACTAGTCGTGGCCCAGGAGGCCTCAAACCACGTGAACAACTCTTTAGCACTGCCTATTGCACTGAGGCCAGGGCTGATGGCTTATTATTAGGAAACTCTGGCTTTCAGGGGCCATTCCCAAAGCATTTTCAGCACACCTTTTGAGAAGTACCAACTCAATGACAACCATTACCAGCACTGAGCGGGATCAGGGTGCCTATTCCATCTTCAAGTGCATGTGGTTTGCATCAGTTCAAATGCACAGTTTCCTTGCGGGCAATGATGGCCACGTGGCTATGAAAATGTGTGTACTACCACCTCAATCTCTCAGGTTCTATTGGTTTCAGGATAGCAGTTCCATGTTATGTTATGTTATGGTGCATTTGTATAGTGCTTTATGTACCAGTGGTATGATCTCAAAGCGCTGGTGGTTGAACGCCCTCGGGGGCCACAGTTCGTATCAATTGAAAGAGTAGTGTAGCATATAGTGCTTGGCTGCATTGTAATGCTAATTGTGGTGCAGTGGATGTAAGAGATCAGTGTAATCTGCGTAGCAAGGAGGGTGTTTCCCGAGTCTGCATTCTCACTGCCGTGAGGCTTGTGTAGGAGAATTTGTGTGCTGCTAGGCTGATTTTTTCGTGGGGTACAGCTCCGTTCTACCAGGCAGTTGAGGTGTTTTATGAGTGATATAGGTAGGTGTGCAGCTAAGCCGAATTGATTGATGGGTGTAGCTGTGTTCTATTGTTTGTTGTTGTAAAGAGGGGATTGAGGATAATGGTATGAAAGACTGTCTGTGGTTATCTCCAAATTTCTATCTCCAAAATTCTAACTGGATGTGATATCAAAAGACAGAATTTGGTGCGCGTTGTTTCCCATCACTTGCACATTAATTATAAACTCTATTTAGGAGATCTGGCAAGAGCAGTACTTCCACCAAGTCTATAGCCCACCGCCTAATCACAGGCAGGTTTGCACAGCCACATTTCAAAGTTGTCATTGGGTTGCCAATGGTGATCCATAGAGTGTAACAGACCTGTGAAAAGAACTATTACCAGGAGGAATACTTGCATTGGCAGGCAGCCAAAAGCTACTGCCACCAACACCCTGGTGGGGGTAGTAACTTAGCTACATCCGGCCACCATCATTCTTTATCTTTCTCTAGGGTTTAATTAATGTAGCAGGGATGTGAGGAGGAGGCAGAACAGAGGGAGATATAGAGACAGTGTTTCCTCTAAATTAATATGATATGATATGTCATTTATAGCACGCCTGTGCACAACTGTTTCTAGGCATGACAATACAAGGGAGGGAAGACAGAGGGATGACAAGACAAACAAGCTTAATAAGCCTTGCGTCATTCAGATCGTGCAAGTGTGATTAAGTAAATTGCAGGGGGAAGGGAGGATGGGGAAGTAACAGTGAGAGGGAAGGGAGGAAGTGCAATCAGGGCATCATGGCTCTGAGTAAGTGCAAGAGAGCAAGATACTGTGGGTAACAGTTACAGCACCTAAGTGCGTGGAAGGACCTTAAGCAGAGCAGGGGAGTCTGACTATGGAGAAACCTGGAACCCAGTGGACTCTGAGGTTGGCAAAGCAAACAGTCAGCACAGGAGACAGGTAGGTCAGCAGGGCAGAGAGAGAGAGAGAGAGAGAGAGAGAGAGATAGAGAGAGAGGGAGAGAGAGAGAGAGAGAGAGAGAGAGAGAGAGAGAGAGAGAGAGAAAGCAGATGATAAAATGAAGGTCTTGAGCTGATTACAGAACATCAGGTGGTCTGATTCAAGTTTGAGGAGTCAGGGAGGCCATTCCAGAGGGAGGCACCTGCAGAGGAGAGAAATCTACCCCAACACTCTGCCTGGAGAAGCATATGAGCTTCAGAGAGTTGGAGGTATCTGAGCGAAGGGCTCCAGAAGGAAGGTATTTTGGAAGAGGAAGTTGAATGTAGTGTGGGATCCGGCCCCAGAAATGCTTGTGTGTGATGCAGAGGGTCTTCGACTTGATCCTTGCAGCCACCAGGAGCCAGTGGGGAGATTACAGAGCTGGAGATATATGGTCCCTGGGCTTCAGGGCCAAGGACACGTCTCTCAGGCCTGTTCTGCATTAGTTACAGAGGGTGGAAAGTAGAGGACGGCAGATAGAGAAAGAGGCTTTTGCAGTAGTACAGCCTAGAGAGAAGCAGGACTCTGGAGACAGTGAGGTTTTGGGGGAAAGTGAGAAATGGAAGAATACCTCTTCGGAGGTGCAGGTGGTAGTGGGCCTCCTTGGCAAGGTCTGTGATCAGGGGAGAGAAGGAGAGAGTAGAGTCGAAGATGAAACCAAGGTTTTAAGCCTCATAGAAAGCCAAAGGAAGAGGGCCCAAGGAGGGGCGGCCAGAGTGAGAGAGGAAAAGCAGGAGCAGGGATCCAAAAGAGAAGAATTTATTTATTTTAATTTTTGTAACGCGCCAACATGCCCGTGGCCCTCAGGGCGCACATAGAACAAGAACAAGAAGAATCTCTGTCTTAATTGCATTAAGGCAGAGATCATTGAAGGCACACCAATCCTGCATAGCAGACAGACAGTCAGGAATGAGCGAGGAAGAAGAGGAGGGTGAGGGGAGTCTGAAGTAGAGCTGAGTGCCATCAGCATAACACTGAAAGTTAGAGCAGAAGGTAGAGGTCAGGTGGGCCAAAAGGGCCAAAAGGGTCAAGTAGACATTTAAGAGCCAGGGTGAGATGTTTGAGCCATGCAGAAAACCACATGTGGAGAGAGATGTGGTGGAGAGAAAGGACCCAAGTTGGACTTGGTTGGACTTGGGAGGGTCGGTCCCGGATGAAGGAGGGCAACCACTCCAGGGTCCGATCTGTGATGCCCAGGTTCTCACAAAGTTGTTTGATCAGGATGGCATGATTGACTGTGTCAAGGGCAGAGGAAAGGTCAAGGAGGATGAAGACAGAAGGAAGGCTTGAATAAGGATTAGTGAGCAGATCTTCAAGGGTGTTCAGGAGAGCAGTTTCTATGCCTCGGGCTGCTCTGAAGCCAGACTGATAGTCATGGAGATAACCAACAGATTCAGTGTGGAGGGTAAGCTGGGAGGTGGCCAGCTTTTCTAATAGTTTGCCCAGGAAAGGAGTGATAGAGATCGGGCGATAGTTTGCCAGACAGGTAACATCAGTAGAAGGCTTTTTAAGGAGGGGATTCACAAGGGAGTGCTTGAGGAGAACAAACTCCCAGGAAGGATCCAGTGCAGAAAGAGTGATTGCAGAAATCGGCCAACGCTGGAGCGAAGATGGCAAAGTAGTCCTTGATGGTTCTGAGGGAGCAGGGAAGCACCTATTTGGACAATACCTTCATAGATCAGACTTGTCTAGAAACATCATCCGGTGTTGTCGGAGAGAAAGAGGTGAAAGGAGGAGGAGAGGGCAAGGTGGCCAGAGGGGCACCAAGAGAGGTAGAGGGAGAGGAAGAGGAGAGAGAGGACAGGATGTCCTGAGCCATGAAGAGGGCCTGGGATGGAACCAGAGAGGTGGAGACAGCAGAAGGATTGGCCATCTCCTTGCAGATTTTAAAGTGTTTGGCTATGCTGTTAGAGGCTGCAGAGATGTGGGCTTGGATGTGGACTC
Organism: Ambystoma mexicanum; assembly: GCF_040938575.1. NCBI lineage: Eukaryota > Metazoa > Chordata > Amphibia > Caudata > Ambystomatidae > Ambystoma > Ambystoma mexicanum. The sequence continues at coordinate 145,690,855 of NC_090933.1, forward strand.
TCTTCTTGGACAGGACAGGGAGTCTGTAGGACAGGGTGTCTGTATTGCCTTTGGAGCAGGCAGCAGCCCATTTTATCAGAGGATACGCCAAAAGCCCTCTTGTTCCTCTCAGCCTCCCTGCACTTGCCAAGAGTTGTACTTGGGGGTTGGCTTCAGAAAGATTTTCATGACAGGGGCAAGGCAATCCAAAGTGCTGGAGATGGAAAGATGAAGGTTAGAGACGACTGTGCCACAGAGTGAGTCAGCTGCAGGCGTTGGAGGCATAGATAAAGTAGCAGCAATGTCATCCCCTGACACACACTCCTTGGGCCGAATGACTGAGAATGTAGGTGGAGTGCTGGGGTAGGCTAGGCTTAGCCTGAGGGACTGAGAGTTTCAAGTGAGAGGTGTCACACCTCACTCCCATCATTGGTCTTACTGCAGGAGGTGGAGTCATGTAGGTCCAATATTGCGGTCTTCCTCCAAGATGGCTCTGGCTGTTCCACGTCAAGCTCTAGTGGTTGCTTCCACTTCCGTGTCTCTCCTTCCTCCGCTTCATTTTGGTGCTGTCAGAGGATATGAGCAATGCAGTTTTAGGACCCGGCATATCGCTACTTCATTAGCATACACTCTAAGAGTTTGCTTCCTAGAATCTGTTACTCCACGAGTGACATCCTAGCAATCGTACTAACCTTTCCTCTTCCAATCCTTTCTCAGAAGCTTCCCACGCCATTGCATTCATTCACCCTTGCTTCCTTCTTCTAACTGGCATCTCGGAACTCCGTTCAAACTAGTAGGCTCTGCCTTGTTTACATCCTGCTGTCAGTCGACAATTACATGCAGTCTGACCTCTTTCTTTCTTCCCATCTATTTGCGTTGTTCCTCTTCCTCGATACGAGCAAGGAATCTATTCCGGAATTCTCATTCACACCATAGCGGTACGTGAGCCTTATGACATTCTCCTACTATGCCCTTTCCTGACACAGTTAGCATTCTCATACATTTTATCACCCTTGCAGGCTTTCTCTCCTTTTTCTGCCATCTCTCCAGTTCCCCGCCCTGACACACCTTTCTGACACTTTTGGTACGCAGTCTAAGACTCCACAAATTGTTTTCACTTCTCACCCGCATCTACTTACCCTCTCTCTATATCCTTTAGTCTAGCAGCAAGTCTGACCACCTGTCACAGGACTACAACCTCCACCGACTGCAGCATAAGAAAACCTCCACCGCATGAGGCCGGCCAGTATTTGCCACACCAACAACAGCTGCTCACACTGACCAGAGACAGACCGAAGAGTTCCTGATCTTCTGTGTTTTTCTTCCCCTAGAGGGCTTTCCCTGGGGGCGCTTGCCCATCCCGGGTCTTTTTATTCATGAGGCCGGGGTGAGTGCAAGGATCCCAAGAAACCTCTCGCATTCTATAAGCAGTTGCATCTGAAACAGGTCTGTGTGCACAACCTCTGTGTCGCCTGCTCAACTTCATTGGCTTACAAGAGGAGAGCAGAAAGTGGTCAGTCCAAGAGAGATGAGTAGTACGAGGATTAGAGAGGGGGATGTCTGAAAAATTGAGAACATTCAGGATGTGACTGGCAGAGTGTGTCGGACCAGAGGGTAGACTAGAAGAGAGAGAGTGTCGCAGACATTACAGATGAGCCCAAGGGAGGGATTAGAAGTATTCAGGTGGATGTTGAGGTCTCTGAGGAGGAGAAGTTGAGAGGAAGAGGCGAGGAGAGTAGAGGAGAGGTCGGCCCACTCTGAGAGGAAGAAGACAACCTGGACAGGTGGTCTGTAGATGGTGACCACAGTCAGAGAGAGGCCAGAAGAGATAGAGAGCCTGCAGACAAGGCCTTCAAAGGAGGATTAGGCCTGCCGAGGAATACAGAAGCAGGGACCCACTCTGGAAAGATCAGGGAAACTCCACCTCTGGTTCAGTTGGTTCTGGGTTCAGAGAGGATCTTGAAGCCATCAGGGAGGAGAGTGTCAAAACTTGTGACATAGGTGCCCGAGAACCATGTCTCAGTGAGAGAAAGGACATCCAGGTCAAGTTGTTCAAGGAGGTGGCAGCAGAGCAAGAGCTAAGAGTTGCAATGTGGAGCAGGTTGCCACATTTGAAATGCTTCTGGGGTGGGGTGCAGACTTGAGTTACACCCAGCAGAGGAGGTAGACAGGCCCGAGAGTGAGCAGAGGTGGTAGCAGGAGGTGGAATAGCAGCCAGAGAGGAGGAGGAAGGTGCCAGCGAGGTGGCAGAGGAGCCCGAGAGGTGCTGCGAGGAATAGCAGTGGATGGAAGGAGGTTGATAAGATGTGGAGACACCTATCAAAAAGGAGGAGATTGGGCTGAGGGTTCTGGTCCAAGATGGTGCCATTCAAACAGACATTAATGATGATCTTGGAAGAGTAGAAGGAGCCCAAGAGGTCCTCCCACTGAGTGCCACCATTAATGGGCAAGGAAGATATAGGTTTGATAGCCAAGACCATTTGAGGGGTCCATAGGTCTGGTGAGGGAACGAAAAAGAGGATGTCAGTGAGACTCTGTCTGGAGGAAGCACTGATGTAGGTATCAGTGATAGAGAGGCCTGGGTTGGTGACCAGGATGTCCGTCTTGAACTTCCTTGTTCCAGACTTAGTGAGAGTGATAGGATAGGAGATAGAGTAGCAGTTAGAGAAGATGTGAGAAACAGAGAGCATCATAGTGGGTACAAGGAGGAAAGTAGGACGAAGGAGTGAGAGAGCGAATGAGGAGATGCACAGTCCAGCACTGCGCAGTGCAGGATACACTGAGGGGGGTCACACAGAAGGGAGAACATGTGAGGAGCACACAGGTGAAACACAACAGTACAAATGGTTCCCCCAGCTGGGTGGGGACCTAGATAGTGGGAGAGAGCCAAAGGGACACAGTTCACAGCACAACAGTCACCACAGATGAAGGGTACCTAAAGAGTGGGAGAGAGCCTGTTGGGATGCAATACACAGAGCAACAGTAACTGCAATTGAAAGGGGACCTAGAGAAAGGACACACACACACTAGTATGGCTAACCACTAAGGGGATAGCCAAGGAATGCACAGAGACAGAGTACGTAATGTCAGACAGTTAGGTGGAAGTACACGCAAAAGCGTGGAAGTCTAAAAGAGAGCAGTAGTGGCTGCTCCCACTTCCCGCACCTTTCTTACTTTTTCAGTTGCTGCTGGTCTACGGCTGGACCACATGCTTGCACTCTGGACTGCTACCTTTTGTTGCCAAACACCTGCGTCGCACCACACTGCAGTCTTGTTCTGCGAGGGCTTTGCCACATAGGGTCTGATCCTCGGTTCATGCCGCATCTCCTGCGCACCTGCATCGCACAACACTGGAGCCTTGTCCTGCGAGGGCTTTGCAGCAGAGAGTCCGATCCTCGGTTCTTAAAGGTTTGGATGTGTGGACAAAGGCGCAACGTATTACATATCGATGGGCAGGTTCTCCAGCACACCTACAACACAGCTGCCTTTTCCTGCGAGGGCTTTGCAGCAGAGGGTCCGAGCCTTGGTTCTTAAAGGTTTGGAATTGTGTGGACGTAGGTGCAACGTATTATGTATCAATGGGCACCATCTCCTGCACATCTGCGCCGCACAACACCGTGGCCTTGTCCTGCAAGGGCTTTGATCTGGAAAAGTTCTCTTCTTGCCAACCCCTAAAGCCGGTCCTAAAGGATGATATAAGTGGGACATTTTATACATGTATCTGTTAGACGATTACGGCAAGGGATTCCATATTTCTCTGTCTTTATACTTACCAAAATAAATAATTAGGATTGGTAAATGATTTTAAACAGGAACTGTGCATTTATTTTTAATGGTAACGATTTTAACTTAAGGTTTTATATGGTGTGTTATTGTGAATATGTTTTTATTATTTTTAGTGATAATAAAGTTTAAATTGTTGACTATATAATGTTTGATCGTCCATGTTGCTCTTTGATTGTGATTATATGTAAGATATACGTGTGGAAATGTCATTTTATTTGTTTTGGTATATGGTATTTTATAAGACTATAGGTACAAATAAAATTTAAAAAAGAAAGAAACAGCAAATGATAAAACACAAAAATCCATAAACAGCAAAAAATAGTTCTTCAAAGGAGCACCAGTTTGTAAATATATTCCATTTAATTACTATTGTTTCCTGCTTCTCACATTGGTACTCATTATGAGGCAGTTGAAAGGTTAAACATGCATAATATGTGCCAAATAAAAAGTCTGCTCCACTGCCTAATCATCTGCACCTGTCATACGTGTTAACATTTTTCATACATTTTATGCACATAATGACTGCACTGCATGGGTGGTATAGTCATATGCATAAGCTATGGAGTATCACCACCAGCAAACGTGGCTTTTTGGCACAGGTTTTATCTGTGAATAATCTGCCCAAAGGTATACTGACATTAATTTTCTCACATTTCACCACATAAATGCACTCATGGAAAAGGTAGGTTTTCTGACAAGGTGAAAAAACAGTGGTAGAAAGCCATCCAGGTGGCCTAACCCATATGAAAAACCCAGAACATGGACATATACAGTCTCTAAAACAATGCACCATGGCTGGAGCAGAAACACCTCGCTTGACATGAGGCAAGTTCATTACATTCTAGCAGCTTCCCTGTCGAGGCAGCAGCATGAGCAGCTCCCTAACAGCTATGTATCAGGTAATATTATCCCCACCAATAATATCGCCATATATATGGTCGTCGGGAATGCCCATAGGCGATATTATTAGAGGGGATAATGTTTGGGGTAAATGGGAGCGGGGGCTGTAGGGGTGTCCCCCGCTCCATTAAAAATAATATGGGAGTTGCAGGGGTGTCCCCCGACGGTTCAGTGGGTTAATATTGCTGCAAAAATACAACGCCATTCTTGTATTGTGATATCTTTGGGGGGCTATTAACACATGGAACCAACAGATAACTATCATCCTTTGCCTGCACCCCTCAAAGGGTAGCCTACCATTCTTCCCTGCAGGCCCCCATCAGGTAGCCCATGGACGTATTCCGCATTCCCTGCAGCAGGTAGCCCATCAGCATTCCCAGCAGCCCACACAAAGGTGTACAAGCCCCATTTTTTAACGTAGCTCTCAGAGACCAGTTTGCCCTTACTATCTAAGTCCTGAACATACAATCTATATTCTGACTCCTGGCAGAAATATAATAACTAGAAACAACAGAATCATCATAACATCACCCCACTTTTGAAGTTGCTCACTGTCCCCCGCTTATGTGCCAAAGACATGTCCCAGCACAGATCAAATTCCAGTGTCCTCTCGCAGCTATTAAACATCACGATGAGACATATTAACCACCACATTGCTTTTCCCACAAATCCTGGTTCATCAGTGCTGTAAAATCTAGATTTTATTTCATTGCATGTTTCACAACACAGAAAAGAAAAAGGTTGTTGCACTCTCTCTTTCATGCACCCACTTTGGCGCATGAAAGAGATAGTGCAACAACCTTTTTCTTTTTTGATTTATAAAGCGGGGTGGAGGAACCACATTTTCTCCGCTGTTGCGCAACTCATGCGACACAAAATATTTCTGCAATAGATCTTAGGGCGCTAAGGTCCATTTTGATAAGTGTCCCTTGGAGAAAGGTTCCTCATCAGGATTTACTTTATGTTTCACAATACGGTGGGCACTCATTTACCAGGCGTACCACCTTATTTAATAATCCTTGCCAAAAAAAGAGACTGCATGGAGGGAAAACACCAATGCCAGACATGGCTGCTTTATACCATCTGCTTCATTCTCCAAAAGCCTAACACTTCACCACATGACTCCATTCCCTCCTTCATTTCGATTGCCCACTTACAGCTTTATCAGCACTGAACCCGAGAAGACCTTCCTTGTCCCCCCTTCCAGCTTGAATGACACTTTCCCTGCCACCCATTCTCTCCCTCCTTCCATCTTCCGTTTACCACAATAGCACTTACCAGACCCCATAGCACTTTTACCTCTTCAGTATTCCAACTCAAACCTCCCTTCTTCACTCCTCTCCATGCCAAACCACTCCCTACGTCCCCATCAATGTTTCCTTCGAAATTTTGGAATATACTCTCTTGTGCCTTGAAAGCTTTTGCTTATTGACCTAGTTAAATGCCAATGGTCTGTGCATGCTTTTACATCATGGCGGCGAGCAGATGAGTTTGGTGGCTTGAAGCACTCATACTGTCTCATACAAAAAAATGTATATTAAAACACAATTCCACTGGAATGAATTTCTGGGCCTCATTCCAAGGGTGGCGGTCTGGAAACAAGGGTTCCAGTAGGCTTACCGGCACCCTTGTTTCTGGACCGCTACTCTACGAATCTGCCTGCAGGGGCCGTAGCGCCCGGCAGGTCTGCCCATGCTTGGTGCTTTGCCCTCGGTAGGCAGAGTTGTCTAAGAAACACTGGCACCTTTAGCAACAGTGTCAGTGCTTCCGTCTCCCCACTCCCATGGAGTCCTGACTCCACGGCAATTGGGAGTTACTGAATCTGCTGCATGACTGCCCGCTACACCTGGACTTGTAATGTCCCAGTAGCACCGGCAAGTCACGCAGCAGATTCAGTTTTTCGGGGTCGGCGTCAACCCGCGGTGGCACCAGTAGGTTACCGCCGACCTTGAAATGAGGCCCCAATAATTGTGTTTTACAGAAGTATTGGTAGATGTTCAAGGAGTTTGGTATTTGGTGATCTGTCTTCAAGGTGCATCATATTTTTAGTCCTTTTTGTCTCTGTTTATTAGGCCTCCTTTGTCTTCTTTTCCTTTTAACCTTACTTTCAGTCGCTCAAAAAGGTTGTCCTGATCTTTTCCTTGTTGGTATTCATGTTTTTTTCACCGCAAAATGTTTTTCTTTTTCAAAATGCCCTTTTCTATTTTGCATTCCTAATCCAATTTTTTGGGCACTTTTCCTGCTAGAAATTGTTTGACTTTTCCATCAGTTTCCCCTACCTTGACTTTAACTCCATAAAAGTATACAATAAAACAAAGCTGTCCCATGTTGTATTGCAACTAATGTGTGAACCTGAAAAAAACCTTCAACGTGTTTGTCCTATCCAGTCACTTGTCTTTGTTGTTATTGTCAGTTAGTCCTTTCTAAAATGAAATAGATTGAAATTAAGAAGTTGGGCAGACATATTGAGGAGGCATAACACCTTGACTTATCATGGGATGAGGATATCGATTGTCAGGTGGAGTTGTTGGAAGATAATCGTGTGCTTCTTGTGGATGTGGGCTTTGTAGATGTAACTGATCCACATCCAGAGTAGGTGTTTCCTGATGAGGGAGAGTCATTTGCAGATTTCTAAAGAAAATGAGCATAGACCGGGCTGGCAGTGGGTTTGCCACTGACACAGGGAAAATATGGCAGATGAGGAGGTAATGCTGACAACAATTAAGTGTTTGCCAGTGCCACAGGAAGACAACCGAGGGTCAGCACCAGCCTTCAAGCCAGAGCTGTTGGATATGACTAACATAATGCATCACAATTGGATTGTAGTTGAAGATCCACTAAAGTCATTTCTGGATAATGCCTTAAATAACCTGCAAATTGAAGAGAAGATGAAAGAAGATGCCACATAGGTATCTGGCCAGTCAACGCCAGGCGAGGAGAAAGTAGATCTGGTAGTGCAGTAGGAGACAGAAGAACAAGAAGTAGTGAAGGCATATGACATCACCAACAGATGTCTGCCAAGGAGCAAGAGGCTGGGGCATCTGCACCTACGCCTGCTCTTGCAGATGGTGCAGGGCAGATAGGGGTGTTGCTTGTCAAGTGTAAGGTGGGACAGAGGATATCTCAGCCAGTACCCACCTAGTATCTGGTCCTCGGGGGAAATTAGGTTGCCAGAGGTGAACATAGTGAGGCAGCAGGAAGGCAATGTCATAAGCATCCTATTTAACACTAATTAAGTGGCATACCCAAGGGAAGTTTGACCCTTGGGAATCATTGCAGTGTATAAACATAAGCAATGGAAGCATGGTCTGCTTAGGTCTGCGCAAAGGTAAGTTTCCATTAATGACCTTCAATAGAAGCTTGCCACCAGTGGTGGTAAGGACAGTGGGGGCACACATGAGTATCATCACTGATCCCGGACACCCAGGTGTGTGTCCTCATGTCCGCTCAGCTTGCCAAATCAACACTACCATCTCTGCATACATCTTCCAGTAGTACGATTCACCAACACAGCCTAGTTTTGACCACTAACACCACCACCATTGTAGTTTATTGGGGTAGGTAGCACTGTGTGTGATTCACTATTTGAGAGGACAGAGTGGGAGCAAATAATGTGTCAGGATAGCAGATACTTCCTGTATTGAGAGATGTACATCCATTGTGGGAGTTGAACAATGAATTAGTGGTTGTAGCAGTGGAGGGAACATTTTCATGCACCAGCGTACCATTGGTGTTGAGAAGGATGGTAGGAAAAGGGTAGGTGGAGTTACTGCCACATGAGCAGGAAGATACATCACCAGGTATTGTAGGTGTAGGACTCTTAGTATGGGGGAGGGTCACAATTAGTTGCAGAAGCTGTTTACCTGAACGACCGTCAGAAGAGTTAAAAAGGGAGTCTAACATTAAGACCGAAAGTAAGAACTTAAATGGAGGTAAATGAGCTTGTCTGGCTACATTTTGATCCACATGGTTGCAATATTGATCCTTAAGGTGCTGGGACACCACCATAAAACCTTCATATCCAACACATTATGTTCTGCCTGTTCTCACTACATATATTTGAATTTCCCATCCATAGTATGCAAAAGGCTGACAGCTAGGAATGAGCCTATTGCATTATTCATTATTCTAAAATGGATGGAAAGAATGGACAATATACCTTTTACATGGTTGTGACATATGGAAAATGCATCAAGCCAAAACTGAGTTCAGTATTAATATTACCTGGGCAGAAATACTTTAGATTAGATTTTTAATAGATGATATTGTACAAGAGACCAGTTAGGCTAATTTCTGAACGGCCATAATTAGTTCACTTATTCAATTCTTTTCATACATGAACTTCTTGTATTAAAATATCACCATTGTCATTTAGATTTATTTGACAACTGTCACAAATGCATAGCACCACACATAAACATTGTAAAATAATAAATCCATAGATATCACACAATATTACAATATATGTTCAAATACATTCAAATGTTCAAACTTAAAGCACTGGGCATAAAGCATCACTGTACCAATAGCAGTATCTTGAACATGGTATATGCATTATACATATAATTTAGTGAGAAAACTAATTAAAAAAAGAAGAAAGACATAAAAGAACTGGATCAAATGAGAAGCAAAAAGTTACCAAAAATGTTCACAAAGAAGTCACTCATTTAAGACTACTTCAAATAATGAAGACTAGATACCGGGTCTGATGATGTACAAGAGACAAACAGCATAGTTTACAATGTAAAGTAAAATGATATCAGGTATAGGTAGGACGTACTGACGCTGCTATTTACTGAGTGAGACTCATTTAAACCTTGAGAATCATGTAGATGAATAATGTAGGTGAATGTGGCAACACGTGTGAAGTAGATACCCTTGATGTTTTCCATGAACAAAATGGGCATATGCACATGGGACCGGAATTTTGCTTGAAGTGGGTATTATTTTATGGCAGGGTGAGAATATATAATTAACATTAGTTGAGTCTAGGAATACATGTTTGTATCTAGGGAGAACTTCAATAAAGAAACACCCAACTGCTCCCATAGCAGGTTTGGGAGACTAACCTGCAATTCTTCTATAGATTGTAATTGGTTATTTATAACATGCTTAATATGCAGATCTGTTTTAGCGTGTACTTGTGGATTGAACCTGTGTTGCTCTGCTTCATCTTGCTTCCAAGATGCGCATATTGCCCCTGGCACTTCTCCCATCCCCTCTCACCTGCACTAGCATGATCGCAATGGCATTAGCCCTAGTGAGATTGTTGTTTTTGTCCTCCCTCTGTTTCCCCTCCCTTGCCTTGTTGCGCCTTGAAACACTTGTGTACAGGCGTGTTATAAATACCATATCATATCATATCATAGTTATCCTCCCGAGACAAGGATCCGCAGATGATATAAACACCTTGATTCCCAGACAAGGATCTTAAGAATACTGCTATGAAACAACCCTGTTTATTTCCCTGTGAGTAGGAAATATTTTGTTGACCATATGTGTTTAGGTCAGATCAAGTGACCATTTCTGAATCAACAGCCTCAGACCTGCTGCAGGCTCTCTGGTTTCTAGAAATAGATGGGGCAAAGGTATTAGCTTTTCTGTCAGACCACTCCCTATGTATAGCTTCACTCTCTTAGTTCTTTGGATTGTGCTGTTCTTTATATGACTCTTTATAACAGCATGGTGTTAACTTCACAAATAAACTCAAACAAGTGTTGTTCAAACATGACTTTTTATGCTTAGAGCTGTGTGGAAGCCTGTAGTGCGTGTCTCTTTAATCATTTGTTTTTTTTTTCTTTTCTTTTCTAGCATTATGTGTTATGTTAATGCTGCCTAATGAACCCTGGCATGCTACACATGGAGTCCCATGCACACGAGACTCACAAACGTTTTAAATATGATTTGCGCATTCCGCGCTCTCCCTGGCTCTTTTTACCTAGCCTGGTGAGTGCGCGCCACATTATTTGCTTTGTTTGCAGTGTTTGTAGTGCTCAGCTTCATTGGAGCCATGTGCTTGAATCCACCTTTCAAGATGGTGGCTACTTTCTTCTTTGTCTGCAGTCCCTACCGACCACAGCTCCTGCTGCACTGTGATTGGCCTTTGTGTTCCACTTAAGGGCCAATCCCGACGTTGGCAGGTCGACACCAGCCTGCTTCCCCAAGGCCCTGTTTGTTTCCCTGTTCGTTTTCTGGTTAGTCCCTCTGTTTTCTTTTTTACTGCTCTGTATTTCCTCCCCTTGTCCTCCCTCTTTGCTCCTTCGTTTCTCCGTATTACACCCCTTTTCCCCCACCCCACCCCCATGCTCCGTTGTTTCCCCTTTTTGTCTCCGATGGTCCCCTGTCACCCCACACCCCCTCCATGCGCCTTTGTTGCTTCCCTGTCCCCGCTCCATGCTCCGTGTTGCTCCCCTGTACCCCCACCTCCTCTCCATGCTCCATGTTGCTCCCCTGTCCCCCCACTCCCCCTCCATGCTCTGTGTTGCTACCTTGTCCCCCCCATGCTCCGTGTTGCTCCCCTGCCCCCTTCACCCCCTCCTTGCTCCCTGTTGCTACCCTGTCCCCCCTCCATGCTCCGTGTTGCTCCCCTGTTCCCCCACCCCCTCCATGCTCCGTGTTGCTCCCCTGTCACTCCCCCTCCATGCTCCGTGTTGCTACCATGTCCCCCCTCCATGCTCCTTGTTGTTCCCCTGTCACCTCACCCCCATGCTCCATGTTGCTCCCCTCATCCCCCTTCCCCACCTGAATTGTCCCCTTGCCCCCTCTCCTCCTCTCTCCCTTTTCTTCTCCTACCCCTCCATATCCCATGCCACGCCCCTGTTATTTGTCTTTACGACCCTCATGCCCTCTCTCCCCTGTTTCTCCTTTGGTGTGGTCTCTCTCCCTCTCTGCACCCTTCTACCTCATATCCTTGCTTAGACATGCTTGATGGCTGCATGTCTTGTCCCCCCTCTACCATCCCTCTCCCCACTTCCCCCCTCTTTCTGTCCCTCATGCCATTGGCACTTACTCCTATCATCTGTCCCTTGACCTTTGATAGCAGCCTGTCTGTCCATCCTCCCCTTCCTCTTGTTTTTCACTTGCACTACATCAATTGTCATCATGCATTAATGTTACTGCTTGTTTGTTCTCATGTTCTTTCCCTCCCCCTACTCCATAAATGTTTCAGCACTTGTATGATCAGATATGTCGCCAGGCCTAGTACGATAGTTATTTTCACATTCTGAATTGTTTCAAGGACTTGTAAGAATATAATTTGTTTCTCCCATATTCCCTCCCTCCTTGAAGCGCTTTGAAACACATTGTGTATAGGCGCTATACAAATAAACAATCAATCAATCAATCAATCAATGTGGGTTTGGCTTCTGCTTGTTTGGGGTTGGTTTCTGACTGATGGAGGGAAACAAAGTAAGCACCAACTATGCAGTGCTTGCTTACCTAAATGATCTATTTTCTTTCCTTGCAGTATTTGGGCATCACTGTTCTACTGACTGCAAACTGCAGGTGGAACTGGAACTCAACTAACCCTCAACTGGAGATGCCAGATGACTAGCAGAATGCATCTAATTGGTGGGGCTATTTATGCAATTTTAGAAAAGATGGCCGCCTGTTCATATATTATTAAAAGGCTTTCTGGCTAACATAGTATTTTCATGCACTTTCTCTCTGTCAGTCTTTGTGCTCAGAAATGGTCCTTGTGGGACCATGGAATCTTGATAGGAAAGTTTATTATTAGCTGGGCTAAGAGAATAGCATCACATGCTGTATGTGGTCATGGTATGTCATCACCAATGATCTTCAAGAACTGTTGTTGTCTTTTTCATGAACAAAAAGAATCTCCTAGGCCCATCAAGGGTGAATGCATGTTGAGTTTGGGACTTTCTAGATGATGGTGATGCTTCTATTGCCTACTGATATTAGGAGGTTGATTAGTTAATTTGTTCATGTTGTTACGAAACAGATTTGAAGAAAAACAATTCAAAGAAAATGTCACCTTTCGGGGAGAGGATGTAGTCTCTGAAAAATAAGGTGTTCATAATCAGACATCTAAAGATTATGTGGTATTCCTTGGCAGTGCTATCTTTTAGGGGAGAAAATGAGGTGTAATTCATGGAGTTTGGTCAGGGTCTAAAAGATCTGATGAAGTAGGTCATTGTTGGTTTGAGTAAGCCATGTGGATCAAATGTTGATATAGTTGCAGTTGTGTTTTTTTCCAAATTTAGCTAGTCTGAATTGAGTGGGCGAAAGATCTCTACTTGTTAGTTAATGGATGGAAAGTCATAATATGAGTCCTTGAGAATTTAATAACATTTTATGAAACTTAGAGGTTAGATGACCTTAAATCTTTAAAGCTTCATTCGAGAACTAGGTCAGGGTTTGGATGATTAGAGAAAAGGGATTTATTTATTTATATGCAATTTTAGTTTAACAAACACATTTTTAACATATGTCAGCTGTGTTTCCCATCTCTAATATCCATTCATCATCAATTATATACATCCCTTCTCCATCAATGGAGTCAAACAGTTTGTGAAGTATTTAGCCACTGCTATTATCAACAACATCTTACCTACTCTCAGCAAAGTTATCCACTAAAATGTCCAGTGGCATAACCTTTATATCCCCCAAGGAAGCATCCAAAATAAAGAGATCTCTCCACGGTTTGGCTGCTGCAACTCACATAGAAATGAGGTACATCCTTGACAGAGCCTTGCATTTTTTCAGAATCTGCAAGTACTGTATCCCTTCTCTGGCCTGTTCTGATTAATAGCACAACTTTTATGTTGCATAGGTTCAGTCTTATTCTTAGAAATTGCATTTGAATACCAGGATCTGGACATTATCTCAAATATTCAAGGGAATTGTCTTTATCTTGACTTTATAGAACTCAATTAGGGGTAGAATCGAGTACCGACAGAACTTACGCCTTAAGATCAAAAGCTTGGTTGGCAAGGGCCTTGGTTTTCCTTCTCAAGGAATCAACATTTTCAGTGTCCACTCTGCTTTTAGAGATCTAAATCCCAAAGTATTGGAAACTATCCGAAGTGATTCCCACACTCCCCAATCTCCACTTAAATACATTTTCCTTGTTTTCGATCCCCTTTTCAGGGACATGATCTTTGTTTTGTCTATGTTAATTTGCATATTGTTTTCTTCACCATACTTCACCAGTCTTTTCAACTGCTATTGGAGACCTATTGCTGTATAATCAAGAAGTACTAGATCATACGCATACAGTAGGTGGTTGATTTTCACCACACCTACCTTTGGTGGGAAATATCTGACTTCTGACATGTATTTCCCTAGGTTTGCAGTAGGGCAGGGACTAGGGGGCAACCTTGTTTGATGCCTCTGCCCGTAGGTATCTCTTTGCTCAATGCCCCACTTGCATTCAGACAGACTCTTATGGAAATGTTCATGTGTAATTCCCTAAGTTGTTCAACGCAGTCCGTAGGGCAATTCCAAAGTTCTAATTTGCCCCAAAGGGGATGCCGGTAGATACTGTCAACCACTTTTGAAAAATCAACAATGGCCAGATGGATCTTGGAATTCGTTTTCAGGGCTTTAGCTTTCAAGATAGCCAGAAGAAGGGACAGAGGGGAAGTTCCTAGTGCCTTTACAAAACCTGAATGAAAGATGTCATTGCGTTTTTCCTTTTTTGTCCAGTTGTTTAGTCATTTCAATAGCAGGGATGTGTACAGTTTTCCTATCACATCCAGTAAGGCAAGTTGGTGATAATTTTGAGAAGCATTTCTATTGCCATTTTTGAATACAGGAATAACATGTGCCGTGTCCCATGATGGTGGAATAGTTTTGGTGGATAGCACATTATCCAGCACCAAGCCCAAAAAGGTTGCCCATTCAGCAGGATTTTCTTTGAGGGCCATATTAGATAGCCCATCAGCCCCCAGAGCCTGCAATGTACTGATGTGCTTATTATGGTCACTAGATCTGCGTGATCATAATGGAGCATCCAGGTCTTTACTCACATCAAAGGGTTTTCTGTTTCAGCTGGAATATCCCTAAAAAGATCTTCAAATAATGTAATCCGCTTTGCCTCTGTTACAAAACATTTATCTGTAGATGGGTTTGGGCTTGACCAGTGGACGTAATGAGACCCTACATTTCTGCTGAGGATTTATTTGTTAGGGCTTTCATCATGTTTTCTGCATCTTGCTGAATTAACACAGTTTTATTATTAATGAGCCAGGATTTGTAGTTCTTTTTGACCTTTTTAATGTATTTAATCCTATGTCCATCAAGTGTCTTTTTCAAATCCTGCAGAAAAGGGATTTATAATATAATCAAAGAACATGCCCGTTATGTTAAGCCTACCAAAATGGGCCCAGGCTGTCCATTTTAGTGTTTGCCTATTGATACCCACAGTTTTATTTCCCTATTTGGATGCTTGGTGTAAAGGTCCGATGTTACTATGGGTGGTGCGTGCAGTGGATAGAAGATTATTTGTTGGCTGCCTGATAGAGTGTTTGGATAAAGCTTTAGGAAGGTGCCATTGATGACCAAAATGGGGTGGGGTGAGAGGAGGCGAGAAGCCTATGCTATATTTGAATCCACTGCAAAAGGGTGCTGATGGCCATGGCACGGGAATGCTGTCTGAACCATTGTGATTACAAAGGCAGTGTGATTGAGTCCAAAAGCTGGGATTTGTAACCCTCTATACAATTTACTTGCTTTGAGTTGAAGAAGTTTAAATCTTGTCTTTTTTATCTTATAATGCAAAGTTGTAAATACGGTTATCAATTTAGTTATAAAACATGAGAAGGTTGTATTGGTAGCTAAGCTTAAAGCGCAGTAGATCAAAGGTGCAATGGCCAAAGAAACCTCATGTACAATAAATTGGAGCCATACAATGATGGCCTCAAGCCTGTTGTCCATAATGTTCTTAGCTTTTAAAGATATAATAACATCTTAATATTGCTTGCAAAGAGGGTGCCCAGATATATGATTTTGCCATGACTCCATATAACGGTTGGACAGATCTATTTTGTCAGGTGAGAGAGCGGGCTACATGAGGAAAATGCCTTGGATGAATCAAGAGGAAACTTTGATATAGCCCAAATACATTTTTATTGATAATCTGAGTGCAGATATATGTTTATAATTCAATATTATGCTTAAATGTATTCTCTAATGCCAAACCCACATGGATGTCCTGGTGGCCCATGGTTTCCAGGACTTGCATTTATCTCATTGTTCATCAGTTAAATTCAATGCATAGTTGCCATCTTGTATTCATTGATGGCTTTAAAGCTGAGGCCCTGTTTCCAAAATCAGTTGTTGTCACGACCCTCAGCCCTGATCCCCACTGGCAAGCCCATTGGCCAGGTGGAATCAGCACTCGGATCTCAAATAAGGCCTGGCCTCCACATCTCAGGCCCTCTTGGGGCCAATGGCGCAAGGCTCATACACAGTGAAAGACATCTGCTCAGGGAACTACTTTATTTAGGCTTTCATCCAACATGGAGGCATCCACATAGCTTGATTCCTAAGAACCTAGCCATGCGGTATAGTGTTTTGGGTATGGTGGCCTAGGGACTACTTTACCCGGACTACTTTGCAGAGGCTATTTAAACCACACCCGAACAAGGCAACTCGCTTTGCGTTACTTTGCAGCTAGCAATGTGACGCTCACCGTGTCCATCTTACTCACGAGCCTGGGGAATCAGAACCTGCAGAAAGACAAAAGAACATTGTTAGCAGCAGCATCTTACCTGCGATCTCCATCCTTCACCGCTCACAGTTCCTGTGTAGCTCCGTTGGATCTGCGCTCCGCCCGGACCAAAGGACCTGAAAAAGGAAGAAAAGACATCATTAAAGGAGGTATTAGAGACATTTCAACCACAAATTGCTTAAAAGACTTACCTGGCTGATCGCCTTTCATCCGGTATCGCTCCGGGAATCCACACACGCTGGGAGCACACTGTGACCTACGAAAAAGGGAGAAAGCACAGGTCTGCGAAGGCAAGACATCGCAGCGCTGCCCAAAGCGCTTACTTACCGCATCATAGCACTTATTGTGCGCCATCATTCACCGGCGAGGCCCAGCTTAGCCAGTTCGCCACGTGGACGCTCCGCACATCTAAGGGAGATAAAAAGAGACATTATCAAACAGAGAAAGGCATGTAAGAACAACAACTCAATAAACAGCAATAAGACCTACCTGAAAGACATTACTTGGGGCGCTGTCAGAGAAGTAACTGGGCCGCTCACGCCCACGAAGGAAAACGCGCCCCTGCCCAGAAAGCAGAACGGAGAGCATGCCAACTTCCACAACAAGGTGAGAAGAGCGCCCAGAGGGGCTGAAGTCATACGGGAGGTGGGGCGAAAACTTACCTTGGTCGGCGAGCCCTAAACGCAGTCCTCCTGTAATTTCAGGCGGAACTTCCACCAAGAACCATACCAGGGAATCACTGAGAAGGATACCAGCGACAAACTGGCTGGGTGGCGTCCCCGTGGATACCAGGTGAGCGTAACAGTTGTTTAGATGTTGCCAGTTTTGAAAAGCAGAAGAAAGCAGGCAATAGAACATGTCAATGTGCCACAGCAAATTATTGCTGTTGAAAGTCGCATCATGTGTTTCCCGGTGTTGTCCTGTCATGACTAGCATGGAATGGATTAGGCAACAAAAATGCTAAATTTGCAGCTACTGTTTCACAAGGAGAACTGAAAAAAATGTCTAGGGGTAATACTTTGTATCCTGTTGGAAAATGTCTCTCTGTGCAATACAGTGACAATAGAGGAGTAGGAGTCACAAATACACAAGTAGTGGAACACATGCTTACAGCATGCACAAATAGTTGTTCAGCTTCACTGCATTCAACCATGAGATCTATGGAAGAACTGCAGCAACATTTTCTGGCATTTTAGTATGAACATGGTGTAGCATGGTAAATGACTATTGGGGGTGTAAGGGCAGTGATAGAGATTTTCAGGGTTCACCTCTCTCTTGTTTATGGTGTTGCTATATATTGCACTGGAAACATGTGGTGTCCAAAATAGCCCTAAGCTTTCCCCTTCACACAGTTTTTTTAAACAGCCTGCAGGTGGTGTTTTTTCTTTATTTTATAAGGTCCTTTCACACTTTAGGCACTCTTGATGAAGCAAGAAGACATGTCCTCAGAGTCTTGCTGGAACCAGTGGAGATGGTGTTGGAGCTGTGAAACTCTGACATTGTGCACTTTCAGATTGGACAGGCTGTCTTTGAAAGATCTTGTACAAAGGAGCAGGAATATTTTTGCCCTCTCCTCCTTTCTCTGTAACAGTGGTATAATCCTTCTCTCTATCCTCCTCCTGTTTCATTAGTTTCCAATATCATGTTTTGAGAGGGGGTCTGAGCTCAAAGGATCGCCTGATTTATCTTAGTTGTTATCCTCATTTTCCTCTTAGTCATCATTAATGAATGTGGGTGGTGGGGAAGGAAGCTAGTACACATGTTCCTTACATCTCTTCAATAGATACAATATACAACTATGCTTGCTCTTATGCTTCAGAGGTACTGGTACAGCAATAATTTGCTGTACCACTTTGACATAGTTCCTTCAGTGTGTTATTGTAGGTGCTCCAGACATACTGGCACTCAGAATGGTCACATTTGTATAGCCACAAGAAAATAAAAGTTGCATACTTAGTTACAGACAATGCTGAATATATTGTCATCATTCCTACTAAGCAATATAAAACCTTGTCTTTGAAACTGCTAATAACTAATTATTTGTTTGGCCTATACATATGACACAGTCACTTTCAGCGATTGAATATAATCTCTTCCTGTGTAAAAGGAATGATGACATTTTCTTAGCAACAAATAATAACTAATATATGTTGTGGTAATAAAAAAATACATTCAGTTACAGGCTCTGAATATAATAATCCTTCTGCATTTCAAGACTTATAACACTTTTCTTCTGAAACCTCAAAAAACTTGCATTCGTCCTGGCCACTAAACAAATGGTCCAGTCACTAACAACACTAACTATACTATCCTCCTGCCTGCTGGAAATTATAAGACTTTTTTTTTTTGCAACTAGTATTTGGCATGCAACTAAAAGGCAACAATTTTAGTTACAGGAAATTAATTTAATATCCTACACACTAGTAAGAAATGCACAACTGTTTCCCTGAAACTAATAGTAGCTAATATTTGATCTAGCCAACGATGACAGTCACTTACACCCCTCAATATGATAACACTTTGTTTATTCTATTGTGTTTTAGTCAAGAATTTGACTTTTCACAAACAAAGAAGTACACTGTTAATTTCATAAATCAATTAAAACTGACTTGAATTAAAAGACAATTTAGCCATCACTAAATGTATGTGTATAATAAGGAAAACATTGCAATTAACAATGAAGTAAAAAAAAAAAAGAATAAAACATCATCGACTATTAAAATTTCTAATCCATTCAAATCTCTAATAGCCTCATTAGAGGTATGCAAAAGAAACAGTGATACATTATTTCCTATCGCTTGTAGACCCTACACACATTTAGAATCACTATTACGGCTTCAGTCCCACCATTTCCAACTTTTTCAACCGTTTTACAGTTTCCATTGTCAATAGAGTTTTGTTACCCGAGACTAGCCTCTCCCAAAATGAGACTGTGACCAGCCACCAATCATGACAGACAAATGTAGATTAGGAAAGGAGTCTCATTTCTTAGGTGACTGAACAGTTGATAAGCAAATGCCTCAGTGATTGAGATCACCCATCCTCACATAAATAACAAATGTTGTTACCCATTACGTCATTATGTCTGGCATGAAAGAAAATAATTTCTCAGCAACTACACATAAGTAGTATTTGTTCAGACTACAAAAGACAACACGTTTAGTTACAGGCACTGAATATGATCACATGCCTTCCAACAATATTAAGGCTTTTCTTCTGCAAACACTCATAACAAGTATTTGACCTGGCAACTAAAAGATTATGCAGTCACGTATTGTGATAAATTGACTTCTGTTCTGGGGCTGAGTAGGTGCTGATTTAGCCATAATTCAGCTATTGATGGTTAAACCACCTACTCAGCCACCCACACCACTGCAAACCAATAGTGATCCCATTCATAAAGGTAAAACAGGCAGAGCCATGAAAGATTCCCCCTTTACCTTTTGTGGTAATGTGCACAATGGGTAGCAATACTCTCAGAAGGGGTGTGAATGTGAGCCAGTACCAACCCAAACAACAAAGCACACTGGTTCCAACATACAAGAATGTCCAATCAAGGCTCTATAAAAGTTTATACTTTTAATTATCCTTTCAATATCACACTCACCCTCGCCTATGATACACAAAATAAAAACCCACATTTTTAAAGGAAAGACAGATACATGAAGAATGTAATGATGCAGCATTCCAAGTACTTAGTAAGGGGAAATATCAGGTAAGACATGCAGAAATGCAGGAAGGAATTAAAAAAAAGAATTATTCTTACTGGAAAAAGGGGCAAAGCTCTCTAAGGCCTCAAAAAGCGAAATGGGGCTCAATTGGTTCAATGTGTTGGAAACAGGTATCCTGGCTGCTCTGGTCCACATGATGTTGTTAGACTAGCTTCCAGGGGTCTAGGACATGAGTAGTCCTTTGGTTTCTGCTCTAACTACCTAGGGAGGTTTACAGGCAGAGCGGCAGATCCTGGTTCTCAGTAAGAGTGACCCTCAATGTGCCCTTGAAGTAGGTAGGGAGCAGAGCTTGCCCCTGTCTTGGAAAACTCCTTTGTTCATCGGCTGAGGGCTTTGAAAACATCAACCGGCCCAAAAGAGGTTCAAATAATTATTTCCTATGTCCTGGATGGTCATCTAGTGAATCTAAGAAGGGTTGGGAGAGCCCTCCTTTATAGGCAAATGTCCATAGGGGATTGGACAAAAGAAAGCATGCTTTAAGGGGTCCCATCCCTACATTGTGAAAAATGATCCTTGCCATCTTGCATCATGCCCAGCATGTTTCGGCTAAAGGAAGTGGAGGTGACAGAAAGGAAAACAGGGTTCAGAGTGAAAAAATGATGTTGGAATACTTCCCCAACTGTGTGGAGCTCTCTCTGACTACACAAACCCCACCCCCTTCCTAGACCCATAGCATCAAAGGCCCTTTAGCATGAAACAACCAGGTAAGAGACTAGTTCTTTTGTTTAGGGTGTGCCCTTTTATTCCTGTTTCCCTGCCAGGACAGCTCTGGCTGATTGGCTATGCTGCTGGAGAGATGTGTTACCCAACCTCAAAAATGATAAAAAGAGGGATTGCCCTACTGCTTTGGTCCTGATGGATGCAGCAAAGACAGTCAGTCTATGGAGAATACACACCGCATAGCCATGACTGACCTGGTCTCACAGTGTTGACTTTTTTATTTTCTTTCTTTTTTATTTGTGCATTTAGTTCATGCAAACATTTACACAGGATTATCACAAAGAGAAGTAATACAAAGAAATGTACATAATTAATTTACTAAGTACAACATGTTATTTTTTATTTATTTTTATATGCATTTAATTGAATACAATCTTTTAGCAAGAAAAAAAAAAACAATAAGAAAGAATACAACTTTGTATCTGATCCCGTTCCATCCTAAATTTTTCAATAACCTTTCAAAATTGACCTTAAAACATATTAGCTAAAATATGACCAGTGCAATCACAAATCTGATCTTGCTTCCGTTCATCAGTATACTCCACCATACTTCTGGGTCCAGTGTCAAGAACTCAGACATTACATTTCTGAGTTATTCAGTTTGCTCCTCTTTAAGGGCTGGGCAAAGAAGGAGGAGATGCTTCACAGTTTCCACCACACTATCCTCTTTATAGAAGCAACATTTGTTCTCTTGAGTTAAACTCCGGATTGCCCAGATCTCATTAGTTGGAGATCCAATAGTGCTCTTTCAATTTTTTCTTTATCTACCTCGGTTTTGACAGTAGCACCTTGAGGGAGCCCCCAATGTCTTTCAGTTTATTAATGCTTTCTTTTCTTTGTCTAATTAACAACATTCATTCAAAACAATGAATTCATACACACCTATCCACATAGTCACATAGCTGTCAAGTACAATTGACAAATTCATCCTATATCCTTCAATAAAACCAAATTAGCAGCTGCACCTTTCCAACCCTGAATGCTAGCTATCATTAATGCCCGACTATAGCCAGACACACATCGAAGCCAGAAAAAGTTGTTTCTAATATCCTCATTTTGTTTTATGTGTTGACTTAGGTATTGTACATATGTATCCTTCATGGCAAGGCAAGAGGTAAGTGCATGATGAATGGTTTCAATTTGATGTTGGTCATGGCACAGCCTACATGTTTGCTTATTTTTTGGGATGCTAGTGCAGGCACCTACCATATCGAGTACCTCCAATCTGTTAAGTCTTAGTGCCATAAATAGTCTTCCCAATGTAGGGGATGTGACCAATGTTATGTAATTCTGTATTTTTTTAATATGAAGTGCATCCATGCAAAGATGCTGAGAGATTTCATCCTAGCTACTTTACCATGCCTATTCACCCAGTCCCATTTCTCAGCACTGGTCTTAAAGGTTTTCAATAGTGTACCTTCTCCATACTCCCACCATGGATTCCACCCAATCTCAGTGAAAAAAAGTATTGCACTTTTCTGATTGATTAATGCAGCCTTAACAATGCCCAAGAGCGTGTTATCATTTTCCAGCTGAATCTTAATGTATTTCTTTCCTCTAATAATCCTAACCATTGTGGAGAGCAATATTAGTCCAAATTCGAGACGTATAGCTGCTCTCTGGGTATACGTAGTGAGGCCAAGAATCTTCCACCATATTAGTCTGACTAGTCTTTCAGCCCAATCAGTTATGTCCTCATATGATGCTTCAAGAGTATAAACAAATGAAGCTGCCAATTTTTTCTTATAGATGTTTAATACACTGATTAAGCTATATCCTGCTGTTTTCCTAGAATGGTTGGTAATAGCAGTCATGGTAGATAAGGCTTTCATTCTTTTATTACTTAAAATTAGAGCATTGCTGCTCTCAGTAGACGAACCATAGCCCAAATATCTATAGTTGATCACTCTGTCAACTATTCCCATACTACAATCAATGAAATACCATCCAGCACATTTCTGCCAACTGCCATATATTGAGTTTTCATTAGGTTAACCTTAAGGTTAATCAGTTTAGCGTATGTTGTGATGGCTTGGACACTATGACTAATTCCTATAAAGGTGTTATCTATGATTATCAAGTTACCCGCGTATCCGAGGCACACAATTGTATGTTCTTCTAACCTAGGGAAAGCATTTTCTTTTCTAATGCACTTCCAAAATATGTTATATACACATTAAATGAGTCGGGATCCAGGAAGCAACCTTGTCTGACTCCCCTCTTTATAGGTATGGACTCTGACAATTGCCTCATATTATTCCAATATTATTCTAGCAAAATTGGTATCATACAGCAGTTGGCAGGCATAGAGCAAGTGTGGAGGCATTCCCATCTTTTCAAGTTTAGCCAAGTGTTTAGATCATTCTACTAAATCAAATGCAGATGTTAAGTCTTCAAACAGGCCATATAAAGGAAGTGTCTTTGACTCTTTGACTTGCTTCAAAAGTGTATTGACATAGGTTTGATACAGATCAGATGTGGCTTTAATAAGTATGTGAATTTCCAGCCACCATACCCCATTTCAGGTATGGTTTATGTTTAAAGATTAAACGGCCAGGAAGATGATCCATCATAATTATGTTGTTTCGGAACAGAGGTGCAGATGTAAATGCAGCCTCTGTTTTGAAGGGATTTTTCTATCATTACACCTGTCAAGAGGGCACCTGTGACCTTTGAACCTGCTCTCTGGTACTGGAGCACAGGCACTGCAGATCAGGATACTGATACATCAGGGCACAGGTGTACAACATGCTTTTGGCATGGAGTTTAATTAAAAAGTGCACTGGTTGCACCCTGTCTGAGATAGAATTACCTGCATCATATCATATTTAATACAAATAAAGAGTTACGGATTCTACACTCTTGCCAGGTGTAATTTCCTCACATACACCCAGCTAAGAAGAGTGTGAATCACACATCTAAGGGTCAGACGTATTCAAAAGGTGAGAAATATACTGATGCCATCTGCACTAGAATATTGAGATCCAGACTTAGGCGGCTAGTCCATTTTGAATCTCTGTAGAGATATGGCCAAGTGCCAAAGCTCAGAATTTTTCTCAACTGTGACCAGATTTTCTCTTACCCCAACAGTGACCTGTGACTTTAGGCAATCAGCTTCAATTCCGGATTTAAAGGTACCTGTCTGGCATCTAATTCCCTGGCCATATTCTGGGAGTTCTTGAACTGAGGCTCTTCTCAAAATAGCTTTCGAGTTGCAGGAATGTTGCTTGGCAGGCAGAAGCCTGTTAATTTTCCCATGCTATCTGAATGGATGTTCCCTGTCAGCAATGACTTCCTCGGGGATCCCACCCGAGAGAAGTTACATGTCCTCTCAAACGACCAGCCAACCAGTTTATTATAGGGGTCTAGTGTGCCTCGTCTTCAGTACTTACGCAAGATAGGATTGAGTGCTCAGTTTTTTTCAATGTTTACATCCTCCCTATTAAGGTAAAACTGATCTGATGAGATGTCATATGTCCCAGTCACATCTAAGGAACCAGCAAGTAAGTCTGGAGCCAAATCTAGTAGGAAACGGTTGGGGCCTGGGTGAACTCCTCCTGGTTCAGCCCTGCCTCAGAATTCTTGGGCTCCTTGTCTTTGAACTGGTTATACCTTTTGCCTTTGTGCCTATTCCAATTTTTGTAGTGGCTCAGGACCTCTGCCCTGTGCCTACTCTCCTGTCTACTTTCACAAACCTGCCAGAGTGGGATGGTCCCTCTGTAGCTTGAAAAAGTAAATCTGACCTCAAACTCTGCTGAAAATAACTCCTTCAGTTCTGGCAGGCTTGCTTTGTCTGAAATTACACTGCCCATGATCTCAGGTTCCTTTTCCATTTCAGTAGGCAACCCCGAGATCACTGAAACTGGTGCTAACTCCATAGCCATGTCAGTGGCCACTAAGGCCTTGCTCACTAGAGTACGCACCTCAGGTGATTTCAGGCATGGACGCAAAGCTACTGATAAGGCCGCTTTCTCGTTCCCGCTGACTGAAAATGCCTGAAAGCATAGGCCCTCAAGTGCTTACTCCTGTGCTGTTTGCAGAGCTACCACTCTAGCTACTGCTTCGACTATGTCTTAGCCAGAGATGTCTTTACCCAACAGATACCCTACTGGAATTGAATCTTTGGCTGCAACATGGTTCAGGGAGGTGTTACTCTTCCAGATAAGCTCTACCATCGACAATGCACAGTATTTAGGAACTTTAGATCTCCTTACTTGGTAGTTTGGTCATGGTATGTACTACCTTCTTGCACACATTGTCATCTGACAGATGTGATACCTTCAGCAGTATCATGCATAGACCCAACGCCACTACAAACCAACAGGTTTCCCATTTATGCACAACACACAGTCCAAAAATATTGCAGTATTGTTGGGATCTGAAGCACCCTCAAATGTGCCATTACCATTTCCCCTCCGAAATAGGGAACCTTTGGGCACTCTCTGCCCTAGTGGGACTTCATCTGCTGAGATGCCCACGCTGACTATGGTATTATCCTCTATGAGACTAACAGTAAAATGGCATGTTTGGGTCACCCCTTTCAGGACAGACCTCCCTCTATGCGTGTCAACTTCCCACACAGAAAATTACTTCTGGTCACTGAGGTAGCGAGTGCCTAACTCTTTTTTTATTTGCGGGTCTGGGATTTCCCTTCACATTTCTCTGTACCTTTTTTGCAGCCTCTGTTCTTTCTCTCCTTATGTTTGTTATTGTGAGATGACTTGCCATTGTTGGGATGCATATCTAGCTCCCATGTCTCCCCACACTATATTTTTTTACATTACTGATTTTTACAAAAACAGGCCATCATGGTTGGATCATGTTTAAGTGTCATAGTATACTTTCAATCATCTTGTTTCTTTATGTCTTTCTTTATTGCTTTGTGGAGCCATGATATAAATCCATGGAGACTCGTTCTCACTTGGGGCTTCTTGCTGGTTTGTTTTATACTTTTTCTTCCAAGCCAAGACTCTGGAGTGTCTTGGCCGTTGCTATGACCAGAGATGTGTTCTCACCACTTATCATTCTGGTCCACCAACCCTCCTCCTCTCAAGTGTGAGCCGCCTCCAGGAGCTCTTTCAAGTAAACGTTGCTTGAGTTTGATGTGCCAAGGCAAGACAATAAAAGGTGTCGTATTTTTTAGATCTGACTCTTGTTTCCACAATATCAACAATCGGCCCGACACTCTGCTCCGCAATCAATAAACAAAGGTAAAAGATGGGATTTCCAAATTTATTGCACTTACTCAATGATGCAAAGCGCCTAGAGAATGAACAACTTGTCAAGCGCTACATCAACTCTAGGGAAGTGCCGCACTCTGATGCTGCACCACCCTTAAGTCGTAGTGGGACTGCGATCTTAGAACAACCGAAGACTCCCTCTAAACCAGAGGTCCTTAAAATAGCATTACTCAATGCGAGGTCTCTTAACAAACATGCCCAAAACGTTCATGATTATATCCTTGAAGAGGAACTAGATATCCTCTTCCTCACTAAGACCTGGCTACAAGAACCTACCGGTCCGACCTTAGTACAGCTGTCCCTCCCAATTTTAGCATCCACTTTGAAAACAGAGCAATAGGAAAGGGAGGCGGAGTCGCCATAATAGTCAGACAAGACATACATCTTTTCACCTCTCCCATTCAATGCCCGGGGTGCGAAGTTCTCCATCTCAAATTCACCCCCTCTCAAAACAATTGTATCAATGTTATCGTAATCTACAGACCCCCATCACTCACATTGGACTTTAATGACGACCTTTGCCATATTCTTAACAATCTCAAAGGAAAGAACTCAGGCACACTCCTCCTGGGCGACCTAAATAGATGGAGGGGAAACCCCATCGACAAAGAGGCCATTAGCCTAGAAAAAAACCTCTCCAACATCAGCTACTCGATCGCCAACAATGGTCCTACCACCAATTCAAACAACCAACTCGATTGGATTATTACCAACAATGTAGACCTCACAGTTACAAACACACAGCCCTGTATCTGGAGCAATCACTATAAAATCGAAGCCACACTATCCCTGTCATTTGAAAAGAATAACCTTGACAACACACCCAAAACTATCCAGAGCAGAAACCTCAAGAGAATCACGCCAGATATTCTCTCACAGGAGATCTCATACATCATGGATAATACCACTGATGATGATCCCTGTGACATTATTATTACCACCTATAATAACCACTTCCAAGAGCTTCTAGATAAGAATGCCCCGCTGAAAAACAAACAAGTGCGCCCCAACCCCAACCACCAAAGCTGGTACACCATGGAACTAGGCACCCTTAAGATAGCCAAAAGGAAACTCGAAAGACAGTGGCTTAAAACCCCCACTGAACTTAATAAAGACAAATGGAAGAAATCCGATATCCTGTATAGAAATAAAGTAATTGAAACAAAGAAAAACTATTATAATGAGCAAATTACAGGTGCATCCAACTCCACAGGAAAGCTATTCCAAATTCTAAAAACCTTTGATAAGCCGCCTACTCTCACCCCTCCCTTCCAGCCAACCATGTTGGATTGTGAAAAAGTTCAAACTGCATTTGCACAAAAAATCTTAAAAGCTAGAGACACCATCTTAAATTGCAATATCATTGACACCACACTGACTTTTAACAAAGCTGACCCCAAAATTAAAGGATCCAAATTTCAATTCACACCAATAACACCAGAAATCATGTCAGACACTCTCTTCAACATGAATTGCACTTCATGCCCTGAAAATATACTTCCCCCCAAATTCATCCTAGATAACGCAGGCATTTTTTCACCTTTTCTTTGCCATATGGCAAACTCGTCTTTTAGAAACCGGCCTGTTCCCACCAGTCTAAAAACAGTAACAGTTACACCATTGGTTAAAAAGCCTGGCCTTGACCAGCAAAACCCGGCCAACCTTCGACCCATCACGAATTGCAACTTCTTGTTGAAGATTCTTGATAAAATAGCCACGCACCAACTCCAAGAATACGTAGACAAGCACGACTTGTTACACCCCCAACAATCAGGATTTAGAAGTGCACACAGCACGGAATCAGCATTACTCGACCTTCAGTCTAAAATGCTGGAAATCCTTGATAAAGGAAAGGCCGGCCTGCTCATACTATTGGACATCTCGGCGGCATTTGATTTATTAGATCATGGAAAGCTCCGTGAGGCTCTGGGAAAAGCAGGAAACTGTGCCGAGGAAGCCATCAAGTGGATATCCTCCTTTCTGGAGGACAGAAAATCTAAAATCACCTGGGGTGGATATTCCTCTAGTACGAACCCCGTGGATTGCGGCGTCCCACAAGGCACTAGCTTCTCCCCTCTCCTATTTAATCTATATATTCGCTGCCTCTGCGCCCTTCTCTCACAGTTGGGAATTTACTTTACCAACTTCGCAGATGATACACAACTGATTATAGAACTCAGCGGAGACCACACTACAGACAACAACAGGCTGTCAGCTATATATAATACCATAGAAAGCTGGATGAAGGCCCACTGGATGTGTCTGAATGGTTCAAAAACAGAACTTATGACATTTGGATCTACAAAAGCCTTATCCAATCTAGCCCCAGTCTATTCGTCATTCAATATCAAGGACACCAACATTGTGGTATCAAGTAAAGTGAAAACACTTGGCATATACCTGCAATCCTCACTAGGAGCAGATGCACAGGTCTCATACCTTAAGAAGAACTGCCAATACTACCAGAGATTACTACGCCGCATTAGGCCATATCACAACGCCAAAAATAGCGCCACCATTGCTAGAGCCACGATTCTGTCCCGACTGGACTATGGGAACGCGTTGATGCTTGGTTCAAGTAACTCCTGCATTAAACAATGCCAGATAATCCAGAACAACGCGGTTAGAACTATCACCGGGAAATCTAAGCGCGAGCACATCACCCACGACCAAATAGGCCTCCACTGGCTCGCCATAGAGGAGCGTATTAAATTCAAATCGTTGACACTTGTCCACCGCTATCTATTCGGTACGGCCCCAGCATACCTTAAAAGGGAATTTCACTGGTATGAACCAAGCCGTTGCCTAAGATCAGCCAAAAAAGGGTTTCTTAAAGTTAGCCATACCAGAGTCAAAGCTACCGGACTTGGGAGAGCTTTTCCCACCAAAGCCATTGCACTCTGGAACGAGCTTCCAGATAACCTCAGACTGGAAAGCAGTTACTCCCTATTTAGGAAGCAGCTGAAAACGTTACTTTTCCGGTAATTCGTTAATTATTCAGCCCGGACTCCCTTGAGTCCTCCTCTTCTCTTTTTATATAGTCCTGTGACCTCCGTCCTTTTTCGTGTTCTTGTCGCGCCCTGATGCTTGCGAGCTTCGGCGCGTTATAAACACATAAATAAAAATAAATAAAAATAAATAAATAAATAAAACAAGAGTCAGAAGTTCATTGGCCTCTAATGGGCAAAATCTTGTTAGTTTTAAAACATTCAAACGCGCTCTAAGGAAAGTTGAGCGCAATGTTCTGTCTGAGAATTGTTTCAAGTATTTCAGCACCTGGTCCACTTTTTGTGTATTTGGGTGCAGGTGTCCAGTTAGTTTGTTGTTTAACGCTGTCTCCAAAGATTCAATCCAGTCCCAAGTTTTTAGTCGATTCCTAACTTTGTAATGATTGCGATCCAATTCCTCCACTGAACTTCCAATGGTCGAGAGTAGTAGCAAGTATTTATTGGACCAGTCAGTCAGCATCCTGTTTTTGCCTCCCTCGATTTTCTTGTTAATGGATTCCAGTATTTTCGGACGTGGGTGTCGTCAAATCTTGCCAAAGAACATTAGGCTGTTTCTATCTGCTGCTGCTTTTAGTGAGGACAAGCTTAATTCTCATCTAATTGACGCTATCAAAGTAGAAGGAGGTTGTTTTAAAACTGTGTGCCAGTATAAGCCTTCCAGTTTGTTCCAGATCTTAGCGGAAATTTGTGCATCACTTCCGTTCCATAAATGATAGTAGGTATGGCCTTCGCTTTATAGAAATTAATTGCTGGGAGCAGAGAAAACCTCCCGAATTTTCTGTCCAAGACCATTGTTTGTGTAGCTAATGTGATGGTCTTGGCATAGAGGGTTTTCTGCATCAAGGTTTCCACTGGGCTTCTGCTGATTGTTACTCCCCAAGTATTTAAAGTTCGGTACTATCTCTGATGACTGGGCGTCAAGGTACCAATGCAGGTATTCCGATCTTTTAGATGATTTTTCCATGACCATGACTTTGGTTTTATTTGTATTTATTTCCAAGTCGTTCTTTTTTATGTATGACGAGAGGCTATTCAATTGGCGCAGTAGGCCGATTGCTGTATGATCCAAGAGGATGATATCATCCACATAGAGGAGCCTTGTGATCTTGTCCTCTCTGACTGACCGCAAGAAGGATCTGGTGTTGTTTTCAAGGTCTACAATGTCACCCATGTACACGTTATATAAGGCCAGCACTAAAGCGCATCCCTGCTTTATGCCTCTGTTGGTTTTTATCAAATTTGAAAGGTGACCTGCGCCATTGAGCCTCACTCGCATAAAAGTGTCGGAGTAGAGTGGTTTGATAGGGTCCATGAGCGAGGTTGGACAATTCCAGTTTGTCCATTTTTACCTCCATTTTTCTCTGTTCACCCGATAAAACGCCTGGACTAAGTCTATGAAGGCGATTAATAATCTCGGGCGTCCTTCCAATATCTTGGCCTTTAAGATGCTGATTAGCATTATGTTGGCCGTTGTTCCGAGGTTTTTAACAAATCCTGATTGGTAGGGGTCTGCGCAACCAGACTTTTTTTACCCAGGCTTGGGACTTATCTAAGAGAAGTGATATGAATAGCTTTCCGATGTACTGTCTCCCCACACAATTTTAACGTGGGTGGCGGCATGAGGGCATGAGGGTAAAACATGCAAAATAGGTGAAATACACGTAGTGTTTTGTGGCAGTTGTAGAAATGTAGGAAGGCCCTGGTAGAGGTCAGGTGTGATATTAACAGTACAATAGTTGAAATGTAACAATTGATGATGTAAATGTCAGCACTGGTCCCCGCTGCTAGAAATACTGAAATACTGCCATATTTAAAGTGAGGCCTAGTCTGCACGGGCTACGGTAAAAGTAGCAGCATAGCATGGAAATGAGGTCTGAATCACTTTCCCATCCCAACCACCAGCAGGGAACCCAAACATAGAGTCCTTTGGGCTTGAGAGATAAAATACAATTGAATCATGTTGCAGGCCCGCAAAACCAAAAAGGAATGGGATTGCCGAGCACGGGGTGGGCTGCGCCCGTCACGAAGGACAATCCTATGGGAGCTGGGGCAGAGGTCTTGAGCTGCAGACGGCCTGGTATAGATGTTGGGCACTAGCGGCCCCCTAGAAAATTGCCCATCCCATTTAAACTGCCAGACAGGCCCCAGAGAAGTTCCAGGAAGGGGAAGCTGATAAGGGGGAAGCCAGGAGTGAAACATCCTGTGATTTGTGATACGAGAGCAAGAAGTGATGCTAACACATTTAGTCCCATGATGGGGAGGCATGGTTGAGGCACCCGCATGTCTGCAATCAAGAGAAGAGCTCCTTAATTCGAGAAGGCCACTTTGACCTCAGAGGTATCCACTGACCTCATATTGATGATCAGGTGCACACCCTGTGACTAGGCCCATAGGGAGGGTAAAATTCAGGTAGTGAGAATCCAAGGTGACCGAGCAGAAGACCACGTGTTAGATGGCAGGGGTAGATTAGAGTGTGGCCAATTGGTCAAGGGACTATAGGGGACTGGTAGCATATTTAGGCAGTAGCCAATGAGGGTGTGGGTTAACGCTGTATGTTGTTTACCTCACAGATCTAGATTCTTCTCTCTAAAACATTGGGACTGCTTTCAACTAACCCAGAGAGCTCCATGACAGTTGGATTCTACTGCACCCTTTTTCACCTTTTTCCTTTTTGTATGCAACTAAATGTGGTTTCACTGCAAAGATGTGCACAAATCCTCTTTCCTTAGAGGACTATTTTTCTCTGTCTGGTTGTCTAGAGGTCATCTGGTTTGGATGTATTCGCCTGAGCTTTTTAAAAGGTTCAATTGCTCAAATACCTATCAGAAGCTTTTGCAAGCTTGCTAGGGATTAGCATACTCTTGTCCACTAAATGCTTTTTTTTCGTCAACTTCACAAAAGATAAGGATATTCTCACATGCAAACAAATTATACATGCTCTAACATTATATCAGCTTTGTTACCTGTGGCCCATCCCCTCAGTTTGTGATGTGCAAATCGCTCAAAGGTGTGATTCCCCTCACACTTATAGCCACTGAATGTAATCTCCTGGCACCCAGACATTTTAAGAATTTTTTTCTGCAACTATTCTGTAGACAGATATGAACATTCTCTTCAATTTTTGAAAACGCATGTTCCTGTAGGTCGCTGTTCCGCCTCACCCTAGTGTGGTGCAGTTCGTTGTGGTGCATTGCGGTGCAAATATTTCAGAAACCGTGCATCCTAGGAACCTGAAAAGTGTTTTTCGAAATCCCACAGGGACCTTGAGTTTTGTTCCTGGTGGAGGGACTGGTTGAGGAACAACATTTTCTGGCTCCCTTGCAAGTGAACATGGTTTACGGCTGCTTTGGCAGGCAGCATCTTCCAAAAATGCCATGGAAAATTTAGTTCAACATTTTTGTTTCCCTTCCCGATGAACATGGTTTACGGCTTTGTCGGCAGGTACTACATCAGAAAAGTCATTTCATCTGATGGGGTCAAATGTTTGGAAACTTCAGGAATGGTACAAGCCTTCACTTTAGCCTCTCAGGTCCATTCACCTCCCATACTTTTTTTGTTTAATGTCCTGGTGAATATAATTTACGGCTTTGTCGGCAGGCCACAAACCAACAAACAAATGTTACATTTTTCTGAAATCCACTGAAAGGGGTTGGGTGTCCAAATGTCATGTAGCCACTAATGTCCGAAGAGTCATAACAGGTAACTTTGCAAAATCTGGTGCAGATTGGTGAAACAGTGGGGAATTGTATAAGGAACAATGCTCGCCTAGCCACAAACCCACCAACAAATGTTGACTTGTGCTGAAATCCAGGGAACAGGGTGGGGTATCCAAATGGATTGTAGCCAGTATTGTCTGGAGTGCTCAAACAGGTAAGTGTGCACAATTTGGTGTAGATTGGTGAAACATTGTGGAATTATATAAGGAACAATGCTTTGCCAAGCCACAAGCCCACAAACCATCAAATCCCTCCACAAACCCACAGCCACATTTTGACTTTTATATAGATAAATGACCTCTAAACAACATTGATCTTAGTTATAGCTGCCAAATAAAATCTCCTTCTGCCTATTAGGAATTTTAAAACTTGTTCTCTAAAACTAGTGTTTAATGTGTCCACTAAAAACAACTTAACTGTAGCTACTGGATATTATCTTCCCTGGCCTATCAGGAGTTACAAGGGGTCTTTTCTCTGCAATTGCTATTAAGTATTTGCTCTGACCACCATCAGACTACCCATTCAGTGGATGAATCTGTTTATAATCTTGTCCTGCCTTCCAAGAATTATAAGACTTTTTCACTGCATCTACTATTTCATAATATTTGGTCAATTTACCAAATATTGACACAGTAACACCCACTTGTAACAATGCACTGTGCCTACACTTATTTTAAGATGTTTCTCTGCAACTAGAAATATTTAGATTGGTCACTAAAAGATCATGCAGTTAATTGTACCCACTGAATGTAAAGGTCTCATGTCTACCAACAAATATAAGAAGTTTTCTCTCTAACTACTTATATCCAGTGTTTGGTGACTCTCTCAGTTAGGGAATGTCTCCATCATCTCCTCTCTAAGTAGATGTACAATACTTTTTCTCTGCAACTGTTAATAGCAATACTTTATCCTGGCACTGAAACATGTCAGAGTCACTTAGAAAGTCACAGAATTATATCTTCTCCTGTCTATCAAGAATTATGAGGCTGCTTTCTCTGCAACTAGAATTTTGGATGGCCACTATAGGACAACACGCCATGGTAGGGCCACTGAAATATAATCGACTTGCATCCGCCAAACATGATATAACTGTTTTTATTAAACTATTAATTATCATAACCAGTATTTGATTGGCTAGTAAAAGACGATTCATTCAGTTACAGAGACTGAATAAAATCTCCACCTGCTCTCTAAGAATCATGAGGTTTTTTTTCTGTCACTACTAATAGCTAGAATTTAGTTTAGCCACTAAGAGACTATGCACTCAATATGCACAGACACGTATAATCACTCTCTGTCTGCCATACATTTTAGAGCATTTTCTCTGTAACTAGATTTGGTACAATGAAAATGCAACACACTCAATTACTGACAGTGACCAGAATATCCTCCTGCCTACCACACATTATAAAACAATTTACCTGCAGCTGTTAACTAGTATATGAAGTGGCCACGGAAATATGGCACAGTTACTTAGAACTACTGAATTTAGTTTATTGTCATATCAGGCTCCAAACAGTTATGCGTTTTTTTTCTTCTCACATTTACAAGAAATTGTGTGCCTTTATGATATGGAAAATTGTCACTGGGATGTACTGGGGTCAGGAGTAGCGATGCAAGAATGCAATATCATATTTCAATGTTCTACCTGTATCTCAACTAAATCTATTTCACTTTGCAAACGTTACCTCAAATAATATTTGAAATGGTCCACCTTTCACTCACTAAAGATTATTATAATGTTCCACATCTCCCTCAACTCAATAATCCTATTCAATTCTAATGCACCTTTGCTATCTCTCTTATATCCAATGCCTATTCCCTCAATTTGTCTAGCAGCATACTGCCTCGGCTTCTGCCTGACAAGACTGATCCCGGAAGTCAAAACAGGTCTCACAAATGTAAACTATTTTACTGCCAACTAACTGAATTACTATTCCCCTCCCCCTGATAATGTTCGGACCAACCCAATTTCCCAAAAATCTATTCGGGTGTTTCACTTTATGTTCAACAGATTGCAATGCAACATTTCTAGTTCTTGCATCAATTTCTATATATTTCTCGGCGCCCATAGATCTTTGCTTCTGTTGGTAGGTTTTGGTTGCATGCTTGTATCAGTCTGTATTCTTCTCATCTGTGCCTGAATTGCAGACTGTTATCTTATTCTGTTAAGCACTAACATTTGCATAGCCTCCAGGTTCTCTAGCAGATTGGAAAGAGAATAGGGCGTTAGGATAGCGGGGAGTTAGGGATAATACAAGAGAGCTTTGCTATTGTGGAAAGTCATGCAGACCAGGAGTATCCAGAGCACTGTGTGCAGTTCTGTGTCTAAGTGTTAAATGACACAAGCACAGAAGCATTTGTGTCCTTAGGGAAGTCTTGCATGCCCATAATGCTTGAATGCACTGGCCAGAACAGGGATGTGTAATTTGATTGTAGAGGTATGACCTAATGGTGTTTGATGCCTCTTGGGAGGGTATTTCTAACGCTTCAAAATGACGGTGGTTTACAAATGGCACCTTGCAAATCTTCTGTAAATGGATGAATATCATCCAATTGCCATGTATCAGTGCCTTAGTTGGTATGTCTACAGTGTGTTTGGGCATAGAGCTTTAAAATGCTAGTGGCGGGATTAATGCAGGGTGCATTGGTCAACTCAGAGCATCCATCCTGTGTGGCCATAACAAAGTCTCTTTAGGGGTGCCCCTTTAATTATGTCTCTGTAGTGGTGCCGTTCAGGTAAAGTGCTTGTGAGGATATGTCCTGAGGCACCTTTCCATTGGCTGGTGTCTCTGGCAGTGGACAGTAGCCAGCGGGTGGTCCTGGATAAGACTGAGGGAATACAGGGAAGTGGGGAAGCCACAGGTAGCATGCAGCCAGTGCTTTAAGTGGGGTAAGAAATTGAGGGGGGCCCTCGGTTGGGGACGCGGCTTCCATTGTGGGCGTGGCCTAAAAGTGCACAAATCATAGTAAGGTGCGCAAACAAATATATAAATGTATTTGAGCATTTATATATATGTATGCATACTACTATGGTTTGTGATTTTTCAAGCCTTCTTTTATATACATAGCAATGTTACATATTTCTATGTTTATAAAAGGTGGCTTGCATACTACACAAACCATAGTAAGGTACGCACACTTGTGTGCTTCCCTTACTATGGTTTGTGTACTTTTCAAGCTGCCTTTTATAAACATAGATATTTGTAACATATGTCTATGTTTATAAAAGACGGCTTGAAACGTAGGCATCTTTTATAAAGCGTTGATGACGGACAAAACCCAAGGTGGCTTTGTCCGTCGACAAAGCTTTATAAAAGATGGCTTGAATTGTGTACGATTCAAGCAGTCTGTTATAAACATAGAAATATTTCTACGTTTATAAAAGATGGCTTTAACATACACAGTTGAAGGCATCTTTTATAAAGCCTTGCCAAAGGAGAAAGGCTCCTCGGGCTCAGTGATCTCTGCTCAGAGCAGAGATCACAGACCCCGAGGCGTCTTTCACCCTCTACGAACCCGCGGGCTCTGTGATCTAATCTGCATATTAGATCATGGAGCCCGCGGGTTCGCTGAGGGTCAGTGACCTGGCGAGGGAAAACTAAGGGACTCTAGTTTCCTCTGATGGCCCCTCAGATGAGGGGTCATCAGAGAAAGTTTCAGTGACTGACGGAATTGCCAGCCAGGCACAGCAACGGTGTGCCTGGCTGGCACTTCTGTCAGCTTGCCTGACGTTAAAGTGGTGGGCGCATCTCCCGTTGCGGCTGCGGCCGCGGCGGGATAATGCGTCCTTCCATGGCGTGATGAGGTCGGGGGGCCCCGGCAGGGCCCCGCTCAGCCCCACTTTTTGGAGACTGCCGGGGCCCGGCCCCGGCAGGCCCCGGCCCACTTAAAGCACTGCATGCAGCACTGCTTAAGAAGTAGACAGTGGTTGAGAATAGATCTCAAGTGAAGTTCAGAGTAGGTATTCCAGAGAGGGAATAGTCCTGGTGGGATACCTAGGAACAACTCAGCATGCTACGTAGTCAAGGTGGGTTATCTAGGAGCCATTCACATGAATTACCTTGGGCAATAGAGAAGATAAAATACCTTAAAGTACTAATTGCATTTTTGTTAGGATCCCACATCGTGCTCAAGGTGCACCAGCAGCGAGTCCTTACCTGTGGGCATTTCGGTAACCCTGGAAGCTAGGAGATTCCAGGATGTAACGTTTAGTCCGGCATTGATGTGGCCATTATGTGGTATGTGACCACATCGTTAGGTGCTTTCCTCTGTGTTGTTGCGAGCTGCGATGCCAGGGGAGCCATGGGAAATCCATCTATAAGGAAGCCTCGAGCCAAGGAGATTTGTTCTCACAACATTCTTAGTTGCTGAGTGTCAAGAATCCAGATCAGTGCTAGTTTTCAGATATTTAGGTATAGCCTACAGTTATTTTCTACAGTACGTGTTTAGGATCTTAAAATTGAATGTAGGCAGCAGTTACGCCTCAGGTATTACATCCTTATACCTTTCTTTTGAGTTCTCAATAATCTGTCCCTCTACTTAACATGGTTTTGTTTTTGGCCCTTCTACATCTCCTGTCCATAAATTCAAGTTACCAGGGGGGTGTCCAGTTGCACTCCTGCCTTAAGAGACTTACCCACAGCATTGTCCATACCAGTCTGTGGGTGGGTTCCTCTGGGTAAAGGGGAATATTATCTTCTTGGCTTCCGAGGGGTCCAACTGCTGCTTTGCCGTCCAGGTGCTGACAGATAACAAGAACCTTTTCCCTCCCAGGTCATTGATGTAACACATTGCAGAAATTGCAGGCAGAGGTGGCAACATCCCACCCGGAGAATACAATACCATTTCAGTCAATGTCTGCCCTACAAGGACCTGTAGAAATGTTAGCCAAAAGGTCTTTTCATACTAGAAAACCCTGGGGAACTGACCTATCCCTACTCGAGCTACACTACCCAGCCCGGGGGTGCTTTTGTTGAGACGCAGGCAAATACATCACCCATAGTTTCTGCCCCTCCCTCACCCCAATACTGCACTTGTGAGAAATGTTACTCAATAAGACAACATGCCACCCTTATCCGAGGCATGTGCAGGAGGAGATGAACACAATCTGAGCTGAAGTAGGCAAGAGTTACCAAAGTAACGTTGTGACAATACATATACATGCATTAGACACAAGTAAATGTGCACTCAACATGAACACTTACACTAGGTAATATATGCATTTACACATTAAGAATATTAACATAGCATCCATAAGACATAAAGAATACTAACATATTCTCAGTGAGCTCAGTGCAACACGAACAACATACAAATATAGCTCCCTAACATAGAAATGCAGCAGTAATGGGCACCCATCTTCTCCAAAATGGAAGCCATAAAATGTTTCTAAAAAAAACAAAAGGCCTCAAGGCTTCACAAGAACTCAAGTTGCTGAAATCACAGAAATGCAGATCGGTGCAGTGCTAAAGCAGTAGTCCTACAACAGAGCCAAGGTTAGAGCGAATCAATGGAGGGTTATAACGTTGCATAGTAGGCACGAGATAGCAATTCCTTGGACACAGAAGTATACTCCCAGATTAATTAAAGTTGAAACAAGCAGAACCGACCGTTGTTAGCCGAGTGCACACAAACTATAAGCCAAGAAACCTCCACACAGAATAGCTCAATGGTGTCCCCAGTGGTAAAGGAAACCATAGAATTAACATTAGGATTAGCTAAAATCCTAATAAATGCACGTTAAAATTATTCCAAACATGGTCCCATCACATGTGACCCCTAATTGGTGAATACTATCAATTTTTTAGAAACCAACATAGATAGGACATCTGCTGTAGTCCCTACACATACACCCAAACACACAACATTGTACAACGTGAACTACAAAGAAATTACCCTGGCTCATGGCTCAGGAATAACGATGGTATATTTTTTAATTGAATGGTAAGGAGCTTGTGAACCTCTCTCCTCCAACTCCTGTCTGGCTCATGTCTTGACAACCTGACAATCGCTCAAGGTTGGTTAGCAGAACGCCAACCAATAAGAACCTCATGTGTTAGGCTGCCCAGCAAATTATGTGCCAAGCAAAATTGGGGTATTTTATTTTGTATAAATTTAGAGGTGGTTCCAGATGGAGCCATCAGATTGTCATAACACAATGAAATGTTTTTACACTTATAGATCTAAATTTAGCATATTCCCTTAACCAATCCCTAGTCCCAGTAGGTTTTGTGCCGAGAGATTATATCATGATGTCAGCAATGACGAGTTTTGAGTATTTAATCCATTGTTTGTATTGGATTAATCAAGAGCTCCAAGATTTCAATGCTTGTATGCTGTCCCAACTTTATTTCGGATGTCAAAGATGGGTTTTGCCTTGCATTCTGTTTACTTCTATTATTTAGTCCTGTTTTCACTGACTCCATAACCTCTGTGTAATCTGGGACTTTCCTGGGCCATTTTAACAGATGGTAGCAGAGGATGGTTTGCTAGGTGTCGTCTGAGTGTAGAGGGATCTCTTCCATGTGCTTGAAGACTGAAGAGGTGACCTATGGAGAAGGGGATTGCGCATAACACGTAGAGGTCCACAGGAGCCCCTTGTGAAGAATATCCTGTCTGGTCACTGCAGGCCACCCTGTGGGGCGTGAATTGTCATGAGGCTGATAGGGGAGACCCGGCACCGAAGACCTTCAGAAGATCCATGAATGTAAGTATGACACTTTCCTCTCAAAATGGGGGGAGAGGATTATTTGCATATTGGGGGATTGTGATGAAATGAAGTGATAAATGGTAAAGAAATAGGTTCTGACAAGGGTCAGGAAAGATCACATTGTAAGCCTCATCACAGAGACACAATAAAAGAGACAAATACCTCACCAGAAGTTGAGAAGACAGTCGTAGTATATTTATTTGTGTGGTAATTGCTGACACCAGTGCTATGTTGTGAGATCTTTCAGGCTTTATGGAAGGGGTTTTGTGTATATTGTGGAAGACGTAAAGTGGTACTGTGGTCCAACAAGTGTGGTCCAGTGTGGGAGCAGCGAGGTGGGCTGCTCAGAGTATGAGTGACCATTGTGGTGTCAATCAGAAGGATTGGAAGGAAAGTGAGGTGGTGCTGTTTGGAGTGCAAGTGGCATTATTGTGTTGCTGCTCTGAAGGATTGTGTAACACAGGAGGCATGTTCTCAGAGAGAGACACAGAATTAATAATTGGAGAAGAAGTATTATTGTGGAAGGGTGTGAAAGGGAGGTAAAATAGGGAGAGTGAGAATCGAAGAAAAGATTGGTAAGTTACAGTATGATGTATCATTATGGGGTATACTCCCATCATGCAACTGTGCAAAGCATTACCCCAGTACATCACACACAATGAGTTCGGGACTTGGCAGGCAAAATGTTTATGCCCTGGCCACAAGAAAGCACTCACTTGAAGGCAGTACTGCAAAACATGTGCACCTATTTGCATGCTGCGTATAAGTGACAATAGTTACAAAATATACTAGCCATTCAGGAACTATGGAAAATGTATGGGGAGGAGGTAGAGGAGCCACCTGTGAAGGAATGGATGCTTATTCACCATAACGAAGGGGGTATATCACCCATGGCTCCTCTTCCTCTACCCCAGAAGAGCAATCCATCTTTAGAAGTGCAGGGATTATATCCATTTCAAGCACTAGAAGCAGCGACAGGGTCTACTAATCCCACATATGCACCCCCTGCATACAGTAGCAAAGGTATTATAAGTAGAGAAAAAATAAGTAACCAAGGACTACTGGTACATATGACAAACATTGTGACGTACAAGCAAAACTAACAGAAGAGGAGGAGGAGGTTCAGAAAGAGGTAGTCAGGGAAAAACAGAGGCGACAGCTAGTGTACCAAATAAATGGGTAGGAGGACCGATAATGCTCACATTATATGGACAGACAATTGTAAAGAAAAAGAGAAGTTAGAGAAAGAAAGGGGCAGGAAGAAGAGAAAAGGGCAAAGGATGAAAGAGAACAAGAGTGGAAAAGGAAGGAAGAGACAAAAAGACTGAATAAAGAGCAAAGGGAGAGGAAAAAGAAGCAACAGGTAGAACAAAAAAGAGAGAAGAGACGAGAAGAAGAAAGGAAAAATCAGAAACAAAGAAGGGAAGAGAGGGAAAGAGAAAGGAAAAGTAGAGGAAGAAAGGGAAAGG
Organism: Ambystoma mexicanum; assembly: GCF_040938575.1. NCBI lineage: Eukaryota > Metazoa > Chordata > Amphibia > Caudata > Ambystomatidae > Ambystoma > Ambystoma mexicanum. Next base: position 145,731,808 of record NC_090933.1, read on the forward strand.
AAGAGACAACGGGATGCAGAAAGAAGTAGGGAAAGGCGATGAAAAGAAGTTGATTATTGTATTAGGGGCATATGCTCCCAGACAGAAAAAGAGACAGAAATCAGGAACAGTGAGAAAGAGAGGAGAGCTTAGAGAGACGGTGCAAGGGTGATATTCGTAAAAAGCATACTCTTCCAGATTAAGAGGAGGAAGGGGTATTGGGAATCTCTACATGAGTAGGAGGGATGGCACCAGCAATATAAAGGGTAGTCGAGGAGGGTCTCTGCAAGAGGGAGGAAGGAATATATTGGAGGATGTGATGAGTGGAACAAATAGTTCAAGTCGCTCGGATGACTAGAATTCGAAGATAGAGTGGATGGCGAAGGTGATGACAGCAAAGATACTATACTAGAAGACAAAGAGAGGGGAAGAAAGTGAAGAAGAGAATGCTGCAAGATCCCATTCTACAAGCATGAGAAAAGGGACAGAGATAGTGTGGTTAGATTTAAAAGAACCAGTGAGGAGACCAGAGCCTGATTAATATCCCAGACTCTCAAAGGCGCGATCAAATAGTTTTAAGGGGAGTACACCGTAGGTGAATAGGCTGAGGAATTTACCTGGATGCAAAAGAGTGAGTATGACTGACACAGTGACCAAGACAAAGGGTGCAGCAGCAGTCGGACAGGGCACAGGATTCACACAATTCCCATTATTGGAGAAGGGGGAGAACTTCCACAGTATATTCCGTGGCCACAGATGGACAAAAATAATTGTATTTGTAAATAACCATTCACTCTCATCGGGGGAACAAATAGATCTATGAATTAGAGAGAATGACAGCCGGGATAAACTTAACAGTAGGCAACATAAAGAGGCTGCTCGCTGCAATATTAGGAGAGCAATCAGAAGACATTTGGAAATGAGCAGAATATCCCGGGATGACGGCAGTAAATAATAACTATGATGGGGCACCTTTTAATAACTGCCGAGCAGACATATAGAACTTAGGGTACAGTATCCAGATTTGTCAGACATGAGCGACATTATTACCTGCAAAATGAGAGCAGATGAGGACCCAACTGACCCAATTGAAGAATACTCTGTCATCCTCGATCTATTGGCCACATCTCTATGTTTACTCTATCAGGCCAAAAGGACTCAAGCAAGCACAGAAAGACAGTTGTGACCTAGCCTGGAACGGGTTGTGACCCATAAGGACGGCGAGGGTTGTGGAGAATAAATTCACATCACTTTTTGGATAAACCAAAACCTGAGAAAGGAAGCAGATGAGGCGATACCAGTACACTAATTGGGCACTTGAGAATATCTGACAAAGGCAATTCCATGTCGAAGCAAGACACATTTGGCATTGAGCTTCTGTCCTGACGAAGGTCGGATCAACAAGAGGGATAGAGTTGTAGAGCCCGAGAGAACTGACCGATACACGTGTCAACTTTTTGTACACTATCTATAGCATTCACAGAATAATCACACTTGTACTGAAGAAAGGGTGTTAGAACTTTCGTGCTAGATGGTTTTTAGAAAGGTAAGTGAGTATTGATACCAGGTATTGACTTAGAAAGATAGAGAGCTTTAGTTGAATGTATGAATGCGTATGAGCTGTGGGGTAAATGATTGTGCGATTGTCTATATATGTATTAAAATAAATGTTTTTAATTTTGTGATATAATATTGGTTGTAATTTAAAATTTGATGAAAAATAAAATTATCTTTATGAAGAATGAGTTGAAAAATACTCTGTCATCCTCGATCTATTGGTCCACATCTCTATGTTTACTGTGTCAGGTCAAAATGACTCAAGCAAGCACAGAAAGACAGTTGTGACACATCCTGGACAGGGGAGATAATAGATGCCTTTCACAAATTTAAGCTAGCAATCATCACAGCATCTGCATTAGGAATCCCCGATTATAATGAAGAATTATTTTTATTTTCCCATTAAAATGGAGCAGTGATAACAGCTTTCCTCGCACAGAAAACTAGCATGGTGCACAAACCATTAGCAATTGATAAGTCTGCCCGCATAAATGTGGGCTGTACAGTTATATTTTATTTTGAACATGCATTATTTATTATCTTTGAAAAGCCCAAAAGTACATTGACCACACAGCGAATCTCTGGTTATGAAGTTATTATATCAAACCCATAGATTACATTTGTCAGCTGCCGAGTAAGACCAGCCAGGTTTATAGCAGAACCAGTGAAGGGCACAATAGGACAAAATACACTGAATATTATGACAACATACCCTACATCAAGGAAAATATCCTAAATGGGGGGGATAATTCTTTCATTGACAGGTCATCATCAATAGACAAGAGCACTGGTGAGTGGCACAGTGGGACAGCAGTGATGAAGGCAGAAGAGAATTACAGCTTTGAGACAGTGATGTGGCAGGATTGCTATGCTACGTTATGCAGTATTTCTATGATATGTTATGCAGGATTGCTATGCTATGCTGTGTTATGCAGGATTGCTATGCTATGTTATGCTAGGCTTGGTTGAGTAATGCTATGCTATGTTATGCAATGCTAGACTGTTTTATTCTATGCTATGTTATGCTTTGGTATGCTACATTAGGCTCTCTCGTACAGGTACGCCTAAGACCCTCCATGTCACCTCCCTGTGTCTCCCTCTGCTTCCTCTGCACGCAACACCCTGGATAGGCCCAATCCATTCCTAGGGCAGAGGACACGTCAAACCTTCCCTTTGTCTTAGTCTCTACAAGTATAGGATTAGCCCCATATATGGCAGATAACAGTAGGGTTTCTGCGAATGCCACTTTTGCAGAATACAACAATGTGTCCCTGCAAGGCAGTGTCACAAGCCACGAGCAAAATGTCAAAAGTTCTTGCCGAAGTAGAGCGACTCTCACAATCCTTTGTAAATTTGTAAAACGTGGGGTATTACCCTAAGGAACCCCAGACTAATCCAGAAGTGGACTCCTTGCTCTCTGTGTTCTTAGAGAGGCTTAGCTTCACCTCACTGATGAGGCCTGACTATGCTGAAATATGTGTCTGGGGTTGCTGATGGTACTCTTGTTCAGAGGAGATTTGCCTAGCATTTCAGTGCTGGACTGCCCTTGTAGTTTGGACAAAGACTGATATGCAAATGAGAATGTCTCCTCTGTAAAAGGTGCAGTGAGCTAACATGAGGTTATAGATGCTCCTGAGTTGAAGAAATTCCATAGAACAGGGTATTTGACCCATGTTCATTCTCAGTAGTGGAACCTTGCTCACTGTGTCTTAGAGGCTCATATTCACATTACTGATGAGGCCCAACTAGATTGAAACACATGTCTTGGGTTGCTGATGATACTCTTGTTCAGAGGAGATTTGCTTAGCATTTCAGTGGTGGGCTTCCTTTGTGGGCGGGACAAAGACTGATATGCAAATGGATATTTCTCCTCTGTGAAGGGTGCAGTGAGCTCAAACATTGTTGTAGACCCTCCTCAGTTGATGAAATTCCATAGAACAGGGTATTTGACATATGTTCACCCCCATTGTGAAAGTACAAAAATCTATTAGTCTTTCCCTATGATATGCTATATAAACCGGCACTCTGGGGGGTAAAACTCCTTAGAATAATCTTGAAACTTCGAAAGCTAAAGACCTCTCTGATGCCCAAAAGTCGAGTGAATGAAAGTTTAGGAACATTAACTGCTTAAAAGAATTGCCCGTCCCTTGTCAATCAAGTTTTGTGACTAAATCCTATGTCCTATGAAATTCCTTTAAAGAATAGTGAGAGGAACAACGGGGTGTTCAAAAATGCAAATCAAGCTCAGAAAACAAACTTTCCCATTATTCCCTAGGTACTGGGATGAGGAAGAGGGCTGAAAAGGTGCAAGGTTGCCAGAGTAGTCAAATCATTAATCCCAATGACCTAAACTTGAGGGAGTCTGAGAGGCTTAAAAAGCTTGCCCATTGGAGACCCATATTGCAGAGGCTCATAGGCATAGACATGGTAGGGCAAGGCCCACCTAAAATCTGTAAATGCCTACCCAGGAGTGCTGAGTTGGCATTTACAGATGTTAATGTCTGTGCGGTGGGTCAACTGCATTAGCTTCATGCCCCACTTGTTAGACAATCCTGGCTCTGAAGTGGCTGCACAGAGGGAAGCAAATGCAAAGGAAACTTTCCTTCTTGGGAGGCCGACTCAGGTGCCTGACGTGCACCCGAGGGCCTCAAGGAGGCTTATTGTGGCTGGTGTGCATCAGAAGACCCCCGGAGCTAGAGGCGCTCTCAATGCAGGTGGTGCCAGCGAAGGCAGATTGAAGTAAACCTTCTGCCAAGAAGCAAAGAGACACTAAAGCAGAAGTCCTGTGTGCATTGAAGGGACTGGAGATGTGTGCCTTACACGTTGAGTTCAAAGGTTTGTAGTGACCTTGGAGTGCTCCATCTCTGCTCATGTGGCTCAAGCAGGCGTTGAGTGAAAGAAATCCAAAGCTTAATTTTGAATACCAAAATATTGAACAGCAGCAGATGTGAAACTTTTGTAGGAGAGAAAGTGATTCACTAAGTGATTTCAAATTGCTAACTAGTAAAAGGCAACACATTGTAACCAAGGTGAAAGACTGTAGAGGGACGGCGTGGGTCAGGCTCGGTAGGGATGTACACCCCACCAGACTAGTCAGGGAAAGGGGGCCCAGAGGGCAAGTGCAGGTTGGAGGGGCATCAGGGAGACCTGGACACTGGGATAGAGTGGGGAGGAGGGCATGGTGCCATGTAGGACTCAGAAGGGGCCACACAGTCAGTCAATGTGTCAGAAGGCAGAATTAGCATGGAAGGATGAGAAGGAAGGAATAAAAGAAAAGAGGGTCTTGAGAAGCTCCTGGAATTTAAGGAGATCCAGCTCAAGCCAGAGAGGGGCCGGGAGGTCATTTCGGAGGGAGTCTCCTGTCAAAGAGAGAGTTATATGCATAGGTATGAGGGACCGATATCCTTTGTTAGAGTGTTTCCTTTAGTTTATAATTTATTTTAGTCAAGGAAATCCTCATCGGGGTAGGGATAGTGAGGCGTTCATCCAACCTTTAAATACAATAAAATGGCATTTGTTCAGAAAACTTGTCAGCGTGGTCCACCTCACATTTCTGGTCCATCACAGTGTCTTGCAGTACTGAGTTTGGAGAACTGGTTTGTGTCAATTTGGCAGTACACTTTGCTAACTTTGTCATACAGTTTTTTAACATGCCAGAAATGTACAGCTGGGCATGCTCTGCAGACAGTGAGAAAAGCAGTATCCCATCCTAAAATTTCAGCACTTGCATATCGACAAAGTGTATGCTCCAAATGTGTAATGGCTACAGATAAATGCTAGTGGTCGTATGTCATTTGTCCCAAATGATTCAAGCAGGTCCATGCACACATACAGAAGCCACATGTGCCTTGAAATTCCATGAGGTATTTCCAAGACGGGCAGTGTGCGAAGTGCTTAGGTCTGACAATGGATCACATTTGGTAAACAAGGTATTTGAGCACCTAACTATCCTTTGGGGCATTAAGCGTACATTCTCATATTATTACCACCCACAAGCAAACAGATTTTGTGAATGCCTCAATGGCCTCTTTAAGGAGCGAGTTGCCAAACTAAAAGAAATGTTGAAAAAGGTTGGCTACATTGCTTTCCTTTAGCCCTATTTGCGTTATTCAATCAGCCCAGCTCAGACTATCACCTGAATCTTCATGAGCTGGTGATGGGACACTGAATTCACACACCCCTTGCTCCTCCCACTCAAGCTCAAACTAATGCAGAGAATGCTGCTGCTCTGTTAGGGAAAGTAAAGCAGGATTATTTGGCAAATATGATATAATCTCTTAAATTTATGTTTTTAGAGGTACAGCCACAGCAGGGGGGTTTGACGAAGATTGATGAAGCACACTAACAAATTGATCTTCAAATTTTGTTGAGATCATTAGTGTTATTTCCAGAGGACAAGATATTGTGCTGGAACTGTACAAGGAAATGGCACAAACAATGCTTTGAGGGACCGTTCATTGTGCAGGCTGTCACTAAGTCTGCAGTAAAGGTCGAAGGAAGACATGCTTAGATCCATCTCAGCGACGTCAAACTCTACGGGGGAGAGACCCCCTGTCTGCCAACATTGGGCCCGACAATGAAGAAGATGCGAGAAGACCCCAAACAAGGGCAATGACAAAGGCCAATCAGCATCAAGAAGAATAAAGGAACACATTGGCCTTCCATAAATACAGGAACAGTTTGTCCAACCTCCTTTAAAGAGGATAACTCAAAATAGCATGTGACACTTTTAAAGTATGGGAGAAACTGCAAATGTTCCCCATATCCATCCTATTCTTCTTGGCTGTGTCCTTTTTTATGAACAGGTATCCTTTTCTAGGAGCCTAGAACATTTGTTTGGCCATACTTCCATTTAATATAAAAGCATGCATTGCTTTAGAAAGCAACATTCTCTCAATTTTGATGAGGTCTTTCTTGTAAACACTTGTTCCCTAACAAAAAGCAAGAGAAATGTTTCCCCTTGACAGGAAGATGCAGTCCTTTAATGAAATGGGACACCATATTGTGGAAGGTCTAATAACCGTACACATTTGGAAAAGGAAGACACTATAGCCATGATGATAGGAGCAGCTTTATACTCCTTTGTGTGTCTATATTTTCTATATCGATTTGCAGTGCCACACTATAGCACCTATGATTTGATAAGGCAATCTTTTTCGATTTTCCATGATACCAACACAAGTACACTACGTATAATAATGCCAAGTGAAACAGCCCCAGGGAAATATCCTAACCATAGCACTCCAGAGAAAAGAGGAAGAAGAAGTGTGATAGATGACTCAATGCACCTGATCAAATATATTGATGACTCTGCCCATGTTACCAACAACATGGGATACAAGCACGTGAGCAAAGTGGTAAGAGAGACGTCTTATGACAGTTGTTTTGCTTGATCCCTCATCCCCTGCACCATGAGCACCTACAGAATGTTTAAATCCACAGAAGTACGCACAATCACAGTGCCTTGCATCACACACCTTGCACTATGCATGACCCAAAGACAATTCCAGGGGCAGACTGCCTCCATACAGTGGGTGAAAAAGCAAATTCTTGACACGAGGATAGTTATATAACAAAAGAACATCATGATAAATGCTAATACACAACACAAAGTAGTGAAATATCTGCCAGTGGACGTGAATGGGGGAGGGGTTAAAATAGAAGATCACAAAATGCTGCAGTGGATTTATGTGCAAGGAAACAAAATATCTGGGTTTTGTAACAGAGGACAGTTTAAAATACAGGGACATATACTTATGGCAAAAGGTGGGGGAAAGGGTGAATATGGTGCAAAGGAATAGCAGACCTAGAGGAGCCTAAAGAGGTTATTATGCAAAATGATAATAAAGTTTGGTTCGAGGAATGGCCCAAATATACCAAATTGCTTACCTTCGGTAGAAGATGAAAGAGGACCATGTGATTCAGAAATAGTGGCACAGTGCGTTTTGGAACAAACCCAAAGTGTGGGCATATTTTTGATTTACCAGGCATGAAACTAGGAACAGCCATGATAATGGACCACTTTTGGGCCTGTTGTTCCAAAGCCTACTTGCAACTACCCCCAACTTGTAGAGGCCTGGGCTCCCTGATAATAATAATAAGTGCACCAGCCGTGGTAGTACCCCTGAGTGAGGTGTGGATTAGTCGTTTCCCCCAAATGATCCACACACAAGATAAAAGAGGTCCCTCACACTTGCATGCACGAAGAGGAGCAACTTTAACTCAAAGGAGATGGAAAAGGCATATGATGCTATACCAGATGAGCATAAATTATTCGGTAGAACTAAGATGTTCTTTGCATCCCTCTTTAAAGCTGGGTTTCAAGCCAATACAAATGTAAAATGTCTGCAAATTACCAAATGGGAACTGTTGCATACAATAAACATAACTTTGAAAGGCTTTATTGCCATAATGGAAGAACTGAGGGCAATAAGGCTCATAACCCTCCAAAACAGGTACGTTCACGATCTGATAATGGACATGGAGGTGGCTGTGTGAACAAAGATTGGGCATTCTTGCTGCATGTACAAACCGCCCCGTGATGAGAAGAATGGTACCCTCACATTGGCCATAGCCATCTTGCCAAAATTGCACACAACAATTTTGGAGGAAGTGGATGATAATGCGGATGATGACTAGTTTAATTACCTGTTCTCATGGATCCTCTCTAGATTTCTGGATTAGCTAATGCATTAAAAGTACTGATGGCTATCTTAGTACTAGTACTATCTGTTTTTTGTGTTCTAAGAATTGCAATAAGCCAATGCAAAAAGACTGCCAAAAAGGTACTAGGAATGAAAATACTAATAAGCTTGGATACTCATGTTCACAAGCATACCCAAACTGATGACTTCGCCCATACCCAAACATTGGAAAGTACTATTGCCCCTCCAGGATCAAAATGTATTTGTCCTTAGGGCCTTCACAATTACACCGAGCTCTGGGTGTGCTGTTATTCCAATGGGGAATGCGGCTATATGACCTGAAGTGTGGACAAACATGTCATACATGCAGACAGCTTGAGGGGGGTGACTAAGGTATGGATACCCAAAGAGCCCTATATGGGGGGGTGGACTCCACCAAAGGAGGAATGTTAAGAGGCAGATGAATTAGTCATCAATAGCTTCTGTCCCTACCCGAGCCCAATACTGCACATGTGAGAAGCGTTACTCACTAAAACAACTGTACCACCCTTATCCAAGGCAGGTGCAGCAGGAGGTGGACACAAGAAGAGGGCAAGAGTAACCAAACTAATGTTGTGCATTCATTAGACACAAAGCAAATATGCACTCAACATAAAGAACTCATATCCTAGGTAATATATGTATCTATACATAAATATATTAACATAGCATAAATAAGAAATGAAGAATACTAACATAAGCAATTTATAAGCTGAATACAATGCGAACAACACACAAATATAGCTCACTAAAATAGAAACACAATGATAATGGGCAGACATCTTTCGCAAAATGGAAGCCGTAACATGCTTCTAATTAAATAACAAGCCTCAAGGCTTCATGAGAACTCAAGATGCTGAAATCACAGAAATACAGATGCAAACAAGCTCAGGCAGTATGCAGCAACCAGAGCCAAAGTTACAGCAAAACAAGGAAGGGTCATAACATTGCAGAGAAAGAATGAGATAGCGATTCCCAGGACACAGATGTATGCTCGAAGATTAATTAAAGTTGAGATGAGCACAAACGACCATTGTTATTCAGGTGCACACAAACTATAAACCAAGAAAAGTCCACACAAATTAACTCTATAGTGTTCCCAGTGGTAAAAGAAACCATAACAATCACATTAATGTTAGTTAAAATCCTAATAAATGCAGGGTAAAATAATTTCAACCATGTTCTCATCACACGTGACCCATAATTGGTCAACACTGTCGATTCATTAGACACCAACACAGATAGGACACCTGCTGTACTCCCTAAACATACTCCCAGACACAAGACATCAAAGAAGGCCAGGTATAAGAAATCACCCTGGCTCGTGACCTAGGAATAAGGGATGGTATCTTTTTTAATTGAATGGACCTCTCTCTCCCTATTCCTGTCTGGCTCATGTATTGACGACCTGTCACTCATTAAAGGTTGGTTAGCAGTACACCAACCAATTAGAATCTCCTCAGTTAGGCTGCCCAGCAAATTAAATGCCAACCAATAATGGGGAGTAGAATATTTTTGAGTATTTAATCCATTGTTTGTATTTAATTTATCGAGAGCTCCAAGATGCTGATGTTTGTATGCTGTTCCAGTTTTATTCCGGATGTCAATAAAGCTGGGTTTTGGATTGCACTCTGCCTACTTCTGTTATTTAGTCTGGTTTTGACTGACTCCATATCCTCTGGGTAATCTGGGACTTTTCTGGGCCGTCTTAACACTTTCAGTATCCCGACCACACCCATGACCACCAAGGCAGAGATCCTAAAGATTTTCCTATCAGGTTAAGGTATCCTTTATCTTGTTCACCTTAGAAAAGACTGCCTTCTCTCTAGCCACCCCTTACGTTAACACTAATAGTCCACTGTGTCCAATTATGACAGATTCCTGAAATTGTTACAAACCATTTTTCATCGACAATATACAATCCATAAGGAATGAATTGTTGGAAATCTTACAAGGGAATTGGTATCTCCTTATCTATGTTGCTCATTTCTGTGAATTAGTTTCCCAAATGGATTTTCACAAAGATGCACAACTCACTATCTTCCATAAAGGTTTGAAGGAAGAAATCTAGGTTGCCTCATGCCAAGTTGTAGCACCACCAGAAACTCTTACAGAGTTTATCTCCATTGTAATAAGACTCAATCAATGGTCTAATGATAGAAAGGGAGAACGCATAAGATGGAATTATCATAGGTTATCACCGAAATGGGAAAAGCAACCCCTATCGACCAACAATTCAGAATCCATGCATTTTGGAATTACTTGGGATTGCGGTATCTCAGGAGGAAAGAGAAAGGAGGAAGAAACAGAACCTTGCTTTTTATTGTGGTGAAACAGGGCATCAGTTTGTGCATGCCCAAGATGACCCTCCATGAATCTGGGAAACAGCTCACTCATCTCCGATAAGAAATCCCAGGCCAAGTGTGAATACAAGGTGTTTCCAAGAAAGAGTAAATCATATTACATCCAATCATTCTTCTCATCTATTCGTCTTTGGGGGTTTATAATGGGGACATCAGAAATGGATGGGAGTTACTGCTCTGATAGACTATGAGGCCACAGGGATATTTATTGACATATCTTTTGCACATTGACAAAAAATAACCCTCAAGCTTAGGGCTAAGAGTGACCTATTATGTAATTAGATGGGTCACCATTTATCTTGGATGCCCTTTAATTAAAATAACATGATTTATTGATGATATGTGCTACTTACCATCAGGAATACTTGACGTGTGATGCCCTTGCTGTACCCCATTTTCAGGTAATATTAGGCATCCTTTGGTTGAAATACCATAACCCCTTGATAGACTGGAAGAATCCAAAATTAATCTTCCAACGGGGTCAATGCCCTTCCTCATGTTCCTTGAGCCCTTTTGGACCATCTTTTAGGAGTCTGCCAAACATCCAAGCCCTGGAAACACCACTACACCAGGCTTTAAATACACAAGGACAGCTTTCTAAAGTATGTCAGGAGTATGTCAATGTATTTGACCCTAAAGAGGCAGATTAACTTCTGCCTTCACAGAGATCACGACTGCCGTATTGAACTATCCCCTGACACCAAGATACATTAGTGGGGCACATGTGCTCTTTCTGAAATAGAGAATGGAATACTAAAAGAGTTTGTGTAAAGTTACCATGACAAAGGCAATAGAGACAATTCAACTTTGCCTGATGGAGCATCTATATTCTTCATACCCAAGAAGGATGAAACTGAATTCAGGCCTTGTCTGGATTATAGACTATTAAACACCATTACCATCAAGAACTATTATCCTTTGCCACTGATTCACGTTCTACTGGATCAAGCTAGACAAAGCCAAATCTTTCCCATGCTCAATTTAAAGTGTACTTACAACATGTTTGTGCCTTGAAACACTTGTGTATAGGTGTGTTATAGATGCCATATCATATCATATCATATCATATCATATCATGTAATTGTCAGAATGGCTGAACAATGGAATGCCACATTTCGAAATCATTTTGAACATTTGGAAATGCAATTTGGGTTGTGTAATGCCCCAGCAGTCTTCTAGCATGTGTTTAATGATATATTATGTGATTTATTGGATGCGTTTTTGGTTATATATCTGGACCACATACACATTTCTTCATCCTCCTATGAAACTCATGTTTGTCACGTACAAGAAGTCCTTAATAGACTCTGTGCCCATCCGCTTTATGCCAAAATACCTAAGTGTGAGTTTTACAAGAAATGTATTATGTACCAAGGATATGTTGTAACTCCTGGGTGTATTGAGATAGAACTCAGGAAAATCTCTGTGATATTGGAATAACCTATCCCTTTGTCCATCAAGGAACTTCAAAGATTCTTGGGCTTTTCCAGCTTCTATTGCCGGTTTATCCCAGATTACTCAGAAATCCTGGTTCCTTTTTCACAGATGTTGAAGAAAGGGATATCTTTTGAATGGAATTCAGTCACTGATAAAGCATTTTCAACTTTGAAAACTTTGTTCACTTCAGCACCTGACATATGCTTACCTGATCCAGACTTGCCATTTCAATTGGACACAGATGTGTAAGTCCCGAAACGACCCTAACCAAGTGTAAAGGGTAAATTATATTGGCCGAAAACCAATTGCATCATATGACCAACATCGCAAACACAGAATCGTCAGTATAACCATAGGGCGTCCATCTTGTGTAACATCCGCCATTTGCTTTTTTCCTTTCAGTTAAAATGCTTTGCAAAGCGTATTATATTCTGAAAGCTCATACACGGTACGAGGCCGCAGCTTGCATGTTGAAAGATCAGCCCAGACAGGAATGCCAAACAGTACAGGAATACATTGTTTTCCTCCCTCACTGAGTCCTTGAAAGCAAGCAGTAACAGCATTTAATCAGCGGCCCAGGGGCTGGCCTGTCTCCCTGCAGCTGTTGAAACAGGCAGTTAAAGCATGATTTAAACTTTTCTAACGGTCCTCCTTCATGGATCTTCCTTAGAACAGGCTGACCCCTAGTTCACGAATAGAAACTAGTAGATAACGTACAGTGGAATGTCTCTCTCTCTTTCGAGAACACGATACCCTGGAACAAGTGCTTTATGTTCTGTATAACAAAGAACTATGTCTGCAACTGTTGCTAAGTATAACAGATAGAGTAAGAAACTTGTCATAATGTGTCATATTTGTCATAATTGTCAATCACCGAACCCTAGCTGAAGAAGATACATTATGGGCGGTTCTGATGTGCCTTGAAGGCTTGTTTTTTCTATATATGTAACTGTTTGAATGATGTTCACTCTCTTGCGTCTCATGAGGTCTGGATGACACACGTTGCGAGACGTTAGACCCCAGTCGGCCGACTGAGCATATTTTTTTGCAATAAACCATATTACTTGGAAAATCGAACCTTGTGTCTGTGGTATCACTAGTATATGGTGATTGTTCCTTAGTTTCCATATGCGGATGGTCTTCAGGGCCTAGCAGATGCTTCCAACTACGCTCTCTGGGCTTTCTTCTGCAGATAGACAAGGAAACAAGATGCTTGCATCCTATCACTTATTACTCTCGCAAGTTGACACCTGCTGAGAAAAACGATATAATTTTTTTTAAAGTTTTGCATGCATTAAAGGAAGACTTGTTGAATTGGTGACACCTGTTGGGCCGGGAGGGTAGCTCAGCGACAGCGTGTTTGTTTTGGAAGCAAGACAAAACATAGCAACACAGGTTCAAATCCCGGTCTTGCACTTAGAAACTTGTCTCAGGTATTAACAAAACCAGCTATGCAGATCATCATAATCTCAGCATCCTGAAAACAGCACAAACCATGAATCAGCGTCAGAACAGGTGGATCCAATTCCTTTCTCGTTTTGATGTTATCGTCACCTTCAAACCTGGCAATCAATAAACCAAGGCTGATGCCCTATCCTGTGCATACAAGGGGCAAGAGGAAGAAGCTCAAGGAATTATATTCCTCTCGCTGGAAAAGATTATCATGGCACTGGTACCTCTTTTGTCCTATGAAGAGGTTTATGAAAACCTATATGCCACAGATGAAGAAGACGTTTCTCCAAGAGGATCACATCAATACAGAATAAAGGGGGTTGCTATAACATAATCATAAGATTTGGCTCAACACCAGAGAAAACCAGAATACTGTGTTGCAATGGTGTCATGACATTCTAGACACAGGTTAATTCAGAATCAGGAAAAACCTAGAACAAATACACAGATATGCATCGTGGGAAAACATGAAAGAAGACACAGCAGACTACATACAGGGTTGTGGAGTCTGCACACAAGCAATAACACCTCAAACAATACTCACGATAATGCTGTAACTCTTGCCTCTATCCGACCAATCTTGGCAAATATGTTCCATGGACTTCATTACAGATCTACCCAATGAACCAGGATACACAGTTATCTTGATGATACTAGACTCCCAAACCAAAATTGCTCATTTTAGTGCATTAAAAGAGATACTGTCAACCCTCAATTTGGCTCAATTCTTCCTTCAACATGTAGGTTGTCTCCATGGTGTTCCTAAAACCATCATCACAGACAGAGGGACACAACTTGTTTCTAAATTCTGGTGCAAAGTCAGTAAAGAAATGGGAGTGAAACTGAATTTCTCTTCGGCATACCACACACAGAGAGACAGCCAAAACGAAAGAGTCAATCAGCCAATCGGACAGTACCTTAGGTGTTCATTTACTGAAAACAAAAAAGGTTGGACATGATTTCTATCCCTACTGGAGTTTGCATGCTCCTACAATTCGTCCATTAAGCATACCCTGTTTCACCTCTCTACAGGGATACATACCATGGTCTATTCCTGTCATTAAAGCCACACAACGAGTGGTCCCCGTGGTGAATAAACTCATGTCCAACCTCAAGGAAGGTCTTTTGATGGCAGAAAAGCATCTCTGAAAAGCTCAAGATAAAGCCTGTCATTTTGCAAACAGGAAAAGAATGCTTCACCAACCTACAATGTCAATGGGCCTCATTACACGGTAGGCGGAGAACCATGGCGCTATTAGCGCCATGGTTAATGCCGGTAAAATACCGGCACCGCCTTGGTGGAAAGGGGAATTACTGCCCCATTCCAAGGTTGGAGAGGCGGTAATTCCCCCTTCCACCATTGCCCTTCCCCATTCCCATTTTTGCCCCATAGGGCTCTATGGGAATGGGGAAGGCGCTAATTACGGTACCGCAAATTGCGGTACCGTAATTAGCTCCACTGGTCCCTTTGCTGATTGGTTTTTAACGCCTGCAAAAAGCAGGCGTTAAATTCCCCAACCCGCAAAGGGACTCGTAGTAAGGCGGTAAGGATTTACTGGTACCGGTAAAATACCGGTACCGGTAAACCCTTACCGCCTACCGTGTAATGAGGCCCAATGACTCAGTAAGGCTATCAACTCAACACATCAAGCGTCCATCATTTAGTAAAAAGTTAAACCCAGATTCATAGGGCCATTTCAAGTAACCAGAGTCATCAACTAGCAGTGGAAGTGAAGCACCCAACCCAGTACAGGATCCATACGTGTTCCATGTTTCCCTGTTGAAGCCAGTCTAGGAATCCTTTAAATATCCACGCTCAAGGTCGCCAGGACGACAATGAAGTTCAGCATTCAGTTGATTCTCGATATCAGAGATGCAGGCTGCAATATTTAATACATTGGAAAGTGAATGTGGTGGATGAGAGATCATGGATACCTGTCCATGATGTCCTAGTGCGTAGACTCATAGCTAAATTTCATGCTTTGCATCCATCGAAACCTGGCCCAGAACTCAGGAGCACCTCTATCCATGAGGGGTGGGGTATGGAAGAGGAGAATGCTGTTAGGATTCTGCGGTGCGCTCAGGGTGCGCCGGCGGCAAGGCCTTACATGTGGGCATTTTGGGGTGCACTGAAAGCTAGGAGCTTCCATAAAGTGATGTTTAGTTGTGCATTCTTGTGACCACACATTTAGTTGCTTTTCTTTAACTGCGTGGTCGCATCGCGTAAAATGGCGATTTATACTGCCACTTATAATCCAGTCGTATTACTACAAGAGGTAAAACCTCTGGTGTTAATAACGCTGGACCAAGTGGCGTTAATAGTAATACTGTTTGGTGATGTATTGGTGATATTACAGCCTAGATACCACCAAACTAGTAATGAGCCCCATTGATTCTTAAGCAGGTAAGCAATATTTAACTAATTTCCGCTGTTGGCCTTCCAGAACTAGGGATGGACTGCCAGGCCTCTTCTCTGCATAAGGTGTTAACTCCCCCCAAAGGGGCTGTCCTGGACTCAGGAGGCAACAGCCTCACTCGTTATTAGCTGTTTGCTTCCAAAAAAGAATGGTGGAAGGAGGCTGTCTTACTGGAATAACGCGGTGTCCTGACTTCAATTTTTGCCCAAACATGTGAACATTTACACAATTTGATATAATTTTTAGCACGAGTGTAAAAAATAGATTTGCATAGTTTCGAAACTAGTTCCATCAGCTGTGAATGTACATATGTATTGGACACAGCAGCTTATTTCATTGTCTGGTAATTTCCAAATAATCAAAAAATAGATTAAATTAAATTTTTTTCTAGTAAGATTGTAGAAACTTGAAACATTCCTTGAACATTAAACGAGTGCATCCATCGTGCATATATTTAAACAACAGTGTCACTACCAACATCCTTACTGAAGTGATCCCCTTTTATGAAATGCCATGTGTGTTCTTACTACAATATACCACTACAAAGCATATGTTGAAATGTTTTTTCTGCGTTCTGTGAATCTATATAGGCACAGGCAGGAAGATTTAACCAAATAAAATAGCATGATAAGATTTGTGTGTGGTCTTAGATTCTAACCATTGTGCCATTTAAAAAAGTGCAATAGTTAGATGCTCTAATATAATGCCTTGGAGTTTTTAAAGGTGGGCACATTACAAAATGAAAATGTTTTCAAGCAAATGGAAAGTGTTCGTCTATGATATACAGGCCTTTGCCAACAAACACAATTACACTACACAACTGCTTTTATGTGCTTGCTGAGACGAGATAGATTTTTATATAGAATTAGATTGCCATGCATTTATATACAGCTTTGTCAGCAGCAACAGTTTCACCGCTTGTATTAAATTGGATTGCCTTCAAATTATATGCAGGACAGCCCTGGACCATACCTTTATATAGAAACCAACTCTATTTTACTTTGGATACAATTCTATAAAATAATACAAATTAGTCATTAAATGGGCAAAAAGACAAGGACAGAAGGCACATTCCATCACTAAAAACAATTTGAAATACACCTTAGCAGATTTATCTGGCAGCATGGAACAAATTAAACCTAAAACATTCATATTTTTGCAAATGAGCTGTTATAGCTTCCAGGTAAAGCTGCAATGATGTTTTGTTTCAGGTGCACTTTGGATGTTTGACTAATTTTTGCTTCCAAATTTGGCTTTGTATATTGTGTACGCCATTTGTTAGTAAACAGGGGGTTTCTCGTAATTAATTAGTACAGAGGCTTGAATAATTTAGATTTCTTCTGATACAAGAGACGACACATGTGTGTGTTTGTGTATTTTTGAGTGCACGCACGTATGTGTTTGTTGTCAGAAAGCAGTAATGCATGCTCAGAATGTATGGATAATAAGTGCAAGGAATGAGCTGGATTTCCTAGAACTGAAATCTATAAACAATGATCTCCTTGTGATCCGAGAGCAGGGACATTATAGGTCCCAGACTGAGGTGTCAAACAATGAAACTGCTGTGATGAACGTGAGGTGTGCAACGCTGGGTTCTGTCCTTGGTGCCAAATCAGCTCTCCCCAGCACTCAGAGGATATTTTCTGAATGCGAGATGTATACCCACTGACTGGTCCCAAGTTTGCTCTGGCTAGAGACCCAAATTGTAATGAACTGGTGATGTTCAATGAGGATGTCTTGCATTGCTCGTGATCTTTTGCAGAGTGGACATATCTTTACAGATGTACTGGACTGCCTCTTTGTGGAGTGAGACCAAACCTGATTTTGAAAAGGTCTGTCCCTTTCTGTAATGACACTACAGGTGGAAAAACAGAGGCCTGGAACACTGCCAAGAGCAATGTCAGTAGTTATGATTAATTCAAAATCTTCTAGTCATCACTCCTCAGTTTTGGTAAGGTACTTGTAGGCTTCCATTCACGTTGGCAAACAAAAATCTACAAACGTACTCAGGTTGCCCAAATTCTCAGTATACTGATCTATATATTGTGAGGTTGAATTATTATGTTGTGATGCAATAATGCAGAGCGAGGGGTAAACAGGAGATTTGAGATTATATTGGTGCCAAAATGTTTTATTAAGGTCACATCACAAGTTAGAGACTACCAAAGGGTATACAAAACAATATAGGATGAGTTTCCAAATAATAGTTCAAGTGTGCAAAGGAAATTTAAAAAAATGCAGAGAAGTTCAAATCATAACATAAGTATGACTGTGGAGCTAATTCCATGTTCATATTCTAAAATAGATAGTTCACAAAGGCAACTCCATGTCACCCTGCAGTGTATCAACTCACTCATGTGTCCTGAGATTCTCTACGTACAGAAGTATCCACTGGTCTGTGGCCAACATTCGCCCTAATAGTTTGTAGCTTAGCGGCCAGATGATGGTTGATTTCTTCCCCATCTGACCTAGGTGGATTTTAAATCAGAATTCATTATTATCATGATGTCCCCCTCGCCCAAGGTAAGGGCAGTATGTAGTGTCCTGATTGATTCTCAGGATTGGATCAAACAAGAGCCCACCACATGCTCCAAATCTCCAGGCCCACCACAGATTAAGTTTCCTCAGTATCCAACTACAGGCTTAGTTTAACGCCATAGCCTTCCAAAGGCAACAGTGTGGATACTCCCATTCCAAATCATAGCTGTAATGAGAGCTAGTCAATAATGTCCCTTGCTCACTCCTTTCTCTCCATTTATCATGTGTTACCAAGTTGTCAGGGTTCTTGCAGATGCTCATCAGGTTGCATAGCCTTGACAAGGCTGCTTACACTTTTTATTCCCTCTGAATATGGGTTTTGTGACAATATAGGATCTGTGACAGAATCCACAACAAGTTGTGATGATGGGTCCACCCCTTTAAACCAAGAAACCGGGTTGCCTCCCTCATCCTCTGGCACAGACCGTCTCTCCAACTTGTTATTGATGTTCCCTTAGCTACTTCTCTGTCCCTATTTGTAAATGCCAATCTCCTTTCTTTATCATTTTTCTTCCTCCTCTCTCTTGATCCTCCATCCTCCACCTCCAACTACGCCCTTGCAATCCTTCCACCTTCTTCTTGATATTTCAATCCTCTTACTCTAACCTTAACCTTGCATCTCTTCTTTCCTCCTTCTTGTTCTTTCCTCCACCTGCTTCAATGGGCCTCATTGTGACCCTGCCGGTCCAGAAACAACAATGACGGTAAACCAGCCCCAGGTGAGTATGCTTTGCCTACCCTGACCCTCCTGGACCCCTTTCCCACTGCATATTTCATAATTTGGCCTACCCCTGCCCTGTGGCGCTTCCTCCACACTCCCTCCCCAGCCCGCTCCAACTTCCATGTTTTCCCCTTTGTCCCGCCTCTCTGCCCATGATCGTTGCCCTGTCTTATCAGTATGATGCTGCCGAGCTGCGGAGCTCGTAGGTCACTCCATTGTAAACCAGCCCCAGGTGAGTGTGCTTTGCCCACCCTGACCCTCCCAGACCCCTTTCCTGCTGCATATTTCAAAATGTGGCCTCCCACAGCCCTGCCACACTCCCTCCACACTCCCTTCCCCAGCCTGCTCCAACTGGCATGTTTTTCCCTGTGTCCCGCCTCCCTTCCCGTGATTGGTGCCCTGTCTTCTCAGTATGATGCTACCAAGCCGCGGAGCTCGTAGCCCACTCCATTGTAAACCAGCCCCAGGTGAGTGTGCTTTGTCCACCCTGACCCTCCCGGACCCCTTTCCTGCTGCATATTTCAAAATGTGGCCTCCCCCAGCACTGCCGCGCTCCCTCCACACTCCCTCCCCCAGCCTGCACCAACGTCCATGTTTTCCCCTTTGTCCCACCTCCCCTGCCCTCCAACCCCCTGTGATTGGTTGCCTAGGCTCTTTGAATGCACCTCCTGCCCGGCAGCCACTGTGGCTAAGTGCCCCAAGGCAAAGGGCGGCTTCAACAGAGGCGGCTCCAGAATGTGTCAGCAGGTGTCCGCAGGGGAAGCCAGTGAAGCCAGTGACCGGCCATCAACGAGCAGCACCCAAAGAAGTAAGTGTGGCATGGATGGGGAGTAGAGCAATTAATCTACTCTGGAAAACTCTACCATTCAACATTACCTTACCCCAGAACTGTGAATGTCAGCCATACTGCACCTAGTTAAAACGGAATTATAAATGATATCACTCTTAGACCGAACTGTGAGTGATAGCATGTCCCACACTTAGATAGAATTGTAAATGGTAGCATGTCCCATAAAGTTCAATTTAGAAGGTATTACCAACATCATTGAGTGTACCCTAATAGCGTCACAGTGTTAAAGTTGAACGTAGAAAGTGTGCCTAATATCATCACTATGGTATAGTTGAATTTAGAATGTGTGCCTAATAGCGTCACCCTGCCAAAGTTTGAACTTAGAAAGTGTGCCTAATATCATCACTGTGGTATAGTTGAATTTAGAAAGTGTGCCTAATAGTATCACTGTGTTAAAGTTTAATTTAGAAGGTATTCCCAACATCACTGAGTGTCCCCTAATAGCGTCACTGTGTTAAAGTTCAATTTAGAATGTATTCCCATCATCATTGAGTGTGCCTAATAGCGTCAATGTGTTCAAGTTGAATTTTGAAGGTATTCCCAACATCATTGAGTGTGCCTAATTGCGTCACTGTGGTATTGTTGAACTTAGAAAGTGTGCCTAATATCATCACTGTGGTATAGTTGAATCTAGAAAGTGTGCCTAGTAGTGTCACTATGCCAAAGTTTGAATTTACAAGGTGTGCCTAATAGCGTCACTGTGGTATAGTAAATTTAGAAAGTGTGCCTGATATCATCACTGTGCCAAAGTTTGAAATTAGAAAGTGTGCCTGATATCATCACTGCTGAAGTTTCTTCTAGAAAGTGTGCCTAATTAGCGTCACTGTGCTAAAGTTGAATCTAGAAAGTGCCTAATAGCATCACTGTAGTGTAGTTGAATTTAGAAAGTATGCCTAATAGTGTCACTGTGGTATAGTTGAATTTAGAAAGTATGCCTAATAGCGTCACTGTGGTATAGTTGAATTCAGAAAGTGTGCCTAATAGCGTCTCTGTGGTATAGTTGAATTTAGAAAGTATGCCTAATAGTGTCACTGTGGTACAGTTGAATTTAGAAAGTATCCCTAATAGCGTCACTGTGGTATAGTTGAATTCAGAAAGTGTGCCTAATAGTGTCACTGTGCCAATGTTTGAACTTAGAAAGTGTGCCTAGTAGTGTCATTGTAGTATAATTGAATTTAGAAAGAGTGCCTAATAGCGTAACTGTGGTATAGTTGAATCTAGAAAGTGTGCCTAATAGCGTCACTGTGCCAAAGCTCAAACTTAGAAAGTGTGCCTAATAGCATTACTGTGGTATAGTTGAATTCAGAGAGTGTGCCTGATTAGCCTCACTGTGCTAGGGTTGAATCTAGAAAGTGTTCCTTATAGCGTCACTGTGGCAAAGTTGGAACTTAGAAAGTATGCCTAATAGCGTAATTGTGGTATAGCTGAATCTGGAAAGTGTGCCTCATAGCATAACTGGGCTGAGGTTGAATCTAGAAAGTGTGCCTAATAGCGTCACTGTAGTATAGTTGAATTTAGAATGTGTGCCTAATATCATCACTGTGCTAATGATTAGTGGATGGAGTGGATATATCTCTGTATATCTCTGTATCTCCTATTTATGCTATATATATGCTATGTACCTGTATCCCCATGTTATCTGTATCACATGTTTACCATATCCATCCTGTCGCTTTATATGCGTATGCCGCAATGTACGCCCCCTGTCCTGCTCTTGTGCTTGGTCGCAGGTGCTCTACTGATAATCACTGTATCACACTACTACACTTACTCTTTCCTATAAATCATCATTCAACTAGAACACAGCTATGCTATGACACATTTGGCCTAGATGTTCTCATACTAACAAGACCCCACAAGCACCTCATCGTCCTAATAAAACACAGGTAGCTGAGCACATACCGGCTAGCTTAGGCGTCTCTTCAGGCCTAACACAGCCAGAACTCAGTCTGGGTGTCCACCCTCCAGACTGAACACATCCAACTGATTTCCTCAGCACCACACCTACTGCTAAAAAGCAGCTATCATGCAACAACCACACCAGCTGCACACATATACGGTGCGCCCCCGCACCATATGACACTATCTCTCTCTACTGACTTGAACTGCGGTTCCTGAGGGCGTTCAACCTACCAGCGCTTTGAGGTCATACCAATGATACATAAGGTGCTATATAAATAACAAGTAACATAACATAACATAACCACCGTTGTTTCCGGACCGGCAATCTATGAGTTCTGCAGGCGGGTGGTGTTACTCATCTGACCTGACGAGAGTAACGCCACCCGCCTGCAGACGGAAATGGAAACACTGGCAGTGTTAATTATGGTGCCGTTGTTTCCATGGTCCCCATCCCCATGGAGTCCTATTGGACTCCATGGGAATGAGGAGTAATGTTTTTCTGCCTCCGGAATTACCAGACCACCGGGACTGTAATGCCCCAGTAAATCCGGCAAGTCCAGAGGCAGTAATTCATTCCAGGTCTGGTGGCAGCCTACCATTTTTTCCGGCACGGCTACCGCCGGACTCGGAATGAGGCCCAATGTATCGGTTGCACTCCTTTCCTCTTCATTCTTGATCTTTACCACCTCCATCTCCAATTCTCTTCATCTCTTCCTTCTTGAGTCTCTTCCAACTTGCTTAAAAAGTCCCAGGCTTAAGAGCTGTCCCTGCTCTCTTTCATTAGTAATAACAAGAATCAGGATGGGAGATCCCAGCAGCGAAATTGCAAATGAATTTATTTAGTATCAAAACCAATGAAAGCATAGGGCAAACTACTTGCTTGCTCACAAGACAACAATACAGGGACAAATTTTCATTTTTGACAAATGGTGGCACTTACTGGGTGCCAAGCTCTGTGGTGTAGAGGTGATTATCCTCGTGTCAGTGCACATTCTCTAAATAATCATACAAACGAGTGGGTGCTACCCAGAACTCTTGGTGGTCAAGGGGTATTGGGGAACATAACACACAACAATATATAACAAGCAGATTAAAAGTGAGGACAAAGAGTTGTGTCATAAATCATCGACAATGTAGTGTTTCGGCCAGCTGTAGCAGTTGATAAGTGCTACCTGTTGTGGTGGCTTTCATCAGGATGAGACAAGGAATTGACAGATGTGTGCTTTAGTATTACAAATTGTTTACAATTTGGCATGGTTTGTGGGATGAGTGTCAGAGAATTGTGTTTGTGTGGAACTGGATCCAAATGATTAAAAAAAAACACATGTTTTGGCCATGGTGGCTCTCTCTGGTTGCCTGGTCGCCTTACTGTTGATGTCCTTTGTACGGCAAAACAGCACTTCTGATCAAAGTGCATGATAACCACCCAAAATAAAATTAAAATAAATAAATAGTCACAGAGAGTCTGCCATCAAAGTCCTACTTCCATGGAAGAATAGTTGTTGTTGCATGACTTCAAGAAAGAATGACTTCCCTGCTCATGGTAACCCCTGCTTAATAAGCAGCCTTGCACAATATGCTTAAATAGTACATGCATGGAGGCATTCCGATGGTCGATCCTTAAACAGTAAACCTTTCCTTGGGTACTGAGTGTTGGAAATGTTGGACAAAAACAATAAACTTCATATTTGGTCACACCAAGACAAATAAGACATATTAAGATTGCCCACATTTATATTGGAACTGAAAGGACAACAGTCTCCCATGCCAGATATGTCAATTACAGGCCACTATTCTAGTGTCATCAAAGCTGAAATGATCAGGTCAATGTTCACGTGAGGAGTTGTCAGGTGACAGGCCCCTGGACTCGACAGCTCATCCTCAGTGTCAAACATCAGTTACTCATTTGAGATGTCCTTGGCACACAAAGGTAGAGCTGTTGGCGTCACTATTGGCCAATGGTGTGTAAATCAATCATTAGTGTAAGGGAATGATAACATCATTTAAACATATTTCAAAGCACCATCAAACCTAAATTAAATCTCACACAATGCATACCATACTTGCCACCATGTTATCAGAATTCCAGCCCCATCTTGCTTTATGAAGACCAAGGGACAAAGTGCACAAAGGGGCAGCACAGTAATATTACACCTCAATGGAATGCCACAATTGTGTTTGCTAGAGTAAAGCGACATTCTGAAGAAGTACTGCCACAAGCAACCAATACAGATCTGACTTTCAGCATGCAAAACACACTCCAAATACATAGATCAGATGAAGACAACTGAGCATTAGGTCAAAACCTCTGTGGTGATTGTGGAGTCACTTAAAGACCATATCTGGAGACGTGTTTTGTGTATTCTTAAATAACTTCAACATTGTATACATCATTACAACACATTGAAATGTCTAACCTACACTGGGTTTGGCCCGTGCTGTATCTGATATACTATTCGATGTTTTACATCATCCTGCTGTCATTTGAAAGTCTGCTTGTTGCTTTGGGACATTCACGGACAATACGGGTTGGTTTGGATTTGGGCAGTGTGAGCAATTTTGTTGTGTTGATGCATGCAAATCAGAAGGAACCGGGGTCTGCAGAACAACATTTTAAGTTGTTTCAGAAAATAGTGCATTGGAACATGGCCTGGAGTACTGTGATGTGGGCGTGTTGTGTGCATGTTGTGTAATCTCTTAATGTATGTTATGGTACATCTGAGCATTATGAATTTGTGGGGTGACTTATAGGTTAGCGTCTTTGCTTCAAGCAATGTGTTTGTGTGGTTTCCCACAACCGTTTGTTTGTCAGTATTGTACATTGTTGTGGCTCTGGTAATTGAACCTGTTGTCTAATGTTAAGTGGTGTTGTAAGATATGTTGTTATGTATTCTGGAAATCTAAAACATTTAGAAGTAGGCAATGCAAATACTAGGCAACTAATATCAGAGATTACTCCACCAAGGAAAAAGTGTCAAAGTACAAATATCAGGGGGACAATAGTGCAGTGCCCCTTACCAAGGAGCAAATATCACAGCATGACAAGTAGGAAGCAATGATTTGCAGGGCGCAAATATCACAGTGCACTTTAGGAAGTTGCTAATATGACTCCATGAAAAGTAGGGGGCAGCTATCTCAATGTGAACAACATGGGACAGCTACTATAATGTTCAGTGACTTTAGCATTCATATGACACTTTGACTGCATTTTTTAGCCATTTGGGCTGCATTCGGCATATGGTGTAGAAGTTGTTTTAATTAATTTATAAAGTATATATTAACCTTTCCATTCACTTCACGCAGCTGAAAACTCTGATTTAATGCCCCCTAGTGTTACAATCCCACCATAACATTCTGGGACATGAAACAGGCTGTATTTGGTCCATGTATGTTTAGTTTTATTAAAATAGTATGTCAAAACTGCACAGAAGATCCCAACACCTTCTGTTGGTCTTGGCACGCCTGGATCAGGAAAGGGAGAATGAAGCACATCAAGACACTCAGACTGGAGTTCAAAAGTCATCTGTTTATTCTTTGCAGCAGAGCAGGACACAGCATACAGCATAATGAAGAAAAATCTGGAACTCCTAAATCCCCTCAGTTTTCAGCTTCTTATATACTCTTTTAAAAAGTGAGGTAATGCAATGAACACCATAAGACATCCTGATTGGCTTTGGTATTTGAAGACAACCCCTTTTCCTGCCTGTGATTAGTTGGCCTACCTGCCACTCAGACCCAGTCTGAACAGGTTTCATCTGTTATGTTATGTTATGTTATTTTGCATTTATATAGCGCCTTATGTACCATTGGTAGGGTCTTAAGGCGCTGGTAGGTTGAACGCCCTCGGGAACCGAAGTTCAAGTCAGTAGAGAGAGGTAGAGGGAGTCAAAAAGGCATGTGTGGGCACCAGATATATGTGCAGCTGGTGTGGTATTGGTGTGATAGCTGCTTCTTAGCGGTAGGTGTGGTGGTTGAGAGATCAATAGTATGTGTTCGTTCTGGCAGGTTGTTATCCACACCGATACTGGCTGCGTTAGGCCTGGGGAGAACACCTAGGCTGGAAGGTGTGAAACCAGCAGTGTTTAGATAGGGTGATGGGAAGTACGAATGATGGTATGAGAACAGCTATACCGAATGGTGTCATAGTATTGCTGTGTTCTAGATGAGTGGTGGTGTAAAGAAGAGAGTAAGCGTGGAGATGTGATAAGGTGGTTTATCTTAGGTGCTTGCGGTCGAGCTCACTCCAACTCCATTTCCAACTCTAACTCATTCTACACCAGTGGCCTCTTCATGAACTTCTATGAAAAAAAAGTTATCCACTGACCTCATCATGACTAGCAGAAATTGACCATTTTATATGCTCAAGCATTCATCTTAGAATTGCCTGACTTGTCTTATCAAAAATGGCCGACCAATTTACAAAATTCCTGACCAACTTATTTTAACTCAAAACTTGGTCCCTGCTCAATTTTGAATCTGGATTGTTTGATAATTTATGATATACATGTCCTACTTAACATATTCTCTACTATGCATGACATTCTGACCCCACAAAATCGGTCGCATTTAAAGCGCTTTTCTGAACGGCACTACATTTTTGATTTTCGCAGTGTTAGAGTCATTGACCAACCCGACAATTTGTTTGTATTCGGTTGAGGCGGCTGGGGCCTATCTTTTATACATTCAGTTTGAGGGGGAGGGTGGCTCATCTCTGTACACTCCCCCCTCTGGATTGTATTTGGTCATCTACTCAATACATACTACTACACCCATGTCCACCCACCACAATTTTCAGTATACCTATACATCTCTGTCCTAATCATTCTTATTTGTGCATTATTTTTTTTCAATCTGAGAGGTATCCTAAAACATTTCTACAACATCAGTACTAACACAGTATATTCTCCTAGTCTAAACATGTATGTGTCCCTAGAGACTACCTTTGTTTACTTTTATCTGAGTCCCATCTTCATTACACAAATAACTTTAAACTAACATTATCCCTCAGATAATTGTACAGCCACTATGAGGATTTGAGAGAGGGTCTCTCTTCGAGGTAACCCACCAGCCCGTTTCTTTACACAATATCCATGTCTGGCTCATACTCCACGTTCTTTTTACCACTCCCATTTCACAATAATTCCTGGTTCCCCACTGTCTTCCCATTTGTATTTTTACAAGTGCCTTTTATTTTTCTTTATTCATTGTTTGTTGTTAAATCTTCCATCCGACTCATATTGACTTGGACCCCATAGATCGCCTGTGTCCAGTTGGTTTTGTCCTTCCTAGGCTGTTTTACAGCAAATGTCTGGGCCTTTCAATGCACAGGCCACTTGGTCCATTTGTTGTTGCATTTGTAATGTCTTTTTCACAACATTGTTAACAGGGGGACATTTGGCCACTTCTCAGGGGTTGAGGGATATGAGAGTTTTTCACAGAACGTTTATCTGCTGCCAAACCTGTACAGCAGAAACATTTGTGCATGGGCTAGGTCCATTGACCCTTCTCTCTGCTTATAGGTTTGAGTGCTGTCAATTTTCTTATTTGTATAGGTCCCTCATTGTCCACCTCTAATAGAAAGCTGAATGAGTTTCCGTTGAAAAATAAGTATGTCCATCATCAACATTTTTCCTTTCAACCCAACCTTTTAGAAAATCTACTCTTATGTGTCTGTCACACCCCTACCTTCTAAACACACTCCATTATCTCACCTTTTGAACATCCCTGCCTCCTAGAAAAACTTCAACATTTATTTTGTTTCTTTATATACCAAAGCTACTAATCCTCTCTCTTTTTCATACTCATTTACTTTTCTTCTTACTGTATGCTGTCTGATTGCTGGGACCTGGTTTGCTTACAATAAACATATTCAGCTGTGCTTATTTTTTAGGCAATAAATACATTTGTCTGTCTTATTTCTGCCCTTATGCCTTATGGGCTTCTTTTTACATAGATTATGTGTCCCTTCAGGGGACTTTTTCATTTTCCCTCAACATCGACATTCTCAAATGTAGAGGTGCTAAAAATAATAAATGACACACAAACGAATTTTAAAAACAACATTTAAAAATACATGTTGTTGTCTTCTGCATCTCCTAGGCGAATCTGTAGCAGAAGAGAACCTCACTGGCAGGGATCCCTTATGTCTGTAGAAAATTGAAATGGAGACAAAAGTCATTTGAAAACTGACAAGGGCGTCAAGTTTCTTCCTAACCCAAACCCTTTCTCCTTACTGCTAACAAAAAAAGTCTTTACTAGGCCTGTTTCTGGCTTTTTTGAACCCATTTAACTTATAGGATTTCCCTGACTCGTTGGTACCCAAAATAATCATACTTCTCATTAATCCTGCATAATGCTCGGGCTGATACTCAGTCTTTATCTCTGCTGTGCTGAATGGTCTTTGTATGCTCTGGTGTAAATGCTTCATTCTGCTTTGCTGCATGTACTTCCTGCTTTGCTGCAAGTGCGTCCTGCTTTGCTGCAAGTGCGTCCAGCTTTTTCCTTCGCTATCTTCCTTCCAATCAGCTTGGATCATGGTCAATTTTCCTTCTGTGCTGTATTTAAATCCTGTTTGAGACACAATAAACACCTTGCTCCACCTTATCTCCTAATTACCCCACTACACTAATCTAGCCTACAACTGTTTTTCCAGAATATGGCACCAATTCTTACTATGTGCCTTCCCATTTTATCATGAAACTACATTGTTTGCCTATTCTAAACATTTCTTATATGTTCGCCAAATCCACGCTTGTTGGCATCCTGCCAACTATAAAAACATAAAAAAAGGTTACCCACCTTTTCTTTGACGTCTTCTATGTCCTGCGTTTCTCTGAGGTGGTCATGCTTGCATCTATATGCTACTCTGTTTACACCTATTTGCACCTATCTTGGGGAACAAATTTCTACATAATTGAAACACTGTGTCTCTATTTGCCTCTTTTTCTGTTACTCACCTGGGTCCTTTTACTCCTAATAATGATCAACAGTGTGCCCACACCCTGTGGTGTGAACCAGTACTTACCTCTTTTTTCTTTCCTCCCTATTCACTAGCACTTCCCTGTGTCATAATATACTGTCTCTTCCCCCATTAAGGCCATGCAGACATTACTCCAATGTTCACTGAAGGTCCATGGTTTTCATCTAAAATTAAACCAATATCATTACATACACCTAAATAATTGTATTTTACTTACCCGTGTATGTTCTTCTTGAATTGGCTCTGTACAAAATGTGTCTTGTACGGTTAACCCAATTTTGGTCAACCATAACCCCTTCTGGTTCTCATTAATCCCATTATTCTTTTTTATTGAAATGCATACTTTTTAAATTTTGGCCTTTAATCTTCATTTGTGCTGTTTATTTTTCAGATTAGAATGTCTTGCTTATTGTATGCTCCCTGGTACTCTACTATACATTCATTCATTTATGCAATCATTTAGTCATTCATTTTTCCGTTCATTTATTTATTTATTTTCATCCAAATATTGTCAATTTGTTAAACTGAGCTCCTTATTGTTTAAATTAAATTAATTCCATATTTTTATTTAAATTAACTAATTAAAATTATTTAAAAGTTTAAATACCGTTTACAGTAAATTATTTATTTTCATCTTCTCCTAATTCATTTTTCTGAACCCATGACAAAAAGGCCCAAAGTCAACTTGACATTTTGCAACTTTCTCCAAATCTTCTTTAAATCATGCTAAATGCTGCTATATTATTGCCATATGTAATAAAAGGTTTTCCTTTCCTTTCTTTTTAGTGCATGATATCACTAAAGAAACACCTCTTCATCTTTCTGTAAACCCTTTCTAAATATGTCGTCATTAATGATGTTTAATCAACCTGGACTTTTCTCTTGAGAACCATCAATGTCCTCTGTGGTCCATTTTTATTATTCATTCCTTGATCATTTGCCATGTTCCCTTATACTATGACTGTTTCTAATGCTATGGGGCTCATCTGTCCCCCCTCTTTGTTCGTAAATATCTGTGGTCTAAATTCATCAAATACTCTGACCACGTTTCCACTAGGCCACACAGCTATCTGCAATACTGTGCTTTCATTACAACAATAAAAATCTTTGGTTTCTAGCAGAAACGTCTCATGGTGCCTCTTGCCCTGTCCATGCCAGTATGAACTCATCCATATTTAAATGGTGCATTCCCAAAACAAAACACACTTTCCCTTAATCACCTAAACACAAATCATCATGTCCCATCATCCAATCCCTTTCTCAAAATATTAACAGGTGCCTGTGCCAAATGTAACAAAAATTTGTCATATCACACTCTCCTCCATACACTACTAATTCATCACTAGGCAAGAAGACTGTGTTTAAGGTTTTCAACAAAATCCTCAATTGTTCTAATAATCATTCAACACTTTTCTGTCTTTGCTGTATGGCCATACAGTCCTACAGTCTACCACTAGAACAAAAACTGTTCTCCCTTTGCCATATTGATCGGGCACTCCTTGAGGCTTAGTGCCATTAACAATTCTGAACACACCAAGTCGCCCTATGAGGCTTTCTCACTGTGGGTGCATGCATAACCTTGTTCTTGCAAAAGCATTTCTTCCTTTCATAATGACACCTTCACTCCTGTGTGTCACTATTTATTCCATGTTTGCATATTGCTGAGTCTGTCTATGGGCTCACTGCACTTACCCTCTGCAGTAAACCAGTTTAACACCTTTCCTAAGCTGCTGTACCTGCGGCACTCTCAGTACTTAGGTCTGATACAATGTCTGATTCTGGGCAAGAAACCCTCTTCACTTCTTTGAATGTATGCAGGCGGGTATGTGGCCCCCCTCTTTAGAAATGCCAGTTTTACACAAACCCTTGACTTCCGCACATGTGTAAAATGTGTCATGTAATTCCATATATCCAACATACAGGAGGTCTCCTAACTTGCCTTCCATGCATGCCTTGATTATCGTTCTGTATGTTTAAAAATCCACTTTGACTATTCTGGAAATGGCCCTGGTTTTCCTGGAAGCCTCTACCTTGGAAGCCTGCCCTGCCTCGTGGTATGAATCCATTTCTACCTTGATCAAACTGGCTTTGATTATTCACCTGTGTCATGCCTTATAGTTTGCTGCAAACTTGACCTTTCCCCACTAGTCAACATTGCCCCTTTTATGGTGTATGACATTTTTTTTGTACAATAATTTTGCTTTCTTACCTTCCCAAACATCATTTTCTGGCGATTCTTCTCTTGCAAAAATCTGCATTAATGCGCAACGGTGAGCTGTATTTCTAACCATGGCGTTGCTTCCATTCCCACCAATTTCCTTGAGCTGCTTCTGTACTAGCTCTGGCAAACCTTGGCATCATTATAGCTCCCATATCTGACGTGTCCAGATGCAGCACTCTAAGCGCTTCCCAGAGTACCGCTTTACAGTTACTTAACAGTGTTCCATCATGAGCAGTGCTCAACGCTATAACACTTGTATATCCTGTTCTTGACCAAACATTGTTTGCTTTTCTCCCCAAGAATAATAGCTAGAAGACCTTCACTGTCTCCTACTGCTAATATGTTTCTTCTGGTCATTTTTTCTAACTTGTGTATCCATTTCCCAGTGCCAGAAATTGGACACAGGATTTTACATCTTAAATTATCCTTATTCATCTGTGATCAAGGTGTATACTGTGGCCTGGCTCCTCCTTTCTCTAACACGGGAAACTGTGAGATCCCAAACTCACATTCATCCCCCATTGTCTGTCTGTCCACATCACGGACAATGGTTCCGCACTGCTTCCTTCCTGGCAGCGATCTTAACCTGCTCACTTAAGGTGGTGAGTCCCCCCCTCACCATAGGATCACCCTCTAGGTCGATCTAGTCACGCTAGGGACTCTGACACCCTCGATTTGGGTAGATCTAGATCTGACCATCTCACTTCATTGTCTGTTTTAGAACACCCCTCTCCTTGGGATTATATGCACTAGCACCCTGCGTTTCTTGAACTGTTTCCCCTTCTTGATCTCACATATTTTTGTCCCCAATTAAGATCACTCTCACCATTCAGGTCTCCATTTTGAATCAGCCTGTCCATAAACATGGCTCTTATGCTTGAGGCAGAACAAGCCTCTCATATTTTAAATTTGTCCATCCTGCGTACACTGTGCGCTCTGTCATATCTGCATGGGTGCAAGCTGTTGATTACAAAGACTGCTTAATACTTAATTATTTGCCAGCGATGCATTAACTTGTTTTTGGTTTGTGACTTTCCCCATTACTCCTGAATATTTTTGCTCATGAATCAGCTTTGACCTTCCCAAGCTTTTCCTTGAGCCAGAAAAAATTGTGCGATAACTGCCGCATTCTTTTCTGGCGAACTCAGTGCTACTGCCACTTCCTCACAAACCACTTTCATATCTTATTTAAGCATTCTTTCTCTATGACCACAGTAAAATATAATTACTGTTCCTGTTCTCGCATTTTAAAAATACAAAAATATCCAGTGTGTGTATGGATGTGTATGTGCATATGTGCAAGGATGAATTTGTCTGTAATGTACTGATTGCTTATACTTTCAAAAAAATCACATGTGCACATGTGCATATATGTGCATGCTTGCATGTGTGCATGAGTGTGCATAAGTGTGTGCATACATATTTACATCCTCTCCCATGTCAATGCATCCACATGGATGCCTGCACATGTCGGTAAAGCTTGCTATCGCTTTCTCTAATGCTCACTGCTTTCTTTATTTTAAAATCATTTTCACATATATTACAAGAAAATGTTCAAAAAACAACACTTTTCCTCATTCATTTCTGTCATTTCCCAAAACTATGTACTTTGCCTAGTTCAAATACCATCTATTTAGCACATTGGTCTGCTTTTGCTGCATTTTGCGCACACATATACATTATGAATCTCATCTACACTTATCTCAACTTGTGGATTCTAGAAACAATAGTACCAATTTTGTCTCCAAATCTCCTCAAATATTACAGGCATAATATACAGCACTGGAAACATTGCTCCCCTGCTAAGCACTTGTCTACTATATTCCAAATGTATTCAATGCACTTTTTTAAACTTGCTTGCATTTATACTTCATGCTACCATTTCATTGCAATAGTTCTCTATTCCCAACCCCCAGTCTTCCCCTTTTTCTAGTTAGCTACACACCCTCTTTTTTCCTTTTGGCAATCTGTCTCCTTTCCTCTTCATGGCACAATAAAAATCACACAGTCAACCAGTGCATGACGCAATAACCTAGGGATATTTCTAAATGTCCCAGGTTTTTGCCAAACATAAAACCCTAACTATAGGGGCATCTCTCAAAGTAAGAGCACCCATCAAAAAATCATTCATCACCACCTAGCTAACATGACCAAAGCTCTTCCCTCACAATGGGACACAGCAAATGCAAAAAAGTGTTTCAATAATACTAAACAAAACAGAACTTTCAGCCCTTCAATTTAGGACAACAGCTTTTTCAACATATCGTTCACTAAGGAGTTAACTTGCTCCATTCTCAGACAAGGGCCTTCCCTCACATCTGTTGATTTCACTATCATTCATTGTCATGTTTTCCGCGGAGACGGCCAGAATCGGATTTTATGCGGGAAAACTTTTACTGTGATCATAAATCACTTAATTTAACTGTTTTAGCTGTTATCTTTTAATCCTTTGAACAAACACGGTCCTACTTTCAGCAGTGCACAGTCTATCTTGGCCAACTGGCAAGCTACGCACTTCACTTTTTTCTTTTTTAAGAAAATATATTCAGTCTCCAATATTCTCATGTGCTGCAGTCTTGTTATCTGTACTTGTTTAAACTAGAAAGACATGTATTGGCAGAAGTACAGCCCTCTATTTCCGTAGGCTATGCAGTCAGCTGCAAAAACAGCTTAAGGCAGAGGTCTTCAAACTGTGGGGCGCGCCTCCCCAGGGGAGCGCGGCTGCATCCCAGGGGGGGGCGCCAGAGACCAGCATGAAATGTGTAAAAAAAAAGTTTTTTTTTTTTTTAGTTTGGAGGAAATGGGAAGGGCCAGCTCACATGGTCAGACTGGGCCATAAAACTGTCTTAGGCACCAATGAAAAAATGGGCAGCAGTTGCAAATGGATATTCAGGGTTTAGTCACAGACTGTTTGAATAGTACCCAAGGGGTTGTTTTTTGTTCAAATGTAAACAAATGGTGATATTTAAAGAATATTTATTCAGCAACAATGGTCAAAACTACTAGCTGCATAGTGAAGTAACTCCTCAAACTGGCCCACATTGGCCAAAAAAGTGGCCCATTTTTACTGGCCTACACTAGCATTTTGCATTTTTGGTACGGTCATCGCCCTATTGCCCTATAGGCCACTTCAAGCCTGCCGGCTCATCCATAATGGCTGAGGGGGCGTCCACCCACTGGCCACCTCACCCATTATGGAGGAGCAGAAGAGCCAGCCCAATGAAACACTGAGCAGTCCCTCAGCTGCTTTTTCCAGCTGAGGGAGTGCTCCTGGGCTGGCTGAACTGTCAAAGGCAAACTGTGTTTGCCTTTGACAGTTCATTTCCCCAGCCGCACATGATCACTGAGCCATGCAACGCTGGGGCTGTTTTGCTTCGCCAGCCTTGCATAGCTCATTGGAAATGCTGGTTGGGGCACTGCATGTATGTATGTGCAAGGGGGTGCTCCTGCGCCTCCTCGCATATACAGGCAGAGCAACCTGGAGCGGGGCATTTTAGCAACCACGCGAGGTACGTTTATGGCGATTTATTTTTTATTTAAATGTGTATGGATGTGTGTATGCTTGTGTTATGGGACTGTCGTTGGAGCAGGATGGGCGGCAGCACTGGGATAGTGGTGGGAGTAGGGTGGGGAGAGCCCAAGGTCTCTACTGGGAGTAGGGTGCAGTGACGGCATGCAAAAGTTCATAGCGATTTCTACATACTGTCCATCTGGCACTTTTGGGGGGCCCGCCTGCCCAAACTATGCCCAGGGGGGGCCCAGGCCAAAAAAGTTTGAAGACCACTGGCCTAAGGCAAGACACCATTTTTCACATTTTGTCAAGTTTTATGTGGCCTTCATTTCTATCAAGACTAATGCAGTTTTTTGCCAAGTTAATTAGGTAGATTAACTTGTCTATTTTTGGCAAATACAAGAATTAACCCTGTATTTACTGTGTTCTGGTTTTCACGCGGGTTCAAAGATGACCTCTTTTTCACCCTTTCTACATTTTCTTAGGCACTATGTGCGACTTCTGTGTTCTTTAAAATTGAGGAAATCCAGAGGTATCCTTTATCGTAGCCTCTCCTCACAATAACTATTAATTGCTTGGCCACTCCTCAAGTCAATTACTTAATATTCAATATTCATCATTTCTCAAGTTACTTTACCCCAATCCCCAGTACTTCTAAGCTACTATATTACACTCTATACCCTTGATTTACCCAAACTAAAAAAAACATTTTTTCTTAAGGATCCACCCAAAATAATCCTTCAAAAAATAAAAAATAAAATAATATTTTTTTCTAAGAAGGTTTCCGCAAAATCTTTTAATAATGAACTAAATAATTTCCCGGAAGACCCCTAAAAATTGACTTAAAATAAAAAAGTTTTTAAGATTTCCAAAAACAACTTTCAAGTATTTTTTCATGGAAGACTTAAAAAAAGTAGCCCCCTGTCACGCACTCCACTCACTCTCCCTCCAGTTCTTCTAGGGCTCCCATTTCCCGCCCCTGTACCTCCAGTTCCCCCCGTCCTCTGGCCCGGTTCCGGGACTCACATGTGCTTTCCTCAAATCCTCAGGTTCCACGCCGCCAAGTGCCACAGCGCAAAGTTCGGCCTGCTGCTTGCTCACGTAAACGCCCGCTCCATTGGCGTCTTCCCTGGCGCTTGCGAGACCGGCTTCTTCCGCGTCACATGACCACCACCTCCCGCTCGCGTGTTTCTAACCTACGCTTACATGATGCGGTCAAGGCTCATGTGACCGGGAGGAAATAGCAGCGCTAGTATTTAAACGGCTGCATCGTAGGGCTTCGGTGCTTCACAGCTGTTCTCTTGGACTTCTGTACAGCCGCTGCCTGGGCCAATCCACTCCTAGAAAACAACAATCCAGCCCTTTACGACTTTGATTTACTGGTTACGGAAATGTCCCGAGTGTTCGACACCCGTCATAAAGTTCAGTCCCGAGATCTGGAACTCCTGGATCTGGGGCAGGGTAGGGGGTCCCTAATCGAATACATCACTAAGTTCAACCAGCTTGCTGCCGAAACATCCTGGCCTGAAGCCAAACAGGCTGTTGTATATTATCGAGGCCTAAACAACGCTATGAAGGACGCCCTTGCGCTTGTTCCCTCCTTACCGACCTCTTACCAAGATCTAGTAGACCTAACCCTGCAACTGGACGCCAGACGTTCTGAACTCAGGGCTGAGACTGGTTTTGTGCACACAAATGCCCCATCTCCTTCCACCTCTGCCCCCTCTGGCACCAGTCCCGAACCCATGCAGATTGGGGGCATCAGGAGTCCGATCACACCTATAGAAAGGGAACGTAGGAGGATGGACAACGCGTGCTATTATTGCGGCCTAACTGGCCATTATGTGAAGGAGTGTCCCCGTTGCCCAAAGCTTAAACCTTCGGGTTTTCGGAGTGCTCGACCCTAGACTCGGGGACTGGATCGAGCGCTCCTAGTCATACCCCAAACCCTGTGTTTGCCTTTGGTCGCATCAGGCCCGTTTATGTACAGGCCGTCCTGCAACCCCCGCCTGATGTCTCTCACCCACTCACTATTATCATAGATTCCGGGGCCACAGGCAATTACATGGATAACACGCTTGCTCAAACCCTAAACCTACCTCTTCTAGCCAAAACCAGGCCAGAACCAGTGCAGGCAGTCGATGGTACGTCTCTAGTATCTGGGCCCATCAAACAACAGACCGCCCCAATGCTCCTGACCATACAAGCCATACATAAGGAAACCTTGAGCTTCGATCTCATCTCGATGCCCCAGTTCGGTGTAATATTGTGGATACCCTGGCTACGCAAGCACAATCCCTTAATTAATTGGAAAGTGGGTTCGGTGCATTTTGAATCCGATCTCTGTCAACACTATTGTCTAGCAGCAACCACTAGCATCGATACACCCGCTCAAGCGTTGGGAGTCATAGCTCAGTTAACCCTAGAAGAGGCCACTATTCCCTCTACAGAACACCACACAGTTGGATTGGTCTCCACACTCATTCCAGCTCAATACCAAGATTTCATGGGAGTGTTTGACCATGGTTCATCGGAAGTCCTACCTCCGCATCGTCCGTACGACTGCCCGATAGATCTGGTTCCGGACAGTGCGATTCCCACAGGCCGTATCTATTCCCTTTCCCCTACTGAAGACCTGGCCCTCAAAGAGTACATTCAGAGGTCCCTCCATTTGGGCCAGATACGTCCTTCCACTTCCCCGGCGGTTAGCCCCATTTTCTTTGTCCCCAAGAAGGAAGGTGACTTACGGCCTTGTGTGGACTATCGTCGGCTCAATGTCATCACGAAGAAAGACTGCTACCCCATCCCACTAATCACGCCCCTGTTGGACCGCCTCACACACGCCACTGTTTTCACTAAATTGGACCTCCACGGTGCCTACAATCTAGTCCGTGTGCATCCCGGAGATGAATGGAAGACCGCTTTTTGTACTCGCTATGGCTTGTACGAATATACGGTCATGCCGTTCGGTTTGTGCAACGCTCCGGCCACGTTCCAGAGGTTCATGAATGACATCTTCTCTGATATCCTGGATGTGTTCGTTGTGGTCTATTTAGATGACATCTTGATATTCTCCCAGACCATGAAAGAGCACGTACAACACGTTAGGGAAGTACTTTCCCGCCTACGAAGCCACTCCTTGTTTGCCAAACCCGAGAAGTGTCAGTTCCATGCCGACTCCGTGGAGTTCCTTGGTTTTCACATCTCGTCTGGAGGGTTAGCCATGAATACCTCCAAAGTTCGAGCGGTGTTGGACTGGCCGGTCCCCGATTCCCTGAAGGCTCTCCAGTCTTTCCTTGGTTTTGCTAACTTTTACAGGCGGTTTATCTCTGGATTCTCATCTCTGGTGGCTACTCTTACCTCTCTAACTAGCCCTCACTCTCCTTTCTTGTGGACGGAGACATATCAACGTGCATTTGAGGCCTTAAAGACGGCGTTCACTACCGCCCCTATTCTACACCACCCAGACCCCGAACTGCCATTCATAGTGGAGGCTGATGCCTCATCCTTTGCCCTAGGTGCTGTATTATCACAGACTTGCCCTACCTCTGGTCGTCTTCACCCCCTGGCCTTCCATTCTCGTAAGTTCACAGATGCTGAGTCCCACTATACCGTGACCGAAAAAGAACTACTGGCGGTCATGGACGCATTCCGCATTTGGCGACACCATCTCTTGGGGGCTAAGCACCGTATCACGGTTTATTCCGATCACCAGAATCTACAAGACCTAGCGTCCCTGAAATGTATCAACAGCAGACAGGTCAGGTGGCATCTCTTCTTTGCGGCCTTTGATTTTGTTATCAAACATCGCCCAGGTCCTATCCATGGCAAAGCCGATGCCTTGTCGCGTTCCCCTGGGGGGGTGGCCTTGCCGACATTTCCAGATACTCTTCTAGATGTTGGTAAGGTGGTTTGTTTGTGTACTCCGACTTTGCCCTTGCTTGACACAATACGGAACTGGGTTACCTTACACCCAGATCAGTTGTCCGATTGGGATTTAGTGGTTCACGACGGTCTTCCCTTTGTTTCTGATCGACTATTCCTGCCCACGGTAGACACCCGCAACATGGCCTTGGAGTGGTCCCACGACGCTCCGGTTCATGGACATCCCGGTCAGAAACGCACTTTGGAGTTGTTGAGAAGGTGGTGCTGGTGGCCGCGTCATGAAGAGAGATGTTGAGTCATACGTCAACGCATGTTCTGTTTGCGCACAGAGTAAGCATCATAGGGGTCGCCCTGTGGGTCTTCTGCTTCCTTTACCTGTCCCTCCCAAACCATGGCACACTTTCACCATGGACTTCGTTACTGACTTACACCGGATCCGGGGCTTTGATACCTTGTGGGTAGTCATCGACTCTTTTTCTAAGATGGCTCGCTTTATCCCTTGTAAGGGCATACCCTCTGCACCTACACTGGCCCGACTGTTCTTCGAGAATGTCTTCTGTCTTTTTGGGCTTCCTTAGGTTCTCATCTCGGATCGAGGTTCCCAGTTTACGTCACGCTTTTGGCGGGCCCTGGCCAAGCTACTCGGTATGGACGTCCGCTTCTCCTCCGCATACCATCCTGAGACGGACGGCCAGACCGAAATGCTTAACCAGATGCTGGAGCAGTACCTGCGTTGTCTGACCTTACAGATGCAGTGTTCTTGGTTAAACGTGTTGCATCTCGCGGAATTTGCATACAACAACGCCGTGCATTCCTCCACTGGTTTCTCCCCGTTCTATGTGCTCTATGGTCAACATCCTCGTGTTTTACCTTTCACGGATCTGCCTCCCTCCGTCAATCCGGCTGCCCTTGCGTGTGTTAGGGACCTGACCTCCATCCACGCCCAGATGTCGACTCATCTTGTCAAGGCTCAGGCGTCCATGAAGGCGCAGGCGGATAGGAAAAGGGTGATGGCCCCGTTGTATTCTGTGCAGTCCCGTGTTTGGTTGTCCACCCGTCACCTGCGGTTGGTGGGTTGCCGCAAGCTACTGCCTCGTTTTGTGGGTCCCTATGTTGTCACCCGTGTTATCAACCCTGTGTCCTATCGTCTTGCTTTTCAGGGGTCCTGGCGGCTTCACCCTGTCTTCCATGTTTCACTGCTCAAGCCCTGTCACGCTCCCACACGGCTTCGCTCCCCTGTGGCTCCGGTGTCTCTGTCCTCCCCGGATGTATTTGAGGTCTTTGCCATTCTGGGTTCCTGTGTCTCTAGGGCTTGCCTCCAGTACCTCATGGATTGGTCGGGCTATGGCCCCGAGGAGAGGTCCTGGGTCCCTGCTGCTGATGTCCAGGCTCCCCGTCTGGTGGCGCGCTTCCATAGGGACAATCCTTCGTGCCCACGGGGTCGTGGGCCTTGGGGGGGGGGCTCTGTCACGCACTCCACTCACTCTCCCTCCAGTTCTTCTAGGGCTCCCATTTCCCGCCCCTGTACCTCCAGTTCCCCCGTTCTCTGGCCCAGTTCCGGGACTCACATGTGCTTTCCTCAAATCCTCAGGTGCCACGGCGCCAAGTGCCACAGCGCAAAGTTCAGCATGCTGCTTGCTCACAGAGACGCCCGCTCCATTGGCGTCTTCCCTGGCGCTTGCGAGACCGGCTTCTTCCGCGTCACATGACCACCGCCTCCCGCTCGCGTGTTTCTAACCTACGCTCACGTGATGCGGTCAAGGCTCATGTGACCGGGAGGAAATAGCAGCGCTAGTATTTAAACAGCTGCATTGTAGGGCTTCGGTGCTTCACAGCTGTTCACTTGGACTTCTGTACGGCGCTATTCTTGTCTTTTTTAACTTCTGGATTTTGGACTCGGATTTCACTACGGACTGCTATCGGATTACCCCTGGCTCTGGTTTCTACTTCTTGGATTCATTGCTACGACCACGGACTGCCTCTCGGATTCCTATCCACTACGTTCCGCCTTCATTGTGCGGATTCTGGTACCCGGTGGGCCCGGCTCTTGCAACACTGCTGGGATCGCTACACTGCTAAAGGAACAGCCTTGTTGGGTCTCGGAACCTCCCCTATAGGTACAACTGATTCTCCACAGACACCTCCTGGTAAGACCGTTCCACTTATTTGTTGATTGGTTGTTGATGCTGTTTTGGCTTAATACTTAACCGGTGTTTCCCTTACAGTGGTTCGGGGTTTCACGAGTTCCGCAGTTCCGGAAGAACATCTCCCACCTGTGGCCTCAAAGGTTGTACAGAGAGTGGCTTAGATTCTCTCTGTGCGGCACTTGTGGACAGAGGACTCTTCGACTACACGAAAGTCAAGACACAACACCACCTCTAATCCCAGGTACCAAGATGCTGTCCCATACTATCAGGCCTGTGAGTCCCCTCTCCTTTAGTGATGTGAGGGCACCTGCAGTGTGCCCCCCCTCTCTCCCCTTCTCTCTCAGTCCTGAGAGCATGTTAGCATGTACCTGTATTTCCAGATTCGTAGTCCTGAAGCTTAGGATTGCTGGCTATGGCTCGCCAAATGTACAGAAGGTCCCAACACCTTCTGTTGGTCTTGGCACCCCGGGATCAGGAAAGGGAGGCTGAAGGACATCAAGGCACTCAGACTGAAGTTCAAAGGTCATCTGTTTATTCTTTGCAGCAGAGCAGGACACAGCATACAGAATACTGAAGAAAAATCTGGAACTCCTAAATCCCCTCAGTTTTCAGCTTCTTATATACTCTTTTAAAAAGTGAGGTAATACAATGATCATCATAAGACATCTTGATTGGCTTTGGTATTTGAAGACAACCCCTTTTCCTGCCTGTGATTAGTTGGCCTACCTGCCACTCAGACCCAGTCTGAACAGGTTTCATCTTTCATACAAGTGGCCTCTGCATGAACTTCTATGAAAAAAATGTTATCCATCGTGACTAGCAGATATCGACCATTGTATGTGCTCAAGCATCCATCTTAGAGTTGCCTGCCTTGTCTTATCAAAAATGGCCGACCAATTTACAAAATGCCTGACCAACTTATTTTTACTCAATTTCAAATCTGGATTGTTTGATAAGTTATGATAAACATGTACTACTTAACATATTCTCTACTATGCACAACATTCTGACCACACAAAATAGATCGCCTTTAAAGTGCTTTTCTGAAAGGCACTACATTTCTGATTTTGGCAGTGTTAGAGTCATTGATCA
The DNA here is from genome assembly GCF_040938575.1 of Ambystoma mexicanum. NCBI lineage: Eukaryota > Metazoa > Chordata > Amphibia > Caudata > Ambystomatidae > Ambystoma > Ambystoma mexicanum. The sequence goes on from NC_090933.1 coordinate 145,773,542, forward strand.
ACCAAACAAGTTATCAGCATTCGTTTTGAGGGGTGTGGTGCCTATCATTTATACATTCAGTTTGAGATGGGAGGGGCTCGTCTCTGTACAAAACCAAGAGTGTTCTCCTAACTTTGTGCTGAGGACGTCACTGCAATATTCTGCAATCAAAGGCAGCTTATCTACACAAATGAAAATTACCAATCGCTTTTTCTTGCTACTTGCCAATGCAAACAACATTTCTTGGTATAAATAACTATCTGTAGCATGTTCTATGAAATAATAATATGCAATCTACCATAGAGCCCCTTGTGCTCGTCCATGTGTCTTAAGTGTTTCTATCAACAATAGACTATTAACCCCTTAACTGGCAAGGGTTTTTCCCCCCAATGTCCAAAGCCTTTTATGTGATTTCGGTATGTCACCATTCAATCCCTTGTAACTTTTTTGTTACATGAGATATCCTGGCCAAATGTAACCCCTTTTCTTCCCACATGTAGGCGGTCAAACACCATCAAGGATTCCTCGATTGCTGTAGGGGGGCGAGAGAAAATAACCAAAAAGTGAGAATATTTTGGGGGTTTTCAGAAAATGACAATAAAATGATGTACAAAGAAGCTTGCGTTCTTTTTCTTGTAAGAGCTACGAACACATGGTTTGCTGTGCTGAATTCGCCATTTTGAAGGCTCCAGCCATTTTGTGAGACGTAGGCGATTTTGCCCTTTTTTTTCCAATAGGGCATGCGTGGACGGAATGGAACAGGAGGGTTGGAAAGCTGAATGGGAAGACAGAAAGGCATACATTTCTGAAAAGTAGACAAAATTCCAAGTTTAGGAAAAGGTGATTTGCTCACGTCAGGCAACAACTATGTAGGAAAAAATTCCATAGTTTGGGGAACAATTGGAAAAATGACAGAAAAAAAGGTATGTGGTGGACATGGTTGGGCCCGTAAGGCAATGGCTTCTGTGTATTTTGAGAAAAGCAGTGCCCCGCTATATTCCCCTGACTCTTCGAGTTAGGAAATCACACATGTTTCGTAATGTTTCACAAAACAAGCAAAAAACGGGACCATGATACACAGGATTTTGCTCTTGTGGACAACTTACAGATTTTGGCCTAGGGATTCACAGCCACCAAGCAAAACAGAGATCCCCATGCATTTCTGAAAAGAAGAGACACGTGGGAATCCACAATGGTCTGACTTGCATGAATCGCCTCAGAATCTATTACCCACAATCCATGGCAAATTCTGAAATTTGGCGAAAAAACCTCAATTATCAGACATTTCCCTCAGGCAACCCACGAAACACGCCGCCAACACCAATTGTCCTACCTTCTTGCCTTCCCACATATGTCCTGACACAAACAGTACCACACATGTGTGGGTGCACCTACCTGGGCGCAAAGGGAAAAGGCTAAACCACTGATAAACCCAAGCCTTTCGGCAGAGCAGATTTTGCGGGATTTTGCTCTTGTGATCAATTTACAGATTTAGGCCTAGGGTGTCGCAATCACCAAGGAAAACAGGAAACCCCATGCATTTCTGAAAAGAAGACACCTTGTGGGAATCCACCGAGGTCTGACTTGCGTGAATCGCTCCAGAATTTATTTCCCACAAGCCTTGGCAAAGTCCGAAATGTGGCAAACAAAACAACAATTTTCAGTCATTTCCCACCATCAACCCATCGAAACACACCGCCAACTACACATGTCCTACCTTACCATGTTCCCACAGGTGTCCTGACGAAAATGGTACCTCACATGTGTCAGTGCACCTACCTGGGCACAAAGAGAAAAGGCTAAACCACTGGTAAACCCAAGTCTTTCGGCAGAGCAGATTTTGTGGGATTTTGCTCTTGTGGACAACCTACAGATTTAGGTATAGGGTGTCACAGCCACTAAGGAAAACAGGGAACCCCACGCATTTCCAAAAAGAAGACACTCGTCAGAATCCACAGAAGTCTGACTTGCGTGAATCACCCCGGAATGTATTACACACAATCCCTGGCAAAGTCAAACATTTGGCAAAAAAACACAATTTTCAGACATTTCCTTCTGTCAACCCACCAAAACAAGCTGCCAACCACAAATGTCCTGCCTTCCTGCATTCCCATGGGTGTCTCAAAGAAAATGGTACCTCACATGTGTGGGTGCACCTACCTGGGCGCAAAGGGAAAAGGTTAAACCATTGGTAACCCCAAGTCTTTCGACAGAATAGATTTGGAGGGATTTTGCTCTTGTGGACAATTTACAGATTTTGGCCTAGGGTTTCGCAGCCACCAAGCAAAACAGGGATCCCCATGCATTTCTGAAAAGAAGAGACGCTTGGGAATCCACAGAGGTCTGACTTGCGCGAATCGCCTCAGAATCTATTACCCACAATCCCTGGCAAAGTCTGAAATTTGGTGAAAAAACCTCAATTATCAGACATTTCCCTCTGGCAACCCACGAAACATGCCGCCAACACCAATTGTCCTACCTTCTTGTATTCCCACACATGTCTCGACACAAACAGTACCACACATGTGTGGGTGCACCTACCTGGGCGCAAAGGGAAAAGGCAAAATCACTGGTAACCCCAAGTCTTTTGGCAGAGCAGATTTTGCAGGATTTTGCTTTTGTGATCAACCTACAGATTTAGGCCTAGGGTGTCGGAGTCACCAAGGAAAACAGGAAACCTGATGCATTTCTAAAAAGAAGACACCTTGTGGGAATTCACCAAGGTCTGACTTGCGTGAATCGCCCCAGAATGTATTACCCACAAGCCCTGGCAAAGTCCAAAATTTGGCGAAAAAAACCACAATTTTCAGACACTGGCCACCGTCAACCCATAGAAACACACCGCCAACTACACATGTCCGACATTCCCACGTTCCCACAGGTGTCCCGATGAAAACAGTACCTCACATGTGTCCGTGCACTTACCTGAGCACAAAGATAAAAGGCTAAACCGCTGGTAACCCCAAGTCCTTCGGCAGAGCAGATATTGTGGGATTTTGCTCTTGTGTACAACCTACAGATTTAAGTATAGGGTGTCACAGCAACCAAGGAAAACAGGGAACCACATGTATTTCCAATAAGAAGACACCCATGGCAATCCACAGAAGTCTTACTTGCGCAAATTGCCCCCTAATATATTACCCACAATCCCTGGCAAAATCAATAATTTGATGATAAAAACACAATTTTCAGACATTTCCATCTGCCAACCCACTGAAAGACGCCGCCAACAACACATGTCCTACCTTCCCACATTCCCACAGGTGTCCCGACAAAAACGGTGCCTCACATTGGTGGGTGCATCTATCTGGGTGCAAAGAGAAAAGGCTAAACCACTGCTATCCCGCAAAGGGTTTTGGGGGCCAACCTACAGATTTGAGCCTGCGGTGTCACAGCCACCAAGGAAAACATATAACCCAATGCATTCCTGAAAATAAGACACCTGTTAGAATCCAAAGAGGTTTGACTTGCGTGAAACGCCCCAGAATGTATTACCCACAATCCCTGGCGAAGTCTGAAATTTGGTGAAAAAAATACATTTTTCAGACATTTCCCTCTGCCAACCCACCGAAATACGTTGCCAACACCACATGTCCTACTTTCCCACGTTTCAACAGAGCACATTTTGCTGGATTTTGCTCTTGTTGACAACCTACAGATTTGGGCCTAGGGTGTCGAAGCCACCAAGGAAACCAGGGAACCCCATGCATTTCCAAAAAGAAGACACCCGTGGGAATCCACAGATGTCTGACTTGCGCAAATCGCCTCAGAATGTATTACCCACAAGCCCCAGCAAAGTCCCAAATTTAGGAAAACAAACCTGGAAAACCTGGAAAGTATTGAAACACACCACCAACAACAAATGTCCTACCTTCTCACATTCCCACAGCAGTCCAGATGAAACCAGTACCTTACATGTGTGGGTGCACCTACCTGGGTGGAAAAGAAAAAGTGTCGACCATCCACAAGTCCAACGACAGTCCCAGGGAGCCGTCGCAAGGTCCCTGTCCATTCCCCGGGTGAAATTATGTAATGCTGCCTAGCCAGAGCTCCAGGATGGTTGGGGGTGTTGTCCCTGGCCTTCAGTGGTTCTCCCTCATGTGGATTGACCGTCCACAAGTCCAGCAATGGTTTCAGGGAGCCTCGGCGTGCTCCCCATAATTTCCCAGAGGGAGATGGTGTAATGCAACTCAGCCACAGCTCAAGAATGGTCGGGGTGATGTTCCAGACCTTGGGCACCCGTCACCCATGTGGTTCGACCATCCCCACGCACAGCCTGGAGATCTGACTGGACTGCGTTACAGCTTCTCCCTCCGGGAAATGTTGGGGACCCTGTTGGGCTCCCTAGAACCAATGCTGAGCTTGGTCATGGTCGACCTAGATGGGAGATGGGTGTCCAAGGCCAGAGACATCACCTCCAACCATCCTGGAGGTCTGGCTGGGCTGCGTTACCAAATTTCCCTCAGGGGAGGTAAGGGGACTCTGCTGGGGCTCCCTGGAGCTGCCACTGTACTTGGGGATGGTACACCCATATGGTAAACAGATGTCCAAGGCCGAGGACATCACCTCCAACCGTCCTGGAGTTCTGGCTGGCCTGTGTTAATCAAATTCCCCACGATAGGGTCGGAAAAGGTGCTGAAATAACGTGCATGTTTGCAGATTTTGCAGTGCCTACAATGAAAAAAAACCTCATCTGGGGGAATTTGATTAACATTAAAGGAAAAATTACTTGAGAATGTGTCTATGTTGTGTACATTTTAGAATGTCCTTGCTTGAAGTGGTACATTGGAAGCATAAAGTGTAAATTGAAAATAACCGTTTTGCAACACGTCAGAGCTATAAAAAATCAAGACAGCTCATATCCAATGGCCAAACACTTTGCAGAAGCTCATGCGGGCAATCCTAAAGATGTAATTTTCTTTGGTATATACAGGGTTCAAGAGGGACCTAGAGGTGGAGACATGGAGCGTTCATTATGACAAGAAGAAACCAGGTTTATTATAGACTATGAAACTAAGCAACTGGAGGTCACAACATTGACGAAGAACTTTATATATTATTAGGGGTGTAAATGAACAATGTTTTACATTAGTATGTTTTACATCAGTATGTTTATTTGAATGGTTCTTCTGAATGGTTTCCGGTTTTGAGTCTTTTTGTCTGCAACATCTTGGAAATAGTCTCATTGTATTCTCCCCAATGAAGAGTAGGGGGTTTTGCCGTGGGGTCTTTCTTGTCTGCATTTACTCTATTTGATCTGATTTCAGATTTTTTACTTCTTTGCTTCGTTTTTTTTTCTCTCCTTTTCTTTGTTTCTGTTGGCTCTTTTTGTTCTGATGTTTCCTTGACACAATGTTTCTCGCCCATCTTTGGGTAGAGGATAGTGATCAGCACTTTTTAACAAACTTCTGCTGTTTATTGATATCATATCAATTGAGTTCACAATGTATATATGTTTGATTGTCCACAAATTGAACGGCCAACTGGTCTTTCTGGACACACTCAGGTTGAAGTGGATAGCACAACTTTGTTTATGTGTGCGAGTATGGAGCTAGCCATGGTGCTATTAGCGCCATGGCTACCCCCATACCACATACCGGGTCCGGGTACCCTGAATGGGGAAATACCAGGCTATTCCAACCTTGGAGGACCCGATATTTCCCCATTCAGGGAACCCATCCTCATTCCCATTCGAGCCCCCATAGGGCTCAATGGGAATGGGGAGGGAGCTAACAACGGGCCCGTTATTAGCTCCCTGGTCCTTTAGCGGCTCCCACTAAGGGCGCCTGGTAAAACCAGTCACCCTTAGCGGGACCCGCTAAAGGACCTCGTAATGCGGGGGTAAGGGGTTACCGGCGCCGTTAACCCCTTACCGCCAACCTCCGAATGAGGCCCAATATGTACTGTATACATACATGCATATACATCATGTTAGCCTTGCATTGATATATGATGTATCTATGATCTCAACGGAAAGTGTCATTGAGTAATGAATTAAACAGCAGTATTGGAGATTAGAAATCTGGATATTGTGCACATATAAGGAAGCAAGGATGTTATAGAATGTATCAGACAATTTATTTTTGTCCGTTTTAGAGATGGAGGATGCAAGCATTTGCACTTTATCAAACTGAGGGGACCAGAAGCAAGCACCTTTTCTAGCGACCTCGCAAGAGAAACGTCGACTCCCGGCAACCCTTGCGCCACTTCAAGCCTCTTAACCCAGTCCTTAAGAAATTAAAAAGCAATTGCCTGTATCAGATTCCAGCAATGCTCAATGCCGGCGCCTCTCCACGGGAACCTTCTTTTTCTGCTCAGATCGCCACTGACTGATGAGAAGTGAACTACTTCTTAAGGAAAGACAACTCTAACTGGGCGATATCCATTTCCATTAGGCAAATAAACAGTCGCAAATCATTCAAATGATGCAGATGCGCTGCAATAAATGCCTCCCAGGGCTGCGCAGTTACATCTGCCCGGGGTTTATGAATTGCGCGCTCACCGCTAATCCGGTTGGGAACAACACGGCTCTAAATTTCACCTGCTTTATCTGGGACTCATCAATTTGCAGGGATGAAAGGCAAACACCTCGTTATAGGGGCAATGAGAGCCTCTCGAATTTACATATACATGTTACTTGTAGCTTGTCACATTTTCTTAGCCTGCAAACCGACCCACAACGTGTAAATGAACATGTCTGCAGCCGCTTCCCCTAAATTGCAACCTCCATTTCGCGGGCGCTGATGCAATTATGCCACCTCAATTGCCTCATGGTGGATACAAAAAAAAAAAGAAAAAAAAAACGCGCCGGGAAGATCGAGAAAACAACGCGCGGAAAATTGCCTGAGACGCGCACAGGCTCGAAGAGAGCCACGCTTCCGCCGAAAGTGGACAGAATACAAGTCGACAGTTTCTATTAAGAATAAGAGGACAAAATACGCGGGTCCTTTATCTCTTAAAATGTAAATTTATACAAGGATGCATGCTGCCCTGCTGTAAATATCAAACACCCCTTAAGACTAGAGAGCAGGAATGCATTGATTTTCTTGCTGGTGTCCACCCTCATTGCTTGGCATTTATATCGATGTGAAATTAAAATAAAACCATGAGGGAGGTCTGTGTGGTTCAAGCTGTTTATTCTTTAAATTATATGATGGATTTTCTATGCTCATATCTACTCTATCGGAATCATTTTTCAAGTTTGTTCAATTGATTTCTTTGTGTTATGTGCAGCTCTCCCAATAACCTTTCTTTAGCGCGTATCAGCTTTATATCTCTTCTCATTTACATTTCTGGGCCTAAAGCAGCTGAAGGTATATTGATTTTCGGCGAGCACTTTGGTATACAATCCCTAGTTATTTGTGAGGAATGCTCTTTCTCATTTATGGTATTAGAGTCTCTGAGAGGCAACCTAATTCGATTTGCATTCATTTGGGTCATCTGCCCTTCAGAGATGCACGGCCGGTGTGTGGCAGTTGGCCCCCCGAATTCGAAATTTGGAACGTCGGGCAACGGCGCAAACGCGCATGCAGGTCTGTAAACAGGCCACTTGTCTCTGTCGCCGAGCTCATGGCGCAATTTGTTAGAAATGTTGCCTTTACAATATGATTTTTTGGTCCAGTTTTAGTGTATGTACGTCACACAGTGACAGCAGGACTTCACTTAACTAAAAATAGTAACATACCAAAACAACATGGGAGACCTTGTTTGTCACATTTGAATAGTGAGGTGGACAAAATGGCGTTTTGCACTGAAGTATGCTTGCAGATAAGCCCTCTTAGGGAAAACGACCTTCAGAGAATGCCTTTGAATCATGATCACCCTTTACACTGCCAGTTTAATGGTTAAACATGGATTATTGCATATATGCACAGTCAAATATCTTCTCTTACTCTGCTTCTAAAGGAAGTAGATTAGCTAATATGTGTGCACACACTTAGATGTGCTGGTCTAATAAAGTCCTTACATGGCTCGGTTTATCCTTTGCTTTGTGGCAAGCGCAGTCTCTTCAGCTGTTACACGCAATTCTTTTCCTGCTACTTTTTCACTCCAAGTTTACTTCAAGTCAGACACCGAACCCTTTTAAATCGCTCATGTTGTCAGAAGAAGTGGGATGCCATTGAATGGAATTCACATGTTTAGGCAGAACTTGTGGACATCAATGACTGCACGGCTCTACTCTGTGCATTTTCCAGACGCCTTCTGAACAGTGTATGTAAAAGACAACGTTCCCTTTTATGAACTTACGCAATATCCAAAGACCCGTTTGACCTGTGCGGAAAGAGAAGGGGTCCTCTTTGCGGGCAGCATTTCAACATGTCAGTGCATGAGTCAGGGATAATAAACCTTCCATGACATGTGGCCCTTCATAATATTAACAAGAAGATATACATTGCCTAACGTAACATCCTAAATTTAATTGCCAGTAGAGTACTAACTACTAGGAAATTTATGATCTAACATTGTGTATAATGCCCAGGATCTATTGAGATCCAATAATTAGTCCTACCACCAATCCTCTAGGTTTTTTTAATGTAAATTGTAATTGTAATGGGTTATTTTTAACACGCTTAATACCCAGACGTTTCTAAGCACAGACCCGGGGATTGAACCTGTGTTGCTCAGCATCATCTTGCTTCCAAGGCGAGCGTGTTGCCCCTGAGACGTTTTGGGGAATGTATGGTAGCCATTGGACTCCGGATGTGTCAAAATATACGGAAATTGAACCAGACGGAAGTGACATCTTGTTGGTGGGCACCCATCAGTTGCATGGTGTCCAACCATGAGGTCATTTACAATGAAACCATGCACAGAAACTGATCTTGTTGTCAACAAATCTAGGGATGAACGTCAGGAACAATCTGGATTTAGAACAGCAACGTGTAGCCAAGAGGAACCTGAGCGGTTGCCTTCTCAAGCGCCCATGGAGGATGTTCCCATTCCTAGTTCAGCTGCAATCTTTCGTGACAATTCTTTGTCTTTGGAATAACGTATGAAAGCACAGTCTTTCTTGGACTGCTGGACCATCATCTGCCACTATCATTGGCAGCATTGTTCCTCTTGAAAGTAAAAAGATTTAGCTACATTTTCCCTGTTCTGTGTAATCTACGTTGGCTCTTATTTTTCAGTCATACCTTTTCAGAAAATGTTCCAGCCTATCAAATAAGAGCCAAAACCTATTCCTGGTTCACAAATTCGAAAAGGTCCTCATGTGTAGCTGTTCTATTTGCATTCAGGGCACAAACCTATGGATTGCCTTGCATCTACACATACATGCCCTTTCTTTCTTATCACCTGTCTATCAAAGAAGAAGAGGCATAGTTTCCCTCACCAAATTCTTCAACCCATGAAGGATTTGTTTAACAGCAGCATATGGAAGATGTTCAGGGCTGATGTTTTGTGTGACACAGTCAGCATTTAGTTTTGTTACTTGAATATGATGTGGTTTGTCCTTTACAAACACCAGAATAATATATGCCTCTCGCGCACCTTCTGGCTCACAATTCAGAATACGCAATCAGCACTCAGAGGGCAAAGGGCAGTTTGCTTTGCCCAAACCAGAAGCATTCATACACTAAAAGCTCTTGGTACAAGCTAGAGCCTGTTGCATTTACAACTCAATGTTTGAAGCTGCTGGAATCAGGGCTTCAACGAACTGGCGAACAGGTGTTCTCATGACCCACAATGTTTAATTTTGCAGCTTTCGCTCTAATTTGATCAGAGGCGTTTTTAGCCAAGATGATGCCAATTCCTTCTCCTGAAATGCTGGCCAATTCCTTCTCCTGAAATGCTGGCCCTTGATAACTCCAGCATACCTATTATACCTCTTCAAAGGGGCCAAGTTGCGCATCAACCCGCCACATGACACTGCCATACCACACTTCATTGAAAAAATCAATTTTCCATCAACACCTTCTTCATTGACAAAATCAGCAAGATATGCAAGCACATGGCCACTAGCTATGCATCCACAGACCCACCTCACGTCCCTCCTCGCGAAATCTCCACACCCTGGACAACACTCAAGACACTCTTTACAGAGAACCTGGTAGAAACCCTGGCCAGCCTCAAAGCCACATCGTATACAGACGACATCCTCCCAGCATCAATACTTAACAGCCTACCTGTAGATCTCTTCTTCCCTACCTGGAGATCCTCAACAGCTACCTTACTCAAGCCATCTTCCCATTGACCTTAAAGATGGCACAAATCCTCCCTCTACTAAAGAAGCCCATTCTGAATCCTGACAACCTAGGTAACTATCAACACATCACCCATCTTCCTTTCCTAAGTAAGATCATTGAGAAAGTGGTAGCTCTGCAACTGCAGCAACACATCGACACCAACAAACTCCTCCTAACCTACCAATCTGGGTTCATACAAAGATGCAGCGCAGAGACTGCAACCAGACATGTGGGCATCGCTGCCCTCAACGCCCTTGACAATGTCCCTCAATGCCTCCAGGTTCTACTTGACTTTTCGGCTGCATTCAACACAGTAGACCACAATGCATTCAAGGACACCCTACGTCAACACCTGGGGATCAGTTACCTTGTCCTACACTGGTTCAACTCCTACCTCGTCAACCACCAGTAGTTTGGTCAGATGGAATCTTCTAGATCACCAATGTTACCCGTCACCTGTGGAGTCATGCAGTGTTACATCCTCTCCTCAGTTATCTTCAATCTATACATGGAGCTGCTGGGAGCCCTCCTAGTAACACACAATATCCACATCCACCAATACGCTGATAACACCGAGCTATACATCAAGATCAACTCCATCAAGGACATCCACAGGTTTAAAACCTGCCTTTCGCTGATCCATCCTTGGATGTCCAGTGCATACTTGAAGCTCAACCCTCTAAGACCGAATTACTACTTCACACCAACAACACCAATCACCCAGACATACAGAGCTGGCTATCATCCCTGTACCCTGAGGGCTTCACACCCGAGGTCACCTCCTCCGCCAAGAACCTCAGGTTCCACATCAACAAATACCTCTGCTTCAAGGCACACATAGCTAAGAAAACTCAGACAGCTTGTTTTCAGTGCTCCTTCCTGTGGAAACGCAAACCCTTCCTCCCACAGGACAGCTGTATATCCACCGTTCAGTTACTGGTCCTATACCACCTGAATGGGGGCAATGCCCTACTCAAAGGCCTCCAATCATCCTCCCTTCTGCCCCTGAGAAGTGTCCTACATGTGGCCACGTGCCACATCAAAGGTCTACGCCAATATAACCAAATCACTACAGCCCTCATCAACCTTCACCATTTCCCACTGCATGCATGAATCACCTTCAAGTCTTGGTGCATCATCTATAAGGCAGTCGCCCTTAAGTCACCTGGCTACCTTGTGGAGAAACACAGCATCTCCGGGGGACAGTGCACCACCAGAAGCCAAGACACATGCACACTTGAAATCCAGTCTGCTGGTCTGCAGCAGCTTCCTGTGGCACAGAGCAGGCCCACGTGCCCTTTTTACAACTACTTGACACAAGGTCACTGCAGGCAGAGGATTGATTTAACTCCTACATCTCTGATCCAAAAACATGATCATTATTGGCATATCTATCTGGTGTCAGGGTAATATCTAAGATTAAACCATATCTGGGTGGTTTGGTGAATGATACTAAACACAATTATTAAAGGCACATCACAATGCCATGCTAATCATGTAACCACTATGAGCTAGGGTCAGCTAGGGAAAGGCAATGCAGTTTCATGGCCAGAAAGCCTATCTCGGCTTCGGCAAGCAAGACGTTGGGTACCAGCTCATACACCCTTCTAAAGAGTATTGCCTGCAGTCCGCCTACAAAAGGGCAAAGGAGGCTCAGTTTGTGCCTTGTTCACATTTATGATTGGGATCCTTGTTGGTTTATAGGTGGTGTGGTGCTGAGAAGGCTTTCTATCCACTACTCATCCCTGTACTCCTTCAGAGCATCAGGCCTTCCACCACACCTTGCAAATCTCCATCAGTTACTCTATTATGACAACCTGACCTGTAAAACACCATGCTGATCTGGCAATAAGTTGGCAAGAATGCTGGCACATTCACATTCCTTTTTTTAAATTCGAACACAGATTGCTGATGAATAAGTTGTGTTGTTGTCTCCCCTGCTTTCTTTCACGGTGGTTTCTACCGGCCATCCTCGCATTTAGCTTGTTTGTTCTCACAGCAAATGTGGACATCGTATCCCTTGAGCAATCTAATACACTCAAGATGAAGAAGACATGAGTACAAATGTGTTTTCAACTGTTCAGCCCACTGATACTGACAGTGTTCCTGGTTATTTATTTATATTATTTAACAACACTGGGCTTTAATAAGTGCTCATTTCTAGCACTAACAGTGATGAAATCCAATGCATACTGGGGACCCTCGACAGAGATATCAAGTAAAAAGTACCCGGAGTGCGTGGCCAGTAGATTCAACAGACAACTAAAGTAAAATAACGCAACTTCAATGTTATACTACACCTATGATTGCAGAAGTCCTGTTCTAGAGTACACACACACAATTATATGTTTTATAAATACATGCATTGAAGTGCTGAAAGAACAACTAATTCTGGGCTGTCCTTTGACCCACTTACTGGTGGACTTTTTTTTTAATTAGTGGCCTGCATGGCATATCAAATTGTTAATAATAATGCTCTAAGATGGATAGCATAGGGATTGTCTCGCTCTGCCACAGCAGCTGAATACAATTTCCAGAAGGTTGTGTACATAATTGAGGTTGTTTTACAAATGCAAGCATAAAACCACCCTATTAAAAATAGTACTTTTTAGAACTTGTCTATCAAGTCTGTATTGTTCCTGTGCTTTTCTCCAAATTGCCAAAACATGAAATACAGTCAGAATCGCCTGTAAAGCTTTTGCCACCAGAGATGTCTGGTTGCTGACGCTGCAACCACAATGTATGCCTGAATTGTCATTCCATGATGATAACCATAATATATGTAAGAACCACCAATGAAGAGTACATATTTGTTATGGCTTTTGTATATAATAAATATAGTCTATGGTGCCCCTTTAAACACCCACTCTAAACATATTTCCTGATAGCTAATGTCACCAATAAATGCCAGAATTACCCACTAGCCACCCACCTATTCATCCTGGAACAATTGGTCACCCAGCCTGGCCCTTTAAAACCATCGTCCCCCATACATGTTGGCCACATTACCCTCTAACCCACTCCCCAACCCAGAGAAAAGGGGACCGCAACCCTGTCCCACTTACATTAGGTGACAGTTACGGTGGTCATCAGGCAGCATCCAGGATGAGGGCACTGTAGTAAGGGTCTCCAGGATGGCAAGGGTGACTCCTCAAGGGTTTCTGGTTGTTTTGAGGGTGCCTCAGCAATGGTTTCCAGCCAGGTTAATGTGAGGGTGCTGCAGTGAGGGTCTTAGGGCTGGTGATGTGATGATACTCCAACAAGGGTCTTCTGGGGAGGTCTTCCATTAACCATAGCAGTGACGACAAGAGGCCATTTATGCAGGACTATCTATCACGTTGTTCCCGGAAGACTTTTTATAATATATGACTGCCACTTTGTTTCTGCTCCTTTTCGGGCACTTGAAATGGGCCACAATTCATTATGAAAGTCATCAGATTTACCGGGCAGCAAAAATAACATGGAGGGCTTCGTATGGCCCACGACTGTATGCGGTGCCCCTGTGCTGTAAGCAGCCATTATTTTATAATTGCTCTGCTGTCGTTTTGCTTCCAAGAAGAGCGCATTGCCGTGTTTCTGAGGACCCTGATCTCAGAAGGATGTTCCAGATCATACGCAGTCCAGTGAAGAAAGGAACATAGCATTAAATGTATAAGAGTATAAAAAGGTACAGAACATATAATTTGTTTTCATTGCACTTTTGACAACACTTGTGTCATTTCACATTGAATCCACTCATTAAAGTCAAATTCAAGAACATGTATGCAGCTTTCCAAATGTGCTCCTTGTTAAGACGGATTTCTGAACTCTGTCCTGGTGGCGCAGAAGTTCAGAAGGCCAACCTAATTACTTGGAACAGGGTAACCTCTGGACGAGCCAGACCAATCAAGGTAGCGATCGCGGCGGTCAAGACTAGGTCTCAAGAGGGGTGAGGGTGACTGAAAGCCCGCAATGAGCACACAAAGCAAGATCACTTACAAACTACTCCAAACAGTTGTTATATTAAAAATATATACACATTTATTTCAAGGCCTTTAAAACAATGACCGTAGCGAGAAAATCACAATATAACAATAGTAAACCAACACATACCATATCAACACAATATATATACAAATACGACAGTCGCAAGTGTTATATGCACGAAATGTGTAGTCCACCTAAAAGGGAGGGAAAACAGGCAGTGCGAAATAATGCTTAGACCCAGTTCACCTTCAGAGGCACCTAACTAGATGGAAGTCCGAGCCCTGCGAAGAGTGGAGCCTTGTGCTCAAAAGTACCTGCACACGCTGGTGCCAACGGGCAAAAGGAGAAGCTCTTCGAGGGAAATCAGGCAGTTCAGTTTAGAGCACAAAAGAAGAAGAACAAGTTCCGCGACTCAAGCGCAGCCTCCACAGTGGGCAGAAGCAGAGCGCGAGTACGGAAAAGGGTGCTGTTTGACACAGCGGGGAAAAGCAATGGGCTCCTGCAGGAGGGCGACCAGATCCTAGCTATGCTACTCACCGGTCCCCGATGCAAGCAGACCCAGGCTTCTCCGCGTCAGTTTCAGCAGCTGGCAGGTTCAGAAGAGCAGGGAACGCCTCGTCGTCGTGTTGAGAAAAAAGACGTCCCAATCGAAGAAACCCGCACAGTTTGTTACCACAGCAGGGCAACGGAGCGGCCGTGTGTATCTGAGCCAAATGTACACTACTCACTTCAGACTTGGGAACGCCAAGTGTACGAAGCGTGTGAGAGTGACAAGGACTCAAAATACTACACAACCTGGCGGCGGTTACAGAGCAAGACTCCCGTGTAAGCTGGTCAGTCAGCTGGATGGCCCAGAGACGCTTCCGAAGGCTTACTGGCAGGAGATGGTGAAGATGCCGAGAATAGCTGTTCCCGCTATTCCAAAGGGTCGAAGTACCAGTACAGGCCTTCTGGTTCGATCAAAGGTGAAAAGGGTTTCACAAGGCGACAGCAGTGCAGAGGAGAAGTCCTTCAGCGGGTCACCAGCGATTCCTCGGTCCAGCCTCTTGGTTGCAGGATATTTGGCTCCTGTATTCCTTCGTTCGTGAGAACTCAGGAGATCGACATGGTAGTGGTGTTTCCAGCCCCCTCTTATCCACGGTTCCCTTCGCGCCAAAACGGAGGGGACCCAATGGGAGATCCGCTCATCAACACTTACACCATTCGTGGACCAATCACGGACCACGGTGGTCCCAGGCATTCACACCACCCTAGACTCTCTGGCACCCAGGATGTGTATTGGGACCAGACATCCCAGCCCACATCCTGGAGGCACACAAAAGACATGTAGAAGCCCGCGAAAGCATCCGTGTTTCGCGGGAAAGTACATGCCCAAATAAGGAAGGCCCCGGGTCGGCTCGACCTGGGGAAGGTGAAGGGAGCAAGACGGTCAGCGGACAGGACAAAGGAGCCTCGTGGTCTGGCCATTTTGGGAGCCAGGCCACCATTTTGGGTTAAGCGCGGAAAACGCGCTTAGAACGCCAAAAGGAGCTCAAAACACAAGAAACGATCGCTGCCACCATTCCTGTCCCTGAATCACTTACACCGATGAGATACAATCCTAAACGAGTATCTAGGGCCTGTAGAAGGCTAGAGACCCAAGAGAGCTGTAATTTAGCTTACAGTGCCCTCTTGTGTCATGTTGCACGAAAGCCGCAACATGATAAAAGAAACTACGGGAAACAGCGTTCCCCGGTACTGACTGTTTTAAGGGCATATCAGTTTCCCCGAAACAAAGGAGCGAAAGCCCAGAGGAGTGCGGCAGAAGGCTGCACTTCTCTGGCAAAGTCAAGAACAAGGTGAAAAACAACAGCAAAACTTTTAGGGGTTGCCACATGGAAGGAAAATTACCTACAATTACGAAATCATTCCTAACACTCCTGCAACAGCATGTCCAGAAAAGAATATCACGATTCTACAGCAGTTTACTCTATGCCTAGCAACTTGCATTCACAACTAGCAGAGAAAACCTTAACCACATTCCATACATATCATGAATTTCACTTTACGCACCTCATCAAAGTCACAGCTGCTTTTCTCTGACTAGCTGCGTGTATGTAGTGTGTATGCCCACATGGCATTTAAAAAGAAGTGTCACAAACTGTTGACACATTCTTTCTGGGAATGAGCTTCAGCACACCCACGGTCTCCCTCTTTCGTGTGAGGTGACTGGGAGGGCCATCACCGGTATTTTCAGCAGTGGTTCAGAGATGGTATCATTTACCATATAGTCACAGTGACATTGTGGACAACAAAGGCAGATGTACCCGAACTGGTATAATCTTAGCAGGATTGTTCCCTGAAGAGCTTACATTGGTTTCAAATAAAAAATGTACATTATTTGGCTTCCGATGATATCCTTTAGAGAAGTCGTTCATGGGGAAAATAGGTGTTTTATTCTAGCACTTGAAGGCCTGTGGGGGAGAGTGAAGACACATTTAGTTCTGTGCTAGAATGTTACACATTGGTTCATGCCGTAAAAGCTGCATTTGCACAAATCAAAATACTGGCTTACCAAGATTGTGTATATATACACATTCCCTACTCAATTCTGTTTACAAATTACACAAAACTTTATGAATCCGGCAATAAAGTCTTGTTGTGAATAATGGAGGTTTAGTTTTATTTTACAAAACCTCTAGTCCATTTAGACACAGTTTATATGTTTTTTTAGAAGAGTCTCTTAAGCCATTGTGGTATAATATGTAAGACTTATAATAAAGTATCTATAGCCTCACTGTCAGAGTAAAGCACCCATCTCATGGTTGGTGTTATGACCATCAGAAACCGTTCTCATTTTGCATATCAGTCTGGCCTCTTTCTGTCTCAATTTAAGTTCTCTGTTACCTCCTCTCTAGTTGCAGGTGATCTGTTGGATTCCAATGAACCCCCCTCCTTTTTTTTATCCTCCTGCTGGTGTTTTTTTTTCTGCCGGCGTGTCACTAATGTAAGCTTGGGTTTTTACTCTCTAGAAACTCAGATGTTTGCGGATTTGTGTTCTTAGTTCTCTGATTATGCTACCTATATCGACTTTCTGACACACACATGTGATAGCATACACAACATACTTAGTTTTACAGTTAATACATATCTTAATATGTACTTTCCTTTTCTCGTCAATAAGCAGAAAACCGTTGTTGTCTTTTGCATATTGACACATCAAACATGTTCCACATTTAAAAAAGCACACCTGTGTCTGTTTCCACCATTACCCAGTGTTGTTTGTTGTTTCCTTATTCTGCATGTACGAGGGACAAAGTTTAGTTCTCAAAGTAGGGGCTTTGGTATACATTATTCTTGGTTTGGTGTCTAAGATCTGGTCAAAGTCTTGATCCATTAAAAGTAACTGTCAGTGTTTCCTCAGTATTTTGAAAAGAATATTGCTACTGTATCTGGTTATAACTCTAATGTCTCCTATCTTTCCCTACTCAGTCTTTCTTCTGTTTTTGTGTGGACAGATCCTTCCTGTCTAACTATCATGTTTTATTCAATGCCTTGTTCAATGTTTTGGTTTTGTATCCCATTCGTTGAAATCTATGGGATGGTTTCTTACATTCACGTGTAAAGTTGTATGTTCTCACTGCAATTTCTGTGTGTGCTGATGCATTCTCCCATTAGAATATTACCCATGGTATTTTTGCAATGACAGCTGGTTGCTTAGAGTGTAGAGTTAAACTCTGTTGCATTATGGAAAGTCTTGCTGAAGTTGATAATCCAATATGTAAATATTCAGGTCTTGGAAGTGTATCTCCGTTTTACTGTCTGTGCATGTCAGTTGTGTTACAAATTAATTCTTGTGCAGCATTATGATATATTGTGTTACATGTTCTTGTGTTCCATAACGATATCGTCTGTACCACACTACCTCATCTGGTATGTAGGTATTGTTATTTAGGGCATAGGTCGGTTCGAATTGACCTATGAAAAAATTAACTAAGAAAGGTCGATATTTGGCACTCATTGTGACTCCTCTTATTTGCATATTAAATGCCTAATTGAAGACCAAGATATTGTTGTCTAAGGTGAATTTAATCATCCCTTGTATCATTTCAAGATTAATTATATATGATGTTGATGTGTTTGCATAAGTGATATCTATTGCCTTAAGTACAGGATCATTCACAGTAGATGCATACAGTGCTTTAACATCCAATGTAACTAATAGTTATTCTTTGTCCCATGTGATTTCACTGAGGATTTGGAGAATGTGTACAAAGTCCCTGATATGGGAGGGCAATTCCAGTACCTTGTAGCAGATGGCAGTGTCTATTTAATTGCATAGACTTTCAGCTACCCGCCCTATGCAACTCACAATGAGTCTGACCGCAGGCAATTCTTCATAGGGTTTCTGTATTGTTGGTAAGATGTAGATAACTTCAAGAAGAGGATATTCTGTTATAAGAAATTATTTTTCATTGTTTGTTAGTTATGCTTGTGTGTACCATTTATTGATATGTTGTTTTGTTTTTAGTTTTACCTTTAATACTGGATTTGTACTAAATTCTTTAAAGCAGCCTGGTATCTGCAGGTGGTGGGTGCCCACATTAATATAGTCTACTTTGTTAAGCACAACTTTGTTCCTTTCTTTATCAGCTTATTTTATGATTATTGTGTTGTGAAGTCTTTTTAAAGTCTGTCTCTCACCTAAATTAATGTTTTATTGTCTCTTTCTGTTTTTGGTTGGAATGTTATCCGTGTGCATTTTTAGGTCACGTGCAACAGCCTTATGAAACGTTTCAATCAGGCTATCCTGTGGTGTAATGGGAACACATTTGGATTTCCTCTTGAGGTCTGCCATTTGTATATTACAAGAAAAGTTATGTAAGTCCTCTAATATTTGTCCATCCAAAGCTTGCCCATCTTCCAATGACCATCTTCATCATCAATAACTTTATTTCGGCCTTAAGCCATAAAAGTATTGCACAACAGACATACAAAACACAGGTTACATACACATATTTCATTCAGGATTTAAGTTAGACTGGGTTACATCCAATAGTACCTGGGTCCAGCTTTAGGCCGTAGGGTGCTAGGTTCGTGGCCAGAGTAATTGGAATAAAGTCCCAGTGGTGTTAGTTCACCATATGTTGGGGTCTAAGATGATGAGTGTCAGGTAGGGGCCTTTTCCCAAGTATGACAGTGTTTGCTCCATGAGCACAGGCCACCATAACATATTTTCCAGGCCGTTAGCACTCAGTTCCATACTACTATTTGCTAGGAGTGACATTTCTCAAAGAAGCTAAGTATGCCCTCGTCCATGACTGTATCCCTGATGTCTATTCTGATATATTCAACGGCATGACTCCCCTGCTGGCCGATCCTGGTGCAGCTTACACTTTGCTCTCTGGCTGCAAATATACATCCCCTCACTACCTGGATCCAATATATGCATTTATTAACAAGTGCTTCCCTGGGTTCATTTTGATCTGGTGCCAGTTTGGGGACCATGTTCAAGTATAGTGATTCCCCTGCCAGGGGTACTTTTTGACTTCTGTTTGTGGCGATGACCATGATAGGGTCATGAGCCAGTCTGCTTACTGCTTTCTAACAAGTGGCCATTATCCTAGACACTGAAAATCTGCAGCAGTGGGACAGAGGCTGTCTTGGTCACTCCAGGAGCCATTACAGCTATGTATAACTGATTTGAGGAGTTGCCCTTTGTCCACTGGTGCGATTGTAATATTAGCGCTTACTTTGGACTTATCGATCAGTCCCCTACCACCCTTCGTAACTCTGAAGTTGTTGGGGCAGGCTTCGGATCAAGCTGGGCCAACATATTCTCACATATTTGGGACCATTTGCCCACTCTCTTGGATGTCCACTAGCTCAAACGTGCTTGCTCCCTTCCCAACAGATTCAGCCAGGGTTAGGACACATTTCTTTAAGATCAAAAGTTCTGCTAGGACAGTGCTGCAATGGCACTCTTTGGTCAATTGGCCCCCCTCGCCAGGCTGTTTGCGAGTATGTTTAACTACTTCCACTGTCCAGACGCGCTTGATTAGTTGCCCCTGTTGGCATCTCCTGCATCCACCCGGCCACATTTCCCCTGCTCGCAATTAGATGACTATCTCCATCTGTCAGTAACAATGACCCGTTGTCGGGTCCCTGTGGGCACATAATCTACTGTTTGGTCCCAACGAGCTCAATTGGTGCAACAGTGTCAATGCAAAGCAGGAGGTGAGGATGCTACAGCTGATGCTGGCTGGGGGGTGAAGCAAGGGAAGGAGCAATAGCCTGGTTGGTAGTTATGATAGAAAAAGTCCCAGAGATCTGGTCAGTTGTCCAGTGAAGGTCGAAGATAATGCATTTGGAGGCCCCCTGGTGGATAGATGGTTGATACTGCTCATTTGGCCAGAGTCGATAGGCCAATGCCGCAGCTGACACACCTGTGGGCATATCAGTTTTAGTTGGGGCTTCAGAGTTGTGATACGTGTTTCTCCCCCGGGATCCAAACTGATGGGGGCATTGAAGTACCCCCAAAAACTGATGGAGTTCGAAGATGAGTGAATGAGCTTTTCCCAGGGGTCAAGGGCTGGTCACAGCGATGCATTGTAATAGTAAAAGGGATTGTGGAACTGTTATTGGTAGTTTCCTTATAACTGTCAGTAGCTTTGGTATGGGTGTAGGTTCTGATGTTGTTCATCCTACTGGTGTGTTTTTGTGCACCTGTGGGTAACGTTACTGTGGAGCCCTGGAACACCTGTGAGTCTGCGCCTCCCTTTGGCCAGAGATAGCACAAGCTAGCATAAAGAGGGAGGTGGTCAGCCCTTGCGACAAAGCCTTGGCAGCAACGCCTGTCCTGGTGCTGTTCACCTGTGGGTAACATTGCTGTGGATATGTGGAACACCTGTGAGGCCATGCCTCCCATTTGGTAGAGCTATCACAAGCTAGAATAAAGAGGGTTGCGGTCCGCCCTTGAGGTGAAGCCTGGGCCGCAAAGCCCGTCCTGATATTTTTTGCCTGTGGGTAACATTGCTCTGGAGCCCTGGAACACCTGTGAGGAGACGCCTCCCATTGGGCAGAGCTAGCACAAGCTAGCATAAAGAGGGAGGTGGTATCTCCTTGCGGTGAAGCTCGGGCAGCAAAGCCTGTACTGCTGTTTTTCAACTGTGATTAACATTGCAATGGAGCCGTGGAACACCTGTGAGGCGGTGCCTCCCAATGGGCAGAGCTACCACAGGCTAGCAAAAAGAGGGAGGTAGTCTGCCCTTGCGGTGAATCCCTGACAGCAAAGCCTGTACTTCTGTCGTGCGCCTGTGTGTAACGTTACTGTGGAGCCGTGGAAAACCTGTGAGGCCACGCCTCCCATTGGGCAGAGCTAACACAAGCTAGCATAAAGAGGCAAAGATTACACTGCTGTTGAGCGCTGTTAGGCATGATAGGCGCCTGGAACTGTGACCTCATATAACTTTGATTTCAGTTGATCCTGAGCTATGGAGAAGGTTAACTGGGATGATAGATGCCCACAGTTGATGGTGTGTGAGCCTAAGAGGAGAGCAAAGCTTATAATTTGTTTGTAATAAGAGGTGTGGCACAGCTGTATGACAGACTGTGGTCCAGCAGCCTCTATCTGCCCCTATCTGCACTCTATCTGCATTTGAAACAAACTGCCTCCAAGCTTCTAATCTGACTAAAGGCGGACACTGAAGAACTAGGAGAAAAACAGTAACAGTGAGTCCTTTCTCCTCCTAGCAGCCTGATTTTCAACTCTAAAGGCAGCTATTTGATGCAGCTTGTCTGTTCAGTATTCCCTTCCTCCCTCAAGCACTCCCTTCTGCGGCCCTCTTGAAAAACCTTTTGCAGAACCGTCTTGTCCAGCCAACTACCGCCCCATCTCCATCACCCCTTTCCTTGGGAAACTCTTGGAGAAGCTGTTCTTCCCCCAACTGACCCAGCACAGTGAACCTGGTGGTTGTCTACACAACCATCAATCTGGATTCTGATTATCCAGAGGCACAAAAACTGCTCTTCTGAACACCCATGATGAACTGCTTGCATCTCTTGGCTCCAACTCTCCAGCTGTTCTCATTCTACTTGTTCTCACCTCTGCTTCTGATACGGTCAACCACTCCATCCTCATAAAATGGCTCCATGATACCCTAGGCTTCTCGGAGCGTGCACTGTACTGGCTGACCGGTATCCAGTCAAAATCTCAAAAAAAAAGTCGAATGACAATAATCTCGAAAAAAAAATCTCGAAAAAAAAGTAGAATTCCCTCTTTTTTAATTACATATTTATTTTGGGGTCCGGGAATAAAACTAATGGGTAAAACAAAAAAAACAAAAAAAGGGGGGTTAGGAATAAAAAAGTCATAAAAAAATAAAAAAATCGACTTTTTTAAATTCGACCTTATCACTATAAACCTGGCTGACCACCTTCCTCAATGACAATCCATCCTAGGTTATTCTGGGCTCTTTCTCCTCCCCCACCATTATCTCCACCTGTGGCCTACCCCAGTGATTCAACCTTTCTCCCTGGCTTTTTAACACCTATCTTGCTCCGCTTGTACACCTCATTTCCGCCTTCTCCCCCAACTTCCAGTGTTGTGCAGATGACACAATATTCTTCTTCAAACTTCCCTTTGATCTTCTTCTTACTTCCTTCATCATTCCTGATGGCGTATCTGCCATCTAGTCATGGTGTACTTCCAATGATCTCTGCCTCAATGCCAGCAAGACTGAGATCCAGCCTTTTGGGACTCCTGTGGCCCCTTTCTTCCCCTCACTCTGGCCATCTTCTATGGGCTCTCCCCCTTCTTCTTCATCTGAAGCCTGAAACCCTGGAGTCATCTTCGACTCCTCTTTTTCCTCCCCCCCCTCACATTCAGGACCTTGCTAAGAAAGCCCACTTTCAACTCCACCTCCTCAAAGCAATTCTTCCTTTCCTCACTTTCCCCCAGAAGCTCAATGTCTCTAGAGCTCTGGTTCTCTCTAGGCTAGACTACTGCAATAGCCTTTTCCTTAATCTACCCTCTTCTTCTCTATGACCCATCCAGCTGATCCAGAATAGAGCTGCAAGACCTATCCTTGGCCTCAAGTCCAGGGACTGCATCTCTATAGCCCTTAAATCTCTTCACTGGCTCCCGATTGCTGCAAGGATCAAATTCAAATCCCTATGCATCATCCATAAGGCTGTCTGGTGCCAGGGACCGCACTATCTACAACTGGTGCTTACTAATTACTCTCCCTCCAGATCTTTACGTTCCTCCGGCACCAACTCTCTGTGTCAAGTGCTTCACTAAACATCAAGCTGGTGGCTGATATCTTTCCACTTTAGGCTCCCTCCTATGGAACAGCCTCCCCTTTCTTCTTTGTCTTGAGCCAGATCTCAAATTTCGGAAGCTTCTCAAAACCTTCATTGTACCTCCTCCTTCCCTTCCTCCCTTCTCTGCTAAACCCCACAGTTGCTGAGACTGGTGACCAGGGCCCTTATGTGTCCTCCTGGGTCCTGGCCACTCACACCCAATCACCTTCAGCCTCCGACTGTTCCCAGCACTTGATTTGGCATCCACAGTCCTATTGTACCACAGGCCTGCACTTACTTATTGGCAACTGACCACTCTGACCTAGTCACTTAACAGCTGATCACTTCCTTGCACTTCCCTCTATGGTACACCTAGCACTGACCCCCCACTCCCTCACCCCTCCTCTGTCTGCAAGTGCACGTTCTGAATGATCGCAAGGCCTAGTAGGTCTGCCTCTATCTTTCATTGTTATATTTGCTTTTCATTCCCATGTTCCCTTCTTGTTACTCTGTGGGCGCTTTGAAACACAATTTACTTGATATATAAGTGCCTTACAAATGCAAAACAAAATCAATAAATAAAATAAAATAGTGACCATTCTGTGACTACTGCTTAACGAGGAGGAGGAGGTGGCTCAGTGGGGGTTGGGTCGCAAGTTCCGGACACTCCTCAAGACCTACTTCTTCTCTTCCTCCTTCTCTCTCCCTCTCCCCTGCTAAACTCCTTTCTCCTCGCTACTTTCCCTCCCTCCTACTCTTCTCCAACCTGCTCAGTAAGCTGACTGGTCGCCTGGTGCACCTCCAAAGCCTCCCAGGTACCAGGCTCCCCCACCAGTCCTGCATAGGCACATTGATGAAAAACTATCCAGCAACCGGAAATGTCGCCAGGCCATTACTGCAGTTTATTGATCTGTATGCTCCCTCCCCCTTCCACTGCTCACTATTTCTCTAGAACTTCACGAGTATATGTGCCTCTGAACTAGCATGCTAGCTATTGTTGTAAATAATTCGGAATCTTCAAGGCCTAAGAATGACGACCATACTCCCTTGTTCCCTTCCCTCCTTGAAGCGCTTTGAAGCACTTCACTTGTGTATAAGCGCTCTACAAATAAACAATTAGAATTACAATTACTACTGCCCCAGATATTGTTTGCAGAATAGATTTTCCCCTTTGGAGGACAGGTCCCTGGGGGGCAAACGACAGAAAGGGACTATGAGCGTTTGATGGAGAATTACATCAGGAGCTGACGTGCCATCGAACACCCAGAGTTTATTATTGGGCATCGGAGAATCCATTAACCATACAAGCTTTGAAACCAGATTCATCTTCACATCTGGGAGTGGTGGGAGTTGCAGACTGTATACTTTATGCTACTGTTAACATCCTTGGATAACTAAATGAAGAATTAATTGACCAGAGTGTGATACCCGGGACGGTTGGTGGTTGCATCATGATACACTTTGATGCATACATGACTAATTCCTCTGGATTTAAAACAAGAATAATCCATTGGTTCTCAATTGGGTGAACGCAAGGAGTGCAACCCTAACCCTGAATATTTGCATTTGGAACTCCATACCAGCAAGACCATCAACGTTACTCATCCCTAAGGAATTTCCATGAAAATAGATGACTTAGGTGTTATGGAAAGAAACATGTTGGATTGTTAGGAGTCTTACTAAGAATGGCTTATATTTGGATATATTAGCTAAATTGGGTTAGCCAGAAAGCTACTATAGTTATTAACTTTTCACCTACACTTTTCTCTTTTTTTCATTGTCATGTGTTTGATTTATATAGTAGTAGGAGTTTGACTTATTATCTTTCATGGCTTGTGCATTTCTTTGTTAGTTATACACTTGTTTAGGTGTATTTAGTTTTTATTGACTTCCATTCATATTCTTTGTATTATTGTATCAATACCAATGTACTATGTCTAATCTTTATATTGATGATTTTTTTAGTAGTCCATTGATGGCCTTTTTAGTATAATAAAATTGTTTGAATATGATGAGTTGGACATGAATTGAATTTTTTCATGTCCTATAACAAGAGGTCCAAGCTCTTTTTACTGAAATAAAAGTTGTAACAGTGTTACTAGTTGCACTCACTTACATTCCATATGTAGATGCACTTCCACTCCAGCCTTTCTTTTTGTGTTTTGTTGATTGAAATTAACCACTTGTGACTGGAGTGTAAGTTACCTGGTGTCCCCTTGAGCGTTTTTGACTGTAGGGGCTATGAGTACCCTGATAACAGGAGTGGATGCCTGCTGTGGAGTAAGAAAGTACGGCCGTGCCCTGGAAGGTAGAGTAAGTTTAATGGAAGTACACACAGAACTAAACACAGAACAGGACCTGTAAATTGTATTAAGAGCATGATATTGCCCCCCAAACCTAAGCAGTTGCCAGGACCTATGATTGTCGAATGTAAATGTAACCTCAGAAACGACTTAAAAGAATTAATGGATGAAGTTGGGAAACTCAAAGAAATGGTAGCTAGCTTAACAGCTATTATTAATGAATAAGGGAACAAGCTTTTAAAAGGCAAGAAGGACCATTCCTACTATTCTGCCAGAAAGGGTGGCAAATTATGTAAAGGATGGGGGACTCACCTACCATTGTGCTAGGGTAAGGTCAATAGTAATAACGGGGGGCGAGGGGTGAAGTTAACAACACACACCAAGAGGCCTGTGAAGGACCCACTGTGGGCCAAACGAATAATAGACACTAATAAGAAGCATGTATCTACTCATCCAGCACGAAATACTGATAAAGGCAGACAAAGTCTTCCACCGAGTTTTTGGGGAACTGGCACCATAATTAGCAATCTTATGCAAAAGAGGGAAAGGAATTCCAAGACGATATATATGTGCAATGTACCTAAACTTAACCAGGAATACATGAAAATTAGGTAACTAACGAGTATCCATTCGACTTGGCATGCCAGGGGCTGTAACTCTTTTATTAGAGAGGACATCTTAAAGTCCATTAGGGGGAAAATGCCTGACGGCCAAAATGATTGTTTTGAATTAATTGGGAATGATAAAGTCCTGGTTGAGGGATTGATAGCAATTGAGGCACAAACCTTGAAACACATTGTGTATAGGCGCTATATAAATAAACAATCAATCAAAAAACCTATCCCCCTCCTGGTTCATTAATTTCATTTAAGTCTTCCCCATTCAGTGGGTGGCAAAAGAGATCCCCTGGGGAACCAACAAATAGAAATGGGCTTAATTTGACTCTATTAGGTGAAGGGTCAGAGGGGCTAGATTGACATCCACTCCCACTATGGAAAGTCCTATAGAGCCAAGTGGCAATAGGGGATTATCATGGAATGTCGCTAGGATTGCTGGTCATCTGATGAACCCTGGCTCGATTGCTTTAATTCATGAAAATGAAATCGTATGTTTTCAAGTTCCTTGGGCTTTGACAAAGTCGAGATGCAGAGGTTCAAGGAATATGATATCCCAGTGGCTAAAAGTGCCAGAGGAAGGCCATGGGGTGGGGCTGTTAACGTTAGTGACCATGGGAGTGGGGTGGGATGCAAAAATTAGCAAACCTAGCATCCAAAACCTGCAATTTGTAATTTGTAATAAAAACATGGAGGGACGTGCACTCCTTTTATTTAATTTGTACAATCAACCTTATGGGACTAACCCACTGGGTACTTTAATATTATTGCACGAACTTTCATGGTATAGTAGGAGGAGACTTCAACCTGCAGTTCGAACCTCTTAGAGAAGTTGAGGGGATAGGGGATGAAGTAGATTCGGCCTAGGAGATTCGTGCCCTGGAGGCAGCTTATCCCCCACGAAAGCATAAACTTGTGCTAGAGTCTCCACGATTATTGCAAGGCCTCGATCAAAAGGCTTGCACTGGTAGATGCAGCAGGGACAGACTGTGAAGGAATACGTTCTTTGTTTCAAATATTCCTCACGGGTTGATTACATTTCAGTTTTGATGAATGATTGGGAAGCCGTGGAGGAATTTAGCGTCATTGATCATAAGGATAGCGACTATATACCCCTCTTGTTAAAAATAAGATTACAAGGTAAGCATCGTAATGGTATCCGGGAAAGCCAGACCAATTATCAAATGGGATCAAATAGTGACTGCTGGGTCAAAACATGTCATATATCAAACAATATTATATAGTATCGAGAATATATCTGCAAATGATCCCAATGATATAGCAGTATTGGTTAAGTTTGAGCACCTGCCAACAGAACTTCATCCCTTGTTTACTAGACCAGTGAATGAGCTTAAACAGAGCATAGTAGGTTAAGTTTGAGTGGGTTGATAATGGGTGCAGACAGTTAAAACATGATCTATTGCAGCTGAAGGGAAGGTGAACAAGGCAGTATTGTACACTAAATGATATAAATATAAAATATAAAGTGAAGGAAAGGAAAGAGTAGCATTACAAAAAGAAATGTGAAGATCTTACAGAGGCTGCTATTAAAAGAGATGCAAAGGAATTTTGGACATTGGTCTCCGATCAAAAAGCATCTAAAGACAATAAAATTCACTGTTATTTCACTGCAGAAGATTGGTGTTGCCATTTTCGTGGTCTATACAAAGAGGGTTTTGATCATGAGTGTTTTAACACTGAGGT
The DNA here is from genome assembly GCF_040938575.1 of Ambystoma mexicanum. NCBI lineage: Eukaryota > Metazoa > Chordata > Amphibia > Caudata > Ambystomatidae > Ambystoma > Ambystoma mexicanum. The sequence goes on from NC_090933.1 coordinate 145,801,574, forward strand.
ACTGGATGAGACAGACCTGGACAAAACTGATAACTGTAGGCCTCTGATCATCATAACATTGGAAGGCCAGTTCCGTGTAATATTGAGGTCTAAAAGCCAGAAAGCACCAGACCCAGATAGAATACCGGCCAACTTGGTATGACCTGATATCTGGGTCCCTATACTATTGATATAGTTTCAAGCAGTGGTTAACTTAACAAGGTCCCTGATTCCTGGCGCGGAGCTGAAAAAGTGCCTATATATAAACAAGGCAGGAGAGAAAAACCTGGAAACAATAGGCCTATTTCACTATTAGATGCTTACGGAAAATTATTTGCAAAGGTATTACTGAACCAGTTGCAGGATTGGGTGAGCGCTAACAACCTTATCTCCCATTTACAGGCTGGGTTCCAGCAAGGGTTGAGTACAGTTGATCAATGTTTTCGCTTGTCCATTGTCACACAGAAATGTACCATCTTAAAGAAGATGCAAGTGTATGTGGTCTTTGCAGATTTAGAGACTGCTTTTAGCAGTGTGCCTAGAGCCCGATTGTGGAAAACATTGTTGAACGGGGGGTGGCTGTCCAATTAGCGTCAATAATTTCTGAACTTTATTCTAAAAATACAGCAGTGGTGAGGTGGGGTTTGGTAGGAGAAACCCCTAAATGAATTGGGGTTGAAACACTTCTCTACATCCAGCGCTGGTGCAGGAGCTCCCTCCGAGCTGGACCCGCCACTGCAGGAGCAGTCGGCGTCCCCGCTCCAAGCCCAGCTGATTTGCAGTGCTTATGAATGCGTGCGGTAAGCGTTGTGCCTACCCTTCATATTGCATGCCGAAACTGCACGCCGCTTACACGCCCCCCCCTACGACTGGGGAATCGGAATAATCCACCGACGAGCGATGCAACAAAGAATGTTGCATCCGATCGCAGCTTTCGCCATTAAGGTACACGAGGTACCTTTCCATTCCAAGATGGCCGCCCGCCTATACTGGGGCTCCTCCAGAGCCTAAACAGGCCCATCAGCCTCCGCCCCATTGGCCCACCTGCTTATTGCCCTGATTGGTGGCCGGCAGGCGTAGCCGGCCCACCACTGACGAAGGCCCACCTGATCAAGGCCCTCACCTGTTTGCAGCCTGTTTCTGCCGAGGCTGCCGTCTGCCAGTCCCCCTGGCCCTGCATCGCTGCCTCGTCACTAAGGTAACTCAGCACTCCGCACCTTGCATATGCACGATCAATGCCCACGGCTCTCGCCTTCCCACAGTACATCAAAATAACTACCTGTGGCACAAACGTCTTTGGGTCCCTCCTGGCTAAGTAATCCCGGCCACAGCCACCAGTACATCATCCGCAACCTAGTGCAAACTATTAACTACCTTTCTACTGTTGCACTGGCAACGCACGCACGGGCCGCCCATCCATGCACTCATAGTGCCACAAGTCATCGACGCTACACCACAAGCAGACTTGCCTCATCTGTTCCATCCTCAATCATACGCGCTAATGCTTTAAGTGGCCTGGCACGGCTCTGCCCTGATCTCAACTATGTTTGTAATTTGAGAGCCCCGCGTTGCAACCCTCACTAAATGTGCCCAGTCTCGGTTTGCATGACTTCCTCTTCTTCGAACCGAGCTGTGCCCACACTGAACACGCTATCACCGCAATAGATCCCTAATATGCTTAATGCTAGCATGCGATTCAGCAACTATTTGTATAATGTGCACGCTCTAATCCCTCACTGCAATAACCGAACCTGCCTACTGTGACCTTCTATGACCAGAATTCTGAAATAAGAGCCTATCGACCCCATTGTTTTTGAGTATCTTTGCACCTTATACCTATGTGCTGTCCCCTGATCTTGGGTCAGCTACTCTCACGTGCTGTCCCGCATCTTAGCCAACTGTGTTGCCCGAATGCCTTCTGAGTCCACGGTACCTATGTGCGGCCCCACTGCACCTCAGTCAGTTGCCCACATCGTAAACCTAGTTGTTGCCCTTTATATATGAGTGAATTATTTTGGAGTCCCTCTGCACCATGCACTTATGTGCTGTCCACTATTCTCTGAATCATATGCATTGCCTATCGCATTGTCTAGTCAGTTGTTACCTTTCTCAAATCTAGGTGTTGCCTCCTGAATCAATTGCCCCCACTGCTTTGAGACACTTTATGTTGCCTACTGCTTTTTGAGTCATATGTTGCCTACTGCCTACTGCTTTTGAGTCAAATGCACTGCCCATTGCAGTTTTAGTCAGTTGCTACTACCCCAAACATAGGAGCCGCCTACTATTTGCCTACCCCTCCACGGTAACGCCACAAGATGCAAACCTCACAAGCCATACTTGCCCTTCTCACATTAACAACACTCATAGTCTACAGAATTAGTCTTGCGCCCACCACTGAATACACTACCCCTCAACACTCAGCCCACTACCCCGCCATGACACAGACTCAAACCCAACTACTGTTGAGTCGTAGTAACCAAACTGAAGTACCTCATCAAGGTTGGACCTTTGAATCCAAACCATGCAACACCACATCTAGAAACTCTAGACTCCGAGCCAGACTGGCCAAACTTTACGAACCACGCGCCAGAACACTGACCTCACCTAACCGTAGCAAACCTACACATACTAGGGGCACAGAAAAACCACACAGTCTAAACTTGAAGACACAGAATGCATGTATGCACACCTCTATCACGACCCAAGAAAAAATATGTACACCGCCATCCACTCTCCCCCACCTAAAAGGTGCACTAATTAACGCTAAGTCCATGATTGCTCACACCACAGAGATTGCTGACCTTATCCAGACCGAAAACCTTGACTTCCTGGCCATTACGGAATCCTGGTTAAATGCCGCGGCAGGACCAGCTATTATGTTAGCAATCCCAAACGACCACACCATCCTAAGAGCAGAGAGAAGCAAAGCCCGCGATGGAGGCATAGCCCTTATTGTTAAAACCAACCTATCCACCAGGCTAGCTTCATCTAATGACTCTAAATCTTGCGAAAGCCTAACAGACAAATTTGCTATTAACAATACCCAAACCATCACCATCCACCTCATTTATAGACCTCCAGGCCCTATTGGTACCTTCGAGGAGGACATCTCCACCATTCTTTCGCATGACCTAAAACAATCTTCACAAGTCATCCTACTAGGGGATCTAAACTTGGGCTTCAATGATCAAAACGACCCACTAGCAAGCAGAGTGGCTAACTTACTCTCTGAACTAGGCTTCTCACAAAAAGTACTCCACCCTACCCACAACAAGGGTAGAATACTTGACTGGCAGACCACAATTGCAATGCCTCCGTCCTATCGATCTCCCCACTAATCTGGACAGACCACCACCTTATAACATTTCTTCTAGAAACAGACCGACCTACTCCTACCTTAGCCCAGCTAGCACCAACAATCCCGACCAGGAATAAGAAAAACATCACCCCAGATAACCTACTCCCGCTTATCCTCCCTACTCTCAACTCATTACTAGATAACCTGGACCCTGAAACTCTAGTGAATGAGTATAACAAAATTATGTCATCTGCTCTGGACGTAATTGCTCCACTGAAAGTGAGACGAAGCAAACCTAAAGCCCACCTCAACTCGTGGTACACCCCCTACCTAAAAATGCTTTGCACCAAAAAAAGACAATGCGAGGTCGCATGGAAATTGCAACCATCAGAAGAAAATAAGAGCACCCTGAGAGACATCTCCACCCTTTACAAAAAGGAAATACTGTCGGCAAAACAGGAAGCCTACAACACTAGAATAGCCCAAGCCAACTCTAGCATGAAGGAACTCTTCATTATCCTAAAGGAAATAGAATCTCCCATCCCAGTGCCGGACAACTGTGTCAAAGATAAAACATGGTGCACCAACATTCAGCAAGCCCTAGCTAACAAAGTGACAACTCTCCAATCTAAAATTGCCATGAAAAAATCATCGCTCAGTCTGGATACTAAACCCAAAATAACTACCACCCCTCCCATAAATAACATCGACATTCCTCGTTTCAAGTTCTCTAAAGTATCTATTATTGAGACTGAAAAAATCATACTGTCACTCAAACCATCTAATTGTCAGGGGGATCAATGTCCAGCACAACTGATAAAGGACGTAGCTAGAGACCTGGCCCCCTTTATCTCAAAACTCATTAACCCCTCATTCGCAACAGGGTCCATACCCAGTAACCTAAAAGAATCTTGGGTACTCCCATTGCTTAAAAAACAGACGCTAGACCCAGCCATACCTACGAACTACCGCCCAATCACCACTGTGCCATTCCTCTTAAAAATTATAGATAAAGTGGCGTACTCTCAAATACAGAAACACCTTGAAACCAACAATTTACTAGGAGTACGGCAGTCTGGCTTCCGCCCCCAGCATGGGACCGAAGCTGCCCTCTTAGACTTCAAGGTGCAAATTGATGAGCTTAGGGATCAAGGCAAACCAGCCTTACTCCTCCTCCTGGATTTATCAGCTGCATTCGACCTTGTTGACCATAAGGTCCTTTGCAGACACTTGGATATGGCTGCGCACTTCTCAGAAGAAGCCATAAATTGGATCCAATCCTTCCTCAACAATAGGACTATGAGAGTCTTCTCCACCACTGCAGCAGCAAACTCCATCCCCATCACATGTGGTGTGCCCCAGGGATCTTGTGTTTCTCCCACACTTTACAACATCTTCACTAAGCCCCTTCTCGACGATCTGGACCACCTTGGTATCACCTACACTAATTACGCAGATGATACTCCTACCTCTTACCGGTGATTACCACAAGGATTTGGCCTTGGTGAACAAAGTGTATCTCATCATCCAGGCATGGATGGCCACTCACGGACTATGCCTGAATGATGACAAAACTGAAATCATCATCCTGGGCACACCCCCTACCCTCAAAAAACTGGGCCCCAACTACTCTTCCTTTAATATTGACAACAACCAAATTACAACTGCCCACGAGGTTAAAACTCTGGGCTTCTACTTGGACTCCACCCTCTCTTTCAATAAACAAGTCAACACAATGGCCTCTGCAACTGCCTACACATGTAAATTGATAAGAGCAGGCATACCCTTCCTATCAAACAACAGCTGCATCAAACTTGCGAGAGCGCTCGTGTTATCAAAGTTGGACTACTGCAATTCACTCTACATTGGGGTTAATAAGAAAGTTGTAAAAAGAATTCAAACTCTGCAGAACAATGCGCTTAGAGCAGCGCTAGGTATTCCCAGGAGAGCCCACATCACCGAACTTAGACAAGCCAATAACTGGCTCTCCACTCAGGAGAAAATCCAACTAAAAGTTGCCTCGCTGATCCACAAATGTCTTAATAACGCTGCACCACTTTACCTGTCCGCAAGATTCACGAGAACAAAACCAACAAGGTTCACCAGATCCACATGTCCATACCCAGAGTTAAACTGACTAGAGTGGGTGGATGTAGCTTTCAGGTGAAAGCAGCTCAACTCTGGAACTCCCTACCATCCACCTTGAAGACCGACCGACCCTACCTCACTTTCCGACATAACCTCATAACGTGGATCCAAAATGCAGACATACAATAGTTCACCCATTGCCTGGACTTATTTATCCATAGTAGTTTCTGATCAGGACTGTAAATACATGCATCCTCTTTTGCCTATTATATATTTTTGTACATGTCTGTTGTATATTACTATATATTTCCTTGTTTTGCTTCTCTATTTTTGCCATTTGCTCCTGTAACTAAGCTTCAAGTTGTCTTATAAAATGCGCCGGTTACCCCCGGGTCTGGTGCGCAATACAAGTAATAAAAACAAACAAACAAACACAGGTGTGCAGCAAGTCTGTGTCCTTGCCCCGCTCCTGTTTTGCTTATAAATTAATTAAGTTATTTTGGACATGGTGGCAAGGTGCCCAGATGGTACCCATGAATCCCTGTAGCTTGGTGCTGATGTCTACTCTGCATTATTGTTTGCTGATGACGAATACCTGTTGCCCACGTCACCATCTGAGATCAGGTACTGTCAGGACTGTTTTGTGTTCAAATGTTTTGAATTATGCCTAACCCTCAACAAGAGTTAAAGAAAAAACAATGGTTTTTGGACCAGGGATATTGAAGCCTGGTACATGCCTCATGAAGGATGTTGGGGTTGTTCTGGAACAATTTAGCTATTATGATTACCTTGGAGGCAGATTATCCGGTACTGGGACGTGGGTGGACCAGTCTGAAAAATCACAGGTGATTCTTGAAAGAAATAGTGGTGGCTTAAGAAAATTCTTCATGTCCCATGTAGAGAGGGCTGTAACCCCTGCTACCAATATTTATACGATCCAGGTTACATCTGCTGTACTTTACAGTGTGGAAATATGGGGCCATATATACAAATTTGAAGCTGGGGGGTGTGGAGAATACATTTTTTAAACTCCTTCTTAGACAATCAAGAAGTTTCCCTAATGCCCCTCTGCTGATGGAGTGTGGCCTAGAACCTATTGTCTCCTTACTATCATGGAAACCTGTACTTCCCTGGATCAGACTATGGGTGGCCCCAGAGCCTGGGGAGTATCAGGAAGCTTATATTGATCTACTTAAACACCCTGGAGGACATTGGCTTGCCTGGACAACTCAGGTTAGGCAGAAGCTAAACAATTTGGGTTTAGGTGATATGTGATGGAGCCTGCAGAACTTGACCAGCTGCTCTAAAAACAAGGTAAAACAAACTGGCAAACACAGTGGCCAAGAACATCTTATAAGTTCATGTCTTCATCTAAAAACAGGGTTGGATTATTTTTTTCTGAAAATTGACCACGGTGGTGAGAGTTATTTGGACCTAATCACTCCAAATTATGCACGTTCTTCATATTTGGAATTTAGGTCTGGAGTGCTTAAGGTTGCGATTTGTATTTGTAGAGGGAAAACAGAAACTAACGAAATTCTTCCCATGTGTGGTTTAGATCCAGAGTCAGTTACCCCATGTGTATTCTTCTGTGTGAGCTATAACGACTTGAGAAACTTGTATTTGTTTCCATTGTTCAAGAAAGCCTGTGTTAGCAGTGTAGTAAAAGCTTAAGTACTATGCAAACCGACTGAAGTTGTTAATGATACTCACTTTCTAGAAAAGTTAATTTATCATTCCTGCCTTTGTAGGAAATCCCTGACCTGTGACTGAATTATTTTTAATGGAATTATTATTTATTTGATTGTTTGATACTTTTTACTTGCTTGTAAATATGAAATAGACATCCTGGTTATAATTGTATTGAATAAGAATGCATTTAAATTGTGTGGGCTACAGGCAAAATGTCGAATAAAGCAATGTACAACAACATTAAGGAATGTGTTAACAGTAAATATAAGTATGTTGTATATGCTATCATATGCGTGTGTCAGAAAATCTATATACGTAGCACAGTCAGAGAACTAAGAAAGCAAATCATGAACATCTGAGTTTCCTAGGCAGTCAAGACCCGCGATTACCATTTGCAGAAAGAACATGAGCAGGAGGAGAAAAGAAAGGTGTGGTTCATTGAAATCCAACGGAACCTTCAACAAGAGCGTAGGTGACAGAGAATTTAAATTGAGACAGAAAGAGGCCAGACTGATATGCAAAATGAGAACTGTTTATGATGGCCTTAACACCGACAATGAGATGAGGCTATAGATAATTTGTAATAGGTTATAAATATTATACAACATTGGCTTTAGAAACTGTTAAAAAAACGTTTAAACTGTGTCAAAATGGACTAGAGTTTTTTTTTTTTTTTAAAGAAACCTACATTATTCACAAGACTGTATTGCCAGATTTATAATTCTAAGGATTTGTGTAATTTGTAAACTGAAGTGAGTAGGGCATGCACATATATGCACAATCTTGTTAAACCCATAGTTTTATAGTAGCAATGACATCATAAAATGACAATTAAACAATGACCAGCAATTAATATGCACATATTCACTAAAAAACTTGTTTTGACATTTTAGTTCTTAGTTAGTCTAGAACAATCACACATGGACGCCGGATTAACGGGAGACAGTTGCTTACTACATACCGAGCTTGTTTAAATGAATATGTTTAAAAGGCTCTCAGTTACATGCTGCATGAATCAAGGGCTTGAACATTTGCAAACAAGTGCCTGCCATTAGATTTTCAGAATATGTGCAGATGTCTACGTGAAAAATGTGCAGGTTCCAAAAGAACATGAGATTCTGCCAGATGTCCAATGGGTAATATAATATACATATAGAACATGATGCACCCAGAACAAATCCATCAATTACTAATGCATTATGGTGTCACAGAAGAACCACATGACACTCGGGACAAAGTCTTCCTAATTGTGCAGTCTGGTTGAATGGCTAATTACGAAGAGTACGTTTCACAAATGTAAGGATGCATCAAATTAATTTCTATGATGCTTAAATTATGCCAATGTGTAGTCATACAATAACGCCTAGAAATATTATTTTCCAGAAAACCATGTGAAAAATATGTCCCAGATTCTAAAATTCATTGTTGTGTATTAATTCATGAATTTGACCTTACCTCTGACTGTGGGCGAGTACACAGTACAGTCACTGTGTAGGTGTTTACAATATATCAATGCCCTATGTTGTACCACTTTGACACCTCCCATAATTCTCACGTATGCAGACCAGACCCCGAAATAAAGTTCCTCCCCATAATGCACAAGTGCCTCACAATTACACAAAATTGCAGTCATCTTTTGTAAATCTCACCTGTTAAATTACTATGTTTTCGAGTTCCAAGACACATTTATGCATGGAAATATCTTTCTGAATTCACCTCTAAACATTTTAGAGTGAAAACAATGTAATGATGGAGGTCAAGTGTCAGTTTCAAACAAAGACAGGCAGCGGTGCCTGTTCACAAAGTCGGCATGTTGTGTAAAGCCATTTCATCCTGTGCATGCCAGTGAGGGAGTGATATGATGACAATGTGTATCCCACGACAAAAACATAATAGGGTTAATCAAATAGAGTGTTTTCCTTTTCATTGCTGTAGTTGCTGGTATGTTTAAAACCAAGTTCTCAAAATCCATAGTCAAAACCCTCATCGCAACGTGCTTTGATACAAGATAACAGATCAGAGTATGAAAAACTATTACCCCAAAATAATAGACATTGGAATTACTTTTTGTGGCAATCTGGCAAATTCTCAAAAACTAACACAAATTAAAAAGTGCAGAGGATGTGTTTTATTTTGCGTTAGTTCTGGAAGTTTGCCTGCCCCACTTTTTCTCAGAGATGATCTAGTCATTTCAGGGTGCTGGAAAGTAGCACAGAAGATGTGCTGAACAGCCCCCTTGCATACATTAGTATCGGGAGCATGATCAAAACACTAATATATCACATGATCCCAGCACTCACGTGGGTGCTTGGAGTGCATTTCAGAGTGATGAGCCCCTACATAGCCAACCACTGTGAAATGGGTTCCATGTGATGTTAGCAAATCAAATTTACCGAAAGAAAATGCCCAATTCTTTTTATATGAGGGGTCTGATCCCAACCCCCTGTTGACCTACATTTTTAACCTCACCCTGAATACCCCTCACCGCTTTGAACCCCTTACCCAAACCCCATATCTATTTATTTTTCTGTATTTTTTTGGTGACATTGTATTCACTATTTTATTTTCTGTAACATCAGTGGATACCTGTGAAATGCTAAAATAAAAATGCATTTCAATTCCTGTTTGAGGGATAGGTATGCAAATGGGTCATCAGTGAAACCGCTGCTGTTCTACTTAACCGAAAAATAGTCGGCAATGACCCTGTCATTCGGTGCATATATCCCTTCATGGAATTGTAAGGCACAGCCAGTTTTTGAATATGGAATGTGCTTTAAAACACGCAGAAACGGACCCTGCTTTGCACAAATGCTCAAAGGGATGAGAAAGTGCATTTCAAAGTGCACATGTATGATGTGTGTATTCAAGAGCCCTTTCACAATAAGGCGCACATGTTTTGGTTGCAATTGATGAGCTGCCTTACCTCATCGCATCATTTGCACCAACACATGTTTTGGGAAATTGGCACAATGCATACAATTTGTAGGTTCATATTTTCTTTTAACTCTGACAGGGTGTATAGTGCCACTTCACATTGAGGGTAAAGAGATACACACGAGCACAGACGGAATTGCCACATTGGTTGCAAAACATCATACTATAGGCAGGGCTCCAGATAAGGTTTTTAGGGTGTAAAGGAATTTTCATTTCCAATTGGGATTTTTGTTAGGTAAGTAAAACAGGTATGTTTTTGTAAGACATCTAGAAACTCTCAAATTTCCTCTTCAGACCTGGCAGTTACAATAGTGACGCTGTATCCCAAGGATCTGCTTTCCAGGCACCACTGATCCAAACATATCCATGGGAGGGTGAGGGTGGGATCTGGGCAGCAGCCTCTAAGTGTTGGTGGAGTCCTTTATTTTTTTATTTCTTTTACTGGCTTTAGGCTGGTGCACCACATTCCTTTAAGGCTAAGTCAAAAGCTCATAATTAGAGGCATTGCAGCAGATGTTGCATTTCATTTCTTGGAAAAAACACAGATTTCATACATATTTGAAGGGTTCTAGAGCCTTCTGCTTCAACTAAACCAGTGCTATCTTTAAATCCATAAAACATGTGTTTCTGTCTTTTCTTGTATGATGCACGCACATGAACATAGTTCATAGGTTTAGAAAACAATTAGAGGACCCAATGTATGTTAATACATTTGAGAAAACATAATGCATCGGATTTACACAGCGTTTGTCAATGGGATTGCGCAATGTAAACACGTTTTTGTAAGCCAGGCCCAATGTTGTTTCCATCAGGCATAAGGAAGCATGTGCATGTCTTCCAGACCACATATGTTATAGAAGGCCATACGGTGGCTCCTAAAAATAAAATATTCTCACCGAAAAAAAGGCTTAACACTAAAATAAATGCCACAATGTACATTAGCAAGACACGAAATCCTCTCAGATTTTGCTTGTATAATAGGTTCTAGTCCACCAACCCCCTCCTCACCTGAATCTGTAAGGAGGTCCGAAAAATCGTCAGTAGAAAAATCCTTTCTTCTGTGTCTGCAGGAGTCACTGGGTTTCTTCTTGTGTTTCTTTCCTTTTTGTATGGTGAGCTGAGGGTGAGCTCCACCGGAGGCCACTTTGCCACTAAGGCTATTTGCCTGGCAGCGGGGACCCCAGTGAGCCCACCCCAAACCAGGGAAAATCCTTGCCGAAAAATCCTGGCAAGTTGTTTGAAGTAATGATCCGAATGTGGACTGCGATGACCAGCATGCACTGCGTGAGATGGACATGCGGGAATATCAAGAACTGGATCACCAGCAGCAAGGAAATCAGGAGTATCCAAAGAAATGGATCCAAAGCCAGATCACTAGATCCGTAAGGAGTAGCAGCCAAAGACAGAGGGACTCCGAGGACAGAGCAGTGGAGGAGCAAGGCAGAAGGGGAGCGCAAGCAGTAGAAGCCGCGTTAGCAAGGGATAAAGGTAAGCGGACAAGAAAAAAACAGAGGAGGGGAGCGGTCAAAGCAGAGAGGTGAGCAAAGAGGGAATGACCGCCTGAGAGCGGAAAGGAGAGGAACAAACCAGAGCATTGGAGAAAACTCTTCCCGAATCACTGGAAGTTGCAACGCATGCACGTTAGCTATTTCCAGGGTTTTAAGTCTGGAAGACTGGAACGTTTGGAAGACTAGAACGTGCATAGCATTACAAAGGGAGAATTAGTCCTTTCTCCATTTCCACCTTCCCCATAGTTTCCATGGCCGGCGAGTCATGACATTATGACCCCCTTCTCGGGAGCCTACCTCCTGGCTTTCCCGGATGAAGGTGGTGAAACATCTGCAGCAACCGAGGTGCCAGGGACGTCATTTCACAAAAATGTCAGGGGTAGCGGAAGTGACATCACACGACCCTTGACCCCTTGTGACATCACAGGAAGTGTTGTCATTTGACCCCACCCCAAAGTGATATCGCGGGATGTGATGGAACGCGACCTTTCACCCGTTGACAAAACAGGAAGTGCTATCACATAGCATTGTACACTACAAAAAATATGGTTACGATATCACTATAATGTGATGTACATTTCATACAAGAATGGATCACCATATGTATCGTTAAGATCAATGTGTATAGGTCCATATTACCAAATTACTGTGAATGCAAGCAGACGGTCATAACCAAATGATAATGATGTGTTATTATATAGCACTTACGCTTAAGCGCTTTATATAGAAAAAATATATACCCAATATCACTCAACCTGTGCTGGTACTCATTTATCGGCCTCAGAAGAATGAAAGGCTGAGTTGAGGTGTTTAAGAACCGACTAAATTAGTGACTCACCCCCTGAAGTGTGCCGGAAATAAACCTTTAATGAGTCTAGCAATTATTGCATAGAATTACAGAAAGACACATTATTTGGAATTCCTAATCTTTCTTACTTAGGGTCAGTGCTGAAAGTGTTAGACTTGTGGCACTCCTTTTCTTATTTTTCTTATTTTCTTTAAGGGGCTTTAACAAGAAAGCCAGCCACTCCAGGAGTAAACAGCCACATGGTGCTGGCCACAGCCCATTTGCTTGCATTACAAAAAAAAAAAAAAAACTTTTTTTTCTTTTTTTTCTTTTTTTTCTAGAGGTCGCAAGGGTGACCACAGAGGTCGCAAGGGAGACCTCAGAGGTCGCATTTGCGACCTCTGGCGACCCCTAAATGACGTCCCTGCGAGGTGCCCTGATGTTCTTCAGAGGTTCCCATGTGCATTCTGTCCTTGGATACCCTTTCCAAAAAACCAAGTACTGTAATACCCCTTTCCTGTACCGGGAATCGAGAATGTTAGATACTTCATATTCCTCTGGTACTTCTATCGCCTTTATTGGTGGCTTTCTTGTTTTTCGGGAATGAGGGTCCTTTACATAAGGTTTTAAGAGTGAAGTATGAAAGACTGGATGTATCCTCTTGAGGCTTGATGAAAGTTCCAATTTATATGCCACCGGATTGATCTTGACTGTGATACGAAAGGGTCTTAGAAACCGGGGTGCAAACTTCCCTGGATTAACCCGTCTTGGTAGGAATCTAGTAGACAACTAAACTCTTGTTCCTACCTCCCATTGAGGGTTAGGGCTTCGTTTCCGACCTGCCCATCTTTTGCTGTCTTGTCGAGCCCACTCAAGATTGGAATATGATTCTCGATGTATTCTTTGTAGAACGTTTACTAGATGATCTACTGAAGGCATGTTAGTAGAAGATAAACCTGAGAGTGGGATGTGCTTTGAGTGGTAACCATATGTTCATTTGAGCGGACTCATACCAATGGAAGAATGTCATGTGTTGTTATATGAGAATTCGGCCTTGGGCAGAAGATGGAACCAGTCATCCTGTTCTTGGTTGCAAAAACACCCAATATACGGCTCTAGCGTGGCGTTTAAGCGTTTTGTCCGTCCATTGCTTTCCGGGTGGAATCCAGACGAGAGGGATCTCCTGATTCCTAGCGTCTTGCACAGAGCAGTCCAGAACTTGGATGTAAATTGTGTGCCTCTGTCTGAGACTATTTTGTTTGGGAGTCCATGAAGCTTAACCACATCTCTCAGGAAGACTTCTGCTGTAGCACTGGCCGCTGGGAGTCCTTTTAGCGGAGAAAAATGAGCCATTTTGCTAAAAGAGTCAACTGTGACCATTATAGCGGTATGTTCACAAGAAGCCGGCAAGTCCACGTTAAAATCAGTGGATATGTGTTGCCACGGACCATCCGGAAGGGTCCCTTGTTGTAAAAGACCTAAAGGATTGTGGTAGGAGTATTTATTCTGAGCACACACAGGGCAAGTAGCCACGTATTCCTTCACATCCTTGACTAAAGAAGGCCACCAGAGTCGACGAGATGTCAAGTCAATTGTGGCTCTTTGGCCCTTGCGTCCGGCTGAAGGGATATCGTGGTACCAGGACATAACCTGTATTTGTAAAGGTCGAGTAGGTAGAACAATGCGTAATTTTTGAAGAGAAGACCCTCCTTCTTGTTCAAGTCGGTTCTTGGATCTTTGTTTCTTTGCTGTACGGTCTTTACCTTTTGGAGAAATGTATTGATAGTGTTGATGAATCTTTTCCCTGCCAACAAGAGTTTGTGTCCTTGGTATCCTCCTGGATCTTCAGCCGAGCTTCGGGAAAGGGCATCGACCAAGATGTTGTCCTTAGCAGGCAAGTATGTGATCATTAAGTCGTATTGTGAGAAGAAATAGGCCCACCGGGCATGTCTTGAGTTTTGACATTTCATCTTCTGTAACACCTTAAGATTTTGATAATCTGTGCGGACTAGGAAAGGAACGACAGATCCTTGGAGAAGATGCCTCCATTCCTCACAGGCTTGTCGGATTGCCAAAAGTTCCTTTTCTAATACGGAATAATTCTGCTCGCTCTGACTCAATGTTCGAGAGTAGTAGGCTATCGGATGTTCCAAGCCGTCTTCCTTTTTCTGTAATAGTGCCGCCCCAGTGGCTCCATAGGAGGCGTCAGTTTCCACTATGAACGGCTGCGATTGGTCTAGTTGTCTAAGAACCGGTGCTGTCACAAAAGACCTCTTCAATTGTTGTAAGGCTTGGTCAGTGCTGGAATCCCAAATAAACTGTACTCCTTTTTTCAGCAGGTTGGTGATGGGTAGGACCATATTGGAGAAGTTTGGGATGAATTTCCTATAGAAATTCGAAAGTCCTAAAAACCTCTGTATATCCTTGATGGTGGAAGGAACAGGCCATTTGGTGATTACATCCGTCTTGGTTGGATCCATCTGTATCTTATCGGCAGATAGTATAAACCCTAGGTAGGGTACCGAAGATGCTTCAAAGATGAATTTTTCAGGTTTGGCTAGCAAACTATTTCTTCTCAGTCGATGTAAATCTTCCATGACCTGAATGCGGTGTTTGGCTAGAGTGTTTGAATATACGAGGATGTCGTCCAGATAAACAACTACTGAGGAAAAGAGCATGTCCGCAAATACCTTGTCCATAAAGCGTTGAAACTGTGCAGGTGCATTAACTAATCCAAAGGGCATCACTCTGTATTCATAATGTCCCAGGGTGTTAGGGAGAATTCTTTTATAAGGCTAATTTCCCAAACCTAGTGAGTCCCCCAGCAGCTTTGCTGGATTTTTGGTTTTTTTTTCTCCTGCTAAGAAAGCGACTCTTTTCCTCCCACTCTTAGGCATGATTTGAGTGTCTTTGATTCTGTGTGTGCTTATGGGCTATGGGGTTTTCTTTCTACTCCATAGGGGATCATCTATTTTTTATGTGTGTGTTACACAGCACCCTCAGTGCAGTAACACAGGGGTGTCATAGTGGCCCCCAAACATAGACGCCATACCCTGGGACTGACTACTGTCTCCCAGGTCATGTAAAGTCACCATTGACTTTACTAGTCCTAAATTGTGAACAGAACCAGTACAAACCATCATATTGTGGAAGTACTGGAAGGGTTTAATTATATTGCCCCTGGATCTGTTGTCAAGGGGGCACTGTCCAGTCCCCCCGTGCCGAGTTTCTGGCTGGTGGCAGTGGTTACCACGCGAAATAGTCCACCGGAATATTCTCTATGGGATTTTCCCATTGATTTTAAACGCACCACTTTTTGGTGCAATGTTAAAGATACCGCCGGTTTATTTATTTAATATTAAACCAACGGTTGGGTCTTTTTGCCAGAACTCTTTTCTAAAATGGCATTTGTGTCTGTCTCTGTAACTCGGACCAAGGTCGAGCCCTTTGTTCCACTTTTTGGCGGGCTACTCCACAGAAGCCCTCCAAATGGTGCCACTCTGTCTGGGTTCCAGAGGAGGGGTGGAGGGGGGAATTGGCACCCTGGACTGCGTTGCCTCGGCAACTAAAATCACACTCTACTCTGATTGGCCCAATGGTGAGCCGCCCGGCTCACCACTTAGCATGTGTGATTGACAGCTAGGATGTTGAATGGGGGTTTTTCTGCATAAAAGCAGGGCCTTTGGGACGGGAACTTCAGAAGTCACCACAGGACCTAAGAATCTGAAGAGGGAAGAAGCTGAGCCATCTGCAACGATGACACCACCGGTGAAGCCGTGCTGCAACTACCTCACCACTTTCCCGACGACAAGAGAAGATCTGCTGGACAAGTCTTCATCCTCTGAGCTGGTGGGACCAACCAATTCGCCCTTTTTGCCTTCCAAAGACGTCTCTTGGTCGAATCGCCCGTGCCAAGCACCCCGGCAGCCGGATAGCCAAGCTTCACCACTTTGACCGCGAATAAAAGGAACGCTCCTTTTATTGACGAACTCCGCCTCTGGCTTCATCCCTGTGCAGTGCAACTACTCCACGTTTCCTCCTCGACGAGATACTCTCTTCCCCTGGTCGAAACAATGAACTGCAACCACTGCCAGGAACAACTGCCACTGCTGGAGCTTCCTCTCTGTTTAAGGTACTGTGTCCTGCCTGGCCTCCCTTTCTTCGGTTTACCCAAGGTGACCCTTAAATCCTTGGCTTGCCAACTGGGTTGGCCCCAGACCTCCAAACTTTACCTTCTTGAATCACCCCAACCTCTTTTGAACATTCTGCAAAGACTTTTAGTGCATTTTTAAACCGTGTGATCCTGGGCACATTTCGCTTTGCTCCCTTTTAAGTGGGCCTGGCCTATGAACTTTGGCTCGACAGTCTATACTGCCTTTATTCCCTTGCTGAGAACTCCTAAAAGTGTTGGGACCTGTTTTATTTCTATGCTCTGCCTTTTTCTCTCCCTTTAACTGAACTTTTGGAGTGCCATCAGGTTATGCGCTCACTTCTGTTTAACAAATCAAGGTGTTCTAATTCTGACTTGTCTAATAGTTATTAAGGGAAGCGTGTATACTTTACCTGACTGTGTTTTAACTTGCTTTTGATTTAGAGTGCTAGTATATTGCCTAAAGTGTGTTTTAAATAAATAATTATATACTTTTTATACAAAGCTCTGGTCAGTGTTTGTTTGCTCTACTGTGTTTTTAGCCCTATTGTGTATACTCTATATACTGCCCTACTCTTCTTGAGAGAAGTCTGACTGCTCAGCCACAGCTACCAGGTAAATCTGGGTGGTGCGGACTGCTACCAATTGGGTTTACTGCTTACTCCTGTAGTCTTAATCTTTTTGCAGTGTTTCCCAAGGGAACTGCACAGGATTCTGCCTAACACAGGGGGGTGTGAAACTCTGTTTTCCACTCATCTCCTTTGCGGATTCTGAGGAGATGATAGGCCCATCTCAGATCTAGTTTAGTGAAAAGACGGGCCCCCTGGACTGCTTCGAGGATGTCCTTTATCAAAGGCATTGGATATCTGTCCCTTACTGTTTGACTGTTTAGACCCCTGTAATCTATACAGGGCCATAATTCAGTAGTTCTTTTTTTAGAGGTGAAAAAGAGGGGAGCCCCTGCTGACGAAGAGGATTCTCTAATGAGACCGTGTTCCAGATTGATGGCGAGATATTCTCTTAATGCCTCTTTTTCGGGTAGGGACAGCGGAAACATTCTTCCAAATGGGATAACTGCATCAGGAATCAGTTCTATCCTATAGTCTTCTTTGCGATGGGGTGGCAGGTTGGGAGTTTGAGTGTCTGTGAATACATCCATGAACTCCTGATAGTGAACAGGCACCATGTTGATACTAGGTGAAGGGTGCAGTGTTGCCTGTACCACTGATGAAGTCTCTGGGCCCAAGCAATGTTGGATACAAAACTGAGAAATGAATTCTACGGTATTCTAGCTCCAATCAATGCTGGGATTGTGTTTTCCCAACCAGGGTATTCCTAGTATTACAGGAAAATGTGCCGCCCTGATGAGATCAAAGGTAAGATATTCTTGATGGTTGGCAATCTTGATCCTTACATCCTGTGTTTCATGGCTAATGGGGCCTGAGGTCAGCGGGGTTCCGTCTACCCCTTCCACTGGTGTAGATCGTATCTTGGAATGCCTGGGTATATGTTGTTCACTGGCCCACTTGTCATCCACAAAGTTGCCAGCTGCTCCACAATCCAGCATGGCAATGCACTCAACAGAGTCTCCGTGGTTCCATTCTATCCGGAACTTGATCACCATCAAACTACAGTGGTCTATGACCAAAGGCTGTGCTAGGCGACAGGGATTCACAATGTTCACCCCTGCCCTTACCCTGTTTAAGGTTGGGGTCTTCCATTTCCCCGTCTTCTGGGAGGGACTTCAGGACAGTCACGTAGTAGATGGGCGTTTGAACCACAATACATACAAAGCCCAAGCTCCTTTCTTCTCTTGCGTTCGCTGATTGAGAGGGGACCTCTTGCTGACCCTATTTGCCTTGGTTCTTCCACCTGTTCCCTTTCAGGTACTGAGGAGGGGTTGGGTATCGGGACGAACGTGCGTGGCCTCTTCTTTTTTGCCTTCCATTCAGCCATGCGGAACTCTATTTGTAGAACCAGGGATAGTAACTCTTGGAAGAAAGTAGGCCTGCTACTCTCGCTAGTTCATCTTTGATAACTTCATGGAGCCCTCTTCGGAAGATTGCTTGCTGTGTTGACTCTGGCCATTCTGCTTCTGCGGCTATTCTTTGGAATCCGGAGATGTAGGTCTGGATATCTGAAGAACCTTGTCGGATGTCTAATAGATTTTCATAGGTGGAATACAAAACTACAGGTCTTTCGAATCTTTCCCGAAATCTTGGTACAAAAGTAACATAATTGGTAAGGACTGGATCAGAAGCCGTCACCAGAGGGGTAGCCCATGCAAGTGCATTTCCTATTAAATTGGAGACCAGGAATCCCACTTTAGTTCGGTCCAATTCATAAGTCTTAGGTCGAAAGGTGAAATGGACAGTACAGGCATCAAGGAATTCTTTCATTTTCTTTGGATTGCTATCATATTTTCCACATGACAGTGAGATGGGTGGCAGTTCACCTCTGTTATCATCCCGTTGCAGAGCCTGCTGTCGAACTTGTTGAACCTGTTGTCTCAATGCAGTATTGTCTGCTCTTAGTGACTGAACCTCGACTGTTAAAGCCTGGATGGCCTTTACCATTTCTTGGTATTCTTCCAAAGTGGCCATTTCCTTTTGGCATTGCAATCTCTCAGATTTTGCTTGTATAATAGGTTCTAGTCCACCAACCCCCACCTCACCTCAATCTGTAAGGAGGTCCGAAGAATCGTCTGTAGAAAAATCCTTTCTTCTGTGTCTCCAGGAGTCACTGGGTTTCTTCTTGTGTTTCTTTCCTTTTTGTTTGGTGAGCTGAAGGTGAGCTCCACCAGAGGCCACTTTGCCAGTAAGGCTATTTGCCTGGCAGCAGGGAACCCACGGAGCCCACCCCAAACCAGGGAAAAGCCTTGCCGAAAAACCCTGACAAGTTGTTTGAACTAATGATCCGAGTGTGGACTATGATGACCAACATGCACTGCAGCGAGATGGAGATGCGGGAATATCAAGAACTGGATCACCAGCAGCGAGGAAATCAGGAGTATCCAAAGAAATGGATCCAAAGCCGGATCACTAGATCTGTACGGAGTAAAGCAGCCAAAGACAGAGGGACTCCGAGGACTGAGCAGTGGAGGAGCGAGGCAGAAGGGTAGCGCAAGCAGTAGAAGCTGCGCTAGCGAGGGATAAAGGTAAGCGGACAAGGAAAAACAGGAGGAGGGGAGCGGTCAAAGTGGAGAGTTGAGCAAAGAGGGAATGACCGCCTTAGAGCGGAAAGGAGAGGAACGAACCGGAGCGTTGGAGAAAACCCTTCTCGAATCACTGGAAGTTGCAATACATGCTTGTTAGCTACTTCCGGGGTTTTAAGTCTGGAAGACTGGAACGTTTGGAAGACTAGAACACGCATAGCGTTACAAAGGGAGAATTAGTCCTTTCTCCATTTCCACCTTCCCCATAGTTTCCATGGCCTGTGAGTCATGACAAATCCTTAACAGGCATTGGAAATTTAAGGTCCACGAATAATTGAAAGAGAAGGCTATATGGGAAATTAAGAATATTGGTAGATGTGCCGGCCCTCCGAATCTGGAAATATAATTCGCTCCCTGACGAAATTCACGACATATGCATTTGGCAGACACCGCATACCTGCTCTGAGTAGGGATGTGCAGTCTTTTTCCGGCCACACTCAAACCACTCCAGTTTTGTGAAGTCTGAGTCAAGTGAACCTTTCAAGCTTTACCGGAAATGTGTCTAGACATGTTTATGCTTATCCAGTGGAAGAAGTCCCCTTTCATCCACTCTAGGGCCCAATACCACTTTTCCACCAGTTCCTGGGAGGCACCCGTGTGGCATTGGGGCATGTTAAACTCAATTCATTTTTCCACTGCTCTTACGGTGCAATGATTTTTTAAAAGTATAAGCCGTTTTTGAGGGTACTGGGAAGTGG